>NW_023416314.1:51318483-51918483 GCF_014108235.1 Myotis myotis
GATCCCCTTAAAAAAAAACCCTAAATAAACATAAACACAAACCATTTTTATGTTCTTTTAATTTTGATATCAGACCAAATTGATGAAAAGTTGCAAGACTGGTAAGAGAAATCCCTCTTTATCCATATTCCTTAGTCACTTATAGAATGTTCCACTTTCTTTATTATTTTCATTGCCTTTCTCTCCAATGATTTAAAAATATGTTATCTTTATTTTTATGTAATTTATATTTGTTGTTCATGCATTATTATATTTACTGTTTTTATATGTACATATAACTATATATAAAATGTTCATATTTCTAATTAATTGAAGAGTAAATTGGAAGATGTGGTGCCTCTTCACCCCTAAATACTCAATGTGCATTTCCTTAAAAGCATATATTCTTACCACAGCACAATTCTGTCCCAACAATGTCTTTATAGCTCTCCCACCTCCCTCACCCCATTCAGGACCCAATCCAAGGATTGCATTTAATTGTCATGTCTCTTCAGTTTTCTTTAATCCAGAGCAAATCTTCTGCTTTAGCTTTCATGACCTTTATGTTTTTGAATCGTACAGGCCAGTTATTATGTTGAGTATCCCTCAATTTGGGTTTATCTGATGGTTCTGCATGACTTGATTCAGGCTATGCTTTTTGGGCAGGAATACCACTGAAGTGAGGTTATCATATCAGCAAGCACAGAATGTGGGCATCATCCCAGTGCTGGCAATAGAAGCCTTCATCACTGGCTTCAGGTGATGCTCACCAGTCTCTCCACTGTGGAATTACTATATTTCCCTTTGTATTTAACATATAATTTGTGGAAAGATACTTTGAGATTATGGAAATACCCTGTTCCTCATCAAAACTTTGTTCACTAATTTTACCATCATTGATACTTTCGGCTCCATAATTTCTTTTGTATTGATTAGTTGGAATTTTACTGTAAGAAAGAACTTTTCCCCTTCCTTCTTTCCTTTTCTTTCTTTTCCTTCCTTCCTTCCTTCCTTCCTTCCTTCCTTCCTTCCTTCCTTCCTTCCCTTTTTTGTTTCTTTCTCTTTCTCTCCTTCCTTTCTTCGTATAGACTCATGTATTCTTAATTTATTCATGCAGTGTATTATAATCAATTAATACATTTTATTTTGATGTTCAAATTGTCCCAGATTTGATAGTGGGAGGCTCTACAAACTGGCCTCTTTTTCTTTAAAAAATCATTTTATTGACTTCAGAGAGGAAGGGAGAGGGAGAGAGAGATGGAAACATCAATGATGAGAATCACTGATTGGCTGCCTTGTGCATGCCCCCTTTGGGGGCTTGAGCTCATAACCCGGGCATGTGCCCTGTCAGGGAATTGAACAGTGACCTCCAGGTTCAAAGGTCAATACTGAACCATTGACCCACTCTGGGGGAGTCCTAGATCCTCTGAAGACAGAGGCTTGGCCCATTTCTCATGATTTTCTAAGCACTTGCTTACTATCTGCTATAGCAGGATGTCCCAGGCTCATGTTATTCTTTCCTTGCTCCAGCCCTGGAATTAGCCGTATCTCCAAGGAGCCCAGGGTCCTTTTCCTGGAGAATGGTATTTAGAAACCAAGCTCTGGGGCTACATGTGTTCCTTGTTTTGGGTGTGCCATTGCTTCTATGCCCTCTTAGCAAATGGAGCTGGACATATCTGTATATGTCCATATTTATTTCTATAATAAAAACACAACACATTATCATATGTTTTCAGAACGTAAAAACCCCAAGTGACTGAGATAGAGAGTAATAGGGTAAAAGTATTTTAGATTGGATAGTCAGGAAGGGCTTCTTAGAGGAGGTGGCATTTAGAAAGACCTACAGTGTGGAATATATGATTTGGAAGGAGAAAGAGCCTGGAGATTATTTTAATTATCCAGGTGATAATTATAAGAGCCTGAATTAAGACAGAATGGAGAGGAAGTAGAATCAGGTGTCTGATTGAATACAGAAAGTCTGGGAGACAATGGATTCAAGGAGACTTCCAGATCGACCTTTCAAAGGCCTCTCACACTCAGCATGTCCAAACAGAATTTCTGCATGGTCCCGCAGCACTATCCTATTCCTATGTGCTCCTCCTCAGGTATTTAATTTCTCACTGAATGGCTTTTTCATTTAAGCAGCTGCACAAGTCAGAGAGAGATGACGATCATTCTCAACACCTCCATCCCTCAAAAGCCCATATTCAATCCATCCCCAAGTCTGATCAATGTTCTTTCTTTTAAATTTTTCAATTACAGTTGACATTTAATATTATCTTATATTAGTTTCAGGTGTACACAGTGGTTAGACATTTATATATTTTACTAAGGGTTTCCCTCATAAGTCTAGTACTGCTTGATGTTCTCTTGTAAATCTTCTCAAATCCATCACTTCTCCATATTCATCAGCATCACTTTAGTTCAAAGCACCATTTTCAACTTTCTGGGGACTGCAGGAGCCTCCTAACTGGTCCCCCTATATCCACGCTGCCTCCTTCCAGTTTGTTCTGCACTCTGTAATACAAAACACAGCTTGATCATGTCATTTTCTTCCTTAAAAATGCTTCAAGTGCTTCATATTTATCTTAACTCTTTAGTAAGTCCAAGTGTGTCTGACCCATGCTATCATCGTGTACATCCCCCTGCCCAGCTCTCCCCTGGCTCTCTCTTCATTCACACTGGCCTTGTCTCAGTCCCTTGGGCTTGTAATGTTCCCTTGTGCCATAAGCTTTTGCATTTGCAGCTTCTCTGCCTACAACACACTTATATTTTTGCCTAAGGAATTCCTCCTTATCATCCAGATCACAGCTCAATTGACACTTCCTTTACCTCAATAATGAGGTCAAATCCTATTTTATAAAGCTTTAAAACACCACATTCCTCCTTCAAGGATTTATTATAATTGCAAGTTTACATTTATTTGCAATTATTATGTGATAATTAATGCTTGTTTTGCCTATTTGATATTGAACTCCATGAGGTCTGGGACTATATCTGGTTTTGCTTATTACTTTGTCCTAGCAAGGTAGCATGTTATTAATGCATGCCACAGATATTTGTTGGATAAATGAATGAATGAACTTTTATCAGCTGAGCAACCAGACAGGTGGTGGTGCCATTCAGTAGAATAAAAATTCTAAAGGAGTAACCTACGCTAATAAAAGACAAACATGCAAATTGAGTGTACCTTTGCTATGCCTTAAGCCATGTCCACCAGCCAATCAGAGCGACTATATGCAAATTAACCCAACCAAGATGGCAGCCAGCAGCCATGGAGCTGGAGCGAGCAGGAGGCTTGGTTGCCCCAATGATGGAGGAAGCCAAACTTCCCGCAGCCGGCTCTGAGCTCCACTCAAAGCAACAAAGTTTCAATTATAGAAGATAAATAAACCCCAGATACCTGCTTTCAGCAGGTTGTGGCCACAGAGCTGGAGCGAGCAGGTGGCTTCCCTCCCACCTGCCCTGGCCAGCTCTGAGCTTCACTCAAAGCAACAAAGTTTCAATTACAGAAGGTAAATAAATCCCAGAATAGAAAAAAAGTAAAAAGAAAAAAAGGAGAGGCTGGGAGCTTCTGTCCCGGGGGTTTTGGCCAGCCTGAAAACGGCCCTCAGCCCCTCACCCAGACTGGCCAGACACCCGAGTGGGGACCCCCCCACCCTGAAGGGGCTGTGGCCAGCCTGAAAACAGCCATCAGCCCCTCACCCAGACTGGCCATACCTCCATGGGGTGAGGGTAACCACTGGGGGGGCTTGTCCAGCCTGCAAACAGCCGTAAGCCCCTCACCTAGGCTGGCCAGGCACCCCAGTGGGGACCCCCACCCTGAAGGGGATGTGACCAGCTGCAAACAGCCATCAGCCCCTCACCCAGGCTGGCCAGGCACCCCAGCGGGACCCTCACCCTGATCTGGGACACCCTTCAGGGCAAACCAGCCAGCCCCCACCCATGCATCAGGCCTCTATCCTATATAATAAAAGGGTAATAGGCAAACTGACCCTAACAGCAGAACGACTGGGAATGACTGGGCACTATGACACACACTGACCAACAGGAGGCAGACGCTCAATGCAGGAGCTGCCCCCTGGTGGTCAGTGCACTCCCATAGGGGGAGCTGTGCTCAGCCACAAGGCAGGCTGACGGCTGCCAGTACAGTGGTGGTGGTGGGAGCCTCTCCCGCCTCCTCAGCAGGGCTAAGGATGTCCGACTGCAGCTTAGGCCTGCTCCCTGCTGGCAAGTGGACATCCCCCGAGGGTTGCTGGGCTGCCAGAGGGATGTCTGACTGCCAGCTTGGGCCCGATCCCCCCAGGGAGCAGGCCTAAGCCAGCAGGTGGACATCCTCCGAGGGGTCCCAGACTGCAAGAGGACATAGGCTGGGCTAAGGGACCCCCCTGAGTGCACAAATTATTGTGCACTGGACCTCTAGTAGGAAGATAATTCATTGTAGAACATACTACTTTTGAGGTGCCTCTCAGACACAGGTTTGACCCCCAAAGTGCTTGCCATCTTCTGGGCAAACAAATTAGAATGTCATTCAGAGCTTTGTGGGGACTGGTGATAAGGGACATCTAATTCCTGGATGATTCTAAGGAGCTCCCTTGAAGGAGACAGCTAAGTCACAGGGCACCCCTGAGCTATGGCTTCTCCACCATCCCCTCTGATTTGTAGAGGATATAGGAAGTCTGAGGGGCCTTCAGTGGTTTTGAATTGGCTCCTTGGCTGCTTTATGAAGGATCTTTACAAACCCTTATGAAGGCTCCTTGGACCTCAAGAGTTACTTGTATTGCATAATTCATATCTGTCAGGAGTTGTCAACCTCCTCCCCATCCCTACCCCACCCCACCCAATCTTCATCACTGGACATAGGCCAAAAAGGAATTCAGAGAGAGGGTCTTAGTAAGCCCAGTGAGCCACTCTTGCAAAAATGCCATTATCAGGAAGACAGAAATCCTATTCAGTCACTGGCTCACTCACTCTTGCATTCCTCATTCACTCATTCAATTATCTATTTTGCCTCAGGCTCTTACCCATTTACCCATCTAGCACCCACCTTTTCACCCACAAACAGGAATTTATGTTGGATTTATAGCAGAACTCCAGGTTGAATCACCCTCACACCCCTCTCTCTCCCTCATCCCTCTTTCATATGGTCCTCCTAGCCCAGAGCCCAGGTGAGGAGACTGTTGAGGTGGGGAGATGTCACTGTGCTGACTGAGTGCTGGGCCATGAGTGATTGCAGGGTGTTAACAGGAAGAGAGGGAGACTAGAAGCTGCCACACTGATTGCTCCTCTTATCTTGCCTTTTGCTTTCCTAGCTTCCTGTTCCCTCTTTTAGTGGTGATGACAGCTAAGGAATTAGGCTCCCTGATCAGATAGACACAAGGCGGTAGCTGCAGAGGGGCTTGGGGTGCAGGCCCAAAGAGCAAAGAGCCCCATCATGGAAAAAAGGATGCGTTTGTTTTCTTCATTTTCTGCTAGGATTGCACTTTGAACCCTGTGGAATTTGCCAGGAGGCTGGGGGAAGGGTGGGAGAATGGGATTTAAAAATGTGGCATTTAGAAACCAGTCAGTAGACTCATGCTGGCCCCATTCCTCCAGAAGGGTTGTCATTTACAAAGAGCCCCCACCCCCCAAGAATGCATGCTGTCCATCTTTCAGGACATCAGACAGGCTGGAATGGAGCAGACATAGGACAATGGCATCCACATCAGATAAGAGCATCTTGGAAAATTGCCCAAAGGTGCTAAGGATCTAAGTTACAGACCCATTCCCTCATTCCCTCCCTCCCTCATTCATTCAGCAGCTATCTATGTAGCACCTACTCTGTGCCATGCATTGTTCTAGGCACTGGAGATACAGCAGTGAGCAAAACTTGTGCCCTTGTAGAAGACAGACAGTAAACAGGCTGATATACAGTGGTGCTGAGTGCTATAGAGAAATATAAAGAATGGTATGGGAGTTTCAAGGGTGAAAGGGGGTTTGTACACTTATCCAGGGTCATGAGGGTCTCTCTGATTTGTAGATATTTAAACAGAGACCAGGAGGAAGTGAAAGAGGCATCTATGTCGATATTTGGGGGGAAGAGCAATCTAATAGGAGAAAAAAGGCAAAAGTCCCGAGGAAGGTTTGAAGAAGAGCATGAAGGCCAGTCAATATAACTGACGAGTTAAATGAGAGACAAATGAGTTGAGGTCAATGCAAAAATGGGGTCCAGATCATGAAGGCTCTTGCAGGTTATTTGGAGAACTTTGGCTTTTAATCTGAGTAATATGAGTAGACATTGGAGGTTTTGCTTCATGTAGCTTCTTTTTTTGCTTGACTAGTAATGCTTTGAAGTTAATTAAAAAAAACCAAAACCCAAAACACGCAAGTTACAAAAACAGAAGAGCAACTTACCAAACCTGACCTAACAAGCACCCATGAAGTTTCCCTAGGACCAGGTAGATTTCCTGTAAGTTGACCCAAGAATCTGGAAGAAAATGACTAAAACTGTCTGCATTTATTACTCGATGTAATAAAGTTTCTTTTCATAAAAAATGCTCTGGCTGCTATGAAGATAATAGATTGTTGAGGGGAGGGCAGAAGATAAGTTAGGAGCCTATTATAGTAATGTAGGTGAAAGATAGCGGTAGATAGAACAAAAGTTCGCTTATTTATTCATTTACCACCACTTTTTGTTCTACCCATTTCTATGCAACGTTGTCTCTTTATGATACCCTGCCTGCGTCACTATTCATCCATTCCCTCGGCCCTCAGTGATCTGTCCAACTATCTTTACTGCCTTTGAACAAATCTTTACCTGCTACATGTAGAGCATTGTGCCAGATGCTGGTTGACTTGGGCATATTTTCTTGAACTTTGGCCCTAGCAGGGGAGACAGGATGCACCCATAGGAGGTCACCAGTCAGTTACAAAACCTAGTAGTCCCTTGAAGGCACAAGATGCACAGTGTCAGACCTTTGGTATTCTAGGTGCCCTGTGGTCTGGGGGTCGGAATAAGCTTCCAGGAAGAGGCTGAGTGGGGACAGCAAGCCAGTCTTGAAGAATGGCAGGGAGCTTGCCTTGAAGCTTGAACATAAAGGGACATTTTGGGATTACAGGGTGGTAATGCCAAAAGAGGTGGGGTGGGCTGGAAGCAGGGTCTTAACACCAGGCTAAGGAGTTCAGACCTGAGTGTAGAGACACTGGGGAAACATAATAGCTATTCAAGATATTACACTGAGAGCTGTGTTTTAAGAGGCTGAAACTAACATTAGCATGAAGAGGGATAAGCTTGGAGCCAGGAGGCCAACAAGAAGACAATTGCACATGTAAGCCTTCTTGGCCTTATGGCCAATAGGGGCCCTGAGGTTGGTGGGACTGTTGCGGTGGCCCCCAGTTGCACAGGGGGCCAGGATGCAATGATGTGGGAGTCTAATGGCCAGCACATGCAGCAGGTGATTTGAGTGGCTGTCATCAGGACAAGCCCCATATGTCTCCTGTAAAACTTGAGCAGCCTGGGTTCTGGGAAGAGCAGAGAAGAGTTGGAGCTGGCCTCTGGTCATGAATGACTCTGTTAGGACCTTCTGGGGAGGAGGGTGGGTCACTGAATCATAGGAATATTGGAGTCAGATTAGGAGCTCATCTAATCCAGACTTCTCCTCTTACAGAGGGGAAATTGGAATCCCAGCAAAAGCGTGTAAATTGTCCAAAGCCATATAGAGCACTTGTGGCAGAGAAAGGTTAAGCATCTTATTTGTGCTCATGTTGGAGGAATCACTGTTTTACTTAATTATGTATTTACATGTCTCTTTCAATGGAAGAGGAAATTCTAAGGAGAAAACTGATTTAGTCATCTACTTCTCTGTCATCTCGCTGGGGCCTGATGTAGAACAGATGCCCTTTGACCCAGACCAAGGCTGATGTTGGTCTGGTCTCCAAGTGGGCCAGACGTGGGATCAGAAAGACTGCCTGTCTATGGGGCTAGAGCCCCGGCTCCTGATCCCTCATACAAATAATTTGTTTATACATTTCAGAATATTCATGGCCTGAGCTATGACCATTTCGATGTCAGTTATACTCACAGCCCTTGGCAAAGGCTCACTAGGAGACAGGAAAACATATGAGTAAAGGGGGCTGTTGCCACAAAGGTGCCTGCTTGAGAGAGGTGAGGACTGGCATGTTCTGTACCTGAAGCCACAGCAGGAGATAAAGTCCCTGGCTGGTTTGAGAAAGAAAAGCCTCTCACAGAGGGTTTTACAGCCTCCAAATGAGCAGCTGGGTTGCAAATTTTGAGCTTAAGTCCTGTGCTTGGTCTGGCCTGAGGCTGGGCCCTCAGGGACCTTACCAGACCCACTTATTTGCTCCCCTCCTGTCCTGATGAGCTGAAGGCTGCTTCTTTAAGAACAGGTCCTGTTCTCTTCCCAGTATCATGCAGTGCTCGATGACTTAACAGCAGGATTTCACATGGAATTGCCCTTTGTCATGTCTCTATCCTTGCTTTCAGGATCCTAGTGGGGAGGGCTGTGATGGAGATATTTTCCTGAAAAGTCAGAGGGATTTGGACTGTAGCTCCTGCCCAGCCCAGGTCCCTGGGTCTGTATCAATGCTGCATAGGTAATTGCTTCTTAAGCTCTTTGTCAACATGTCCTGTTTGTCTTGTGTTTTGGAGTTGGCAGGGGGATTTGTAGAATTATAGACTAGGCCAGGTTGTGGACAGAAGTTGAGAGAGAGAGAGAGAGAGAGAGAGAGAGAGAGAGAGAAAGGAGGATTTGGGTGCCGGTCTGGGTTCAGCCACAAATTTGCTCTGTGACTTGGGCAAGTCATTTGTGCTCTCTCTGAGCCATAGTTTCCTTTGTCATAAACCACAGGATTGGAAAAGAAATTCCTGAGGACTTGTCCTCTGTCTTCCTATAACATTCTACGTTTCTTGCTTACATTATGCTAATGGAATTTTGGTTAGGACTTTAACTTCCAGATTTCTGTTTTGGCTAAGGCAGTGGTTCTCAACCTTCCTAATGCCGCGACCCTTTAATACAGTTCCTCATGTTGTGGTGACCCCCAACCATAAAATTATTTTTGTTGCTACTTCATAACTGTAATTTTTCTACTGTTAGGAATCGTAATGTAAATATCTGATATGCAGGATGTATTTTCATTGTTACAAATTGAACATAATTAAAGCATATTGATTAATCACAAAAAAAATATGTAATTATATGTGTGTTTTCCAATGGTCTTAGGCGACCCCTGTGAAAGGGTCCTTCGACCTCCAAAGGGGTCACGACCCACAGGTTGAGAACCGCTGGGCTAAGGGCTCATTTTTCACTTTGCCTGAAATTCCACCTTTATAGATTCATTTCTTTGGGTCTTTTCAGAGACTATTATTTCCCTAGACCATGTTCCCTAATAAAATCCCTCTTATTTTTATGACCTTATATAGGAATACAAAGCAGTGTCATCTCCATTAGTATATTTCAGTCTTTTATTAAAAAATATATTTTTTATTGATTCCAGAGAGGAAGGGAGAGGGAGAGAGAGATAGAAACATCAATTATGAGAAAGTAACATTGATGGTTGCCTCCTGCAAGCCCCCTACTGGGGATTAAGCCCACAACCTGGGCATGTGCCTTAACCAGGAATTGCGAACAGTGACCTCCTGGTTCATAGATCGATGCTCAACCACTGAGCAACACTGACCGGCCTATATTTCAGTCTTTATAACAACCGTGCCAGGTAATCAAAGATATCTTATATCCAGTCTGCATATGAGTCACCCTTACATCCCAGGGACAAATCCCGCTTGATCATTCAAACCGAATTCAAATAGCACATTGAAAGGATTATATGCCAAGTCTTCTTAATTAAACGTCCATTTCTCATTTTCAGGAGCTTTCCCATCTGCTTGTCCTGGAGATGGGCTGGGTTTTTCTCTCTGCAGAAGGGGGCTCTTAGAGCAACCCTGTTAGTTTCTCTCTAGCTCAGACCAGTTAGATCTTTGCTCTGGGGCAAGAGGGAGCCTCAGGGGCAGGAGTCTGTGGCAAGAAGGAACTCTCCCCTCATATGCCACACAGGAGCAAAGGTGGGCATCTCCTGCCCCTCACCCAACTCACCTCCATTTCTGGTGTGGATGTGCCTGTGCGCTCTGACTCTGTCTCCCTCTCACCGCCTCTCCTCTGCCATTAAGCAAGGGTCCTCATTTTCTTTGGTCTATTTTGGGGCTCACTATTTAATTCTCTATGTTTATTCCAGGATCAATATCACATTGTATTTACTATTTGAAAATAAGTCAGGTTCTAGCAGGAAAGTGCCCTTAATTTCTTTTCCTTTTTGAGGAATAATTTGTTTATACATTTCAGAACAACTCATCAGGTTGCAGGAAAGAAATTCTGTGGGGATTTGCCTGGGATTATATTGAATCTGCAGATGATTTTATTGTGGAATTAACATTTTCCTGTCAAAATACGTGCAGTACTTCTTCATTTAATAATATTTTGTAATTTTCTCAATGAGGGACTTGCACAGGTTAAGATTCATTTTTATGTACCGTACCTACATGTTTTGCTCTTGTTACATCCTCCCCTAAATTTCACTTTGTTTGTGCTGGTGTCTAGGACTATACCATACTTGACTTTTGCATATTAATTTCTAGCCAACTTTCTAAGCCCTTTTATAAATTAAAATTATTTATTTGTAGATACTTATGGGTTTTCTACATTGACAATGAGCGTGACTTGCTAGGTTGTGCTACAGTTTTATAAGAATTAAGGGAAGAAACCATGTCTGGGAAGACATAGCCCCATGAAGACTTGGCTTGCCTAGTGGACTACAGGTTTGTGCTGATGGACTCAGACCTGGGCAGGATGTGTGGCTTGGTGGGCACAGCTCCACTCACTTCCTTGGTTGGGAGTAATTGGGCACAGGCAGATGTGGTAGTCCTGTGGAAACTCATATCAACTGAAAATAATGACAATTTTGTTTCTTTTCATTCTTATGCATTTAATTTCCTTCCACACTAGCTAAGATCTGCAACACAATAATGAATAGACGTTGGGAGCTGAGCATTTTAATTTTATTTCTGATCTTACAGGAAATGCTTTCAACATGTCATCATTATGTATGTTTCTCTCTCTCTCTCTCTCTCTCTCTCTCTCTCTCTCTCTCTCTCTCTTTCCTGCAAATGCCCTTTAGTCAGTTTAAGGAAGGTGTCTTGTATTCCTAGTTTGCTAAAAGGTTTTGTTATAGATGGTTGTTGAATTTCATAAAATTATTTTTCTTCATCTATTGAAATGATCAAGTGTTTTATTCTTTAGCCTACTAATGTAGTACATTTCATTAACATATTTTCTAATGTCAAAACAGCCATGTATTTTTTGGCTAAACCCAACTTGGCCATGCTGTATTATCCCTTTCATGTGTAGCTGAATTTTTTTTTACTAATATTTTAATATATTTTCACCTATGCTCATATGTGAGATTGGCCTATAAATTTCCTTCTTTGTGTTCTTGCTTAGTTTCAGTGTCAAAATTATGTCAGTCTCATAAAATGAATTAAAGTGTTTTCTTTTTCTTACTCTCTGAAAGAGTTTGGGTAAGTTTATCTTTCTTTTGAAAGATAGTAACTCACACTTTGTGCCTGCTGTTTCTCTTCTGGGAAGATGTTAAACTACTGCTTAATTTATTCATTGGTTCTAGGTCTATTTCTTCATGAGTCAACTTTGGCAAATTGTCTTTTTCTAGGACTTACCTAGTTTATTTATGATTTCAATGATATTGATAATATTACTTTATCTCTGCTGCATTTATAGGAATAGACTCCCTTTCATTGTTACACTTATTTGTGTTTCCTTTCCTTTTTTCTGATCTTGGAAGAAATTTATTTGTATTTTCAAAAACTAAGTTTAATTCTATTGATCATTTCATTTGTGTTTACATTTGTTTTGTTTTTGTTCTGTTTTGCTTAATATTTGCTCCTGTCTATTGTCTTATGCTATTTTCTTTGGAAATACTTTCCGCTTCATTATAAAATTTCTTATGTTGTTAGAAGGTAGACATTCTTCTCATTTTCAGATTTTCTAATTTATGGCTGTAATTTTTGCTATCAACTCTACACATCTGTATAGAATATGATTTTTATGTGTATTTTCATAATTATTCAGGTTTATTTTGTAATTTCTGTTTAAATATCTTCTTTGACCAATTATTTTTATGTTTAAAATATCCAAATATATGGGGGCATTTATATTGGGGTAGAAATTGCTATCTGTAGGCAACCAATCATTTGAAATTTGTTGAAGCTTGCTTTAAGATGTAGGCACTAGTCATTAAAAAATTTCATGAATCTTTGAAAAGAATGTATAGTTCCAATAAGTTGAATGCAGTGATCTACTCATAAATATTAAATCTAACTTAACTGTGCCACTCAAATCTCCTATATTCTTACCAATAATTTTCCTGCTTAACCTATTAATGACAAAATGTGTTGAAATATCATCTGTAATTCTAGATTTATTGAAATTTTATCAGTTTTTACTTTGTACGGATTAAGACTATATTATTGTTATTAGGTACAGCCTCATTATTATGTCTTCTTGATGAGCTGAACTTTTTATTTTTATGTAGTGAATCTCTTTATCTTTATAATACTTATTATCTTAAAGTTTGTCTTATATTTTTTGAATACATTAGCAACAGAATTCTTTAGCTTTAACTTTAAGCTATTTTGCTTTGTGTTTTTTATTTTACAGAGATTTCTTATAGGCAACACATAGCACACTTTTTCTCTTCTCTAATGCATGCTCTGTAATCTTTGCTTACAATTGGCTAGATTAGTTCATCTCCCCTTACTGTGATTACTATTATTAATATAATAATACATTGATATTAGTATAATATACATTGATACTCCTGCCTCCACACTTGTTTCTTTCTTCTTCTTTTTTTAATTACTTATTTCCCCCACACTCCATTTGAAGGTTAATGTCTATTCCTTTCTTTATGTGTATTCTTTTCATTGGTTTCCCTAGATATTACAACCTTAAAAATAACCTAAGGTCCTGACCAGTGTGGCTCAGTTGGTTGGGCATTGGTCCCGGTAGGAAGCATGCAGGAGGCAGTCAGTTGATGTTTTGCTCTCACATCAATGTTTTTTTCTCTCTCCTTCTCTCTTCCTCTCATTCTAAAAGAAAATCAATAAAAACATATTAAAAAATAAAGTTAATTTTCCTCCTCCCAAAGTGAAAGAAATTTAGAACACTTTAACTTACTTTAGTCATCCTCTTCTAAATTTACTTACAATATTTTAGATTTATCTTATTTCTTTATGCCACAAATGAGGTATAATAATTATTTCTTATAGTAAAGATTTGTTTGAATTTACTCACATAGTTACATGTAAATATGCTTAGCATTCTTTCTTATATCTCATACCTTCCATCTGTTTTTCTGCCTGATAGAAATCTTTTAGAATTCCCTTTACTGTTGGAATTTTAATTGTTTGAAGAGACCTTTTTTTAAAAATTGTCTAAAGTTTTACATATGTCTCCTTTTTCCCCACTTGACACCCGCCGCCCCAGCCATTCCCACCCCGGGCAAGCCCTCACTGCCCCAGTGTTTGTGTCCATTGGTTATGCTAATATGCATGCATACAAGTCCTTTGGTTGCTCTCTAACACCCCCATCCCCTGCCATTTGTCTCTGGATCTATTCTTGTTCATCAAATTATGTTGATCATTATATCCCACATATAAGTGAGATCATGTGATATTTATCTTTCTCTGACTGGCTTATTTTGCTTAGTATAATGTTCTCCAGTTCCATCCATGCTGTTGCAAGTGGTAAAAGTTCCTTTTTTTTATAGGAGCATAGTAAGTATTCCATTGTGTACATGTACTACAGTTTTTTAATCCACTCATCTGCTAATGGGCACTTAGGTTGTTTCCAAATCTTAGCTAGGGTAAATTGTGCTGCTATGAACATAGGGGTGCATATATCCTTTCTGATTGGTGTTTCTAGTTTCTTGGGATATATTTCTAGAAGTGGGATTACTGGGTCAAATGGGAGTTCCATTTTAACTTTTTGAGGAAACTCCATACTGTCTTCCTCGTGGCTGCACCAGTCTGCATTCCCACCAGCAGTGCACGAGGGTTCCTTTTTCTCCACATCCTCGCCAGCACTTGTCATTTGTTGATTTGTTGATGATAGACATTCTGACAAGTATGAGATGGTACCTCATTGTCGTTTTGATTTGCATCTCTCAGATGATTAGTGACTTTGAGCATGTTTTCATGTGGTATGTCTCTTGGCTTTCTGAATGTCCTCTTTCTAAAAATGTCTATTTAGGTCCTTGGGCCATTTTTTGATTGGATTGTTTATCTTCCTTTTGTTAAGTTGTATGAGTTCCCTGTAAATTTTGGAGATTAAGCCATTATTAGAGATAACATTGGCAAATATGTTCTCCCATGCAGTGGGCTTTCTTGTTGTTTTGTTGATCGTTTCTTTTGCTGTACAGAAGCTTTTTATTTGGATGTAGTCCCATTTGTTTATTTTCTCCTTAGTTTCCATTGTCCTAGGAGCTGTATTGATAAAGATATTGCTATGACATATATCTAATATTTTGCTGTCTATAAATTCTTCTAAAACTTTTATGGTTTCCTGTCTTACCTTTAAGTCTTTTATCCGTTTTGAGTTTATGGTATTCTGTATTTGAAAGTTGTTTTGTCTTTTAAACATTCTTGGAAAAATTTCAGCCACTATTTCTTTATAATTTCTCCCTCTATTCTATCTCTTATCTCCCTTTAGACATTTCATTAAATACCTGTTAGACTATTTTACTCTCTATTCCTTAGCTTTAGTTCTCTCATATTTTCTCTCTGTCTCTCTGGGCTGCTTGGATAATTTTTTTTTTTGTTCTATCGTTTAATACAGCAATTCATTCTTTAGCTGTGATCAATCTGTCCAATGAGTTTTTCATTTTAATTATTATATTTTTAATTTATAGAATATAATTTGGTTCTTTCTCAGATGTTCTTGGCTATATTTCATAGACGTTGTTCCTTGAAAATGTTTCTAAGATTCTCTTTTATTTCTTGAAACTGAAGTCTTTGAGTTTTTATTCCCCTTCACAGATAATGTGTGTTCAGGCCACAAGCCTATATGAAGGTCATATTGTGATAATTCATTTTAAAGAGAGATTTTACTTTTACCCAAGTCGGGACAAACAACTTTTGTTGTTTTGTACCTCCTGTATTAAAGATTTATTTCCCACTTACCCTTATACTGAGTTTCTGATCTTCTGGACCCCTATTTGATTTTTTCCCTATTCCCTAGGGCAGTGATGGAGAACCTATAACACGCATGTCAGAGGTGACACGCGAACTCATTTTTTGGGTTGATTTTTCTTTGTTAAATGGCATTTAAATATATAAAATAAATATCAAAAATATAAATCTTTGTTTTACTATGGTTGCAAATATCAAAAAATTTCTATATGTGACACGGCACCAGAGTTAAGTTAGGGTTTTTCAAAATGCTGACATGCTGAGCTCAAAAGGTTGGCCATCACTGCCCTAGGGCTTGCCCTTAGTCTGTCCTGCCCCATACACACATGAAACAGAGGCTTAGGGGATATAACATTCAGCAGATGTTCTTAGGATAAAAACTCCCTTCATTTCTTGCTCATTATCCCTGGTTCTTGCTTTTGCTTTCCTTTCAGTCTCTTTAGATTTCATTTTCAATAGCTCAGTGATGCATTAAAAAACACACATTAAGAACATCTTTATCAATTCTTTAAAATTCTTATGGGGAAGTATTTTAGAATAATGGTCTATGATATTGCTGAATATAGAATATGCTTGTGAGCTTTCTTATAGGAAGAGGAATCAATTGCCAAGTAAAAATCAGGTGCTAAGAAATAGTGGCATCGTATGGAGTTCCTTAAAGAGAGGGTAGAGTCTTTTCCCCGACTCATCTTACCAGCTGTATACCTTAGCAAATTATTGAATCTCTCTGCATCTTCATTTTAATGTCTTTAAAATTGGGTAATAGTAGTATTAACTGTTTTGGATTTTGTAGCAATAAATGAATTTATTTATATGAAGCCCTTAGAAGAGTGCTTGGTACACATTGCCCAATACCACATTTCACTGAATTTAAGATGCCACAGATTGTAAGCTTACCTGTTACTTCACAAAAGAAGAGAATATGCTTCCAACTAAACTATGACACAATGCCAAGATGTTATCAACTGAAACATACATCCCAATCACAGATGTTAAATTATGAAAAAATGCACCTTAGAAACACCGGTAGTAAATTTTGGCTGTTATTATGAATGGATGCTTAGGAACAGAGAAGGCACAGGCTGAGAAACAGAATCTTAGTCTCATAAGTGATGGGACTTTAAATGTTTGTAAGTATTTATTTCATCACTCTCTCATCTTATCAACTTCTAGTCCCTGGCTGTATTGTGCATGAACTAGTCGGTGTCCAGTAGACTGAACAGTGTCCAGTAATTGTTAGCAGACAAACTGACAACCTTCTTCTCCAAGACTGTGGAAGAAAAGAAAAAGAACTTATATTTGTTAAGATACCAGTATCTAGCATACTTATAGGTACCTTTGATATATCATTTACTTTAATTCTTATAATTAGTCAGATTAATGAAAATTAGTTGCTGTCACAAGCAAACCCCCAAGTATTGGTGGCTTAGCACATTATGTTCATTTCTTGCTTACCCCACGGACTGTTGTGGGTTGGATGGCTCTATTCTAAACTGTGATTTGGGACTCAACTTCTTCCATCTTTTGGCCTTGCCATAGTGTGGCTTTTCAGTTGCTCTGGCATTACGCAGTAGGCAGAAAGGGGAAGAGAGAGGGACTAGGGAGAAAGCACGCCTTGTCTTATAATTTAAAATTGTTCAAGACCTCACAGTTTTATTTATTCCTAGGTAACTATTTGGAGCGAGAAATTACTATAGGATTAGGGTGACTGGGGAAGTCCTCCCAGATGAGGTAGGATTAAAGCTGAGTCTTAAAACACTGGTAACACCTGGAGATAGAAAAAGGGGATTGAGGAGATTTCAGTATGGATGTGCTGGGTGCAATGAATGATGGAAGAGCAAGGTGTTTTTGGAGAACCAGGGAATACGCCATAGGGGAATGATTAACATTTATTGAGCTCCTACTCTGCTGGATACAATGCAATGCACTGTTCAGATGCCACTGTGACATGTGGCACACTAGACATAAGTGAGCCTCGATAAGATAGCAATCTGTAAAAGGCCTGACCCATCCTGTGCCCCAATTAATTAACTCAAATGGCTATATGCTGACCATGTGGACCATGTTCCTGACACCAGGCTCCAACATAAAAGATTCTTTATCTGAGGATGTTATGGCAATGACAGTAGGGTTTGCCGAGATTCGATGCCTTGTGTTCACACTTGAGGTTATTCCATGTGTATATGCTGTGACCCTAGAGTGGGTTCTGGTTCTCTGTCTTTGGTTCCTTTTATTAATGAGCTGGTGAGAACCCTTTGTCATTGTGGCTGAGCCCAGGTTCTGGTTCCGTCTGGATTTTCCTTTGGATGCCCCACACTAACTTAGGTCACAGTGGGTATGAGTGGGATGTTAATTATTTCTTCAGGGCCAGTGTTGCAAAGACAGAAAATGTTTTAGTGTTATTGTGGTTTGTAATTACTCAAAGGGTGGTCTTTACTAGGTCTCTATCAAATCTCTTCTATGGAAGGCTTTCTTCTTCCCAATATATTAAATATATTTTGCTTTTTAATCCCCTATTACAGCGGATCTCAACCTTTGGGTCGTGACCCCTTTGGGGGTGTAACGACCCTTTCACGGGGGTCGCCTAAGACCATCAAAAAACACATATATAATTACATATTGTTTTTGTGATTAATCACTATCCTTTAATTATGTTCAATTTGTAACAATGAAAATACATCCTGAATATCAGATATTTACATTATGATTCCTAACAGTAGCAAAATTACAGTTATGAAGTAGCAACGAAAATAATTTTATGGTTGGGGGTCACTACAACATGAGGAACTGTATTAAAGGGCTGTGGCATTAGGAAGGTTGAGAACCACTGCCCTAGTGGGTAGCAACTTTTTGGGCCTGAGGTCTGGGTGGTAAATGGACCTTTTATTGGGCACGAAGATGGATATCATGATATTTCCTGTGTAGCATCATTAACTACCCTTCTGGGTCAAAGCAGCTTATTTTATTATTTCACTTGCTCTTGTAAGTATCATGCAGGATACATGATCTTACTGATTCTAACCACAGCCTTGAGAATAGATTCTATTCCTATTTTTACAGATGAGGAGCCTAAAGGTAGGAGAAGCCTAGAGAGAGACAGAACTGGGATTGTAATCTCAATCCTGAACTTTGGATTTCCATGATCTCATCATGCGATCTTCCAAATGTTATTGAGCAAACTGCAGCTTGGAGGATTTGAGAAGGAAATAAAATTGGAGATGAGAGTTGGATTATTATGGTTGTTAAAATAGCACCATCACCTGCTCATGGCGTTAGAAATAAGAGAATGTTATAGGTGAAACGACAAAATATTGTACAGTTCTCTCTCCTGTGTTCACTTTCCCAAGGGTAATATGGACCCCCTCAACCTGGGTCTTCATCATGACTCAGAGAGTGAAATAGCTTGCCCAGTGACCTCTGGTCATGATTTATGAAACAGGATGTATCCAAATTTTCACCACGTTGGAGCTATTCAATTTTCTCTAATGGCCCTTATCTGAGAATTATGTCTATTCGTGGCAGCCACAACCAGTAAGTCATTAACTTAAAGTATACTTATTATTAATTTTAGCACCCTGGGACCTGGGCCCAATGAGAGAGGGCTCTCACTTTTGCAAATCAAGGCTGAGGGACACTTGAGCAGTTGGCTAACATTCACATGAGGAAAAGTTAGAAGTAAAAAGTGATAAAAAGTTAAAGAGTAAAAAGCAGTTGACTAGCTGGACATAGTTCAGAATGGCCTCCTTCTGGCTGCCTCCCTACTGCTAGGCAGCCTCCTCACCAGAAGAGAGATTGAACCAATCTTTATATCGAGCGGCCCTGTGTGCCAGGTACTTCCCATATGTGATCTCACTGATCCGCACAGAGTGCCATGAGGAAGGAACCATCACTCCCATTTTATCCTTTATCAATCTTCTAAAATTCACCTTGAACGTGAGCAGGGCTGAGGTCTGGGCAGGCCCCCTTCTACCTGATACACAGTCCTTTTGGGCTGTCCAACCAGGGTTTTTAGTGCCTCAAGGGATAAGGCCTGGTTCTCTGAGGTCTAGTCCGCCAACTTGCTGGGCTCTGTCGCCTGGCAGCTGTGAGGGGCCATTGGGGCTTCCTCAAGGGAGCCAGAGCTGTCTATATTTCATGAGGTTCAGCCCATTCATCAGGGCTGGGTGACAGCTTGCGTCTCCCCTGGGAATGAGGGTTCTTAAAGTATCTGATTGCTGCAGGATGCTGGCCACCACACCTAGCAATACTGAAATATCTCTGATGACCATTGCCACCCGCCTATAAGTCAAACAGAGACCCCGAGTGGGGGTGAGAAGAGAGGCTTATTGTTGTTGCTTCCCAAATCTCACTGCAGTCCTCCTTGCCCCTTCAGGTCCCCACCTCTTCAGCCCCAGGCTTTTTTGGTCCCCCTTGGAGCTTACATCATTCTCTTAAATAAATTGCTGCTGCTGGTCTAATTCCCTGGAGTCCATCCACTCCACTGGTCACCATGGGAGCTGAAATTCCACTCTGATCATTTCGCCCTCCCTCTCAAACACCTTCAGTGGCCCCCCCTACCACCCATAGCATAGAGTCCAAAGAATCAACTTTTCTTATGCAGGGCCATAGAGGCACCTTCTCTCCAGCTCCTGGGAGATATCTGGGTCTCTGAATGCCCACTACATTTTCTGGTCTCCTTGCCATGGCTCGTACTGCTCTCCTGGCACAGAACGGCCTTGTCCCATTTATATCTGGCAAAATCCCCTCTGTGTTTAAGATTCAGATGTCACCTCCTCTAAGAAGTCTGCCCTCCTCCCCTATCTGAAAGTGACCACTCCTTTTTCTGCATTCCCATGCCACTGGGGTAGTTTCCTCTAAACTCCACCTCCACCCCAGCACGGTCCGTCCAGCCTTCTGGAATCACTTCCGTACCCACAATCTTGTGCCTTTCACATGCTCTTCCTGCTGCCTGCATTCTCATACTTCCAGTCCCTTCTCCTTCCTTTGCTTCCACACTCTTTCAAGTGGCAGCTTTGGGGTCAGGTCCTGAGAAACTTTCCCTGACCTCTTCTCCCCACCTTCCATTCTCACCTAGTACTGGTGGAAGCCCTCAGGACCTGTCTTGCATCCTCTTGGTTACCTGTGGCCGTGGTTTTCATGCAGCAGTGGGGTTGTCTGTGGAATGTCTGTCTGTCTGGAGAACGTGATGAACACAGAGCTGGGAGTGAGGAGGGAGGCTGTCCAGCTGGGAATGACAGACAGTGTAAACTGTTAGAACTCAGGAGGGACAGGGAACTTTGTCTCAATGGATATTAGGATGCCCTTTCCAGGCACATGTATAGTCACAAAAGACCCTCCCACAATTGTCTCACTGAGTACTCATAACACATCCTGAGATAGATACCTTCAACTCCCATTACCAGTGAGGAAGCTGAAGTTCCTTCAACAAGAAGCCCCCTGGTCAGTCAGCAAATGTTTATTGATTTGATCATTATGCACGAGGCACTGTGTCAGGAAGGCGGGCCTGGAGGTACAGTAGTGAGCAGGACAGACCTCTAGTCCATGCCCCTGGGACCCTCAGCGAAGACAGATATAAAGCTACTAATTTCAGAGAGAAATGTTTAAATAGAATTGTGAGGGCTTCTATGGGGTGAGAGGGGTAAGGGATCATATAATGAGGGGTAAGGGATCATATAATGAGGGACCTGACTGCATCCCCAGGTCTCATTCCTCTCTTACCTCCACCCTGCCTTCTACCTAGCATTTCGGCTGGAGCTTAACTGCTTTCCCCAATGTTTACTGTCCTGCCCCCGTTGACAGCAATAATGGCTCCTGCAGATTAAACAATCCTCGCCTTGCCGTGAGCTGTACTTGGATTGGCCCATTAGACAACGGCAGAAAACCTCCCTTGCTCCCGGTTCTAATTGAGTAATTTACGGTAAACAGGCTCCCTTTCCTCCAGAGCCCAGGCTGGCTCCTTAGCCAAATGGAGGTGAGCAAGCGCTGCCTCTAATGGGATGCAGGAGAGAAATGAGCTGTCCAAATGCGCGGCTGTCCCAGCAGGCGTTGAACGAAATCAGTGAACTTTAAGGCTTCAAGTCTTTTTTGCAAACCAGCCCCTCCTAGTGAAGGAGGCATAGAACCAAGGTTGCAGTTCCAGGGTGAGATTTTCAATGAGTTAGGGAGGCCTTTGAGGTGAGGTAGAGGTGATGGAGTTTCTTCTTTCCTGCTCACTCCTACATGTGTCCTCACCACTTTTGTGGGCAAGGTAGAATCTCTGCCTTGAGATATATGTCTCAACTCCTACTGCCATGAGGAAGGACACTCCCTCTTTGAGGCTACCATGTGCCAAGCACATCATAGATATGATATTATATGATATATGATACGATATTATTAGGGACTCATGTGAGTGATTTCATTTAATCCTCATGAAGCTCCTGGGAGGCAGGTATAACTGAAGAAAACACCTTCATGGGGGCTGATGATTTTCCTAAGTTCATGTACTAATGAGGCACAGAGTCCAGATCTGTCAGATTTCCAAGTTTATGTTGCAACGCAGACAGCACGGGCAAAGGGGGTGTCTTGAATCTATTCTTGGCTTCCTGACATGCTGTGTAGCTTTGGAGGGGTTCTGCTCTGAGCCCCTGTCAATAGAATGAGTTCAGCCTAGGGCAGTGGGAAGGGGTGGCTGCCAGGGCAGCAGGCCCCAGGGGCTTTCCTGAGGGCTGCATGCTTGCAACAGGTCTCCCTATAAACCTAGTGACACTTCAGGCTTAGCTGGGACTGCGGTGTTCCCTCCCCTGATCCCTTCACGCCCCATAACTCTGTCCATGTGACTGTCATGAAGGAAACCAACAGATGAGGAACAGGGAGATGGCCCCACTGTCTGTGCTCCTCTTCCTCCTGCAGTTTTTATGATTTGCTTCATTTTTCTGAGGACTGTCTGTCCTCTCTCTGGCTGTGTCATTGAAGGCCAGCCCTAGGTGGAGCTGGGGGACTCACAGTCTGGGAGGTGGGAGCAGTGGGAGGTGCTGTTGAGAGAGAAGAGGGCTTGGCTACAAAGGGTTGCGGCTGGGTGTCATCACCATGGAACCAGTAGTCAGGCTGTCAACAAATGCTGAGCACATGTCACCTGTTCATTGCTCTCATCATCATCATCTGCAATCATAAAACTTGGATACTAGCCCTCTGTCACCTACTAGCTGTGTGATCTTGGGCAATGGATGTAATTCCACTGAATTTCAGAGATCTCACCTGTAACAAAGGGATGATGATAATATTAAGTGAGTTAATACTATATGAACCATTTAGAACAGGGCCGGGCACATAGTACCTAGTCAATAAATATTAGCTATTGTTTTCATTATAGAGGTACTCTATAAACATCAGCTGGGTTAAAGTCTTGGCTATTTCCTCTGTCACCTTATAGATAATCTCTCTAACCTGTTTCTTGTTCCCAGTGAATGTGAAGTGTAGCTCCTCTGAGATCTCATCGGAATCATAATCCCAGTTTGACTGGGCAGTTCATTGTGTAGGGTCCTGTGCCTAGTCTCACACTGAGCAAGATGTAGTTTCAGACATCAAGGAATCTTGTCCCACTGGGGAAAGGAGGCAGGCATCAGTAATGCCGTCTGCGAAGGCCAGTGATTTATATACAGTCCAGATGTGCTCAGGTGGCCTCCCCAGGTTTTGTTAGGGGGCAGCCTCCACCGGCATAACTGCTGGGAGACTATGAGTGAAATGGATGAACAAAGACATCTCACCAGGGTGCTTTGACAAAACAAATCTATATTAGACTTAGTGCACGCCCCTCAGCCAAGAGCCCAGTGTCCCTAAAGAAAAGGGTATAGATTTTTGGGGCATGACTTGTTCCTACTGTGCCTTTGCTGGCCTCTAGTGCTCACTGCTTTTGTCCAAAAGGCCTCCCGATCAGTGATTAGGAACCTGTTCTAGAATTTTGTGCTCAGCAAGCTGTGTTCCTAGAATCTGCCTCTTAGAAATTCAGAACATCCAGGCTTCTGTGCCTAACAGCTCTCCCTCCAGGTCCCTCAGATATGACTCGATTAGATCCAGAGGTTCCTTCAATATTCTAGGGTGTGCTTCACCTAGTCACAGAATCCTGACTGGTTCATACGTACTTATTTTTATATTTAAAAAAATATTTTTTATTGATTTCAGAGAAAAAGGGAGAGGGAGAAAGAGAGAGCTAGAAACATCAATGATGAGAGAGAATCATTGATCGGCTGCCTCCTGCATGCCCTCTACAGGGGATCGAGCCTGCAACCTGGGCATCAAACTGTGACTTCATAGGTAAGCGCTCAAACACTGAGCCACGCCGGCCCAAACTGATTGGTTCACACCTTAAAGGACCTTAAACTTCCTTATTGTCTCTATCTCCTCGGTCGCTCTGAGCTTTAATTCCCTCTTCAACAGTTTTTCTCTGCCCCCCTTTCCTTCTCCATGACAACGATGGCGATAAAATAAGGCCTGCTTGTTCATGCACTCTGAACACATCATAACTTTCGGAGAAATTGGTATTACTTTCTGGTTCTTTAGTCAGACACATCACAAAGGGAATTTTGTTATTTCTAACTTTTTCTTTCGTGTCATACTTTTCAGGCGAGTGACTCACTGGGTTCCCAAAATACATTTTCTCAATAACGATGGTAATGGTAGAAATAACAATGCCGAGACCAGTGACGCACATTGTCCCTGTGCGAGGTGCTTCATGCACTTCATCTCATTTCCCTCATCGCCTTTATCTGATCACGGGGCTGAGCACACAGCAGACTCTCAGGACATGAGAATAATAACAGCTTCTATTTATTTCGCTTCCATCTCTATTACTGATCTCACATCACTGTTACAGAGTTCTGTGAAATAGATATTAGTCTCAGTTCTAGATAAATAATTAGGGCTCAACATAAAGGTATTAAAAATCCATTCCACTCCTTCTTTCAATGGGCAACATAGAGTGCTTGCAAGTGGTTCTTGTCCTTGAAGGGCTCACAGTCTAGGGGGGCCCACAGTGGCAGTGAGTCCCTGGGATTAACCAAAGCCTTGGTTTATTCTGAGCCCCTGCCTCCCCATATTTTTTGATGGACACATGCATTCCAAGCATCATAAGGGGTACTTTGTGTCCAGCCACATCACTATTCATTAAAATCCTCCTCTGCTCTTTTCTCATAAGGGTCACTGTAATCGCAGAGTAAGACTTTAATTTTTCTGGGCTCCGCTTGCCCACCTCCACTGTGTCTTTCCACCAGTTCACTCTTGTGTTTTCTCTGAAGGCCTTGAAGTCTGCTGTCCTCAAACCAGGGCATGTCAGGGGACAGTCCTCCCTCCCTTTTATTACTTTGCCCAGGCAACAGCGATAGAATCTCCCCTTCCCACAGGGAGGGCTTCTTTATTGGCTCGGAGAAGGAGCTGGCAGAGAGGGAGGACTGGGGAAGGGACAAGGCAAGGCAGGAGGAGACAAAGAGGTGGGCAGCTTGTTTCATGGGGGAAGAAGGACGCTATTGTCTCCACCCAACCTGTGAAGCACAGGCAAGCCAAGTGGGTCTTCAGAGCTGGGACTGGAGCCCCTGGGAGCCGGCTCCCCTTTATCAGTTAGCCTGCTTTTGTCTGTAGAGAACCCAGATCCTCACTCAAACAACAACAGCATTATCTTACGTAACAGGAAGCCTAGAGGTGGGCCCAGTTCCAGGGTCAATCATTCAAGGGTTCAGGGGTCAAGGACCTTTCTTCTCCAGCTAGGTCCTCTCCTGCTCGCAAGATGGTTTCTAGCAGCGATGAAATGATATTCTTTCCTTGCTCAGGTTCAGTGGGAGAGATCCAGTCTTACCTTGTAGTTAGGAGAACATGTTTTTCCTAGAAGCACTCTGAACCAATTACTGGCAGTCTGGGTGAAATTACATCATCTGAAGTGGAATGGATTTTGGGAAGCAACCACCATGCCCATTACAGAGTCACATTTTCCAGGCATAATCAAAGCAAATAACCCAGTGCTGTGATGGTATACAGCTAGGGAATTAGCATGTAGGGTCGCCAGATTTAGCAAATAATATAGGATGCCCAGTTAAATGTGAATTTCAGATAAACCATAGACTTAAGTATAAGTTTCCCTCCTGTTATGTTTGCTGGTCCCTGCGGTCCAATATTGGGTACAAAGCAAAATGGATCAGGCACATATTTGACAATGGGATAAAAGATTGCGGAAGTTCACAGTGGGCTAGGGACTTACTAGTAGAACCAAGATCAGAGTCTTGTGTTACTTTTGTGAGGACAGAGGAGCACAAACTGGTTCAAAAAGCAGAGGAGGGCTAGGGGGGTTTTCCTCCACACCTGCCTGGACTCCTTGCGGCCAGGATCTGGGAGAGAAAGTGATTGTGTCTCCTCTCTCGGGGCCCTCACTGACCCCATCCTCCCTTCTCTTTCCAGGGTCCCGACCGCTGTGGGCAGGCTTTGCTGCAGATCGGGTTCAACATGATGGCGCTGCCTGGAGGCCGCCAGGTGGACTCCATCGCCCTCCCGGGTCAGCGGTAAGTCCCTAGGCCGCAGGTGGTACCCTCTCCATGCTCCGTCCTAGGGAGGAAGCTTTAGGACAAGGTGTTGGGGATACCAGGTTCACTCAGTGAAGCAAAAAATCCAGTGGGGTGTGCCGCTAAGATAGGGGACCTCAGAGTAGGTTCCTGATCCTTCCTAGGCCAGGAGGCTGGAGTCACTGGGGACCCTCGGGGTTAGTGAAGGTCTTCTCTGAGCCTCTTTGAAGGGTCAGTCTACCTTTAAGTGTCTTCTCTTTCCCCCAGAGCACCAGGGAGAGAAGTGAGTGCAGAGCTGGTCCTTGGGAAATGGCTGTTGCCCTGAGTTGGGCAGTAGGAGGGCCGGGGGGTGAGGGAGGGAGGACTGCACTGAACAGGTAAAGCCCAGATGATGAGGTTGGGGAAAGGAGAGACTCGTGGCCCCAGAGGTGCCTTCTCAGCACCTTGGTTCCCTCATGTGTCAAACGGGGATATAATAGTACTACTCATAGGGTTGATGTGTGGATTAAGTGAGTTCATATAAATAAGTGTCCGTCACACAGAGAGAGCTCCACAGGGGGAGCTATGACAGTGATGGCGAACCTTTTGAGCTCGGCGTGCCAGCATTTTGAAAAACCCTAACTTAACTCTGGTGCCGTGTCACACATAGAAATTTTTTGATATTTGCAACCATAGTAAAACAAAGACTTATATTTTTGATATTTATTTTATATATTTAAATGCCATTTAACAAAGAAAAATCAACCAAAAAAAATGAGTTCGCATGTCACCTCTGACACACGTGTCATAGGTTCGCCATCACTGGTTTAGTACGTGCCTGCTGTGCCTCAGAGGTCCTCTCTGGCTCCTCATGTAGGTGACCTTGGGGAGTTCTTCCAGAAATCCCTCCTCTGACCTCTCTTAGCAAGTGACCTCCTTGAGAAAATAAGCAATCGCAGGCAGACACTCTCAGCAGCCTAATATTTTAAGCCAGGAGAAAGCGGAACTGATGTGGATGAAGCAGACTCTTAGTCTTACAGCTCCAGTGCCAACCAGGTGGGAGGCCCTACCTGTGGAGCCAGATGGGCGGTAGCCGCTCTGACAGTAGTACTTTGGGACACCCCACAGAGCCCCATGGGTCCCGGGATGGTCAGATCAGAGCTTGTAAGGGCGTGAGGAAGCTGTCCTCACAGGGCAGGTTAGGACAGCGGTTAGGAGTTGGGAGTCTCATCTCGGTTCTTGGTTCTGTTACTTATTAGCTGTAACCTTGGGCTTTAGTTTCTTCATCTCTGAAAGGGAAATATTTATGCTTACGTCGTCCATCGGGTTGTTATGAGAGTTTAGGATAATTTGCATAAAGCACCTGCCTGACATGGGAGCTGCTCCATCAATGTCAACTACTTCAGAAGAGGAATAGGTCCCAGGAGTAGGGCACGTGCGGCCAAGGTAGATCAGCTCCTGGCGCCCTTTCAAGCCTCTGGGAACCACTGACATCCCTTTCCCACTTCCAACCTCCCCAGAAGTTACAAGGATAAAAGGAAATTAAATCACACAAAAATGATTTAGAAATTAGATTTCCTTTACCCGTGGTCTTTCGAGATCTGAAAATATTAAATGGAAAGTTTCAGAAATAAACAATTCATAAGTTCTAAATTGTGTGATGTTCCGAGTATCATGATTAAATCTTGTGCTGTCTTCCTCCGTCTCGCCTGGGACATGAGTCATCCCTTTGTCCTGGCTGGAGACGCTACCTGCCTATTAGTCACTAAGAAGCTGTCTCAGTTATCAGATTGCCTCCTGTGGTGCTTGTGTTGCAGCAACTTATTTTAATAGTCACTTTAAAAGTTATTTTAAAGCGAAAGAGTAGTGATGCTGGCAATTTCAACGTGCCAAAGAGAAGCCATAAAGTTCTTGTTATGTATCATTGGAAAGTTCATATTAGCCTAAGGCCATGTCAATGCCTCCATCATTCATTCACCTCATTTCATCTCATCACATAGGCATTTTATCATCTCACATCACCAAGGGAAGGGTGAGTACAGGGCAATAAGATATTTTGAGAGACCACATTTACATAACTTTCATTACAGTATATTGTTCTATTTTATTGTTAGTTATTGTTGTTAATCTCTCACTGTGCCTAAATTATAAATTAAACTTTACCATAGGTATGTATGCATAGGAAAAAGACACACACAGTATGCCTAAGGTTTGGTGCTATTATTCATGGTTTCAGGCACCCACTGGGGGCCTTGGACTGTATCCCGGCAGATAAGGGGGGGATACTGTATCCTTTTGGAGGCAGGATAGGGCTTCTAATTGATATTATATAGCAAATACTGTGACAGGACTAAGATGATGTCATGAGTTCTGGCTGGCCACAAGCATTGCAACCTGAGAAAAAGTTTAGGATGTCTTGACCCTCACAGGGTGGGCTGCAAAGATGGTATTTCCTTTAATATAGTCACAGCCTCGAATTGGGAAAATACTGGGGGGATACAATCCCTGTGCCTACCAACCTATCAATCACGTGTGTTCTGGGGGCAGGTGCATAGGCCACACTCACAGAGAAGACGCATGTGTATTTACAGGATGTGGGAGGGGTTAATTCATCGAATCTGAGGCTGCACTGGGGGCAGACAATAGCAGCCACCTCTTCTTTCCTCTTGTTCCAAGTTGCGGAGGCCTCTGTCATGGGGAACAACACCATGATTATTGTGCCCAGATAAATAATTCACATTAGATAATTGGCTTCTTTCTGTTGCGTTCCACTGAAACTCAATTTTGCTCTGTGGTGCCAATGTTTACCTCAATATACAAAATAAACAAATGCTGCAAAATTGCGTGGGGCCATCCAGCAGCCTGGGTCAGGCCTTTGGTATTTGAGACCCTGATGAGTAAATAGCATCAAAGGGGCTTTTCTAGGTGCAGGCTCCCGGGTGAGAGTAGAGGGTGGGGAGCAATAGCACCCCTGGCTAGGGCTTGGGATCCTGTGCTGAATTGACATGGGTGTTAGGAGGGGCTGTGACAGGGTTTGTAACTCTGACTGTATCTGAATCTCCTGGGAAACTTTCAGATTTAAAAGCAATAAAATAAGGAAGCCGAAGTACAAAACCCTGCTCTTGGAGACTTTAATGTGGGCCTAAGTGGTGACAGCTTATAGGCCTTGGAACTGGACTTGGGCTCAAATCCCAGCTTCGCTTCCTACCAGCTGTGTGCCCTTGGCTGGCCCTAAAGCCGGATCAGCACCACTTTCATCTTCTCTCACAGGTGGCAGTGATTGTTACTTTAAGAGTTTGCATCATAAGTACTGGGGTTCAAGAAGGAAGGTCTCTCTAGGGTGCAGGGTGCTCGGCAGTGCACAGCCCACACGTCACCAGCCATCCAGTGACAGAAACCAGCCCGCCCTGCATCCCTCAGTAGTGGGAACCCTTGCCAGCTCAGGTCCACATACCTCCCTGGAGAGTCAAGGATTTATGGGTGGGAGCGAAGAGGGCAGGAGACTGTGGCTGCTATGTCTCTAGCTGGAGGCTGTTTGCTAATGATACTCCCGGCAGCTAGAGGCAACAAGTCCTTCCTTAAAGGGGAACCTGAGCGGCACATACAACAGTCACCCCATGAGGAAACCGAGGCTGGAAGCGGTGACGTGACTTGCCAAGGATGGAGCTGGGAAGGAGCAGCGCTTGATACATGCTCCCAGAGGAGCTTGAGCCTGAGCGCGGCCCGTCCTCAATCCAGTCTGTCTTTTCCACAGTATTCCTGGGAGCCTTACACAAGCAAATTGTTCCCTCATTTATTCAGCTACTTGTTTATTCATTAGCCTTCAACTAAATTTTTTTCTATAAATAATGTCTTAAGTGCAGATCATATGCCTCGTGCGTTGCTTATTAGTATATTGTTAACAAAATAGGGAATGGTCCCTTCCTTATGGAACGCACTGATTTATCTCTTGACCTGATGAGGCCTGGATCTGTAGCAAGTATACGACTTGGTTCTTTCATACGGGACCTCTCACTGTCTGAGATGAGCTGGGACGGGGGAGTGGCAACTGCAGCTAAGTGGCCGGCAGCCTCCTGGGTCACTGCTGGCCTGCTGGCGAGGAGCCCTCCAGCTTCCTGAGCCAGGGGGACTGTCGCAGGCCAGCCTGTCTCCAACTAGATAATGGCTTGCATGTGTGTGCCCCTGGTCTGTGGCTGGTTTTCTGCTGCTGGGATGAGTTCTGGGCCTGTGGTGAAATGTGCAGACTGTAATTGTCAATGGGATAATTGGATATTTTTCTGTTGTTTAAACCAACAGGAAGGTCAATCAAAGTTAGAATCAAATTCCCTCCCTTCTCAACATCTCCCAAGAGAAATCCGCAGAAACAGAGGGCGTGACCTGGTGAAGGCAGAGGGACAGCGATTCAACGGTTATTTTTAAGAAGAGAGGTTACATTTAAATTCCCATACCGTGCTGGGAGCTGGGATCATAGAAGCACAGAACATTGTTGCTGGACATGCCTCAGAGCTCATCTGTGTCATCCCTTCATGATAAGATGGGGAAACTGAGGCCCAGAGAAGGGGATAGAGCTGCCAAAATGCTCTTCAGGCTTCCTCCTGCCCATTGCGCAGTCCTGCCTTCTCCGGGCTGTTTCTTAAGCTCATTCTCCCACCCAGTCTCCCTAGAAGCTCTGTGTCCAAGCCCCAGTGTAATTCTCATTAGCAATGATCTATAACAGACATCATTTCATTCGTTCACTCATTCATTCGAATGAAATTTACTTTAGGCTAAGAACTTTAGGCCAGGCCCTGGGTAGTAAAATAATGATTTATGTAAATATCATCTTTCCTACTCAGTGATAAATGTCCTGAGGGCTGAACTCATTTCTGATTCATATTTGTGCTCCTGTGAGCATTAGAATGCACACAGTGGGAGCTCAGTAAGTGGCTGAATGAATACGTGTTTAATAAATGTTTGATGAATGAAGGACACATGGCTGAGGGGTCTCAGGTGACTGTGAGAATTAGGTTGGATTTTGTTTCTTTCTCCAAAATATCCCTACTTCCAGCAAGCTGTTCTCATTCTGCTGCTTAGAGGGAAAGAGTAAGCTAACGTTTTATCTTCATTAACTTAAATTCCCTTCCTGAGTGAAAGCCAAAGCTTTAATTGCTTGATGGAGTCAGAGAGCTGGAGAGACATGCTTTTTTCTTCTTCTAAAGAATAGTGATTCAGAAATATTTTCAGTCTTTAGTTTTAAATTCACTGGAAAAAAGTGTGCAGCTTTGGTATGCAGTCTGTTGCTGAAGAACAGAATGCAGTGAGGAGCAGAGTAAGAGGCAAAGACTCCCTCCTTCCTTTCCTCCCATCCTTCCTTCCTTCCTCTTTTCTGGCCTTGCTTTTTATTTACCTGCTGTGGGTCATCAGGCAAATTCCCCACCCCCTGAGCTTTAGTTTCTTTGTGTGAGGATGAGGAGGAGACAAGTTTTCTCAGGGACCTTTCCAGCCTTTACTATTCTAGAAGTCTGTGAGTGAGTTTTGGATAGTCTGTTCCCTTTTCTGGAAAAAAATAAAAATCGTACTTCAGTGCCTCAGGTCTGGGAAAGCAATCCCATTGACCAAAACAAGGTCTTCTATTCCTTCCTATGCCATGCACAGAGGCCTAGTGTTTGCCTTGTAGCTGGCATGGAAGTGGTAAGACCTCCCTGCTTGGGAGTCCCTTCCGGATTCTGAGGCTGTGTCCAGTTCAGGTTTTATGGAAGCTTTTGGCATATTCAGGAGAAGTGTTCTGTGGGGAGGAATAGGTTGCCCTACTTTGATGGCATACAATACAGATAAATCTATAAATCCCAGCACTCCCACATGCTTCGTGATTTGAAGTCCTTGCTTTTGACTTCATCTTCACCCCTCTGACTATACTTAGCAACTTGCCATTTTCTCAGCATGTGGTCTGATGCCATCACCCATTTGCACATGCTGTTGTTTCTTCTGTGGGAACCCTCTGCTTCTTCCACTGGTGAACTTGAGGCATCCTTCAGTGCTGGCCTGGGGAGCTTTCTCAGAGAGTCTAGCTTGGGCTAAGCCTCCCTTCTCTGTGCTTCCAAAATTCTCTATGCTTCCCTCCAAATGCCACGTGAAGAACAGCGAGCCCTAATTGCTTATTTGCAGTCATTCATTTATTCATTCAGTAAATATTTATCCAGTGCCTATGGCAGTGATCGCAAACCTATGACACGCGTGTCAGAGGTGACATGCAAACTCATTTTTTGGGTTGATTTTTCTTTGTTAAATGGCATTTAAATATATAAAATAAATATCAAAAATATAAATCTTTGTTTTACTATGGTTGCAAATATCAAAAAATTTCTATATGTGACACGGCACCAGAGTTAAATTAGGGTTTTTCAAAATGCTGACACGCCGAGCTCAAAAGGTTCACCATCACTGGCCTATGGTGTACCAGGTGAGGTGCTCAGTGGAGGGAACATGTCATTTGCAATGGAAGGTCTTGCCTTCTTGGAGAACATGTTTTCATCATCTTCCCTCTGTAATCCCAGCAATGTAGCCCAGTACCTGACACATTGGGGTGCCTAGTCAGGGTTGGGGGCCATTACAAAGTGTTCTCGGCATAGTAGAGTGTTCACTTACAGAGAATCTGCCACTTCACACAGTAGGTGGAGAAGAGTGAGGTAGTGTTAAGGGCTTGATTCAATCTTAATTATTCACTTAACCTTCAAAACAATTCCACGAGCCTTGCATAACTGAGATTTAGTAGGTTAAATGACTTGGCCAAGGTCATTCAGTGGATAAGTAGAAATAAGAACCTAGGGGGTCTAAGACCAGAGCTTGCTCTTGACTTTCATACTAGGCTCTCTGATTTCTTTAGCAATTCTAGACTTTGAAGGAACAATTGAAGCCCATTTTAAGTGAAAAAAGACTAAAATGAACCAACAAGAGTGTAGGCATAGCTTTCCACAAACTATTGACCTCCAACATTTGGGGAACACTGGATGCCAGGCCAGCAGGATTAGCTGGGGGTGAGGAACTGGTATCAGCAGCTGGTGGGGGGTGGGAGGTGGGGGTGGGGGTGTGGGAGGGGCAAAGTATGGATCTGTTGAACTGGGAAATAGCGTTCCCTTTGGCATCTGAAGGATGGGCTTTGATGAATGAAGGTGGCAATCTAAGGGCAGAAGCAGAGGCAGAGCAAGGCCAGTGAGGGGGTGGGGAGAACTCTTTGCAGCTGGAGTCCTTAGAGGGTTACTTCCCACCTTGTGTGCATGGCCTTCCTGGCTCCCTGCTCTGGCAGCAGCACTTCCAGTGCAAACTTGTCAGATGTCTGTGACGATGGGGCCACAGGCATCTGACAACTTTTGTCTGACTTGAAACAATATATAACCAATTCTCCCCAGAAAGAAATGAGGCAAGGGTTTGAAAAATGACTAGACATGCCATAGTCTAAATCAGCGGTTGCCAACTGGTGGTCCTCGGACCACTGGTGTCCCGTGAGGTCCGAAAGGTTGGTGACCGCTGGTCTAAATAATCACAAGCTTTAAAAGGGCATTGGTATGTCACATAGGGTAGTCTTGCATAGTAGAAAGAGCCCTGGCTGTGGATTTGAGGGTGAGGGTAGCCCCTAAATTGCTAAAGAAATCAGAGAGCCTAGTATGATAGTCAAGAGCAAGCTCTGGTCTTAGACCCCCTAGGGCAGTGGTTCTCAGCCTTCTGGCCCTTTAAATACAGGTCCTCATGTTGTGACCCAACCATAAAATTATTTTCGTTGCTACTTCATCACTGTAATGTTGCTACTGTTATGAATCGTAATGTAAATATCTGATATGCAGGATGGTCTTAGGCGACCCCTGTGAAAGGGTCGTTCAACCGCCAAAGGGGTTGTGACCCACAGGCTGAGAACCGATGTCCTAGGTTATTTCTACTTATCCACTGAATGACCTTGGTCAAGTCATTTAACCTACTAAATCTCAGTTCTACAAGTCCCGTGGAATTGTTTTGAAGGTTAAGTGAATGATTAAGATTGAATCAAGCCCTTAACACAGTGCCTAGAATGTAATGAGCATTCAATAACTTTAGCTTTATTATCACTATTGACAGTGAGTTTGGACAACTTATATACTGCCTCTAAGCCTCAGTTTCTAAATCTGTAAAATGGGTTGGTAATCTCCAACCATGTAACAGCTCTAAGGGCTAAAGGAGAGAGTGCTTGATACCCAGAGGCACTCTATTATTGATAATCCTCTCTTCTTGCTGTGTGGGTAGTTAATTACCTCTGACTTTAGAAGTATTTTAGGGAGCCCATTGTTGCACACTGCAATTTCTTGGTCTGTTACTAGGCCGTTCCTTTCTCTTACACCAACTCCACCCTGAATAAACCCAGCTTAAAAAAATGTATCCAACCAGTAGCCTGGTATGTGGAGATGATTGTGGTTACATCTGGCTTTGTGTTGAGAATCTGCCAGACTCCAGAAAGCCCAGGTTTTGAGGCTTGGTCACCTCCTTCCAGATGTTCCAGGAAAGCTGCCACACAGAGCAAGAACTGGGGTTACTTGGCGAGTAGGCATCTGCTTCTCTCGGGGGTTCTGCTGAGAACAGGGCAGAGTTCCTGTGAGCCCCACTCACTTCTGGGATGCCCTCCCCACTCGCAGGCGTGGGGGCAATGTTTATAGCATCAGGCTCAGATTCTAGTTCACTGTGGAGACAGAGGAAATCCAACCCCGGTCCCGGCCCCTGGCCCCTCCAGCTCTTTGGCTGGAGACCCTACGGCTCCACGAAGGGAATGTGATTCATTGCCAGTCCATCTGCTTTGACCTCAATTTTCAGTTTCCTTCCTCTGTGTGAGTAGTCAGAGCAGTCGCCTGTACTCCCCAAGGAAAGATTTCATGCACAGTGAGATGGCACCTTGCAGTTCATTGCTTAAGACAGTTGAACCACTGGGAGTGGTGAGGTGCAGGGACAGCAAGCAGCCCCCACTGCAGAGCAGGAGCTGCCCAGTTTGAGCAGACTTTACATAGTATTAGGGTTAATCAACAAATCCAATAGAAGAGGTGGAACCCGGAGGAGCAGAAAGCTAATGACAGAGTCAGGCAAGCTATGCAATTACAGGATGCTCAACAGGAACACAGGCCAAACCTTAATGAGCCGCAGTCCCTAGACTCAGATGGAGAAGAGCAGCTCATTATGTGGCGGCATGGTGGCTGAGTCTGGGAGTGGACTGGCGAGGGGTGGGGTCATGCGGGGCTCGCCAGGCCTGGTCCCCTCCTTCTCTGGGAAAGTTTGGGGCCTCTCTGATGGACCTCTCTGCAGGGCCTGGCCCCTTCTGCTGTGACCTTGCATATCCCACTTGTCATAGTGCCTCACCCTGAAACCAAGCAAAATGAAGCCCCAGCTCCTCCCTGGGTGGGCGCCCTGTCTCGGCCAGGGCAGTGCCTTCACCCAGACTAGCAACCCAAGGGCCAGCCTTGCTCTTTTCTTCTGCTCACCCTCACGTTTTCTCATGTCCCTTCCAGGTCACCTGCGTTTCCTAACCCACGTCACTGCCCTCGTTCCGGCTTCTGTCCTCTCCTTGTTTTATAACTGTCATCTCCCAGCAGGCCATCCTCCTATCTAGTATCGAACCCTGCTTGGTTCAATTTCTACTAACTCTGCGCATAGTTATGTCACTGCCCTGCTCTAAGAGGTTTTCAGGGGCTCCAAACTGCCTTCAGGATTACATTCAAATTCCGAATCATGTCAAGGTCTTTGATCCACGATTCCCTGTTTTTCCCGTTAGGCCCCTTCCTGGCCCCTCCCTCACCACCCCCCGCCCCCCCATGCTCCCTTGAGTCCAACGAGACTTCTTGTGGTATTGCTATTTTTATACCTCAAGGCCTTTTCACATTTATGTGGAAATCGTTTTGTCCTTGTCATCCTGGCCAACTCCCCTCCTCTAAGAACCGGGCAAATGTCATTTCCTTTGTGTACACATTCCCAGGCGAAGTCAGGCTCTGTCTGCTGGGCTCCTGCTCACAGCGTTGCGATGGCCGATGGCCGTGCAGTGTTCAGTTGATATGAGCAGAGACGCGGGACTATAGAGACTGAGTTTGAGTGATGGCCCCACCACTTACTATGTGGCTAAACATGGGGTCTGATGTGTAAACTAAAAGGTTTGGCTTTGTCTTTCCCTTTCTGTTCTCCTCCTTACTGGAAGGAGAATTCTTTTCATGTGAGTAAGAAGTCTCCGGGTCTGTAAATGGGGGTAATAATAGTCTTTCTCCCTGGGTTGGGGGGCCCTTCTGGAGAGCAGCCCAGCCAGTGCAGCCCAGCATGAAGGAGTCTTCCCACAACTGGGGGTAGAGAACCCTTGGTCGGGGCCTAGGCTTGGGGATAGAGCGAGTGTGTGGTGGAGGAGAGGGGTCCAAGTGGTGGGGCCTGGAGGCTGATGAGTCTCCGCAGCCCTGCAGACTGGGCAGGCTGGCTCTTGGCCACCCTCTAGTGGTGGCTTCTGTATCCTCACCTGCATTTTCCAGAACCACACAGAGGTATCAGGATGGCAACTGGCATATTAGATCTGTGAATTCTCCTAAATGTTTCACTTCAGCAAGTGAAAACAATTCTCCTTCAAGTAATGAGGAGAACAGAAAGGGAAAGACAAAGCCAAACCCTTTTAGTTTACACATCAGGCCCCATGTTTAGCCATGAAGGTTGAGGGCAGCTGAGGCTGACTTGGTGCCTGTGAGAATGCAGTTATAATTTCACCTGGCAGTACTAACATGCCATTTGGATAGAGCACAGCCTTTTATAAAGCACTTGGAGTGACATTAAGGACATGGGGTCCAGAGTCCGATGGGCTGGGTTCAGAGCCAAACGTTGCCACTCACAAGCTGGGTGATCTCCAAGCTTCAGTTTCCTCATCTGCAAAAGTGAGATAATACGAGGCCCCTCCTCACAGGGGCATTGTGAAAGCTAAACGAGATAATCCATGTGAAGCCGACCACATGACAGCTGGCACAGGGCCCAGCCTCAGTAAATGTTAGCAGTAATGATTATGGATTTTTTTTTCCTTGACCCTCACACAACCCGATGAGACAGACAGTACAACTGTATAGATTCTTATCCTTCCCATTTGATACTTAATTCAGTTTTATAAATAGACACTGAGCATCTGCAGTGCTAGAGGTGGCATGTAGGGAGGACATGGAAGATACAAGCCCTCCTCTACTTGTAGTCTAGTGGACACAGCAGATATTAATCAAGGAGTTAAACACTGGAAACTGGTGTCTTGATGGGGGAAAGACTGGATATTGCAGACACGTGTGGAACATGGGACATAAGTTCATCTAGGAGCCAGAGAAACCTCCTTTAGAGGAGACATTTAGGCTGGGATTTTGAGGATGCACAGGCATCAGCAAGGTGAAGAGGAGAGGGAGAGAGAGGGGTCCGTATGTGCAAAGTCTGGATGCTGGAAGTCACAACAGAGGGACTGAAATGGTGGCTGGCACAGTGGTTGGAAATGAGGGAGAAGGCAGGTCAGGGACTGCGGCTCAGAGAGGGCAAGTATCCTATAGAACGCACAGTTAGCAAGGAGTAGAAGTGGGAGAGGGACCCAGATGCTGCTTTCTCCTCAGGTGTCCTTGTTGCTAGCATCGTCATGCTGATGCTCATATGTACGTTGGCAATGCACAAGTGTATCCTTTTTAGATGTTGAAAATGAGTTGCTTCTGAGCTAATAGAGGCCAGGAAATGTTCACAGCGCCCCCGCGCTCTCTGAGGGCATCTGAAATGCCAGTGTTCGACAGCGTGAGATGATGAGCTCTGAGTCATTGAGAGGAGGCGGTTGTCAAATGCACACACTGGCTCATTGGACTGGAAAGTTACCTGGAACTAACTTCATGTTTCTTAACTTTCTAAAACAAATAACAGCCCGCTGTCTCGGGGTGCCGGACAGACTGCGGAGGCGGCCAGGGCTTTGGAGCCAGGCAGACCTGGATTGAAGTCTGGGCTCTGCCATTGATTAGCCGTAGGCACCTCTCTGAGCCTCTGTCTTTTCCTCCTCTGTAAAATGAGGATAATAAAGTCTTGCTGTGCATACAAAGTAGATATTGTATATGCAAGCACTTGATATGTGCCCGGCATACAGAAAAGTACTCAATAACATTTTCTTTATGGCAAGCTTGGAAATGAGCTAGATTTGTTTTGAATGGGTTTTTAGAGTGGTTGAGCCTCTTCCTTACCCTTCAAACCCTTCTGTAGATTGATGGAAGGCCACAACCTGGAGAAATGGGTGGGGGAAAGTGCCATTATTCATGCCCCTTCACAAATTGCTCCTGGTGTACGATGTATGGCGGGCCCCACTTCCCCTTCCCCAGAATTCCTAGGGATATCTGAAATGTGGGATCAACCCATGTTTAATTGGGGATTTCTGGGGAACAATCAGGAAACGCCAGTGCGACAGCTTGGAGCGGAGGGTCAGTACAGGAGATGGTGGAAAACACGGGATCACAGAGGGAAGGAGGCCAACCCCAGGGTAACAGGTGGATGCAGGAGGCTTTTTGCAGAATCCGTTGAAGGAGAGAAAGCCTCCTTCCTGCTTCTCTGGCTCCCATGCTGCACAGATGGATCAGCTGCTGTGAGCTGTCCAACACCAGACCCTGGGGAGGCTCTGCACCAAAAGTGTGAACTCGGAGTTAGGCCTGGAGAGCAGTCTGCTCCTTGCACGGAAGCCCCGATGCGCAGAGGCCTGTGCCGAGGCAGCTCAGCGTGGGGTTCCGAGGTGGATCAGAAGCAGGGTAACAACAGCCCTGGACGATTTGAACAAACCCAGAGAAGTGGCATTTCCTTTAGTCACAACTGGCTGGGGCTTCAGTGCCTTAGTGAGGAGGGGCTGAGCTTAATGCCCTAACCACACTGTAAATTATTTATAGCTCGTTGCATAAATAATTATGCTCAAGGTAACTGTTTAGTAAACAGTTTATGCTTCACTGCATCAGAGGTTAAGGCGTTCTAAAATAACCTGTGTTGTTTCCATAAAGCCCTTCGTCAGAGAGCCTTCTCATTTGGGTTGAAGAGAGATGTCAGGTGGGCCCAGCTGCCATCTGGTGACATCAGATGACTCAGAAAGAGTTCTCCTGTGTGTTCAGTGTGGAACCCAGTGTGCTTGCAGTGGCTTCCTGCGTGGCCTAGCCAGAGTCCTTTCTCCGAGGGCACGTCTTCTCATCTTTCCCTTGCTCTCGGCACTCTAGCCACTTATCTCCATACTGTTTCCTCGAACGAACCAGGCGCACTCCCACCGAGGGCCTCTGCCTGCCTGTTCCCTCTGCCTGGAATGCCCATGCCCATATTTCAGCTTAGTTGATTCTCTAACCTCTTTGACGTGTTTGCTCAAGTCTTACGTTCCCAAAGGCCCGCCCTGACCACTTAGTTAAAGTGGCCATTACCTCCCTGCCTCCCACATGGACAATCTTTTCCCCACTTATTCTGACTCTACTTTTTTAAAAAAGGATCTTTATTATGAAAGTATTACAGCTGTCCCCTTTTTGCTCCCATTGACCCCCTCCACCTCACTCCTACCCTCTCCCCAGGCCTTCACTATTGTCTGTGTCCATAGGTTATGCATATATGCATGTAAGTTCTGACTCTACTTTTTTGAAACTAGATTTTTATTGATTTCAGAGAGGAAAGGAGAGGGAGAGAAATATAGAAACATCAATGATGAGAGAGAATCATTGATCGGCTGCCTCCTGCATACCCCACACTGGGGATCCAGCCTGCAGCTCAGGCATGTGGCCTGATCGAGAATTGAACCATGACTTCCTGGTTCATAGATGGATGCTCAACCACTGAGCCATGCCAGCTGGGTCCTGACTCTACTTTCTAATAGAAGTTATTGGCTTGTAACATATGATATACGTTTAAATTTATTATAGTCTGCTTTCCCTTGCTGTAACGTACCCTTCACAGGGGCAAGGGTTTTTGTACTTGTTTGTTTATCATGTATCCCAAGCAGCTAGGACAGGTTTTGGCACATAGTAGGCACTAAGGCAGTATTTACCGAGTGATTATTCAGGGTGGGAATTGTGAAAGCATGAAGGCTGCACATTCTACATGGGTGCTGGGAGTGCCTGGAAGTTTTGGGAATGCAGTTTTTTGGGGGGAGGTCCAGTCCGTGAGAGGGACTGGCCATCCTCAAAAGAGGAGACAGTAGTCCCATTAGACTTAACCTGTGGGACTCAAACCGAACTCATCTTCCTATTTTCCAAACTCGTTTCTTCTAATTCACTCAGCAACTCAAGTAAAAAAAAAACCCGTGTCACATCTTTATTTCCAGTTATTCATTATCCATATGCGTCAGTATCTGGGTCCTGCTGATTTTATCTTTTTAATTATTCTGGGATGATTATTCTCCAGCATCACTGCAATCACCGCCAGCATTCAGAGGGAGGCAGGGTCCAGGAAAGCTGCTCTACACACACAGAGCTTCATCATCTTCTGTTTTTGCGTAGGCTTCAAAAATATGGGGCTTGCCTTCCTAGAGTTCCGGCGCTGCTTCCGCCCCTCGCGCCCAGGACCTGAGCATCCTTGGTCTCCCGTCCCTGTCCTGCTCACTTGCCATGCTACCCCAAAAGTTTCTTCCCCGTGTGGTACTTGGTTGTAGAGTTGGATCGGCTTTGAGAGGATGTCTTGCTCTCACCTGACATCAGAGAGGCAGCCCTCCTCTGAGTTTCAGTTACTATTCTCACGTTGTCCTACGGTGCTTCCCGGGCAATACCTGGTGGTTGCTTTGGGGTTGTCCTTTCTGATATTCATCAGATGCCACCTTCTTGCTTCCCTCTTCGTCCTCTCCTGCAGGTGACACCAGGCAGGCCTTGAGGCTGGAGGGGGCTTGTCCCCACCTGCCTGTGTTTCGAGGTTTGTGGGGCTATTTGACCATCTAGTTTTGTTGTAAAGTATTTTCTACGGGGTTTGGATAGTGTTATCTAATGGCTCTGTCAGTTCTTATGTGGGGATTTGGAGAGATTAAATATCTATCACTGCCATCACTGCCATCTTTCTAGAATTTTTTCTTATTTTTCTGAATTTTAAGTAACTAAGCTCTGAGGATATAGCTTTCTTCCTTTTTTTAAAATATAATTTTACTGATTTCAGAGAGGAAGGGAAGAAAGAGAGATGGAAACATCAATGATGAGAGAGAATCATTGATCAGCTGCCTCCTGCACATCCCACACTGGGGATCGAACCTGCAACCCGGGCATGTGTCCTGACTGGGAATCAAACTTTGACCTTGTGGTTCATGGGTCGATGCTCAACCACTGAGCCACACCAGCTGGGCTTCTTTTTTTTTTTTAAAAAAAATATATATATTTTTATTGATTTCAGAGAGGAAGGGAGAAGATAACGGCAGCTTCTTTAATTTAAACAGTTTCAATAATCACGAACACACATAATACTGCCTGTCAGGGATGGTTATTCTAAGCAAATGTGTCTGCAAGTGAAATGGTGACTGTGACAGCCAGAGATGTCTAGTGGAGTCCAGATAGCATGGCACAGCCCAGAAGGCAAGGTGGTTATGCCGGGCGGGCCTGGCAGGACCTGGTGGCTAGAGCAATACCCAATATGAGGTGCTGAAGAAAGAAAGGATGACAGTCGTCCAATGCCACCTTGTGGCTGCCTGAACTGGTCTTTTTTTGGGTGGGGGAGAGGGGTGGGTATACATGAGATGAACTCTGGGGACTCCTGGAAATACTTGAGACTTCTGGCTGTTGTTTTGGGATGAGAGTGAGGTTGGGTTACATCTCTTCTCTGGGACCCCATGAGCTTTCTGAGGGCAGGCAATGATCACCAACATAAGGCCTGGCACACGGTTAGCATCACACGTGCTTCGTGAAATCAGGTGCATCAGGGATTGACTGAGAGACACTGCTTAATGTTTTAAACCTGGTTGAACTGGTTGAGGATATCGTATGTCTGTTACTGTATCGTGTGGGGACAGACACTTCCCTGAAGAGCTCAGATCTCCCTTCAGCCTCTTCCCCGGGGCTTGAGGAAATATACCACACCTCACCGGAAAACTGTTTATCTCTAAGTTCTGAGAGTTGGGATAAGGGTTGCTGAGGGTGCAAGCTCTGCCCGGCCACAGCATTGCTTTAGTGGAGTATAGGAATGTTTACAAAATTACTTGTATAAAAGGCATCTCTTGTTCTACTGATACCTGCTTCAAATATTTCTATTTAAAACAAAAATTTTATTATTGTCTTTTGTGGATCTAGTTACTTGCCCATCTCTCACTCTTTTACCACAGTGCAGGGAACTCACCTGTATTTTGCCTGAGATCCCAGCCAAAGACAGAATCTGAAAATCCTGAAATCTAGTTCCAGAACAGAGGAGGGAGTGAGTTCAGGGGGTTCCTATGTGCCAGGCCAGGGCAGTCATGCTCATCTTGAGTAACTCTCTGCAAGTTCAGAAAACACTTGCAGCTGCTGTAGCAAGGCTCACAACGATGTTTGAGGTTTCCCAGGCAGTCTTTGGTTTACTTGATTCGATTAAATATTTATTGCTGCCTACTATGTGTCAGACTCCATGCTGAGTGCCAGTGATGCTGAGATAAAGCAGACAGTGCTTGTCATTGAGGCAATCTCCAAGTCTGCTGGAGGAGCGAGCCCGGTGCAGAAACTCGGTGGTGTGGTCAGTAGGTGCACAGTCTTTGGAACCAGGCTGTTTGCATGGAGTTCTGGCTCTCTTCAGTCATGTAAGTCTCCTGTACCTCCACATTTTCATCTGTAAAATGGAGACAATAACAGTGTGCACTTAATCAGGTTACTGTGAGAATAAAATAATGCATGATGAGTGCACAGCCTTGGGGGCACTGTGAGAGTCCAATAAAACTTTGCTATTATTATTGGTGGCTTTTGTCTACTTTCCCTTTTCCTGTGATTTCAGAACTGCTTTTCATCCTATTCTCCTTTTTTTTTTTTTTTTAAAAAAAAAAAGCTAAACACGACTATATTATTATCTTAATGGTTTAGCTGTAACTTGGGGAATTTGGGTGCAAAACATGCTGGGAGAAGTCAGGCGGGATGGGATGCCTTGAACGGCCAATCTATTTTGCCCTCCACCTGCGGGAGGGCCAAAGTCCCTAATGTCCTCCCGTGTCTTGGGCACAGTTGGCCTTGGACCTGAGCGGGATGTGCCTCGTTGGCAGGAGCTGGGGACTAGCCACTGAGTAGGATTGAGAGGAGGCAGGGATCCATGGCTTTTCTTACTGGCTTGGTTTAGTCTTCTCTGTGTTTGGTTCCTGCTTGGGGAGGAGAGGTATCTGTTTAAATGATCTCTAAAGAGAAGTTATTTTAAGCTCATTCTTAAAGAAAACCAGATTCCTCTTTCCCCACAGGCGCCCAGCATCCGCCCTCATTTCTGAGGCTGTCACCCTGGAAGTGGCTCCTGCCACTGGACAGCCAGGAGGGTGTGGCCTGAAAGCAGTAATTACATTTCTGGGGCCCGGATCCTGGTCTGCCCTCCATTTTTTTGTTTTTTTTTGTTAATCCTCACCCAAGGATATTTTTTTCCATTTATTTTTTTGAGAGAGAGTGGAAGGGAGGAAGAGTGACAGAGACAGAAACATCAATGTGAGATGTTTCTCCCATATGAGCCCTGACTGGGGCCAGGGATTGAGCCTGCAACTGACATATGTGCCCTTGACCAGAATTGAACCTGAGACCCTTCAGTCCACAGGCCAATGATCTAACCACTGAGAAAACCAGCTAGGGCCATGCGGCATTTTAGACAGAGTCAGGGGCTCACGACTTCCCTTCGTCTTCCTATTGCTCATAAGCTGCCCCGAAGTGCTTGCTTGGAAATGGTCCTTCCTGTCTCCTGTGTTAAGGTGGGCTCATCTTGCTCTCTGCCCCTCTATTTTTCTTTTTTTGAGGGGTGGGCAGAGTGGGAAGCAGCAAAGCATAGAGGTGAAGAGCAGACTCAAGTCAGAGAGACCAGGGTTCCAATCTCAGGGCTACTACTTTCAACCTGGCGATTTTACTTCTCTGCATCTCAGCTTCCTCATCTGTAAAAATGGGGATAACAATGAGACCTAGCTCAGAAAGTTGTCCTGAGAAGTAGATGAAATAATCCATGTGAAGCACTTAGCACAGTGCTCACCATGGGAAGTGTGCTAAATGAATGCTAGCCCTATTATTGTTATTATCATAGGTGCTAACGTGTTACATAGGGGAAAGGCCAGCAAAAAGAACTAAGATTTTTGAGCATTTCCTTTGTGCCAGGCACTGTTCTAGGCCCTTCACATTCGCCATTTAATTCTCCATCAACCTGGTGTGGAAAGTTCAATTACTCTGTTTTATAGATGGATACATTGATTGAGGCTCAGAGAAGTTAAGAAACTTACTCAAAAGACTAACGTATCCTGTCAGAAGTCAGGATACTGGTTGTCTTGGTTGGGGAGTGACCAGTTGGTGGTACAGGGAGACTCCTGGGATGCTGGTATTATTCTGTTTCTTTATCTGGCTCCTGGATACACGGGTATGTTGACCTCATGAAAATTCACTGAGCTGCAACTCGATATTATGATGTATTCCCTGTTATTTACATATGTTATTTCAATAAAAATTTCAGAAACAGGAAAACATAAATAGCAGCAGCAGGCTGCCCTTGGTCACAGATTATGGGGAGCACAGCCAGCTCTTTCTACCCACGCGCGCTGACGGGAAGCCTTGGTCTGCCGGAGCTCCTTGTGGGCTTGAGGCCCTTACACAATGGGCTGTTCCATCCCAAGGAAGCTCTGGTTCAAGGCCTGTTCATGCAATGAAGGAAAAAACAGGGTTATCATGAGCCAGTGTGAGGGCCTGACTCTGCCAGAGGGAGGTCTCTCTGAGGCAGCTAAGCACAGAAGGTGTGGATCCAAGAGGCTGCGTGGGGGTCAGCCACTTCCAGATAATGGGCCGACTGGAAGAAAAACCCAGCTAGGGTTGCCATGTTTCCTTCTCCTGAGAGAACAATTTCTATCCCTTGGCCCACCTGGGGACCCCCTTTTCTTCCACTTACATATATATATATATATATATATATATATATATATATATATATTCTATATAATAAAAGGCAAATAGACTGAACAGTGGAACGACTGGTCACTATGACACGCACTGGTCACTGTGACTGGTTGCTATGACATGCTCCTCCCACAGGAGGAAGCACAGCTCAGTCAGAAGCCAGGCTCACAGCTGGCAAGCACAGCGGTGGTGGCAGGAGAGGCTCTGCCTCCGTGGCCGCTCTAAGGATGTCCTACTTCCAGCTTAGGCTCGCGGGGAGTGGGCCTAAGCTGTCAGTCAGACATCCCCTGAGGGCTCAAGGACTGCAAGAGGGCACATGCCGGGCTCAGAGACCCCCGAGTGCACGAATTTTGTGCACCATGCCTCTATATATGTATTTAGATTAATTTCAGAGAGGAAGGGAGAGGGAGAAAGAGATAGAAACATCAATGATGAGAATCATTGATCAGCTGCCTCCTGCATGCCCCCTCATCCCTCCACTGGAGATCGAGTCCACACCAGGGCATGTGCCCTGGTGGGGATTGAACCATGACCTCCTGGTATATGGGTCAACACTCAAACACTGAGCCACGTCAGCCAGGCACTTTCAGGTTCTTTGAGGAAGCTTCCACTCCTGCTCGTCTACCCATCCACTGGAGCTTGGTTTCTCTAGATCTTCCATTTGTGACACAAAGTCAGAGAGACAGCCCATCTCAGCCTGTGCTTCTGGCTGGGGAAGAAGCAAACAAAGTGAAATTCTTTCTGGGGGAATGCGGTGAAACATCCTGAGGCCTATCCTCCAGACTCCCCCTCCTCCCCCAAACCCTCTATTTTTTTAAAGAAACATTTTTAAAATTTGAAAATAGTGTTAGATTTACATAAAGTTTCAATTATAGCACAGAGTGTTCCCCCACACCCCACACCCAGTTCCCCTGATTGTTCACGTCTTATATGAGCCCCCATTTGTCACAACCACGGAACCAGCATCGGTCCGTCACTATTAACTAAATGTGAGACTTTATTCAGATTCCACTAGTTTTCCATGAATGTCCTTTTCTCTTTCAGAATTCCATCCTGGATATCCCATTACACTCAGTCATGTCCTGTGGTCTATAACAGTGCCTCATTCCTCCCGTATTTTTGATGGCCCTGGTGACCGTGAGGAGTCCTGGTCATGTATCTTGTAGAATGTCTCTCAGTTTGGGTCCCTGATGTCTTTCCCATGATGAGACCAAGGTTGTGTGTTTTGGGAGACAATGCCTTAGAAGCGAAGTGTCCTTCTCAACACATTGCATCAGGAGTACGTGTTATCAACAACGTTTATCAAGCGGCAAGATTCAGTTTGATCACTTGGCTAAGATGGTGCCAGGTTTCTTCACTGCAAAGCTACCTTTTCCCTCCACTTTCTAAACTCTTTTCTCTGGAATTGAGTCACTAAGTACAGCCCACACTCAAACCCCATCCCATCTGTTTGTAATCGGGTTTATCTGATGCAAGGCCTGTAAACACACACTCATCTGAGTACTCGCACAGGTAGAGAGAGATACATAGACTCACACCCAGACACCCAGACACCCAGACCCCAGACTTGGGCATACAGATAATATAGACAGACACCCAGATGAGTCCATATCAACAAACAGACCCTCAGAGGGACAAATACGCAGATACTGAGAAATCCATAGTTTTGTCATCCCATTTCTCTGACCAGCAGAGTGATAAATCAATTAGGATATTAATGAACACAGCATCTGAAATGCCACTTCCTGTCTACTTTGTAAAGGTCTTAAAGAGTGAGAACCAGGTATGCCTCCAGGGAGTTGGGGGTGGAGGGGTGACAGAAATGCAGGTTTTGGGTCTAATCAGGCCTCTGGTGATTCCCCTTTCTCGCTTCCTGACTCTTCCATGGTGCTTTCCCACCCAGGCCAGAAGGAAGCGGGTGTGAATGTCTCCCCTAGAGTTCTTCTAAGGGGAGACACGCTGAGAACCCACCCCAGGTCTGTTTTCCTTGGTGCCAGGTGCTGTGAGGGAGCAGTCTTTCAGCTCCACCAGCCTTCGCCTCTGTTGCCCTTCCCTGACCTCCTTTAATAACATCTCAGAACTTTCAGCATAAACCTGACTCTGGCTTTCAAAGCTTCTAAGATCAGGGTCCTGGCCACCTCTCCTGCTTTCCCTCTCATTGCTTCCTCTTTTCCAGCCCAACTGACCATCGTCCCGTTGTCTGCCCCCTGGAATATGCTCCCACTTCTTCATGTGCCCATCCCTCCCCGGCTCTGAAGCCACCTTCTCCAGGCAGCTTACCCTGTCCTCCAACAGGTCAGGACAGCTCCCTTCTTTGCATTTCCAGAAAGCCTTTTCTTTAACGGATGGCACGCACTCACCTCTGCTCAGTTATTTGTGTACTTGTGTTGTAGAAAGCGTTCTTTTTATTAGAAGCACTAGAAATGGACTCTTGGACGTACTCTTTAGTCCCTCACTGCAGCTGCTGTTGTGAATGTGACCCACGTTCAACAGCTCTGGTCTCTGTGACTCTTGGTTTTAAGTTTCACAGTTTGGGGAGAGGAAACTGGATGAGTGCAGCTTGGTTCGGGAGCCCACCCATGGCTCAACCAGCAACTATGGCTGGGGACATTTTCACAGCACAGACAGTGCCGCTGGGAGACCGTTCCTGTATTTGGAAGGAGAGATCTTTCACAAAGAGAAGGGAAAAGCTGAAGCCACCCCAGGAGGCAGCTGAATGTAATGTGTCCTTGCTACTGAAAGAAGGAGGAAGGAGGCTGGGAAGCCAAGAACAACAGATGTCCACTGCAAAGTGTTTATGGAGTGAATGTCAGTGAGCGAGTGATTAGTTCATTTGTTGCCTTTTAAAACCCCAAGATCAATTTGTTTCCCAGTTCTCTATCTCTAGAACATGATGATCTTATGCTTTTCCATTTTCTGTATCCCCTTTCAAATTTTGTGGTCTTGGGGTAGCCTGAGTGGTGGAGGCATAGGGAGTCTTCTGCAGGGGAGAGCATTACATGCCTGAACTCTGCCACTCATTCGCTGGAGTACATTTACTGAGTAGCTGGTATATGATGGCACTGGCAATAAACCAGATACGAGGGACTGTCCTTCACAGGACTTGGAGAGTTTCAGACAAACCCACCAATTACAACTGAATGTTGTTAGTGCTCCAGTGGAGGATGCATGAAGGGGTATGAGGCCCTGGAGAGCAGCTGGGGAGCTCTGGCTGAGGCTTTTCAAAGAAAGTAGCATTAGAGCTGGGTTTTGAAGGGTGAGTAGGAGCTTGCTAGGTAGAGAGGAAGGAAAGGGGGTTATGTTGGAGAGAACTGTGCAAGGCCACAGACTTTGTAAAAGAGAGTGGTATGGTTGGGAATTAGGAAAGTTGAGTGTGCGGAGTGTAGAGTGTGTTTTTGGCAAGGGTGCTAAAAAGTGGTGGAAGATGGAAAAGGGAGAGGCATGGGAAGGGAGGCTGGAGTCAGATTTTGGATGCCCCTGATCTGAGCCTCATGAATTTTGACTTATGCAGGGGACAGTGGTAGTATTGGGGGCACACAGGGAATAACTATATATTCCCACTTATGTAAAATGAGAGGCCCAGTGCATGAAATTTGTGCGCAGGTAGGGTCCCTACGCCTGGCCAGTGATCAGGGCCGATTGGGGCCTTCCAGCTGCCGGCCAGGGCCTCCCTTCCCCAGCTGCCAGCTGCTGGTCTGGGCCTTCCTTCATTCCGCGCCGCCCCCTGGTGGTCAGTGCACATCATAGTGAGCAATCGAACTCCCAGTCTCCCAGTCGAACTCCTGAGGGGATACTTTGCATATTAGGCATCTATATCTATATCTATATCTATATCTATATCTATATCTATATCTCTATATCTCTATCTATATCTATACAGTATATATATTAAATATGAGTTTATAAAGATAGAGTGGGCAGCAGGGCACTGTGATTTCAGGTGGTTCTCTCTCTTTCATTATACATACATATACTATATTTATATAATCTTTATAAAACATAATAGCTATTTTTATAAAGGGAGAGCAAGAAAGAAAGGTCATTGGTGACTTTTGTTTTTAACAATAGTCAAACAGTTACACCATTCAGAAAGTCCTGCTCCTACTCTATAAATAACAGTAAATATGAAGGTATGATTTAACTGCAATAAATAGAGCATGCCTTTATAATTTTAGTTCTGCTGGGCGCATTTGCCTCACCTAGCTGGCCTCATCAGTGCACTCTGAGTGCTGCCCTGACTCAGAATAAAACCCATGTCCTCACTTTGTCCCACACAGCCTTACAGAAGCTGCCTCCCCGCCCCGCCATCCCCGTCCCCGCCTACCTCACGTCATGTCCTCCATCCCTCTCTCTTCCTGGCTGATGCCGGCATCCTTGCTAGTCCTCACCCATCTCAAGGACACTCATGCCCCAGAGCCTTTGCACTTGTTGTGCTCTCTCCCTAACACAGTTTGCTCCCAGATATTCATGTAGCTCACTCCCTCATATCCTTCCAGCTTGGCTCAAATGCCCCTTTCTCAGTGAGCCTTCTCTCACCCACCTATTTTAAATTGCTGTGTCTACTGCCCCTTCCACTCCCAGCACTCTCTACCCTCCTTCCCTGTTTTCTTGTCCTTCAAAGCACATACCACCTCCAACATATTACACGCATTGCTTATTTATTTTGGAAGTTACTTAGAAAGTTGACTGTTACCTCACTTGAATGTAAGCTTCCCAAGGGAAGTGATTTTATCTATGTGTTTGCTGTAACAACCCAGGGCTTTGAAGAGTACTTGGCACATATTCAGCACCAAGTATATATCTATAATAATAAAAGGGTAATATGCTAATTAGACTGGGTGTCATTCTGGATGTCGTTCTGGACAAAGATGGGGCCGGAAGGAAGCCTGGGTCCCAGGTGCCAGAGAGAAGCCGGTGCCGGCAGCTAGGGGAAGGAAGGCCTACTCTTGCACGAATTTCATGCATCAGGCCTCTAGTTTTTAAAATAAGTGAAAGTGGGAGGCAGGTGGGAATGGCTTGAGGCAGACAAGACTAGGGACAGAAACACTAGTTAGACGACTGTTGCAAGGGCCTTGAGCCCAGCCTTAACGATGAACTATGCACGTCTTCTGGCCTAATCTTCAGATGATGTTGAATCTGTCATTGTAAAATGTCTTCCTAGTTTGTCTCAATGCTTTAGGCAGATCAAAAGCCCATGAGAGTGGAGGCTTGGCATGTTCATCTCCATTTTTCTGCAGTGCCTGGCATTTATATGATATTAAATGTGAGGCACTCAACAAATGTTCAATGCTTCATTAATGATGTTATTACTGAACTGTATTTGACTTAGTGAATTTCAGAGTGAATTATATTCAATAAAGATCTTGGGATCTCATCTACATTCTCATGCTGTTATACTAAACAGAGTTAATTTTGTCCCATTAAAAAAACAGCATACACGCTGATGATAGAAAATTGAGAAATTAGGGAAAAGTTGAAAAAATAAAAGACTTAGTTCCACCACCCATAAAGAACCATCAGCATTTTAGTCTTTTCTTTAAATATTTTTTTCCAGACATAGTTTTTTCAAACACAGTCATAACAATTATGTGTTTACAGTCTCGCATACTGCTTTCCCCACTTTATTAGTGCACACATTTTTTTAGGAAAGCATTATTTTAAATAAGTGCATACTATATAACCAAGTAGTTGTACCACAGCTTACTTAACTAACATTTGATAATTACACTATTTTCAGTTTCCTCTTATTGCAAAGATCATGTGCTACTCTGAAAACTTATTGCTTATTATTTGTCTGGTCATCTGCCCCCAAAACTTCTGTGCTTTATTATCTGTGAAGATAATGAGAAATAAAATGATTAAGGTAAGTGAATGCAAGACACGGTGATGAGCACATAGGAGTTCAGTAAACATCAGGTGTCTTGGAATTGAAACCTTTGGAAATTGTGGAGGGTTGATAGCCACGGCGCTGTTCCCCGGCTGCAGGCTGCACCTGATGCAGGTGGACTCGGTCCAGCGCTGGATGGAGGACCTGAAGCTCATGACCGAGTGCGAGTGCATGTGTGTCCTGCAGGCGAAGCCCATCAGCCTGGAGGAGGATGCACAAGGTGACCTCATCCTGGCGGGCGGCCCAGGCCCTGGGGACCCCCTGCAGCTGCTGCTCAAGCGGGGCTGGGTCATCAGCACCGAGCTGCGCAGGATCGGGCAGAAGCTGGCCCAGGACCGCTGGGCGCGCGTCCACAGCATGAGCGTGCGTCTGACCTGCCACGCCCGCTCCATGGTCAGCGAGTACAGTGCGGTCAGCAGGAGCTCTTCGCAGGAGATGGGCCAGGTCAGTTGCCCTGGGTTGGGTGTGGGAGGGCATGCTTCCTAGAAGAATGGGTCTAAATTCTGTGGTATCTGAACTCAACCTGCCTCAGGGACCTCCTTCCTCTTCCAGGAAAGCAGGGAAGACAGTAAGGACGTTTATTATAAAGTGTAAACTCTGTGCTAGGAATTGTGCTCGGCCTTTTTACACACATCTCATTTAACTTGCACAACCTCTGAGGCAGATATAGCCACTATGCGAGGCTGCGCAATGATTAAGTGTACCATTTAAGGCCAGACTGCCTGGGTTCAAATGTCAGCTCTGCTGTGTGATGTTGGCAAGTTACTTAACTTCTCTGTGCCCTAGTTCTATCATCCTAATGAGTATAATAGTATTTGCTTCATAGAACTGTTGTGAGGACTAATTTATTACATGTAAAACAGTTGATTAAAACAGTATTAGCTGCTATGTATTATTGTCCTCACTTTATAGATGAGAAAACAGAAACTCAGAGAACCCAACTAACTTGTCCAAAGTTGTGCAATAAATGGTGTAATCAGGATTCAACCTAAGCCTTTCTAATTCCAAAGCCCATGACTTCTTCTCCAAGCCCAAGGTGAACCATTGGAACCCCACCCTATTATTTCTCTTTCACTGGCATTTACTTTCCACCTTAGTGCTTTACCTTCTCCTTGCTTCACTTTGCAGGCAGTAAACTTCTACTCATGCTTGGAAGTCCAGCTCGAATGCCCCTTCCTCTCTGAAGCATCCCAGATTGCCAGGCATAGCTAATTGCTCAGTTTTCTTTTCTTAGAGCTCCCCAAGCAGGTGGTGGTGATCTCTTTTGTCATATTACACTGTGTTATAATTGATGTGCCTGTTTCCCAAATCAGATGATTTGATTCTTCATCTTAATGCCCCACAGGGCCCAGTGCAGCAGTTGGTCCTCAATCAATGTTTATTGAATTGAACAAAATTGACCTATTTTTCTACAGGTTGAGAAGCTGCTAATGGAGAAATGCTCAGAGCTCTCAGCAGTCACAGAGAGGTAAATCTGGGTGCTGGTAAATGTGGACAGGGTTGCGCTGTCCTCGGGCGGTGGAAGGGGCTGGCATCTTCTCCCAGAGGGAGAGTGGGAGTGGGGGGAGGGCTGGTGATGGTCTGGGAATCTCCTCCTGCTGACTTCTATCAGCAGCATTGAATAACTCCCTTGGGATTTTCTGTCCCATTTTCAGGCCCTGGATAGAATGTACTAGTAAACAGCAGAGGAGAGGCCTGGGCATGGGAAGAAAGGATTCTTGAGGGTTGGTTTTAAGGAATAGGTTTCCCACAGCTTTGGGAAGGCCCCCTGGCCCCTAGGGTCAAGGCAAGGTGAAAGCAGACACTCACATCCTTACATTCACATGCACCATAGACAAGGATTTCACAGACACTCACTTGCTCATACGCAGATATATAAACACATACTCGTGCAGTCACAGAAATACACTCATACCCTCTGCTCTGTATCTCACACACACACACACACACACACATCCATCATTTACACTCAGACACATACCCACACACACACTCAACCTCACATGTACACACACCCAGTTATGTGTTGGCATCTCCCTCACCCCTTCCGGCTCCCATGCCCTGGAATAAAAACCTGGAGCTGGGCATCCCCCAGACCCTCATGAGGCCCTGGGCCTCCCAGGTTGGAACATTCTCAGGACATAGGGATACATTTGAGCCGGATTCCCAGAAGGTTTTCCTGTCTGGGGTGAAAATCCTTAAGGCTCCTTTCTGTGCATTGTAGGCAGCAGTTCCTTCAGGGGCATTGACATACCCCTTCAGTGAGCACCAGCAAAGCTCCCCTCCCCCTTTCCGCAGACCCTGGCTGCGGCGATGGTCGATTTTCCCAGGGAGAAGCCCAGAGGTAGGATCTGGCTGCTTTCTGGTGGCCTTTCTTACTGGTGCCACGGACCGTTAACTCCCATCTCAGACCAGCACTTATCTGAACACTAGGAGGCCAGGGGATGAGCTGTCTGTAGAATATTCCATCTTAGACTCCCCAGGAATTGCTGTGTCCTCCCTAGGCCACTCGTGCCCCAGCAGGCCTGCAGCAGGCCCACATCTGGCCCCTGCAGCGCTCCGGGTTGACTGCCTGCTCTGGCCGTGGCCCACCCATGTTGTATTTTCCCCAGGTGCCTCCAGGTTGAGAATGAGCATGTCCTGAAGTCAATGAAGGCCTGCGTGAGCGAGACCCTGAGCACGCTGGGCCAGCATTTTGGCCAGCTGCTGGAGCTGGCCCTGACCCGGGAGGTGCAGGTCAGTGCAGGCTGGGCTGCAGGGGGAGGGGTGGGCAGAGGAACTGGGCCAGGCTGGAGGAAGCTCCAAGTCCCCTTTCTTGGAGGACATCCTCCTTAGATCACCCACGGGGGAACTCCAGCACACGAGAGACAGGGCTGTCAGGGCTGAGCAACCTTCTCAAGCAGGTAACTCAACCCTGCACTTCCCAGAGGTAAACACTGCAGCCCAGAGAGAGAAGACACGTACTGAGGTCACACAGCACGGCGTGGCAGGACCTGAGGCGGTTCAATCGCACTTTCAGAATTGCTCCCACCACCCTACATCTTCTCTGCTGAGTTGCTGTTCACAGTGCACACACTGGGTTTTTATCGTCCTGAAAGACTTAAGGCACCTGAAGAAAACAAGCTGATTCTGCAAATCCCGGCACTAGAGAAGAATCTAGAAAGGTCATAGAGTCCAGTCCGGCCTCTAGGCAGACTCAAGCTTGGTTCCAGAAAGGGTGAGGGTTTCTGGAGCCAATAGGTCTACCTCCAACCCGTGGTTCACCATGAGACCTTGGCACGTGAGCCTCCTCAGCCTTGTTTTCCTCATCTACAACATGCCACCCTGCACTCGCTTTGGCAGCACATACGCTAAAATGGGAACAATACAGAGACGATTAGCATGGCCCCCGCGCAAGGATGGCATGCAAATTCACCAAGCGTTTCATATTTAACAAACAAATAAATCAAGGGCAACCCTTTCCCTGAGGGAAAGTGAGAGAACTAAGCAAACAACATATGGAAACTGCTTAGCACACAGTGCGGGTTAAGTACATGTTATTTCTCTCTTGCCTTTTCCTATTTTAAAAGCCTTCCATAAGGTTTTCATCCCGAAAGGTATTTACATGTTATTTATAGCTACAGAAAGATTGTGTTACATATTTGCCATTCCTTTCCCACCACCAAATAGAAGCCTTCCACAAATAACAAATCTCTCTCCATGTCGGCTTTCCTCCAAGCTCAGCCCCTCTGCCGAGGCGGGACTTTGCTTTGTCTCTTGCCCGTGACTGGCTCGTTTTGCACGGGCACGGGCCCTGCTGGCCTGGCTCACCTGCTGGTCAGCGAGACTGGCCCCATGCATCCTGACCCTCCCGACCCAGGAGGACGAAGGGCACTCGTCCTGCCTTGAGAGTCTGGGGCAAGGGGAAGAGAGGGCTAGGCTGGGGTGCTGGGGCCAGCATTTAGAGCTGATGAGCAAATGCTGACAGTCACATGTAGGGGCGGGTGGAGGTTCCAGCTGGGGTCGGTGTCCCAGACTGAGCCGTGAAGTCCCAGAGGGACCCACTGGAACATGAGGGCCAAATGGGGGAGTGATGAGTGAGGATCTTGAAGTTAGTGGGGGGGGGGGGCGGAGGAGGGGGACCTGGAGGGATGTTTGAGCAGGGGCTCAGGTGCTGCTGATGCTTTTTATGCCATTTTTGTGTTCTCTTGCCTAAAAGTACCAGGTTCAATGAAAAGGGCCGAAATGGAAGAGTAACGTTGGATTGTACACAGAAGCCAGCTGGGTTTGGAAGCAGCCATCAGCTCTTTTATTCAGGGGCAAAGGGCAGGGAGTCTTTTTGATGCTCTAGGTTGCAGAATCCTGGGAAAAGTTTCCTGGGCTGCAAAAGCCTACTTGGGCCTTTTGGACTTTGTTTCTGATTTCTTCTAAAAGGTCTTCACACATTCATCGTATTTCATAGACAGGGATTTTGGTGTGTTTTGTTCATGGATATATATCTAGTGACTAGAACAGTACCTGGCATACAGTAGGCAGTCAATAAAGATTTACTGCCCAGCTGGCATCGCTTAGTGGTTGAGCAGTGACCTATGAACCAGGAGGTCATGGTTCGATTCTAGGTAAGGGCATATGCTTGGGTTTTGGGCTCGATCCCCAGTGGGGGGCATGCAGGAGGCAGCTGATCAATGATTCTCTCTCATCATTGATGTTTCTCTCTCTCCCTCTCCTTTCCTCTCTGAAATAAAAAAAAAAATATTTAAAAAATATTTACTAATGAACAAATAGTAAGCAGTATATTTCAAACTTACATACTCACAGATCTCTTTTTATTCTTAAAAAGCATCTATTCACTTATAATGGGATGCTGGTGCTTTAGAAAATGCAATTTGGGAAACGCTTTTTTTTTTTTCTTCTCACCAGGGAGCCATACAGGTTCTTGAGCAATGCTCTTCCTACTCCCCCACCCCACAGTGCTTACCAAAAGGGCAGTGATATCCTAGCACTATTCTGCACTGGCCTGGTCCATCCTGGAATGTTACCAGACCCAAGATGTGTCACTGGCAATGATTGTGTTCAGAGGTTCCAATAAGGCTATGATCAATATACGTGGAGAATAGGCGGAGGAGCAGGGGATGTTTACTCTAACGATGGACACTCTACTACCTCCAAAGTTCTGTGATTTGAAAGGAAAGAAGGACCTCAGGCCTGTGGAGCAAATTTACAAGACCTTCTATGTGAAAAGAAGTTTATGAAGCAGCTAGAGGCCTGGTGCATGAAAATTTGTGCACTTGGGGGTGGGGAGGGTTCCTCAGCCTGGCCTGCACCCTCTTGCAGTCTGAGACCCCTTGGGGGATGTCCACCTGCCAGCTTAGGCCCACTCCCCGAGGGATTGGGCCTAAGCTGGCAGTCGAACATCCTTCTAGCACCCAGGAGCCCTTGGGGGATGTCCGACTGATGGCTTAGGCCCACTCCCTTGGGGAGTGGGCCTAAGCCATCAGTCAGACATCCTTAGCACTGCCGAGGAGGCAGGAAAGGCTCCTGACACTGCCACTGTGCTCATAGCCGTCAGCCTGGCTTGTGACTGAGTGGAGCTCCCCCTGTGGGAGTGCATTTACCACCGGGGGCAGCTCCTGCATTGAGCGTCTGCCCCCTGGTGGTCAATGCACATAATAGCAACTGGTCGTTCTGCCATTAGGGTCAATTTGCATGTTACCCTTTTATTATATAGTATAGGGCTGCCTCACAGGGGAAGGGACTGCCTTAGGAACTCCCCACCACTGAGATGGGCAAGGCATGCCTGGGAGGACATCGGCAGGGGATGGAGGTTAGGCTGAGTGACTTGCAAGGGTTCTTCCAATCTTGAGAGTATACGATTCTATGAATGCAGGTACTGTAGGGTTGTCTGAGCATGGAATTTGGAGTCATATCAGGCTTCAAATCCTGGCCATGCTACTTACTGGATATGCAAACTTGGGCAAGTTACTTAATTTCTCTGATCCTCAGTTTCCTCACCTCTACAGTGAGGCTTAAATGAAATAACATGTAGTATTGGGTGGCATCCTTCTGAATGTGTCAACTGACTTATTCACAAAAACCAATAGTAAGCTTTGCTAAAAAAATAACAACTCCTAATCACCTAATTAATTATTAAAATAATTGAACTACTTGATGGTCATGGAAAAATTTAAGTTTTAAATTTTGGGAGTCACGAGTGGGAAATTAATGAGCATTGATGCTTAGTCTCTCTGGGAATAAAGGGTTAGCCATGTGGGAGGTAAGGGGAAAAGACTTGACTTACAAAAACCTATCTATTTGAAGATGGCTTCTAAGGCCCTCTCCATTGACCCGCTGGCTCAGCTTCATGTGGATAGTTGTTATATTTATTCATCCTTTCATTCCATTAATCCCTTTTTCTTTAGTTTGAACGAGCACATTGATGCTAATAAAACTGCCTGGGAATGCATTTTTTTAAAATAAATTTTTTATTGATTTCAGAGAGGAAAGGAGAGGGAGAGAGAGATAGAAACATCAATGATGAGAGAGAATATTTGACTGGCTGCTTCCTGCATGCCCCACATTGGGGATCGAGCCCACAACCCGGGCATGTGCCCTGACCAGGAATCAAACTGGTGACCTCTTGGTTCCTGGACTGACTCAGAACCACTGAGCCACACCAGCCAGGCAAGGGGAATGTATTTTGGCTCTGTGGCTAAGTGAGCTTGTTAAAAACTTTATCTCACAATTCTCCCCTTCATGGCCCGGGCAGAGCTGGACAACCTTGGGCCTCACCTGAGGGACAAACACCTATCCTGTAACAAAGGTCAAACCAGAGGGACACTTTCTAAGTGAAGAGGGGCAGGCAACAAGCTGAGCATATTCAGTTCCTTCTTCCAAACTCACTGAACTCATCCCTAACCTCTCAGCCTGGTGACATGAAGGGGTAGGGAGTGAAGCCAACAGATGGTGATGCTGAAATCCCATCAGGGGAGCAGGAGAAGTGGGAACCAAGTATTTCTCCTTAGTACTTCACAGTTTTGGTCCTATTACCTTATTGACTTTATCCATTAGGCTATGCTGAGGCAGGAGTGTGGCTGTGCCCCTTGGAGAAGGAGGTCAGCTGTCCGCGGAGCAATCCTTTTCCACCTTTATGAAGCCATTTCACCAAATAACAACTCCTACTCCTTTGCAGACTCTTTGGAATCACAGTGGGCAAATTTGACTTTGCTCCCAGCAGGCTCGGAAATGACTAACAATATTACCTTCATTAAATTAACTCTAAAGAGGCTTTCTAACTAAAGCTTAAAATTGCTTTTCTGTTTTATTCCGCACTCTCCGATTTAGCTCAGCTCTGTTGTCTAAAATAGGTACTTAGCCTGGCCAGTGTGGTTCAGTGGTTGAGCATTGACAAATGAACCAGGAGGTCACAGTTCGATTCCTGGTCAGGGCACATCCTGGGGTTGCGGGTTCCATCCCTGGTAGGGGGCGTGCAGGAGGCAGCCGATCAATGATTCTCATAATTGATGTTTCTATTTCTCTCTCCCTCTCCCTTCCTCTCTGAAATCAATAAAAATCAATCAATCAATCAATCAATCAATCAGCAGTTAGAGGCTGCCATGTGATTAAATGACAACACAAAGATAATCCAAACATAATGGCCAGATGAGAAATATAAAGATGTCCAAAAAAAATTAATATAGTCTCCTATCTCATTTTAAAGTTCCCTTGGGAAAATAAAGTAAAAGAAAAAAGAAAGCCAAACCCCTTTGCCCTCAGGAGTAATTCAAAGCCCCAAATGGTTAATATAATTGTTTTCAATTTTCTTGCTCATCTCAGCCAGGAGGGTCTCATCCCAGTGTGTGTGGGGAGTCGCATTTCCTTGGGCAGACAGTCCAGGCTGTCTCTCCAGCAGTGGAAGGGGTTCCATCAGGGCTTCTCAATTTATCTTTCCCCACCATCGGTGAAAGGGCCAAGAGTAAGTACATTGGATACACAATCTTATCACAACCTTACCCCTCCATTCGCAGTGTTAAAGCAGGCTAACCCTCAATTGCTAGAGCAGGGACTCCAGGCATCATGTTGTCCCAGACTCCACCCTTGTAGCCAGAGTCCTTACAGACACTCCTCTGTACCTGGGAGAAGATGGTGGTGGTGACACCGTATTGGTTGCAGCTGCAGCAGGTTGTCACTCAGTTTATTTCATGTGTCCATAGTCCACAAGCATTTATCAACATACATTCACTGGGGGAAGCATCCTTTCTCTTCGAGGGTGTTTGATAAGTTTTCATCTTCCTGCAAAGTCAGGCATTTGCTTCCCAAGGACTTACTGATTTGTATCCTGGCCTAGCCAGCATTTTTAATATTCTTACTTCCTAGCTCCCCTCTGAATGCTGTGTTTCTGCTACCCGAGGCTGCGTTGATCTGGGCTCCTTGGAGTGAATTAGGCCGGTGGTCTTCAAACCACCCCAATGCACTGTGTTCTCCAGGTTTCCGAAGATTTCCCTGGAGAAATGCAAACACATGTAGTTTTAAGGAAATTAATTTCCAGATCTCCCATTTTTATTTGTTCCTTCCCTAAAGCGATTCTCCCAATATTATCAGAGTTTATAGTGTCCTATTCCTTTCTGAAGGAAAGGCATACTCATCACTCATCCAAACCTTACAGCGCATTGCCTGGCTGTGCAGACACCTTGGGACGGTAGTGGCTAGATCAAGCCAAGGAGACGCTTCATTCATGAACCATAAAGCCCGTTGGCCTCCACGAATTGCTTTACATATATTTCTGTTGAGCAAGGCATTAGAAATTGTGTCTTTTGCCCAATGTGGGACTTTTCTGAATTCAGATAAATGGGGGAGAGAGAGAGAGAGAGAGAGAGAGAGAGAGAGAGAGAGAGAGATTATAAAAGTTTCCCATTTACCTTATCCCTCTCATCTCCATTTCATCTCCAATGTGCATGGCTCTTGAGGGACATTCTCCTCAGACAAAGGAAAGAAAGCACTGGTAGGACACATAGAACCCTAAGATGTTTTTTTGTTTTTTTTGGTTGGGGGGGAGGGAGAACATAATTAAATGCAAGCATTTTTTCAGCTATATTTTATCCTCAGTCCTATGTCATTAACTGTAAAGAAAAGTATCTTTGAAAACTCAAAGACTCTAAAGGTTAATGAGATTGACTCTTTTCAAAGTAATTGAGATATTTTTTAGAACAACCACATTTTTCAAGCTATAGTGGTTAGAATCTACAGAGACAAGTTTTACATGATTTTTTTCAGATTTGGTGCACATTACTTAAGAATGCAGTTAAAGCCTAAATTGTCGAAACATTTAATGACATATTTATAGTAATTTACTTCCTGTTAACAAAAGATAAAATTAATTTTTTGCAGCTGAACTAATTACTTTAAGCAGTAAATTCCATTTTTCTTCTCTAAATACTTGAAGTGTGATCATGAGAGCTACTAAATATAATCAGATGCTTTCTCATTTGTTCTCACATCTTATTTCATTGTCCTGTAAAATGAACAGCAGAGTTTAATGCATATACACACCTGTTTGCTGAAGGAATGCAATGCCATTTTATCATATTTTTAGATTTACAATGAATTTACAGTGTTAGCTGCATATTACTTTGAATTATTAAAATATTGGTAAATTGTTTTATTTTGGCTTTATAACATATACAAATAAGTAAAAAATTATTTTTGGCCCTAACCGGTTTGGCTTAGTGGATAGAGCATCGGCCTGCGGACTGAAGGGCCCCAGGTTCGATTCCGGTCAAAGGCATGTACCTTGGTTGCGGGCACATCCCCAGTAGGGGGTGTGCAGGAGGCAGCTGATCGATGTTTCTCTCTCATCGATGTTTCTAACTCTCTATCTCTCTCTCTTCCTCTCTGTAAAAATCAATAAAATGTATATTTAAAAAAATAAAAAAAAATTATTTTTGGTCTACATTATTTTAATATTGACAGTTTTTAGCATTTTCCCTTAAAGCAGCGGTTCTCAACCTGTGGGTCTCAACCCCTTTGGGGATTGAACGACCCTTTCACAGGGTCACCTAAGACTGTCGGAAAACACATATATAATTACATATTGTTTTTGTGATTAATCACTATGCTTTAATTATGTTCAATTTGTAACAATGAAATTGGGGGTCACCACAACATGAGGAACTGTATTAAAGGGTCGCAGCATTAGGAAGGTTGAGAACCACTGCCTTAGAGAATGATTTCCATTAATTATTGTAGGTGTTTTTGTTGTTGTTGTTTTTTAGCATCTTTTGAAACACATATCAACACATTTTTTTTTAATTAAATCTTTATTGTTCAGATTATTACATTTGTTCCTCTTTTTTTTCCCCCCATAACTCCCCTCCTCCCAGTTCCCGCCCCACCCTCCGCCCTCACTCCCCACCCACTGTCCTCATCCATAGGTGCACGGTTTTTGTCCAGTCTCATCCCGCATCTCCCACACCCCTTTCCCCCCCAGGAATAGTCAGTCCATTCCCTTTCTATGTCCCTGATTCTATTATAATCAACAGTTCATTCTGTTCATCAGATTATTTATTCACTTGATTCTTAGATTCACTTGTTGATAGATGCATATTTGTTGTTCATAATTTGTATCTTTACCTTTTTCTTCTTCTTCCTCTTCTTAAAGGATACCTTTCAGCATTTCATATAATCCTGGTTTGGTGGTGATGAACTCCTTTAACTTTTCCTTATCTGTGAAGCTCTTTATCTGACCTTCAATTCTGAATGATAGCTTTGCTGGATAAAGTAATCTTGGTTGTAGGTTCTTGGTATTCATCACTTTGAATATTTCTTGCCACTCCCTTCTGGCCTGCAAAGTTTCTGTTGAGAAATCAGCTGACAGTCGTATGGGTATTCCCTTGTAGGTAACTGAGTTTCTTTCTCTTGCTGTTTTTAAGATTCTCTCTTTATCTTTTGCTCTTGGCATTTTAATTATGATGTGTCTTGGTGTGGTCCTCTTTGGATTCCTTTTGTTTGGGGTTCTCCGTGCTTCTTGGACCTGTAAGTCCATTTCTTTCACCAGGTGGGGGAAGTTTTCTGTCATTATTTCTTCAAATAGGTTTTCAATATCTTGCTCTCTCTCATCTTCTGGCACCCCTATAATTCTGATGTTGGTACGCTTGAAGCTGTCCCAGAGGCTCCTTACACTATCCTCGCATTTTTGGATTCTTTTTTCATTTTGCTTTTCCGGTTGGGTGTTTTTTGCTTCCTCGCATTTCAAATCATTGACTTGATTCTTGCGCTCCTCTGGTCTGCTGTCGGGAGTCTGTATAATATTCGTTATTTTAGTCCGTGTATGCTTAATTTCTAGTTGGTTCCCCAATATAAGATCGAGGGTCTCATTAGTTTTCTTGTAGATCTCATTAAGTTTATTGGCGGCTTCTAAACAGTTCTTGAGAGACCTTAAAAGTGTGGTTCTGAACTCTATATCTTCCATTGACAATTTTGTCCTGTTTCTTTGTCTCCGCATTTTGTTATGCTTCCTTGGTGCACCCCCTAGTGGTCTTTGTTCGCAGTCTTATAGTTAAATCTTGATTGTTGTAGCTAATTCCAGGGAGGGTTTGACCTCCAGGCCAAGTGGCTATGAGAATCAGCTGTGTCAGCAGTGAGAGAACTTCTGTCCTCTAGGGAGGTGCTAATCTAGCCTTTGCCTGAGGCTATCTGGCAAATGCCTCTGTGCAGGGCTTGGGCGGGGCGGGTCGCACAGGATCAACAGGGTGGGCTGGAGAGAGCAGTTATGGCGGCTCTCAGTCCTGTCCCCAGGGGCTCTGCCTCTCTGAGTCCCAGCACCTGCTGCAAAGCTCAGAGAGAAAGCTGCACTCGCTCTGACCGAAGCCAGACAGTCCTGCTTCTCCCCGTTTGAGTCTGGGTCCCTAAAGACTCGCCCGGATCTGGAGCTCAGAGTCTGCGACTCCCTCCCGATTGAAAACGCCAACCGCGCCCTCCGCCGCCAGCCCGCTCCGCGCACTCCGCACCTCAGAATTTGACTTCAGCACTGTGCCTCCTCTGAGTGTCCGTATGCGTTTCTCTTTCCTCCTAGTTGTAGGACTTCCACTCAGCCAGCGTTCCTGTGGTTCTGGGTGATGTCCCTTCCGTTTTTTGGTTTCACTTTTGAAGTAGTTGTTCAAAGCAGCAAACTCCGGCGTTAACCTATGCCGCCATCTTGGTTCTCCAACACATTTTTTAACTAAAAATAAAGTCAGGTCTTTATTGAGAGAAAGTTAAGTTGGCTTGGCTGATTGACTTGACTAAAAGAACTGTCTTTGCCAATTAGTTTACAGGGTAGGTATTTTCCACAAATTAAATAAACGAAAGCTATAGCTTCAAGGTTTTGGTAAAACATATTTGAAACTTCCAAAAATATTTATTTAAAAAGTTGCATTGGCAATAATATTAATAATAGTTTGAGTTTCCTAATTCTTTTGGAATAATTTGGATAACCAAGATTCTCTTAGTGAAAGAGCAGTGGGTATAATTAATAGTTCCTTGGTAAGCCTTGGTAAAGTACTTTTTGGAATTTTTCCCAGAAATTGAAATAGTGAATGAATATCTGTAATGACTAGGTAACAAATTCTTTTGCAAATCAAATGGTTTCCAATTCTTTGCTTTTACCACTGTAAAGGAGGACCAATTTAGAGGAGTTATCAGCTGGCAGATCATTAAAAATAGTGTGTGATGATAGATCACTATGTGATTACATAACTCAGAATTTGCTCAAAGGGCTGAATAACTTGGCTATCCAACTTGGCTATATAACTCCCATCCCTCTTTATAGATTTATGGGAACAAGATTTTTCAGGGTTTGCATCTAAAAATATAACACTAAGTCAATATTCAATCATGGATATGTGGATGAATTAGAAAGTCTTAAAAGAATAAAAAAACCTGGTCAGGCTGGTGTGGCTCAGTAGTTGAGGCCTAGACACATGAACAAAGAGGTCACCAGTTCCATTCCTGGTCAGGGTACATGCCCAGGTTATGGACTTGGTCCCCAGTTGGGGGTGTGCAGTAGGAAGCATCATTGTTTCTCTTTCTCATTGATGTTTCTATCTCTCTGTCCCTCTCCTTTCCTCTCTCTCTCTCTCAAAAAAACAACAACAAACATCCACAAAAAACAAACACCTCATTCATCTTATTAAGAGATCTATTTATAATATTTTAAGCTTTATGATATATAATTATTTATTAAATTTATAATATATATTGTTTTGACCCTTAGTACAGATGATAACTGTAATGCTAACGCAACCAAGAAGAGACTATTTTTAAACACTTATCACCTTACAGCTGTTCTCAACCTGTGGGTCTCGAACAATGAAAATACATCCTGCATATCAGATATTTACATTACGATTCATAACAGTAGCAAAATTACAGTTAGGAAGTAGCAACGAAAATAATTTTATGGTTGGGGGTCACCACAACATGGGGAACTGTATTAAAGGGTTGCGGCATTGGGAAGGTTGAGAACCACTGCCTTAGAATCAGAGGAAATAAAATAAAATTTCAAATTTCAATGTTAAGTATGATAAGGGTGATCAATAAAACACTTTAACACTTAAATGTATGACATCAATATAAAAGTCTGAGGGAGAATTGGGAGGGAAATATAAGTATAAAAAGGAAAATGCAAATCGTTCAAATGTTAAGAGATTATTGATGTATTTCTAAATGGATGATGATGCCATCAAGTTGTTTTGGTATTTAGATTTCATTGAATACATCTGTAAGAGTAGTACAGTGGTTATATTTTATCTCAATATTTACAATCTGTTACCTACTTCCCTACTTTGTTTTTTTAAAATATAAGATGAAAAATTTTCCCTGTCAAGCAAAGAATGTTCAAGGTATCATATATTTTTTTTACAATTCTTTTAGGGCTTAATGAGAAAAAAAACTTGAGTAGGATGCACAGGTGCTCTGGTTCCTTGTCATGATGGCTGCTGGCCCTGCCCCATGCTGAATTGCTTAGGACTCAATGATGGCGAACCTTTTGAGCTCGGCGTGTCAGCATTTTGAAAAACCCTAACTTAACTCTGGTGCCATGTCACATATAGAGATTTTTTGATATTTTCAACCATAGTAAAACATAGACTTATATTTTTGATATTTATTTTATATATTGAAATGCCATTTAACAAAGAAAAATCAACCAAAAAAATGAGTTTGCGTGTCACCTCTGACACGCGTGTCATAGGTTTGCCATCACTGGCTTAGGTCTTGAGCAATCTTCAAGGGAGGGTACTCCTAAAATCTGGCCTTTATGCACCTCGTGAGTCCCTTGGTCATGTGATTCTCAGAGCACTGTCTTTCTATCTCTGAATATTTTAGCCTTGAGTAGCATTCTTTCTGCTGCATCTTTTGTGTGTGCAGTAACAAATTCTGCCTCCAGTGTTCTCTTGCCTTCTGTTACTCCCCTCCCGTTTTCAGAGAAACTCAGCTGAATTTCTAAGTTTGCTCTGCATCTCATGTGAGTTTGTTTCATTCTCTAATTCATAGAATGAGCACCAGTTGCTGGATTTGATAGGCTTTCCCGCTTTGACTTCTCTTTCTTGCACATTTCCCTACCCCCACCCCAAAAAAACCACACAAAAAACCCAAAACAGACAAACAAACAAAACACATTCTTTTAGATTTGAGGATGTGCCTTATTGAGAGAAATGAAATAAATTAAGGTCTGGGTCTCCCCCAAACCTCCAGTTTTAAGACATCTTATCCACACTTGCCTCCCTCAATTGGATATTCTCACTGAGGAGATATTTCTCTATCAAACCAATAGCCAATCTGAGCCTGGATGGAATTATTATATTGTCTGTCTCCTACTGAGTATGTCCAATCTTTCTGTGTCTTTCCTCAGAGTCCTAACTTATGCATTTCTCCAATATGTTCTCTTAGGACACAGACAACACTATAGCCACATATTCAAAACATTTCACCTAGAGATTTATCCTTTGAATATTTCATGCTGATCTTTGCATTCGTTTCCTGTGCCCCGGAGCTTCATTAATGCCCAACAACAATCATTTTTATTCTATCTTATAATTTTAAGGGTCAAGAATTTGGTCCAGGCTTGGCTGAGTGATTCTTCTGTTCCATGAGGCATCAACAGAGCTCACTTGGTGGTATTGGGCTGGCAAATGGTTTGCAGAGTCTTAGAAAGCGTCATCTTGTGTGTGGTCTCTTGGAGGGGGTGGCTGGAAAGTGTGTCTCAACTGAGACTATTGATCAGAGACTACACATGGCTTCTCCAGCATGGCAGCCTCAGGGTTATCACATGGTAACTCAGGACTCCGACAAGAATGTCCCAAGGAGTCTGAGTGGCAGCTTCAAGGCTTCTTATGACCTAGTCGTGGGCATCCTAGAACATCACTTCTGCCAAATGCGGGCTTCTGTTGGTTACTGAGGCCATTCCAGATTCAAAAGGAGAGAAATTAGAGTCCACATCTCTCTGAGAGGAATAGCAAAGCACTTGTGACCATCTTTAACATACTGCCCCCTGCCCAATCAGCCCACATTTATGTAGTCCTTGTGCATGGCTGGGCTGCCCTATTCATGCCCAACTGTGGATTCTCCCCCTGAAGCTCCAGGAAGAGGCCTCCTAATATTTTGCTGGCTCCTTCTGAGAAGCTCATTCCAGGCAGTTGTTTGAGAGTTTACCTCTCTTGATAAATATCACCGAGCTACAGTCATTCTTTCTGATTGAAAAACAATGAAAAATCTATCCTCCTTTTCTAATTTCTTATTTAGAGCAGTTAAATTGCATGCATCTCTTTAACTCTTTCTTATCCCTTCCTCTTGCTTATATCTCATTGTTGTGTCTCACATCTGCATAGTCTATCTTTTAAGGAAATATATCTGTCATTCAGCCTATTTGTTTTACTTTCCTTTATTTTGTTTCCATTTTTTTCAACACTCTTTTCATGATATAGGGTGAAGCACATTTTTGAAACTTATCCAATTCCTCATTGATTTCCTGAAAAATAAATAGACTTCAGAGACTGTGTGAGTTTAAAGCTGACACCAAGACAGAATTTGATAAGAAATGCCTGTGAGAGATAAAGGGAAGGAAGCAGGAGTGGGGATAGAAAACTACGTGGCTGTTCTGACAACTGAGAAAGAGGAAGAAGGAAGAATTGAGTAGAAAGAGACTCAGAATTTTCAAGTCAAAGTCACCCATGAGAGGAGTCCCCTGTCCCACAGTCACGGGCCTGCACTGCGGTCAGACACAGCTGGGCGTAGGTCAGGGCAAGTGTGACCTTGGCCAGAACCCAGTGGTGAATCCCAAGGGGCAGCAGCTGGGACTCTTGTCACCTCTGCGCCTGCAGCAGGAGCCGTGGCCACCAGAGGGCAGAGTGTTATAGATGCTGGTGGAAGCCAGGATGGAGGCCAGATACTTTCATCTCTACTGGTCCGGCTGAGGTCCTGCTGACAAGGAAGGAGAAGTAGTCACTGACTTTTGGAAACAGGAAGTCCGATTCACATGGTTGAGACCCAGCTTCACTATGTACCACGTGCCAGATTTCTGAGTCTCGGTTTCCTCAATTGTGTAATAAAGTTTGGACAACACTTCTGAGGGCCCATCCAGCTCTGACGTTTTATGATACGTTGGCCTTGGTGATTTCAGAGGAGCCTTTGCACTCATGCCTTTCCACATTTTTTACCTGTGAACATGACGCTAAACACTTTTCATGGTCAGAGAGCTGGTTCACTGAGACATAGCTGGGGAGTAATGACAGTAATATGCACACGGACATTAAAAGAAATTATTCTCAGACATAAATTGCCTAACAGTGTCAGGTGATTGCAAAAGACATTGGGTTTGGCTTGTTTAATGTAATGCTAATTTGCTTCAAGTACAAACACTAATCAGGAACATTAGGTAATTATCATTTAGGTATAGGACCCCGTATAAGACATCTGCATTTCCATGTGAGCATTAGTATCACTTATGTAACTGCTTACCGTAACGAGAGGGGAGGCTTCTAAGAAATAGGCTCATTACAGAGATTTGTAGTGACAAATCTTGATTATTAATTTTACCTTTTGTTGAATATCTTACAAAAGGCATCTATCAGATCTTAGGGGATAATTTTTATATTTATGTAATTTGATTAGATACACACTTAATCTTAGTGTGAAGAACCCTATGAGTTTGAATAAAGAAGAAAAAGAGGGGGAGCCATTTATGTGGAGCCTCAATCCCCTTAGTTTCAATCATGTTACAAATGGGGAAACAGAGGCCTAGGGAGTTCATCGCAATTGCCCAAGATCACAAAAACAGTTTTGCTTCTCAGTGCCAGGTACCTTTAAAAGTTCTTTATATGTTTTGACAACTTAAATAGATGGATATAATCACCATAATCACGATACATACTATTGCCACCATTTTGCAGATGACAAAACTGAGGCAAATAGGGCTAAGTTACTTGCTCTAGGGCTGTGGTCTGCAAACTGCGACTCGCAAGCCACATGCGGCTCTTTGGCCCCTTGAGTGTGGCTCTTCCTAAGCCTTAGGAGTACCCTAATTAAGTTAATAACAATGTACCTACCTATATATTTTAAGTTTAAAAAATTTGGCTCTCAAAAGAAATTTCAATCGTTGTACTATTGGTATTTGGCTCTGTTGACTAATGAGTTTGCCAACCACTGCTCTAGGGCACATACACAGAAGTTGCAGTCAAGATTTGAACCCAGGCAGTTTGGCTCTGAAATCCACGCTTTTACCATACACACGCTTCCTGATCAACATAGTGTGTTAAAAAAGGCAAGCTGGACTAGAACTCAGATCTCATTAAGTATCTTTTCCATAATACCAGAGTTAATAAAAAATAAATCCGTTTAATATTTTAAAATAAACATGGCAACCGAAAGCGCAAAAGTGGCTGCTCAGAGCACCCATCTCTGAAGATCTTACTTTCTTGCATGAGGCCTTCCCAAAGGCAGCTCTCCCCCATCTCCATCTCCACACCTCTCAGAAAAAAATCCCTCAAGAAATTAGCATTAATTAGCAGGCAGGAATCACTTATAAATGAGTAACATGCTTCAAAGCAAATGGCTGATTATGAAGTGGGTTCAAGGTACCTGAAAAGGTTTTTCTTAGAAATAACCTAACTCTTCTAGGAATAACGTTCTCACCTTCTTGATACATTTACTATTTGTTTTCTTCCCAGGCCTCCCTGGGTCCTGTGTGTAGTATTCCCAGCCCTCTCACCACTAGCCTGGGATTCCTCAGCCTTGATCAGTGCAGCATTCCTCACCGAGTTTGCCCATGTTTGGACAGGACCAGGGCTGCTGTTTTGGCCTGGCTAGAGACCCAATGCAAGCATGCCCCCCAACCCCCGTTAAGCTACTGTAGAGTAGAGTGCTTCTTTTGACTTAACCCCTCACCCAGCTGGGGTTCTCTGTTGGCTAACAGCCATCCAAAAATAAGAAGCTTCTTTGGTCACCACCGCAGCTCTGTTTTAAACGTGATGGTTTATTTAACTGATGTTTTCTGTTCTCTGAGGAGTCAGTAGCACAACAAGATGGTACTTGCTGAGACCATCAACATTTCCTGATCCCCTGGAGCAGGGCATGTTTGTCATCTAGGCCCCAGGGGTTTGAAATGATCCCATGTTTCTGAAATGTAGCTCCCATTCCATGCTGCCTCATGACTTTCCCAAAGTTAGAACCTCATCACCCCCATAGTAGGGCTGTGGATGGGACAGGATTATAGATTCCAGAGGGCTTTAAGAGCATGAAACCATCGATGCTTTGTTAAGGAAGATGAACAGGGGGTAGATGGGGGTGAGTAACAGTGAACCTCTGCTCTCTTTTCTTAGGCACTGGTGAGAAAAATTGATGCCTCGGACAATATCTACACCACGGAATCCACCACAGGGAACCTGTTTAGCCTGACCCAGGAGGGGGCTCCCTTGTGCCGCATAATAGCTAAGGTGAGGTTCATGGTGAGGGGCCAAAGTTGCCAGGCCTGGGGAGAGTGCGAGGAAGCTAGTTTGGGGGAATAACTGGATCAGGAAGTTGTCCTGGCTCTAGCCTTTGCTTGCTGTGTAACCTTGGGAGAGTCACCTCCTTTCCCTGGACTGTGGTGTCTCCATCTTTAACAGTGGCTTGCCTCTCTGATTCATTCCCTACCTGATGTCTCAGTACCCTCTGACCCTCTACCACCTTTCTTCATGTACGGTGTCTATTATAAATACCAACCCTCTTTCCTCATCTCCACATATCCCACCAAGCCCCAAACCTAAACTCAGGTTTCTGGCTGGATCCCCAAAATGTCTGCAGCCACAAAGGGAAGACACACTTGAAAAGACAGTAGTTTTCAGCAATTACAATGGGAGTTATCATTCATTAGCTTCATGATCAATATGCCCGTGCCCTAAAGGTCCAAACATGTAGGGCAAACATAGGTAATTGGTAACCTTTGGACCTCACCAGGGTCTGCTTCATTTGTACTTTTGTCCTTGAGAAATGACATCACACTGGGGATAGAAGCAGTGGTCTCATTGGAAGCAAAGTAATGCCCTTCAATAGACTTAAGATGCCAGTCACCAGAAGATGCTCCAGCTCTGGGGTCCCCAGGGCGTTTTGGAAAACACAGATCCTTTTGCTCCACCTCAAATGTACTGAGGTCCTGGGGTAAGACTGGGCCTCTAACAAGTTCTTTGGGTAACTCTGAGCATGGCCAGACTCTTAGATTCACTGATCCAAGCCCTTGAGGAAATCTGGAAGAGTGGGGTAAATGCTTATGAACTCTGGTCAAGGGAACAGTAAATTCTATATAATAGCAATAGCTGACATTTGCACTGAATGCCTTGCACACGTGTTTTGTTTTGTTTTTTTTTATATCACAAAACCATCGTAAGAAGTAGGTATCATGTTGTTTCCATCTATAGTTGAAGAAATGGTTTGAGGGATTTGCTCAAAGTCCTACAACTGATAAAGAGTGGAGTCAGAATTCGAACCCAAGTCTCTTTACTTGAGAGTTCATGGTCCTAGAGCCCACAATGGTGACTTCCGGTTCAGTCTTTGGCCTTTCAGATTCTTGGACCAAAGCATGACTCACAAGTTCTCAACTCTACACATTAGAATCCCTGGGGAGCTTTAAGAATGTCTGATTCAGACTTAATTGGCCCAGAATAGGATCTGGGGTGAATATTTTTGCATTCTGTATGACTCTAATGTGCCTCTTGGGTTGGGGACCATCTCTTATAGAGTGCTTTGGGTGTGATTTTACTTGGAAAGCTTGTGGTGTTGTTGGGCAAAGGACACAGTGAGGGTAGCACGAGGTCTGTCCTTTCCAAGGATTCTGTGACCCAGTCACTCAGCTTGGTCCAGAGTATTGACTCTGCAGAGGTCTGCTCAGTGCTCAGTGCTATGGGGACTGGAACTGGGGCTGGAACTGACTCAATGTTAGTTTAATGATTAACTTCAAACAGAACTTAGTTGACTCTCTTTTAGAATGAGAACTATTTTCTCCTTCTAAATGAGTTGCAAATATTGGCTGGGTTTGGGCTCTAGGTATGGATCTGAGTTGTGGAAGGGGCAAGGAACTCTTCTGAATGGCACCGTGGGGCCTTTGTTGTTTTTGCTGTTAATCTTCACCAGAGGATATTTTTCCCTGTTTATTTTTTAGAGAGAGTGGAAGGGAGGGGGCAAGACAAGCAGAAGGAAACATCGACGTGAGAGAGACACATTGATTGGTTGCCTTCCACATGTGCTCTGACCAGGGCTGAGGATCGAGCCTGCAAGCAACATATATGCCCTTGCCTGGAATTGAACCTGTGACCCTTCAGTCCTCGGGCCAACGCTCAAACTACTGAGCAAAACCGGCTAGGGCCTGAAATGTTTTCACACTTTGGAAAGAACAGGCCTTAAAATTTTTCTAGGAAGGAAAGCCGGAGCTCTTATTCTGTTTCAGGGCCTGGGCGCTCTGAGCTCTGTCTCCATGTGCTACAGATGGCCCCTACTGCCTACATTTGTACTCCACTTTCAGAAGCAGAGAGGGATCTAAGCTGAAGATGGCCTTAGTCTTCTTTGGGGACCAGGACTTAACTCTGGTTAAATATCCATCCCAAATATTTTGTGTTAAGAAAGCAGTGGGGAAAGGCCTTTGCCGGGACCCGCTCCTCAGCTATTTAACTAACCTCATTCCCAACACCAGCCCTGGCCTTTCAAGAACTAGGACCAGTAGTTTAAAGATTTGGATGGTCCTTTGAGTGTGGGAACTATCCACATGTTATATCTTGTCTACACACATGTTTCTGAGATGAGTATCAGTGATCCTGTTTGTTTTTTAAATTTTTTAAGTTGATTCAGAGAGAAAAGGTAGGGAGAGAGAGATAGAAACATCAATGATGAGAGAGAATCATTGATTGGCTTCCTCCTGCACCCCCTCTACTGGGGATCAAGCTGAAACCCGGGCATGTGCTCTTGAATCCAACCAGGGACCCTTCAGTCTGCAGGCTGATGTTCTATCCACAGAGCCAAACCTGGTAGGGCTAGTGACCGTTTTACAAAAAAGAATACAAGACTCACAGTGGTTGAGTACCTGGAGCAGATGACCACCTGGTACACCCTGCACAGCACCTCACTGTCCATGTTCAGGAGATGTGCCCAATATTGCAACGACTGTGGGGCAGCTCCCCCACTGGACTTCTCCACCCACCTCTTTGGGGCCCAGTGTGATCTGTCTTTGGGTCTTCCATCCATCTGAGCTGCCTCCAGGAGACGATGTGACAGCCTGTCTGAGGTCCATCATCTCAGCTTCTTGGGTTCCTCTGCAGGCCATGGAGCAAGCCCAGTCTTCCTCATCCCTTCCTGAGTGCAAAGCACAAAAAACTCCACTGTGCTCTGTCAAGATTACCCTGCACCCCAACTCCTCTATTCTTCCCACCACCAGTCTACACACCCCAGAGCTTTGATAGCTTAGCCCAAGTCTGTCTGAATAACGCATACTATATACAACTGGGCTCTGAGCCCAGAGCTTTCTATAAAATTAAATAAGCTCCAGCCAACAGTGTGATTCTGCTAGCTCCAGCGAATCCCGGCTTCACGCAAAGATGAGTGCTGCTCTTGGGTCCTCGGCGGTCACTTCAGGGTGGCCCCTGCCACTAATTCATCTCACTCACTCACTGTTTCATTCTTCCTCACCCTCCCACATATTCCAGCACTTGACACACCGCCCTTCATGAGCGTAAGAGACACCCTTCTAACCAGGAACCCTTCCATAGCCTGCCGTCACCCGGTTGTCCAGAACTGGGTGCTAGGCCCTTTCATTTACATGACTTCATTGACTCCCCCCAAACTCCATCATGTAGCTGTATCATGACCCCATTTGGGGCCAAAGTTAACCAGCAGCAGAACCAGGATTTGAAGAATTTCCTCAGTTTGGGGTCAGAATTGCCCCTCTTCCTCTCCTAGTAACTAAAAATGCTAAGAAGGCCATTTTTTTTCACAGGCCTGGAAAAGGATGTAATGAGAAGCAAATGCAAATGGGAACAGAGGCTTAAATATACGCTGGGCTCAGTGCTTCCTGAGCCAAAGGAAGGCAGCCACATTGATCCTGGCTTTTGGCCTGCATTCTTTGGCACCATTTCTTCATTGGCTATTCCAGATATAAATGATCTACAGCTATCTATCTATCTATCTATCTATCTATCTATCTATCTATCTACCTACCTATCACCTATCATCATTTATCTCATGTATGATTATCAATCAATCTATCTATCATTTATCTAATGTATGATTATCTATCAACCTATCTATACTAATAAAAGGGTAATATGTTAATTAGACTGGGTGGACTGGGCATCTTCTGGATGTCCAACTTCCTTACGGACAAGGCCACTGAGGCAGAGGCAGTTAGGGGCCATCAGGCTGGCAGGCAGATGAGTGGTTAGGAACCAGTAGTCCCAGATTGTGATAGGGATGTCCGACTGCTGGTTTAGGCCCAATCCCTGTGTGAGATTGGGCCTAAACCGGCAGTTGGACATCCCCCGAGGTTTCCCAGATTGGAGAGGGTGCAGGCTGGGCTGAGGGACACCCCCCATGCATGAATTTCATGCACCGGGCCTCTAGTCTATTATTTATCTACTAGGGGCCCGTTGCACGAAATTCGTGCACTGGGTGTGTGTGTGGGGGGAGTGTCCCTCAGCCCAGCCTGCCCCCTCTCACATACTGGGAGCCCTCAGGCGTTGACCCCCATCACCCTCCAATCGCAGGATCGGCCCCTTGCCCAGGCCTGACACCTCTGTCAGAGGTGTCAGGCCTGGGCAGGGAACCCTCATTTCCCCCCATCACTGGTTCTGCCCCCAGCCCAGGCCTGATGCCTCTGGCCCAGGCGTCAGGCCTGGGCAGGGGACCTCCAGACCCCTCCGATTGCTGGCTCTGTCCCTTGCCCAGGCCTGACGCCTCCGCCAGAGGTATCAGGCTTGGACAGGGGACCCCCATCTCCCCCCAATCACTGGCTCTGACCCCCGCCCAGGCCTGAGGCCTCTGGCCCAGAAATCATGCCTGGGCAGGGGACCCCCATCTCCCTCTGATCGCTTGCTCCACCTCCCGCCCAAGCCTGACGCCTCTGACCCAGGCTTCAGGCCTGGGCAAGGGGACCCTCATATCCCTCCAATCCCCAGCTCTGCCCCCCACCCAGGCCTGATGCCTCTGGCCCAGGCATCAGGCCTGGGCAGGGGACCCCCAGCCCCCCGCCCAGGCCTGATGCCTCGGCCAGAGGAGTTGACCCTCATCACCCTCTGATCACCAATCACCGGATCGGCCCCTTGACCAGGCCTGAGGCCTCCGGCAGAGGTGTCAGTCCTGGGCAGGGGATCCCCAGCTCCCCGCGGTTGCAGGCTCCGCCCCTTCCCAGGCCTAACGCCTCTGGCCAAGGCATTAGGCCTGGGCAGGGGACTCCCAGCTCCCCGCGATCTCCCGCTCTGCCCCTGCCCAGGCCTAATGCCTCTGGCCGAAGCATTAGGCCTGGGCAGGGGACCCCCAGCTCCCCGCGGTTGCAGGCTCCGCCCCTGCCCCTGCAGGATGCCTCTGGCCTAGGCGTCCGGCCCGGGCAGCGGGGACCCGCAGCTGCAGCGGCCCCGCGATCGTGGGCTCCACTTTAGGCCCAGGCAAGGGACCCCTAGCTCCCGGGACTGCCAGCTTTGACCGTGCCCAGCTCCCATCGCTGGCTCCACCCCTACTTCCTGCTATCACTGGCCAGGGCAGCAAAGGCACCTGATTCTCCATCATGGCTGGGGGGCAGGGCAAAGGCGGCCCCAGCTCTTAGCTCCCCCCTGGGTCTCCGATCACTGTCAGTGGCAGGGGGCTTCTTCCTGCTTTCCCTTTCACCTCCCTGCATTGTGCCTACATATGCAAATTAGCCGCCATCTTTATTGGCAGTTAACTGCCATCTTAGTTGGCAGTTAATTTGCATATAGCCCTGATTAGCCAATGAAAAGGGTAGCACCGTACGCCAATTACCATTTTTCTCTTTTATTAGTGTAGATAATTATCTATCTATCATCTATCTCTATCATGTATCTAAAAATAATCCTAATATATAAAGAGCCAAGGTCCGTCACGACCTAAATGTCCAGACGGACAGCCAAACACCAGGCTAGGGTACTGGCCGGTGTGGTGGGAGTCAGTCCTGGGTCCCACTGCCTTGGCAGGAGTCAGTCCTGGGTCCTGGTCTCCCGCGGCGCGGCGGTGGGAGGGGGCTGTGGGAATGGAGCCATGCTGCAATCAGACTGGCCTCTTGGTCTCTCCTCCCACCCTCAGGCTCTGGGGAACCAGAGCCATGCTGTGATCAGACTGGCCTCTTGGTCCCTCCCCCCTGGCCCGCAGGCCCAGGGAACCAGAGCCATGCTGTGATGGGACTGGACCCTACCCGAGGGGTCCCGGATTGTGAGAGCGTGCAGGCTGGGCTGAGATACCCCCTGAGTGCACGAATTTTCATGCACTGGACCTCTAGTATTTATATAATATATATGATTAAGTATAAACACAGACATATATAAATGCACATACCTTTGTAAACATGCATATATAAATATTTAATCTGGAGGGAGGTCATTAATTACCAGCAGGGCTGGCTGTTTCTTTTCTTCCCACTTTAAAGGATAATTTGATTTTACTTCAGTGGCTCTCTGAGTGAGGCCTTTAAGTGGACCCTTCATTAGATGTCCCAGGGACTGTGGAAAAGCAGGAAGGCAGGGATGGGGGATGTGGAGCAAGGACTCAGAGGGCGTGCTTGTCCTGTACTGGAGCAGGTTTTCATCAGAGTGAGGCTGTGCATCTGAAATCAGAGTTCTTCACTTTGACTTCAGATTAGGACAAAAGTGCCTGCTCTGTGCCTCTTTAGCCTGCACCCCCTCTGTCACTGCACCTTGACCCAGGCTTCTTCCTGCCTTTAGCATGATCTGCCTTCCCCTGACTCATCGTCCATCAGACCATGAGCTCCATGTGGACAGTGACCGAGACGGCGTGCTCAGTGCCCAGCACAGAGTCTGGCACATAGTAAACCACTCATACTTTTTGGCTGCTTGAATGAGTTTACCAGTCCTGAGATATGCCCTTTCCCAACAAATGAACTACCTCAAAAGGAAGTAGGAATAGAAAAGTTAAGAATCACTGTGAGCTGACTCTAAAATGCCAGAATTTATAAACGCCCCCGCAGTGAGACACTTTCATCTTGGTCGCTGCAGTGATAAGCCATAAACTCTGAGAATGAAAAGGGCCCGGAGCCTGTCTTTATGATGTGCCGGGGGAGGGATGATGTGCGATGACTCATTTCAATGAGTCTGTGTGGGAAGTCTTCACAAGTTAAAGGTGTTTGCGTGAGCAAAGTACAAGTTCACCTCAAAAGCCAGGCTGATTGGTCCTAACGGTTGTTTTCTGTTTTTCTTTTACGAACAGGAGTGAAGGAGTTAAAACAAGGATAATGTGGATTTGGGGTGAATTATTTCACCCATCTGGACTTTAGTTGTTTCATTACAAAATAGGAATAAATTATAGGATTAATATAAACAAAACTCCTTTTTCTTCTTCTCCTTCTTCTTCTTCTTCTTCTTCTTCTTCTTCTTCTTCTTCTTCTTCTTCTTCTTCTCCTTCTTCTTCTCCTTCTTCGTGTGTGTGTGTGTGTGAGACCTTGACTAGAATCAAACCTGGGACCCTTCAGTCTGCAGACTGATGCTCTATCCTCTGAGCTAAACCGGCCAGGGCATAAAACTTCTTTTCTGCCTGTTGTGGTTGGGAGGACTTGAGAAGTAATGGGTGTTTGTCGCAGGGCAAGAACCAGCAGTGGGCCTCTCGGCGTCAGCTCCCTCCACCTGCTTCAGACTTATTTCTAGAAGCTATTTCAGGTGACTGCAGGCTTGCTCCATGGGGGTAGTTACCAGGCACCTGGGAGCAGTGTTGAGTGGAGTTGAGCCTGGTCCTAGCAAACATGCCTGCCCTGGCCCCTGGCACTTGAACCCCAGAACATCTGGGGACTCCCACCTCCAGTTTAGACTATCAAGGGCGACATTATTTCTAGAGCTAGCATGTTACTGCAGCATGCATGTGAGCATGGGAGTGTGTATATATGCGTGTGTGTGCAGAGGAGAAAATTATTTTATCTACCACCTTCCGAGGTTCTCTGGCTGGTGCCCTGTGAAATGGGCTGACAAAAGACAGATTAACAAGGGAAAACAAACAGCAGTGTATTAGCTCTTACACATGGGAGAGCTCAGAGATGATTAACTCAGAGTTGGTGAAAACTGGAATCTTAGCAAAGGAATAATGCATTTTTAAAGAAGTTACAAGACAAAGAAAAAGGACCCTGAGTCTCTGGGGCAGCAAACTGTGGGAAGGCAAATATCTGGGGAACCAATTGTAGATAAAGGCTGGTAGGAAAGTATGTTGTGTAGATTCCCCTGATGCCATTTGAGGCTGACGAAGGTCTAAAGCAGGGGTGGGCAAACTTTTTGACTCGAGGGCCATAATGGGTTCTTAAACTGGACCAGAGGGCCAGAACAAAAGCATGGATGGAGTGTTTGTGTGAACTAATATAAATTCAAAGTAAACATCATTACATAAAAGGGTACGGTCTTTTTTTTTCAATAGTTTTGTTCATGTCAAACGGGCTGGATCCGGCCTGCGGGCCGTAGTTTGCCCACGGCTGGTCTAAAGTTGTCTCTGGTGATTAACTTTGTCCTTCCCGGTAGAGAGGAGAGGATGGGGGGATAATTTCATAAATGTATGTCCTGTTTTTAGGCAAATAAAAGGATGGCAGATATTTTTTCTTGTATCTGCTTCTTCCCAATTGTCTTCAGTTCAAAATATTCCTTATGCCCAGGTGGCATATTTTGGGGTGCCCTCTTCTGCCACCCTGCAGACTCAAACCATCCCTGCCAAGTGAGGAGAGGTGTCAGTTATTTATTTCTGAGTCAGCCCAGGAAAGGTCACACGGTAAGGTCATGTGCCATTTTCCTTTTCTTGGCAGGAGGGTGGGGTCGTAGCCCTCTTCAAGGTCTGCCGGCAGGACAGTTTCCGGTGTTTGTACCCCCAGGCGCTCCGCACGCTGGCCTCCATCTGCTGCGTAGAGGAGGGTGTCCACCAGCTGGAGAAGGTAAGAGTGCAGCTGGCTGGGCGGGGCCTGAGGTCCCAGGTGGGTAGATGGGAGAAAAGACCTCTTGGTGGCTAGCTGGGCGTCTTCATGGAGCAATTCCCGAATCCCTTTATTCGGACGGAGCTGCTGGGATCTTGGCCATGGGAGGTGATGAAGATGGGAAGGGAATAGGGACTGAAGAGCTGGACCATGAAAGGCAGGGTCCAAAGGGGCACTGGGCACTTCCTGGGTGGAGTGGAACAGAGTCAGTGGGTGGAACAGAACTGGAGGCAGCAAGTTGGGTGGGAGTGGTGTCCAGGGTCAGGGGGTTGGTTCTTCACTCATGGCAGGACCCTAGGAGGGGAGGATCCAGCTCCTCAGGGGACAGAATGGGCAAGAGCATGGTGGGTACCAGGTCCTTGTCAAGCAGGTGGGGCTCCACCAAAACTGGAGACTAGACACTTTGGGTAAGAGAAAGTGAAGCCTAAGTCCAAGCATATGCCAGGTCAACAAGGCACAGGGTTGGGTGGGGTTAGACCAACCTAGGCAATGGGACCAATTCCGGCCATTGCACTTACCCCAGTTTGTAAGGCTGGGGCTGCTCCTCCGCGGGGACCTGACTGTCCGAGCCTGCAGACAGGTCCTCAGGGACTTTAGCCAGGAGGGTAGTGGGGGCTAGTTTCAAGGAAAGATGCTGAAAATGTTTATGGAAGAGAGGTAGAAAGGCCTGGTGTGTCCCGGTGACAAATGCGGTGCTTGCAGGGTTGGAGGTAGGTACCTTGAGTCTGTTCCTGTGACTGGTCTAAATGGGGATGGGCCTGCTTTCCTTTCTCTGCGTCGTGTCCCACAGGCTGGTTCAGGCTGCCCAGGAGACTTGCATTCTCCTCCAGCTTCTAAAGTTTGGTCTGGACTCCTGGACAGATCATCCTGTTTCTTTCCAAATGTACTCCTCTTGTGGGGCAGGGTCACAGCACCACGGGCTCAGAGGTGCTCTTAGCTGAGGATGGAGGGTAGGTGGGGAGTCTGCTCGTGGTATAGATGAGAATGCTGTGGCTCGGAATGGGGAAGTGATTTGTCTGAGGTCACACAGCAATGTGGTGGAGGAGCGAGTGCCAGCCCTCTGGGCAGAGTGCCCCCTTCCCACGGGGTGGGAAGCCTTGGTATGTATGTGCTTGCTTGGATGGCCAAATGGAGCAGGGGGCGATGGTGAGAGAGACAGACAGACAGACAGAGTCCATGGAATAAACACATCAGGAGTCTCCAGCTTCGTGTGCTGAATAGTCCTCGCTTCTTTTGTAAAATCTTCCCTTGGACACTGGTAAAATGGCCCATGGGGTGTTCTCATCTTCTTTCATGCTGGTTGGCAGGGTAAGAGGAAAAAATAGAACAGACTAGAATCATAAGTTCTCCGATTTCTTGGCTACAGAGAGTTTGCAAAGCAGCAGGAAATGCTCAACCTGGGGAAGAAAAACAGCAGGGCTTTTTGTTTAGAGTGGAAAACGTTTACCAGAAGGCTGGGAGCTGGAGGCAATTTAAAAATATATATATATTTTTTATTGATTTCAGAGAGGAAGGGAGAGGGAGAGAGAGATAGAAACACCAATGATGAGGGGGAATATTGATCGGCTGCCTCCTGCTTGCCCCCACTGGGGGGTCAAGCCCACAACCATGACCTGCTGGTTCATAGGTCGATGCTCAACCACTGAGCCAGGCTGGCTGGGCCAACTGGCACAGGAGAAGGTATCCCTACCTGGGCATTCCCCTCTCCAGGACCGATTTCTTTCCATACACAGGCAACTCTCATTCCCACTCGGTGCCTGGCGGAGAGGGGATGCTTCAGGAGTGTCATGAGGGGGAGAGCGATCCTTGAGAAGAGCCCCCGTGTGGCCAGAAACAGCAACTACATTGTATGGCAGCTGTAGAACATGCAAAGTTAGCATTCTGCTTTCATTGGATGTTGGCCTCAGTGTGCAAACATCCCCATTGTACAGATGAAGAAACCAAGGCCTAGAGAGGTTAAGTGACTTATACAAATGGCATAGCTCCTAATTAATAGTCAGCAAATATTTATTGACTATCTGCTATTTGCCAGGCACTGTTTTAGGTGCTGGGAGAATAGCAGTGAACAAAGCCGACAAAAGCCCTTGTCCCCATAGAACTTACATTCTAGCACAGGCGGTGGCAAGTGACAGACGTGGGTCAAAGTCAGCCTGCTGCCTCTTTTGCTATTATCTGACCTATGAGCTAAGAATATATGTTCTTTCATTTATAAATGGTTGAAAAAAATTAGAAGAATAACAGCATTTTGTGTCATATGAAAATGATGTGAAATTCAAATTTTTGAGTCATAAAGATTGACTGGAACACAGCCGTGATCCTTTGTGTAGGTATTGTCATTGTCTGCTTTTGAGTGATTGACGAGGCCATGCGGCCTGCAGAGCAAAACCTGTTTACTGTCTGGCTCTCTGCAGGAAATGATGGTGGACCCCTGTTCTATCAGGTCAGCAGGCTATCATGGCCACATGCAAAGGACAGTCACTAACATGTATGAAATACTTGCTTTGGGCAAGCACTTCGCTAGGCCCCTCCTTTCATTGTGTCACTTAATTGTTAACCCATTGGTGCAGTGGAAAGAAGGGGAGACTCAGAGAACTGAGCAACTTGCTCAAGAACACAGGGCTAATACAAGGCCGGGCAGGAATTTAATTCCAGCTCCGCTGAGCCAGAGCCAGCCCGGCTGGGCCCCACTGTGTGGACAGGACTCACATCCTATATCGTGAGCCCCATGTCCACACTCGTTCCCCCACATGACGCTGCTTCTGAAGCTGTGGGAAGTTCTGGACACCCAGGAAGGGCCTGGGAGTCCCCTGCCCTCTGCCTCTGCCCCCCTCCCTTGCCCCAGCCCTGCCAATACCCCTTTGTGACCTGGGCTGCCGATTGCTGGTTCCGAAGGTTCCGCTGAAGTCGGCTTGGGTCAGTGTTCAGGGTAAAAGGTGAAGTCCAGGGACAGGGTGGGGCAGTGGGGTGCCCAGGGGCTCTCGCCAGCCCCCCACCCACCAGGCACAGCGTGTGCCCTAATTAGATGATGTCAAAGTCCCAGCCTTCCCCTGATTTCCTGGCCTGGCCTCCTCAATGAAGCTCGATTAATTCGTTGGCAGTGAGAAATTGTGCTGGACCTGGTGCAATTCTTCTCTGTCATGCAGCTCCTCCTTCTCCCCCGACATTAAATCACACACAGACCTCGCTGCGGGGGGGTGGGTCTTGACAGGTCTCAGGCACCCCCATCCATCTCCAGCCCCGCTGTGTGACGGGTCGGGGTGTTTGCACGGTCATAACTTCATCCACTTGCGTCAGGCCGCTTATTCATCTGCGCCTTCATTCTTTCTGTCGTCCGGTCAGGGTCAGTCACTGTAACCCACTCACTTACTCGCTCCCTCTCCCGGGCAGTCACCAGCTGATCATACGGCGGATTCATCCCTTTGTCCCACCTTCGTGGGGAAGCGGCCGACGCCGTGGGAAATCACGGCCTTTGGGAGTCAGGCTCTCCACCTAGGAGCTTGGACATGTTGTCCTGGGCGAGTGACTTGCCTTCCCAGAGGTGGGGTATCTGCATCAGTCCAATGGGCATGATGAAACCTCCCCCCAGGGCTGTCAGAGGATAAGTGTGCAGTAACGTGGTGCCTGGCACGCGCTGGGCACATGAACGGTAGCCATTAGGATTGTGGTAGCCATTAGGGTGATGCGAACGGCTGGGGTTAAACAAATCAATGGCCCTGGGAAGATTCCCGTCTGGTGGAGAAGGGAGTGTTGGGTGGAGGGGTTAGTGGGTCAGACACCGCCCAGGGTGCAGTATGGAGAAGCTGGGTGGGGCTTGAGCACAAGTCCTCACAACTTTTCCATTTTACAGACGAGAACACTGAGACTTGGGGGCTGTGTTCCCTCAGCTCATGAATGTATAGCTTAGATCTACACCCAAGTCTGTCTGGTTCTAAAGCCCGTGTTCTTCACCCTCTGTGACCCTGGGAAGAGCTGGCCTTCTGAGGTGGGGACGGCAGGGAAGGGCTCTCTGGCGCCAGGCTCTGACTGTGGGCCTGGCTGGGGGCAGAGGTGGAGATTCCCCAAGTGGGGATGGGGGTGGGGGGTGGGACACCAGATGTCAGACACAGAAAAGGCCTCCTCAGAGGTATCTGAGGGTCGGGTCTTCCATCCTTTCGTTCTAGAGGCTGTCATCCTAGCCACAGGTCCCCCACCATCATATCTCTCTGGAACAGTGAGGTTCAGGAAGCCTGCCCTACCTCCCCTGTGTCCTTGGCCGACAAGCCCCCCGCATTGCCCAGTCCCCATGCTGGGCTCGGGGGAGGAGAGACCAGCAGCTGTGTCCCCTGCCTCCCGGGTGGCTGCGCGGGAGAGGCCCAACCGTGCAGACAGCGGGAAGGCTGTCCCATGGCCCTCAGAGGCCACAGGCCAGTGGCACCACCTCTGCCGGGGGTTGGGGCAGGCCGCCCGGTGAGGCAGTGGAGCTGGGCCCAGAGGGTCACGGAGGAGCTCCCTGGCAGCCCAGGGGAAAGTGACCTCAACAGACCAGAGACTCCGCAGCTGCCCAGTTGGCCGGTGGGGCGCTCAGTCTTTTGGAAGCTCTGTGTTCAGTGAATCGGAGGAGTACGGGAGAGGAGGCGGTGTTCTCTGAACTACACCTCGGGAGGAAGAGGCGAGGGCCAAGGACCAGGATGGGATTGGAGGGGGCTGGGGACTAGAGCAGGACTGGGGGCTCTGGTCCATGGGGGAGGCAGGGATCTGAGGAGCAGGGTTCTTCACATCTAGGGCCATAAGGGTGGGGGCTCTCAAAGCCCAGTGCTCAGACAGCCTCAGACACAGCCTCCAAGTGTCCTAGGAGTTGCTTCTTCCAGCCATGAGACCAGAGACCGTCTTGCTTTCAACAGAGCTTCCTTTCATCCCCTCCCGATCCCTCCTGTTTTAGTTTTTCAAATAAGGAGTTCACTCTGTGCTGGAGCCAAGGGGAGAGTTTAATGAAAATCGATGAAGGAATTAAAGATGAGCAGGGGGCAGGAGGGGAGAGCTAAATTTAAAGTCTGAGGAGGAAATCATTAGAGGAGAGGGGTGCAAAAGCTGCTCTGTCTCCATGCAACTCCCTCACTGTTCCCCTCACCTTGTTTCCAGAATGGAGACAGGGAGGCCTGGACCGGCTACTGAAATCACAGAGACCCCGGGCAGGAGGGAGCGGGGTGCAAGGGGGACGATGGGGAGGCCCCAATGCTCCAGCACCCACTCCCTGTTAGGGGTGCAGAGGGTCAGCAATAGGTAATATTTGCAAGAAAATAAAACAAAACCGAAAAACAAAATAGTTAACCAGTTTTCCTTATCCTTTTGCTTATTTGACTCTCAAAATCATTTTGCAAGGAAGGCAGGGAGAGATGGTCATGGCCATTTTATAGAAGGGAAAGTTGAGGCTGGAGGGCATAGAGACACCAAGAGAGGCAGAGCCTGGGCTGGGAACCCCATGCTTTTGTTCCCAGCCTGAGGCTCAGTTTGCTTTAATTGCCCTGGGGTGGGAGTGGGGGGCAGTTATGCAGACCCAGGGCAAGACAGCTACTTCCTGTTGATGGAGTCAGTTCTAGTCTGTAAGAGAGGCTGGGCAGAGAGACAGGAGCTGTGAATGCCAGGCAAGAACTATTTTCTCTATTTGACTTGCAGCCCTTCTTTACCCAGGAGTGAGAGAGAAGGAGAATGCCTTTGAATGGAGATGCCAGCTGCCTCCTCACTCCTCTTTGGGGCCTAACTCACCTGGACTCATCAGCCTCTTCCATCCCTCACACCCCATGCAGCCACCCTGGGAATGGGCTGGGACTGTGCAGAGAACCCCAGGGTGCCAGCTGTGTGTGCGTGACTGGCCAACAGGCAGATTGGAGTGGAGACTGCCACTGTCTCCTTCCCCAGCCCTGCAAGTGGGGCTTTCTAGAGGGGGTGTGGCTCATTCACTTCTCCACTGCCAACTCTCCCAACCTCATCCATCTTTCTTGAGGGGCGGATAGTATTTGAAGGAGGGCAGGATGAGAAGTGAGAACATTAGGCACACTGCCCCGCCTCCCCCCGCGAAGGTTCACGCTGAGATTACCGGCCAACATTGTTCAGACTGAAGGAAGGCCCAGGTGTTTCAGGGTCTGCACCCCAAAGGCAAAGTGTAACCTGAGCTTGGAAACGGCATGGCGCCACCTGGCGGCCTGAGTCAGAAGTGCAGAGCAGGCGAAGGCTCCGCTCAGTCAGGGCTTGAGGTCCCCATGTGCTGTGCAACAGCGGCCTCTGGTGCACAGAGGCGGCAGTGGCAGCCCTGCCATGCTGCTTGGGGCTCTTTTCTCCTGAACTAGCAGCATCTGGACTCTGGTCTGGAACCAAGGTCAGGGCGGGTGTGTCCTGCCTGTTGGGGGTAAGAGTTACAAATTCAAGCAACAGGGTATTCTTCCTATGGACCCAGTTTTTTTCAGGAGGAAGATGTGGATACTTCTTGTAATGTAATAGGTTTCTAACTTGGCTTCCCCCAGAAAGTCTGTCCTGGGCCTTCTCAGAGCAGAACCCTTAACCCAAATCCCCCACCTCTCACTGGAAAAAATCCAGACCCCTCAGCCGACAATGAAGGTGCCTTAACACATTGCGGGCGGATCACGAGCATTCTCGTGTTTTCATATTGCACAGTGTTTTACATAAATGTTAAGGCACGCCTTAAAATTAAGTACCCATTGCATTTTGAAGTTATTTATTTCATATTCTTACAAGCTAATATATTTTTAAAGTATGCTACTTTGTAAAACGTTTTTGTACTCGTTCAACAGAAACTTATCTGGCCACTGGGTAAAGCTAGCAATAAAACTACTGGTGCGCATTAAGAACAATGCCCCAATTCTGAACTGCTTGGGTGTATAATAATTTCTCATGATGGTTTTAATTTTCTTTTTTCCTGATGAGTAATGATTTTGAGCATTTTCCTTTATTCTTATTGATCATTTGGTTATTGTCTTTTCTGAAATGTTGGAGAGAGGGAGAGAGAGGTAGAAACATCAATGATGAGAGAGAATCATTGATTGGCTGCCTCCTGCATGCCCCACACTGGGGATCGAGTCCACACCAGCACCGGGAATTGAACCATGACCTCCTGGTTTATAGGTTGTTGCTCAACCACTGAGCGATGCCAGCCAGGCTGATTTTTGCTTTTTCATTTTCTTAATGGTGTCTTCTGATGAATAAAAATTCTTAACTTTCATGAAGTCCAATTTATTGATATTTTCTTTTGTAGTTAGTGTTTTTGTGTCCATTTAAGAAATGTTTGTTTTTATCAACTCATTGATTCAGACAACAGACTTATGGTTGCCAGAAGGGAGAGGGACTGGGGGCTGCATAAAAAAAGGGAAAGGATTAAGTTGTAAATCTTGGTAATCACAGAATAGTCACCAGATGTAAAGTACAGCATAGGGACTATAGTCAATAATATTATAATAACTACGTATGGTGCCAGGCAGGTGCTAGACTTATTGGGGGGAATCACTTGTAAATTATGATTGTCTAACTACTAGGCTGTACACCTGAAACTAATACAAAACAATATTAAATGTAAACTGTCATGAAAAATATAAAAATTATGAAGGTAAAACTCCTAGTTTTTTCTTCTAGGAACTTTATTGATTTACCTTTCACATTTAGGTATATGATCCATTTAAATTAAAAATTTTCAATGGTGTTCCAAATTTAACCAGCACCATTTATCAAAAAGACCATCTTTTCACCACTGAATTAAAGTGGCAGCTTTGTTGTAAGTAAAGTGATTACAGATGCATGAGTTTGTTTTGGGTTGTTTTCTGTTCTATTAGTCTTTTTGGCCATCCTTTTGCCAATATGGCACTGCTTGAGTTCCCAAATTACTAAGTAACAAAACAATACATCATGTTATTTAGTAGTATAAATCCTACAACTTTGTCCTTCTTTAAGATTATTGGAAATTATATATATATATATATATATATATATATATATATATATATATATATATATACACGCGCGCACACACACACACACACTAGAGGCCAGGTGCACGAAATTTGTGCACTGGAGCCAGGGGTCCCTCAGTCTGACCTGTGCCCTCTCGCGGTCCGGGACCCCTCAGGGGATGTAGCAGTGCACCAAGTGGCAGGCGGCCAGGGAGGAGCCCAAACCAGGGCCGGGCGCCGCGCTGCTCATGTTCATCCCGGCCGCTGCGCCTGCTGCCGCTGCTTGGTAGCACTGCCACGGAGTCAGGAGAGGCTCCAGCTGCCACCGCTGTGCTCACCAGCCATGAGCCCGGCTTCTGGCTGAGCAGCGCTCCCCCTGTGGGAGCACACTGACCACCAGGGGGCAGCGCCTGCATTGAGCGTCTGCCATCTGGTGGTCAGTGTGCATCATAGTGACTGGTCATTCCGGTCGTTCCACCGTATTGGTTGCTTAGGCTATTTTACATATAGATATTTTTGCATTTCTATGTACATTTTAGAATAAGGTTGTTAATGCCACAAAAACACCTGCTGAGGTGTTGATTGAGATTTCTTTAAATTTATAAAGAAATTTTGGGATAATTGACATCTTAAATAATATAGGATGTTCTAATCAATAAACATGGTTTATTTCTTTACTTACACAGACCATTAATTTTTCTCAGCAATTTTTTAAGTTTTTAGTGTCAGCATCTTGCACATCTATTTTAGACTTATTTCTAGGTGTTTTTCTATGTTAACATAAGTGTTATTTTTAAATATTTATTTTTAATTGTTTGTTGCTAGTCAGAGAAAATACAGTTTTGAATATTGTATCTAATTACCTTGCTAAAGTCACTAATTAATTTTAATGGTGTATAGATTCTTTTGGATTTTACAGATAGTATACACAATTTGAGATCTGTAAATTATGGCAGTTTGACAGTTTGTTTCCTCTTTTCCAATCGTTATACCTTTTTATTAAATTATATTTTTATTGGTTTCAGAGAGGAAGGGAAAGGGAGGGAGAGATAGAAACATCAATGATGAGAGAGAATCATTGATCGGCTGCCTCCTGCACACCGCCCCCTACCACCCCCCCACCCCCCACTGGAGATTGAACCCACAACCTGGGCATATGCCTTTGACTGGAATTAACCAGGGACCCTTTAGTCCCCAGGCCGACACTCTATCCACTGAGCTAAACCAGCTAGGGCCCTTTTCATTTCTTTGCCTTGTCATGTTGCATTGGCTAGGGCCACTGTCAAATGTTGACTAGGAGAGGTAAAAATTGGTATCTCTGGTTTTCATATTGATTTCAGAGGGAATGGTTTTAATATTTTATTTTCTATTTCATTATTAGATGTGATATCATTATCACTTTAAGAACCAGAATACCGAGGCTCAGAGAATGTCAACCACTTGCCCATGTCACCAAGTCAGCAGGTAGCACAGCCGAGTTGTGACCCCAGGCTTTCCCCACTCACGCCTGAGACTGTAACTTCCACTGCACCACAGGCTCTTTGGAAGCGGTGTTCAACAGGCTCTCCGCTACCATTACTTAGGAACTTTCCAAACTCTGATGCCCAGCCTCCACCTCAGACCAATTCAGTCCGAATTTCTGGTGGGGAAGCCTGGGTATTCGTATCCTAAAACTTTCCTCGATGATTCTAATCATCCGAGAACTAGGCTGAGAACCACTGATCTTCTGTTTTTGGTACCGTCAGATCCCAGCTGCACCCAGTGGTACTTTCCTGAAAACCTTATATTTTAACATCTGCGCATGCCTAATGGGTCTAACCCAAAGGGAGACGAACTTGTTCTTATAACCTTTTGCTGCCTCCTCATGATCTCCACTCCTCTCCCCTACAAATGTCTTCAGAGCATCTTTTTGATAATCTGCTATAAGGAAAAATCATCTGCTTGACAGGGAAATTATTTTCTATTTATATTCTTAAGTGATTTAATTCTTGATTTCTTTCCACCTCAACAACTCAGCTCTTTCTACCTCGCTGACTTGCTTGCCAAACAGGCTATATAATCTCTCGCATCCATTATTCCATTCCCTATTACATATTAATATTTGTATTTGTCCATTTTGGCACTTAACTTTTAATCAAAGATTCTTGTTGGACATAGCAAAACAGGTTGAGAGGGGGCTGGGATATATCAGTTTGGGAGGAGGATAGAAGGCTGGTTGGGCTTTCTGTCACTTTTATTGAGCTATTAGCTCTACTACGACTCCTTAAAACAAATACCTCCTTTATAAAGCAAGCGTTTAGCCCCTTCCATTGTCCACAGACTTTGTCCTGAACCTTCTCTGATCTGGTTTACATCCCACGTTCAGATCCTGCTTCTGGCCCACAGGGGCCTGTATTCCACATAAAGCAGTGGTTCTCAACCTTCCTAATGCCATGACCCTCTAATGCAGTTCCTCATGTTGTGGTGACCCCCAATTTCATGATTACAAATTGAACATAATTAAAGCATAGTGATTAATCACGAAAACAATATGTAATTATATATGTGTTTTCCGATGGTCTTAGGCGACCCCTGTGAAAGGGTCGTTCGACCCCCAAAAGGGGTCGCGACCCACAGGTTGAGAACCGCTGACATAACGCTTTGCCCTGCCCCTTGGCTGACACTTGGCTTTGCTTCCTGGGCGCGGCCCTGGCTTCCCTCTCTATGGTTGGATTTTCCCTCTGGCTATCCCGGGGCAAACAGGTCGGTCCTGCCTGGACCGGTGAGAGGCAGTCCAAGGGCTTTGTGGTTCCCACTTGTCTGTTTTCTTTTTTGTGTGTGCAGAATTGAGGTGACTGGTGGACAGAAAGGAGGAGGAAATTTGGGGGTTTTAGGTCACACTCCCTTCCCTGCATTTGCATGATTCTGTTTAACTGTCACAACCCAGCAACCCACTCCTCTGCTTTTCCCAAGCGCTAGACCTGTAAGAAGGAACTGGAAGTGAGCGGACAGCACCCGTGATATATGACGGGCCTGTGCACCAGCCTGTGTCCCTGAGATATTCGCATAAAAGCCCCCACGGATGCGTTTCCAGTAACCAGCAGGAAAACGTCGCCCATAAATCTCAGAGGTGTTTACTGTATATTTTGGGTTCCTCAACTGTGTGGGTTCCATGCTCCTTCGCGCACCGCTCAGGGAGAATCTCAGCGTCCACCAGCTCTGGACACCCTGTGTCTGTGCTCCGGGTGCGCCGTCCTGCTGCCCGGGGGATGGCCAGGCCAGACCATCCTTGCCACCACTTGCATGCCCTCCCATAAGGGGAGCTTGGCCTCAGGCCCAGGCCCATCCCACTCCATGTAAAAGCTAATTACCTATAAGTGCTTCCAGCAGCAATTTCCTTAGGATGTGTAAGTGCTGTGGTTAGATTGTGTTCTCTTGGCATCATTAAGTTTATGACTGGGGACAGGGTTGTGTGGTTTGGGGATGGAGGCGATCCATAGATAGGATCCGTGTCTGAGGTAGCTGGCCTCAGGCTGGGTTACTCCTGGGCCCACGGTAGGCGCTGAGCTGAACAGCCCCACCGGCCTGGCCCTCTCACCCCCTTCTCCCTTCATTGCCTTTCCCAGAGGCCCCACTTAGGGGACACAGACCAGGAGGGGGGCCAGGATGAGGTGCCAGCCCTGGCATTAATGTGCTATGTGGCTTAGGCGATCTCTTCCCCTCCCTGGGCCTCTGTTTCGGCCCACCCTTGACAAGCGAACTGCTGTGTGTCAGGCCTCAGCTGGGTGCTGGGACCAGAGAGGTTTTAATACAGAAGCTGCCCTGAGCAGCTCAAATCTGGTGCAGGGGTGAGTGTGCAGACCGATAAGGATAGCCCAACGTAAGCACTGCAGTTGTGGTCAGACAGGTGGCTGGGAGGACAGAGACCCTCTGGCTGGGGCTTGGGGGGTGCGGTGCATGTTCCCAGAGGAGGTGGCTTCTCACCTGGTCTGAGAGGACAGTGAGGAGGGAAGACAGGGATGATGGACCACTTCAGGGTTAAGTGAACTGGGTTTGAGGTGCCCATGAAATATCCAGGCAAATTAGCTTTGGAATTAAAGAGATCCAGGAGCAGGTTTGAAATGTGGATCTTAGGAAAGAAAGTCAGGGATGGAGGGCTAGACGTGTGTATGTGTGTGGGGCCATCATACTGAGCCACTGAGGCCACTTTGGTTTGGGTGCTATTGACTGAGATGGGACAAAGTGGGCTGACAGCAAAACCTGGCGTGAGTCACCTTAGGATGCAGAGGAAGAGAGGTTACAGGAGATGGTAATTAGTAGTTAGCTAGGGAGCCCCCAAAAGTGGGGTATCAGGAAGTCCCAGGAAGGAAAGAAGGCCGAGATGGAGAGTTCTCAGCAGGAGGAGGTGCTACAGAGAGGCCAAGTAAGACTGTGAGGCTGGGCTCCACACCAGACAAATCCCCAAATCCTCTTAAGCATGCACTGCGTCTGTCTGTCTCTCTCATTTTCTTGTTTCTCTGTGTGTCTGTCTGTGTTTTTCCATCTCTTATTTCTTCCTGACCTGTATCAGTGCCGAGGTCAGCGCCAATCACAAGTAAGTGCTCCATTCATGTTGCACTAGAAAGAGATGCAGGGATAAGACTATTTGTCTTTCCGGAGAGATTGTAATTATTCATCTTCTTGGTCCTGGTCAGGAATTAAAACAGGACTCACTCTGCTTTTTAAAGTTCTAGTTCTGGGCTGCAGGATCCGAGGAAGTCGCAACAAGTGGGTAGACTTGTGGGCCCCAGGTTTCCGTGGGGTCTCAGTTCCAGATGAAACTGCAGAAAAACCAGGCAGAACCAAGGCCCTGGGTCTAGAGGAGGTGACTGCAGCCACCAGATGGGAATGAGACGGGATGATGGTGCCACCTGTGACAGGCGTTGTATATGCATTATCTCAGTTACCTTCCATTGTCCTCTGACGTTGGGATTTTTATCCCCATCTATAATAATAAAAGCATAATATGCTAATTAGACCGGGATGTCCTTCTGGGATGATGCTGGGGCTGCAGCCGCAGGATCCAGACAGCCGCCCGTGGCTGTGAGGGAGAGATCCAGGCAGCCGCCGTGGCTGCGAAGGCCTACTCTTACACTAATTTCATGCATTGAAATTCTAGTTTTATAGATAAAGGCTCAAATTATCTAGGTACACACTTTGTCTAGGTCAGCCGTGGGCAAACTATGGCCCGCGGGCCAGATCTGGCCCATTTGAAATGAATAAAACTAAAAAAAAAAAAAAGACCGTACCCTTTTATGTAATGATGTTTACTTTGAATTTATATTAGTTCACACAAACACTCCATCCATGCTTTTGTTCCGGCCCTCCGGTCCAGTTTAAGAACCCATTGTGGCCCTCGAGTCAAAAAGTTTGCCCACCCCTGGTCTAGGTAGTAAGATACAGGGGCAGGATTTATACCCAGGCATGACTCTAGAACAGGGGTGGGCAAACTTTTTGACTCGAGGGCCACAATGGGTTCTTAAACTGGACCGAGGGCCGGAACAAAAGCATGGATGGAATGTTTGTGTGAACTAATATAAATTCAAAGTAAACATCATTACATAAAAGGGTACGGTCTTTTTTTGTTTTTTAGTTTTATTCATTTCAAACGGGCCGGATCCGGCCCTCGGGCCGTAGTTTGCCCACGCTGCTCTATGAGCTGGTCATCCCACTCCTAGGCTGAAACGACCAGAGAACTTGGCCCGTGTGTACCAGAAGATGTTTAGAAGAATATTTATGGCAGCACTGTAGCAAAAACTGGGAAATGGCTCAAATGGCCCCAGATTGGAGGATGCGGAAATGAATTCTCTATTCAATTGCAATTGATTTAGACAATGAAATACCCCGCAGCAGTGACCTCAGCCACATGCAGTAGCAGGAAGGAGTTTCCCAAACGTAATGCTGACTGAGGAAAAAAGCATATTTCTACATATAGTGTGATCCCATTTATGTCAAGTTCAAAACCTTGTAAACTGAACAGCATATGCATGCAATACATCTTTAAAGAAAACAAGAGAAAGGCCAGCACCCAATTCAGGGAGAGAAGCAGAGGTATGAGATCAAGGATGATGTCCAGGGGGATTCTGGTGTTATTTTATTCCTAAGATTAGATTTCCCAGATATTAGACACATACGCATACATATAGTATAGGTGTTTATTTTATTATTTTGGAATGCCTAATCAATTTGCAAATGCTCTCTTTGGAAGGGATGACATGTTTCATAATAGTAAATTAACAAAAATGGTCTGAGCATATAAAACAAGTCAGAAGGAAAGCGAGACAGTGGTCAGTTGCTTGGGCCGAACACCAGGTCCTCTTCTCTGGGAAACCTAAGGCAGGGAAGAGATCCGGGTCTACATCAGGATGGGGTGAGGGTCGCTTTCCTGGGCTCAGGAACCTGCCAAATCCATGCTCTGAGCTGCCTGCTTCTCCAAAGCGGCCCTTCCCTGCAGTGGCTGTCGCTCACGCCGCCCCTCCATCTGCATGGCGGGCCCTCCACCTTTGCTTGTCTGGGTGTGTCCTCGGGTCCCCGTCTAGTTTTACTCTCTTCAATGTATCCCCCATTTACCGCGAGCCTGCTAGGTGCCTGGCCTGGAGCAGCCACGCGTGAACAAGCTGCGGTCCCCAGGCTCGCAGAGCTCCCTTCGGAACAGGGACAGACAGACAGGAGAGCAGAGAATCACATTACACGGGGCTTCTGGTGCACACAGTTCACTGCAGACCTTGTTAAAAGGCAGATCCCAGGTCTCCCCGGAGTCCAGTGGAGTAAGTCTGGGTGGGGCCCCGGAATGTGCTTTGAGGAAACCCCCCGTGGTGCAGCGGGCCCACACCTTGGGGAACCAGGGCCGTTCAGTGCAGGGAAACTGCTGGGCTGTGGATCACGAGGAGGGGCCACCTCCTGCAGCGGGTGTGGGCGTGGAGTCAGGGCGGCTTGTGGAAGGCCTCCCCGTCCTCATGGGAAGTCACATTGCAAGTGGTGATGGTGGATGATGCCCCAGGCCCCTCGGGCCCTCGGCTCCAGTGCGAGGGCTGGCACCCATCCGTGCTCAGGGAGATGGTGCTCAGCGGGTTTGCCAAGCAGCATTCTGGGCCGGGGAGCTGGCCTGGCATCAGGCCCTGGGTGGCGCCAGGCCCGCGACCATCGACTCCTTGGCCTCTCTGGTGTTTTCCGAGTGGCCCATCTCCAAGCGCGTGGCGGGGACTAGCGTTGGGTCTGACCTGTATTCCCAGCTGGGTCAGGGATGTAAGGCCATCAGCATCCAAGGTGAGATGAGGGAAACTGGATGATTGACACATTCCCCCATCGGAGACCCCTTTGCTACAGCCTTGGATGGTGCTGGAGGGAGGGAAGGGATGAAGGCCAGACAGGCCTCAGAGGTTTCTCTCGTTGGCAATAATAGGGCTGTTTCCTATTTCTAGGCCCAAGTGAGGCCCTGGTCTCTGAGGGCCTGTTAGTCAACACCTGGCACGAACTCAGTCCTGCCGGGGCAGCTGGGTTGCTGTTTGTTCTCTTTTATTGAGCACACCCAGGTGAGTTTTATTGAGGACAGTTCCCCGGGCTCTGGTTTCCACATTTGTCTCTTTTGAGTCTGAGATTGCCAAGGCTTTCAGAGCTAATGGACCTCCCAGCTCCCAGGAGCCACTTAAGGGAGGCTCAGAACTCCATGGTGGTAATTACTCAAACAAGATGCAGGCCTCCGAGGAGCTAGGCTTGAGTGGCAGGAAGTCAGGGTGTAGGGACAGGAGCCCCAGGCCTGCAGCAGGTGTGGGGAGCATCTCCTCAAATCACCTCTCCCTGGTTCTTCCCCTGCCTCATCCCTACCCCGCTGCTCCCAACAGGGAGGGACTCCTTGGTTCCCAGCTGCAGGGGCCTCAGGCAGGCTGGTGTCCAGGGGTGTCTGAGGGGCTGCAGTGGCACTGCTGAGTAACCTTGACAAGTTACTGCCCCCCTTTCCCCTAAAGCCTCTTCTGCTGCCCCCTGGTGGAGGCAGAGGGTCTGTGCCCAGGTGGCCCTTCTCAGAAGGCAGCCTAAGGTCCCTGGTTCTTCCATGGGCTTGTGGACCATGTGGGTTCAAATCTCAAACCGACTGCTTTCAGAGTTTGTGATCTGGGGCAAGTCAATGAACCTTTCTGTGTCTCAGTTTCTTCACCTGTAAAATGGGGATAATATGGTAATAACACTGACCTCAGAGGGTGACTGCAAGGATCAGTGTACTAACGTATGCACTGCACTTCGAGTGGTAGCTGGAACATATAGAACATTCAATAAGCAGAAGCTATTATGATGATGCCAAGAGCAGGCCTGACAGGGGCAGAACTGGCAGTGAACTCTTTTTCTTTTTTAATAAATAGGTTTTTATTGATTTCAGAGAGAGGAAGGGAGAAGGAGAGAGGGCTAGAAATATCAATGATGAGAGAGAATCATTGATCAGCTGCCTCCTGCACGCCCCTTACTGGGGATTGAGCCCACAACCCAGGCATGTGCCCTGACCAGGAATCAAACTGTGACCTCCTGGTGTGGTTCATAGGTTGATGCTCAACCACTGAGCCATACCAGCCAGGTGGGAAGTGAAGTGTTTATCTGGCATTCACGTCCCATCGTGCCCAAGTTTGTTCTTCTGTGGCTGGGCAGAGAGGCCTCCAGGAAGCAGCCGGCTGTCTGTGGGGGAGGATGGTGACGGAAGGTGGGAAAGGAGAGATGTTGAGCTCAGCCTGCTGCTAACCCAAGGAAGGAGGAGAGAGCCAACATGTGACGAGCGTCTCTTCAGGATCCAGCGTCACCTGCTTCATCTTCCTAACCCCCCAACACCCTGTGGGTGGGTGAGAGAACAGAGCCTTAGAAAAACGAAGTGACTTATGCCAAGCCATACAACACACGCAAGAGGGCGCCAGGCTGGGAGCTCTATGATAGTTTGCTGTGGTGGATGGTCAGGGCCTGCTCCCTGGATGCCTGGCTTGCTGCCTTCTCTCTATGAAGCCCAGGATCTCTGCTGGAGCCAGAGGATAGGCCTCCAGAGTCACTGGGATCCAGGACTGGGCCATGCAGGGCCTGGTTCTCTGTCTCATTAGTGTCACGAGCCGTGGTACTGTCACGGGTGCACAGGATGTCCTCTCTCTATCTGCAGGTGGATGGCGTTCTGTGCTTGGCCGACATCCTGACCGACGACAGCCACTCAGAGGCCACACGGGCCGAGGCTGCGGCCGTGGTCGCCCAGGTCACTTCCCCACACCTGCCCTTCACGCAGCACCTCAGCAGCTTCCTGGAGAGCATGGAGGAGATAGTGACTGCTCTCCTCAGTGAGTCACCCTGGGGGCGGGGCGCTGAGGGAGGGGCCTTGCCGCAGTGTCCTCAGGAAGGGACAGTAAGATCAGGCTGGCCCCACATGCCTTCCACAAGGATAATCATTGGCACCACCGAAGCGTCAGTCAGGCTTGAAACAGCTCTGCTGTCGAGTCTTCTGTCAAAATGCCTGCAGCCCTTCCAAAGCTCCTTGAATGGAGGTCAGATTGGGATTAATTGACCTTTCAGATCAGAGACCAGGACTGACCCCAGGGAAGGAGAGGCGCTCAAATTTTGAGGTTCAGATACTTGATCAGAGAGACTCTGATGGACTTTGCTCCTGAAATCTCAGTTGATTGTAGCCAATAAATATGGCAGCAATGACTGGGGACAACAGCCTCTCAGAGAGCACCGGTTCCTCCCACACACTACTCCCTGCAACCCCACCATTGCTCTCCAGTCATGGGGCCTCAAGGCACTGACTCTTCCAGGTTCCCCCATTCACACAAGTGTGCTCCTGGCAGGAGAACCAGAACCGGTATTTAGATTACGCCCCCCATCCCCCACCCCCGCCCCCATTTTCCTGTGCAGAACTACAGATTCTAGAACTCATCTGGATAACAATCCTCAGGAAATTGGTTTTGTAAACCACGTTCTTTCCTTTAGAGTGCTGGTGATAAGCTGTGTTTTTGCTTCTATCTCCCTGCCTGTCACTGTTTCCAGTTCTATATGTTATTGAAACTGAATGACAATTAATTTTATCAGAAAATGCAGGGTTAGCACCAGAGCTGGGAATATCTGGAGCAGCACACATTTAGGGGCAACACAGAACACTGGACTTGGAGTCAGAGCTCTCGGGTTTGGGTTTTTGCCTTTTCATTCATCCGTTCTGCAAATAGCTACTGTGCAGGCGCTGCGTGAGGTCCTGCCACTCACTGGCCCCGTCACATTGCAAGGCTCACATGACAATTTTCCCAACATAGAAAACAAGGGTTTGAAACCCACTCCTCTGTAGGATCCGTGCTGCCGTTTGAAGATACACAATTACTTTGTAGAGGAGGCATCAGTGAAGTTGACTTTGCGGCTGATTCCAGTCACTGGGGCAGTGGCACCCACAGGCCAGGCTGGGAGGAATCAGTTTGCCAGCATGCACATTTATTCAAAGCTGGGAAAATGCAGAAGCCCAGTTGTTGAAAGTCGTAGCTGGAGGGAATTCAAGAGGTCATGAACTTTAATGCCCACTTTATAGGAGAAGAAACCCAGGCCCAGAAAGGCTGAGGGATTTCTTCAAGGCCCACACACCAGAGTCAGGATTTACGTCTGCCAGGAGGCTCACGTTCAGTCATTCACCAGAGCCAGGCAGGAAGCAGAAATGAGTTGAAGAGACCAGATGGAAGGAGAAAATAAGGTGATTTAAGTCCTGCATTGAATTGAAAACCACTGCTGTGACTCAAGGGGTCAGTCACTGAAAAACCCCAGTTGATTTTTGCCATGTAGGAAAGACATATTTTTAAAGATAAGACAAAAATCCTAAGTTTTATAGAAAATCTCCTAATTTATAAATGATGGAAAATAATTTTAAAAAATCATATATAGTCTGAATGACCTTTCACTATTGCCACATGTCCATCCCTACTTCCTTGGCCAAGCTGGATTTATGCCTGGGGAAGAGGAGTCTCCCTACGTACTGCACTCTGATGAAGATGTATTGTGGAGTCTGCCCTGAGCGTCAGCAGATGGGATATATCTGCTGGGCAGGACGCCAGGGCTCTGTTCTTTGGTGGGAAATAGCCCTCCAATTTCTTGCCATTCATTGGAAACATTTATAAATGAGTCACTGGAATCCTCCATTTAATCTTCCTAACACATCCCAGGTGACTCAGACTGTAAATGTGCACCAAATAAATGTGCACCCAAATTAAAAGGCACTTAGGTGGCTGTGTTCATCGCTGTGTCGGCAGAAGCAGTGATTGCATAAGAATGAGGGTGGGCAGTTAGACCTAGAAGAGAACTTGGAGATAGTGGGCCACTGAGTCCTAAGGTTTCACCTCAACTCTGGATGTAGGCAGGTGGCCTAGAAGGGGTTGGTTGTCCTCAGTGGTTCCCCAAAAATCAGAGGCTAGGGAGTCATTGGAAAAGGGGAATTATAAACTTCTTGACTCCTTGGTTAAGCTGCTCTCCCAACCAATGGGTAGTTAGGTCAAGATTCCGGGTTGTTCAGTGGTCACACCTGGGCTGTGGGGAGCAGGGATGCCCAGAAGCAGACATTGCCTCCTGATAGAACTGAAACCCAGATCTGCAAGAGCATCACTGGGATGAAACAAAGAGGCCTAGAGAGAAGAGGCACCCTAGGGTACAGAAAAATGGGGGCATTGGGGTCAGGCAACCCTAGTTTTGATTCTAGGTTTCAGCAGTTACCAACAATCCTCAATTCCACAATTCTGGGAAATCACTTAACATTTGAATCCTCAGTTACATCATCTATAAAATTGTGATAAACATTGGGTGGTTGTGAGGATGGAGTGCCTTGCACAGAGTAAGCAATCGAGATAAATGGTGGCTGCTGCTGCTAGCTTCTCTGTCTCAGCTTCTACATCTGTAATGGAGGCAACATTTTCTACTTTAAGGGTGCTGAGAATTTAATGGAAAAATGCAAGGCACACTTCAGGGGGTTCAACTAATGTTATTTTCTGTCCATTTATAGTAAGGCCCCAGAAGGTGCCAAATGGTGCCAGTTTCAATATCAGAACCTAGAAGTACAGACTTTTTGTCTGGAAGCAAGAACTAGGGATCAGGATAAAACATAGTTCAGTCTGTCTTTGAAATTGTGTTTCTCTCCTGGGACCATATTCCTGAAGCGTGGCTTCTCCTCCTGTACTTTCATAGAGGTGTTATCAGCAGGAGAGGGCCTGGGCCCAGGAAACATCTTAATAGATGGTCAAGTTGGAGCTGAGAGTCAGAAGTCAAATCCATTGGGATGGGAGGGCAGCACCATGGACAGTTTCCCATGCCTTCTAAGGCAGGAGTCCATTCTTGGTGCAATGGAGTCCATGGGGGAATGTGTTAGGTGGTGGAGGGATACTGGGATTGGGGAAGGTCCTCCCTGCCTTAGAGAACCATCATACCTATCTACTATTATAGATGGTTAAGTAGGGAATATGGTTAGGTCTGGGTTATGACCACTAGTATCAGAGAGAAAGAACCCAACATTCAGGGTCTTAGTGTAGGACTTACTCTGTGACCAAAAGGAAACACTGAAGCTCTGCTAATGGCAGCTGGAGAGGGAGAATCTTTATGTTTTAACTTCAGCCTTTTTCTCAGGGCAAATGCAACAACAGTCTAGTGTATATTACTAGAGATGTAATGGACTAGGAGCTGTTTTCTGCCTCAGGACCTTTGTATATGCTGTCCCTTTGACCCAGAACATACTCTTCACTCAAATATTCTCATGATTGTCCCATTTTATCCTTAAGGGCTAAGTTGTCATATTCTTCCGGAGACCTTCCTTATGCACCTCATTGGGCTTTTAGTTTTCTCCTTTATTAGCATTTTTTATTTTTATTTTCTCTCTCACATTTATTAGAATTTGCAAGTATTTATATTAATTTTTAAAAGCTCATTTTCTCCTGCCCACTACTCGTATGTGAGCTTAACAGGAGCAAAGACCTGATCTATATTGTTCACTGTGTCATCCCAAGACCCCAGTAGTGCCTGGTACATAGTGGATAAAGAAGTGAATAGGAGTCACCCACCAGGATTCAAATCCCAGCGGCACCACTTATACAGATACATTTCCCTCCTTAGTAACACTGTCCTTATCTGTAAAGTGGGTGCTATAACACTTGCCCAGATTTTCTCCCAGGGCTATTGTGGGAACCAAGTGAGAACACTGATGTGAAAGCACTTTTCAGTGAAGCTACTTTCTCCCTCCTTGCCATCCAGAACTGTGCCAAGAGGCCTCATCCGGGGAAGTCTTCCTGCTGGCCTCTGCGGCCCTTGCCAACATCACCTTCTTCGACACGATGGCCTGCGAGATGCTCCTGCAGCTGAATGCCATCCGCGTCCTCCTGGAAGCCTGCAGCGACAAGCAGAGGGTGGACACGCCTTATACCCGGGACCAGGTGAGAAGCTGGGGAGGGACCAGGCACAGCGCCTGTCACCATGAAGACAGGTCAGGGGGTCAGGGCTTAAGCCCTGGGGGGACAGCATGGCCTGTCAGCACTCGGTCAGTCCAGCTGGTTGCATCCTGTAGGAAGGTAAACAGAAATGTTTTCATCATGCCTCCTTGCCCCTGGAGCATCTCCACGAGCCCACTCTCTACCCCTTTTCTCAACCCAACCACCATGGGCCTTTCTCTGTCTCCATTCACACTGTCCATTCTAGGAGGGAGAGGCATCATGGGAAGGTCCCTGGACCTACTCCAAAAGTCTGTGTCCTGCTCTTATTGGTGCCTGTCTGACATTGTGCCCTGCGGTGAGTTTTGTCCCTTCTCTGCTTTCATGAAAATAAGGGTTTGCTTGGGTCAGAACCTTGATTCTGGGCCTCAGCCCTTGTATCCATCTCAATTATTTTGTAGATTGAGATCCATGTAAAGTTTTGTTGGGAAAAAAGGACTTTACTGCCAAACATGTTAGAACATATTGAGCAAGGGGGTTTTAAAAGGCCTTGAGCTCAGAGGTTATGGTATTCTGACCTGTCTCACCTCTGCCGTACTCAGCCTCCCATTTCCCTACCAAAAGGTGTCTGGGGCAGTGGATCAAGTGGGTTTCAGGGCTCTGTAAATTCCACCAGGTGCTTCAGCTCTAAGTTAGATGATCCCTAACCTCCAACCCGGCTCATCCCTGTCTGCATCTTAGCCTCCAATCCCCACCTGTGTCTTTCAGCCTCATCACCTAGTAAAACTGCCATAGATTCTCATTCCAGCTCCCACCCGGCAACCCTGCAAAGCCTTCCCGGTGGCTCCAGGCCTCTAAAATGCCCTCCTGCTCTCAGGGGCCACACTTCACAATGCAGTGGTGACTGTTCTAATGGTATTTCTTCCTTCCTTGTTAGTTCATGTGAGCCCCACTCCCAAGCCCCCAGGGCACGGTCCATGTTTATACTTCCCCAGGATTTCTTAAGGCTTCTGCCCAAAGTTGGCCCCATGATGAGGTTCTCTAAGTGCTTCTTTAGGGCATACAAAGGAAGAAGCAGGACGGCACTGCATTAGTTCTTCCTTATCCTTAGAATCGCTGACCATAGAAACTCATATTCAGAGAGCATTTTCTAGTACATATAAGCATTTTCCTATGAGGGTTCTAATAATTCTGTGAGGCTGGTAATATTTGCTCCATTTTATAGATAAGAGTCTTGAGGCTCAAAAAGGATGTCCCCCTATCATAGGGTTGGCAAGCAGCTGCCAGCATGTACATCCTGGCCTGACTTAGACTTGGGTCTTTGACTCTCACCTGCTGTGAACATGAAGTGGAGGCAGTGTAGCTGTGGAGTCAGAGAGACTGAGGTGGATCCTGGCTATTTATTCATTGGGTGGTTTGGATAAGTCACAGCCTCTTGGGTGTTGATGTTCTCACTATTAATTGGGACATAAATGCTGACCTCTCAGGGTTATTGTGAGGGTGGGTGAGATAATACATGCAAAGAACCCGATACAATGCTTAGCCCTTCTGAGTCCTCAATAAATGATGAATATTATTATTATTTTTAAGCTTGATGCTCCAAGGAAGAGCATGGATAGTGAATTATTCAAAGTCCTCAACTTGGCTTCCCAAGCCATGCATGATGTGGTTCATGACTTCCTTTCCAGTCAAACCTCTCACTCCTTAGAGTTGGACAAGTTCCCCATAGAAACAAGGTGTGACAGTTCAGACAGATAAAGAGGGGGACATTGCAGGCACAGCCCGTGGCTGTGGGGAGTGGGGTGGAGGGCGCGCTCTGTGTGATGTGCCTGGCACTTCCTCTTCTTCAGCTGGACACCGTCAGTTTCTGGGCCTGTCATCTACCTGACAGTATCAGGTCCCTTCACCTTCAAGTTCCTTCTTGTGGGCAACGCTGGTCATTTCATACAAGATTTGGTAGTAAAACAATAAGAACAGGAATTTTGGGGGTCAGATGACCTGGGTTCAAAGCTCCTCTATTATGATAATCATATAACTTCAGATATTTTACCTCAAGCCTCACTTTTATTTTTTGTGTGGATGTGGTTGAATAAAAGATGTTTCACAAATTTGAAATAAGGATTCAATAAATGAATGGTTATAAACTCTTGCTACAATTCTTGGCACAAAGAAACTATTAAATAAATGGGAGCTCATATCAATGTTATTATTACTTTTGGCCTTTGAATGTGGCACACAGCCTTGAGTGGGGCATCTCTGGAGTGGGATTTTCTTACCTGTAAAAGGGGCAAGACCCCTCCAGCTCAGACGTCCCCAAGCTCTGTTCAGAGACCCTTGTTTCATCATGAGGAGTGGCCCCTCTTGAAGGAGGAGGGGTTCAAGGTGGGGAGAGAATGTGATCAAGTTCTAGCAGATGGAAACTCTTTCTGAATCTGGAGTTTTTCTGCTTCACTCCCTAACCACCCTGACCCCCCCAATCCCATCTTCTCCACACCCTTTTCTCCACACTCTTGACCTCTGAGCCAGGTACGGCTCCCACCATCCTCAGGGTGGCTTAGCTTTCTGCTCTGACTCAGAGCAGCCACTTAGCTAACGAGAGTGCATCCATTAAAGAAACAAATGGCCCTTTCCTGTGGCAGAGCGAGGATTAAGATGACCAGAGAGCTCTGTGCAATGAAGACAAAGAAGATGAATTAGCCTCTGAAGTGCTCACCGCCCCCTGAAACACTTAGGAGATTAAATGCCTGTGAAGTTTCCGGTAATGCATCTGCCAATGACGCCAATGCTGTGCGGAGCCTCTTGGTCTTGGATGTGTATTTGGTCCGCCTCCATTTGGACATCTCCATGAGGACCTCTCCATCATCTCAGCAAGCTGAGTTCACTTAATTTGTCCAACAGAAGCCTCGACGGCCAGGCCTATCCTGGACCCACCCTTGGGGTGTGAATGGGGTGAGGGCAGCATTGTGTCTGGCTCTTCTCCCCCCCCCCCCACTGCTAATCTAGGGGAGCCATTGTGGTCAGACATCCAGAAGAACCCCCTGCTAACAAACCATCTGTGTGGCTCAAATTTTAATCCTTAGGAGGTATTTCCTAGGGGTCATGCTGTGCAGGAAATCCAGCTACAGGTGTGCCACGGGCAGTGGGAGAGGGGCTGCCTCATGCTTACTCACATCTGCCCTGCCTGTCAAGCAGTGACAACCTCAGGTGAGAGACCCTGTTATCTTATCTAACCCACAACAGAGACTACCACTGAACAGGACCTTGTGTGGCCTTCAGAAATTTTAGTGGCTTTCATGGAGGTGGAGGGTGCTGGTATACACTTCCCATGAAAACATGTCTGCTTGGCATTTTAGAATGTCAAGATTTTGTAGCATTTCTGAGACCTCACTGTGAATAACATTATCAGGAGTCCTTTTATTAGAAATGCCAGTTACTAGGGTTTGTAATGTTGACTCACATTGAAAAAGACCTTTATAGTTTATAAGGTCCTATCATATGCATATGTGACATAGTAGAAACAGCACAGACTTGGGGTTCAGACAGACCTGAGTTCAAATCCTGACTCCGCCATTACCTAGTGGTGTGACCTTAGACAAATCGCTTGATCTCTCTAAGCCGCACTTCCCTCAGATGGGTAATGGAGTAATGTTTTCTCCTTCCTGTGATCAGATGGCATAATGCTCCTAAAGTGGTTAGCACCAAAGTGGATGCTCACCCATGAGCAGGGCAGGAGTCTGTGATAGAGCCAGGAATTGGGATGGGTCTGAGATAGGGAAGGTCAGCTTAAAGGCAGGAAATTAAGGCCAGGAAAGGTAGTTAATGAGGTGGTGAGTGTAGTGTGGTATAAGGCAATGTGTGGTGTGTGTTGTTTCAATCTGTATATGCAAGTTGTGTGTGTGTGTGTGTCTGTGAGTGAGAGATAAAGACTATAAGCCACACAAAGGAGTGGACACAGCCCTGGCCAGTGTGGCTCAGTTGATTGAACATTGTCCCATGTACCAAAAGGTTGCTGGTTCAATTCCCAGTCAGGGCTCATGCCTGGGTTGCAGGCTTGATCCCCAGTAGTGGGTGTGCAGGAGGCAGCTGATCAATGTTACCCTCTCACATTGATGTTTCTCTCTCTCTCTCTCTCTCTCTTTTTCTCCCTCCCTCTTCCCTTCTTGCTCAAATTAATAAAATCATATAGATTTTTTAAAAAGCGTGGCCATAGTGTATAAAAAGAGACTACATCCTTCTTCTCTCAGATCCCTTCATCCTTCAGACCAATATCCTGGTCTTGATTCTTTCTGACCTCTGGTGGAAGAAGTGGTGTGGAGGGAAGAAGGCAGGACCGAGAGAGCAGTGGGCTTTCCCTAGAGGCTGAAAGGGATTTTGCTGGCTGGTCTCAAGGCTGCAGTTGACAGGGATGATAAAGCTTTTAGAGAGTTAACACAGGGATAACAGAAATCTAAATATTCCATCTAGCAATTAAGGAGTAACTCTAATTACAGTCATACCAACTGTTGGCCTTTTTGTCCTAATTACTGCACAGCATAAAAGCAATTATAACTTTTCATTAAAGGCATGCCAGCTATTCTGTGTGTAAGACCAGAGCACTTGCCTCTCTTTGGGTATCCTGGGTAACCCTCGCTAGGGTTTTATGTGGTATGGTCTTCAGTGTTAGTTTACACATAGCACACAAAAGGGACAAAAGCAGAGACCGTGTGTGAGCACAGGCAGACATTGGCGAGGATGTAAGACAAGCCCGGTTCCTGCCTTGGGATGGACTGTGGACAAGAGCTCCCAGAGCACCTGCCCTGGACCAGCACAGAGTACACCTCTTCCTCTGCATCTGCACTGACATCAAAAGGCTTTGCCTACCCCCTTCTTGCCACACAGGGCCAGTGACATGGGAGGTCCCCTGCTCTTTTGATTCAATTTGCTATTCACCTCGATTTTCCTAAGGTGGTCAGTCAGTTTTGAGGATGCCAAAGGGAAAGTGATTTCAAAATGTGGCAGAAAGCAATAAGCGCAAAGTCTGTTGGGTTCTCTTCTGGGAAGGGTTCCTCCTGAACTGGGACCTGGCCTCCCTTTGGGAATATCTCACATCAGCAAAACGTGCCAACACTGGGGATTGTGTTGGTTAGTGCTCCCTGACACAGTTGTTCACAGTCTGGGTACCTTCAGATTGTTTCCCTCAGGCATGCCATACTCATTTTGTTTAACAAATGTTCTGGGTGCTACCACAGGAACTCATCTATAATAAAAAAAGTGTAATATGCTAATTAGACTGGATGACCTTCCGGATGAAGCTGGGGCTGCGAGGGAAGCCGGGTCCCGGGTGCCTCTCGGCAGCCTGAGGAAAGCCCAGGTCCCAGGTGCCAGAGGGCTACTCTTGCACGAATTTTTGCATTGGGCCTCTAGTAGTATAATTGATAAGGCTGTGATGTGCATTAAATGAGTTACTGTTTTGCTCCCCGCAAAGATGTCCACATCTGAATCCTCAAATCTGTGAACAAGTTTCCTTACATGTCCAAAGGGAATTTGCAGATGTGATCAGGTTAAGGACCTTGATATAGAAGTATTATCCTGGAATATTATCCTGGGTTATCCAGGCGGGCCCAGTGTAACCACAAGGGTTCCTATAAGAAGGAGGTAGGAGGACTGGGGTCAGAGACCGAGATGTGATTGAGGGACCAGAGGTCAGAGTGATGTGGTACCAAGAGCCAAATACTGCAAGCAGCTTCTAGACCAGTGATGGTGAACCTCTGACACGCGTGTCAGAGGTGACACGCGAACTCATTTTTTGGTTGATTTTTCTTTGTTAAATGGCATTTAAATATATAAAATAAATATCAAAAATATAAATCTTTGTTTTACTAAGGTTGCAAATATCAAAAAATTTCTATATGTGACACGGCACCAGAGTTAAGTTAGGGTTTTTCAAAATGCTGACAAGCTGAGCTCAAAAGGTTCGCCATCACTGTTCTAGACACTATAAAAGACAAGGACATGACTCTCTCCTAGAGTCTCCAGAAGGAACACAGCTCCATCAACACCCTGATGTTCCCTCCACTAGGCTCACTTAGGACTTCTCATCACCAGCACTGTGCGATAAGATTGTTATAGCAGCAACAGAAATCTAATACACCTTCATTAACCAAGGCACAGAAGGTTAAGAAATGTGGTCAAGGTCACATGGAAAATGAATGACAGAGCCGAGACTTGGAACTAGGCTGATCCTTTGTGCAGCCCCTACACTACATAGCTTCTCACCTAGGGCTGCCCCAGAGGCCGGTGTCCTCTCTGTTCACCAATAACTGCACAGCAAACAGTGCCTTTTTGCTCAGGGGGAATGGAACTTAATTGGAAATCACCAGACAGGATGGAATTAGCCTGGGCCAGGGGAAACTGTCTGTCTGGCTCCTGCACTCTGTCCCCTGATAGCATCACCACCTGGTACCCAATAAGGTGAGCCAGGTGTCCCTAAAATCCCAGCCCTGGGCTCCACTGTGCGAAGAAACTTTGATCCCCCTTCCCCTCTACATGGCGAGGCATATAAGGATGTTTCAAAAGGGGGACTGGAAGCAGGGCCTAATTGGCATTTATTCAAATTGTGCTTAATTGAATACTTCATCTGCACCTCGAAAACCACATGGGGTACAGGCGCTGTAAAGAGGAAGTAATTTTCATTAACACGATCTAAATTAGTCTGACACAGGGACCTACCTAGTAATTGCCATGTGATGAACCTGATGCTACAGACAAAGGTTTCTTTTTCTTTTTAAAATTTTGTCCTTCCTCCCTCATTTCCTCCGTTCCTCCATCCCTCCCTTCCCTGCTGGATCTGTATGTCAAACGTATCTATTAAGAGAGGCCAGGCTGCTGGTGGCTGGAGTGTAGCGGCCACAGCGTAGCCGGAGCAGCGGTCACGCTCCCTGCTACTGTGGACAGTTCAGAGAAAGCCAGTAGCCTTGTCTCCCCTTCCTCAGAAGACTGTGCGCTCTGTGCTTCCTGGGGAACCTTCCACTTAACTACATCTCCAACCCATATTTTTCCTCTAACTCCTCCCACTTAGCCCACAAACACTGTCTTAAAAGGTGGGGGAGGGCTTCCAAGGACTAACCCTCCTTTGGTCCCATTATCTTTCTCAAATGCAAACAGGAGCTTGTCACTCCCTTCCTAAAACGTCTGGTAGGACAGACTTGCCTTGGGATCAGCTCTTGGGGGGTTCTCTGGTCTCTCCCCTGGCAACCCATCCTGGTCACGCTTACCTCGCCCCACCACTGCCCAGATCTGAGCTAGAAGGGCTGTAGGCACGGGTGCCACAGCACCCTAAGATGAGTACCCCTTTCCAACATCTGTGTAGTGGGGAAGTGGGGAGATAGATATTCTATTAATACGGCAAACTTTTTCTTTCTGTTGAAAAGAGATTTGTTACATACATTTGTTATCCAGAGTAATATGCCAATATTGAGCCAATTAAAATCTTGCTAACACTCTTTCTTGGCAAATGTCACATTACTATCTAGTAATAGTCGAGTTTCAGGTTGTAAGCTGCCTAAACAGTCCTCAGGAGACCGCCAGCTGCCACCTCAGAGCAGGGCATGGCCTGCAGTTACACTGCGTCCCAAGCTTTGGAGAAACCTTTCAAGAGATAGGCCTGCACCAGTGAGAAACCTTATCTCATTTTATTTCACTACTTATTGCAATCACCACATGAATGTGTTGTCTGTTTGCATAGACGTGGTTGGATATGCATTTTGCTGTTTATGTCAGGAGCAGTGTCATGGGTGGTACCTGAGTTAAACGGTGCCAGGTTGTCAACATTTTCCAGTGGTATTTTGGCACCTTGTATAGTTTGGGGGTCTGCAGTGGGTCCCTTGGTGGTCCACTCCTTAATCCAGTTTTGTGCTGTGAGTTCTCTCTGCAACCCTGACTGCCTAGGCCGGGGGGTGGTGGGGGGTGGGGGTGGACATTGGTGAGGCTGATGGCTGCCCAGCCCGTGAGGTTGTAACCACGGCTAACTGTCCACCTGATGTCAGCATCCCTTTACTATAGGCAGGGCCTTCAGCGATGCCCAGCAAGCAAGGCCTGCAGGCCCAGACCTGCAAAATGTAGCTGAGCATGAACTTTCTCATCAAATTCCCCAGAATACCTGATACCGGGGGTGTAATGCTATCCCACTTATGTTCTCTAACTTGATCTTAGTCGCCATTTCAGGTTGAAAGCAGGTGGGGTTCAGTATCAGGGCAGAAAGCTAGGTTGGGGTGAGCCCAGTCCAGAGCAGAGGACAGCCGGGAACCTGCCAGTTCGGTCCGCATTTCAGGGCCCGGGGCCAGAAGGTTCCTGCAGAAAGATGATGGGACCCCCTCTTCGCTCAGGTGACATTGTTCTCCCCAGTGGAGCCCTGGGTTCCACCCCAGGGTCACGTGCTGATGAACGGGCATCCAGTCACTGGAGAAGCACACCTGGGTGGCAGGAGCCCATGGGGACAAAAGAAAATACCCTGGAAGTACGGGCCAGGTGTGCAGAAAGGAGTCACAGGCTAAAGCAGTGGTTCTCAACCTTCTGGCCCTTTAAATACAGTTCCTCATGTTGTGACTCGACCATAAAATTATTTTCGTTGCTACTTCGTAATGTTGCAACAGTAATGTTGCTACTGTTATGAATTGTAATGTAAATATCTGATCTGCAGGATGGTCTTAGGCGACCCCTGTGAAAGGGTCGTTCGGCTGCCAAAGGGGTTGTGACCCACAGGTTGGGAACCACTGAGCTAAAGGAAAGCTTTGTAGCCCCTGGCTCAGCTGCTTGTAGAGCGCACCTTTTGGCTCAGGTGTGCCCACTTTCTTAGCTTCTCAATCCTCTTTTCCAGATTGTGACAATCTTGGCAAACATGTCTGTCCTGGAGCAGTGCGCCTCGGACATCATTCAGGAGAACGGTATGTGTTTCAGCGCGAGCATGTTGTGTGGGTGATGTGGCCATACAGAACCGCGGGCCTTTGTGTTTGTGTGCAGGCTATGCGGAGGCACGTGCCTGTGTACATGTAGGTCTCCACAATTGCATGAGCATGTATATGTGTGCTTATGTGTAACTGTTTGCTTGCCTTCATGAGGCTTCAATTCCACTGGGAGACAGCGAACAGAGATAGAGAAGGCCAGATAATGGTAGTGACACGAGGAAGATAAAGTGGGGAAGGGTAAGGTAGACCCAAGGTAGGAGGGTGGCAGGCCATTTTCACTAGGATGGTAAAGAGAAGACAAAGATTTCATTTTGATCCAAAGAGTACAAATCCATTCCTACAAAAGGACATATTCCAATTTTCAGTCATTCTGATCCAATTGGCTTTGACCTCAGTAGAACGCTGAAGAGCCTGAGGAGTGGGGAGCAGGTCAGGGCTAGCCGGATGGATCCCTCAACACCTCATCTGAGAGCATTGCTTTCGCACTTTCTCCCCCTCCCACCTTGTGCTGGGTTGTCACCAAGGTCCATGTAAGGTGGGCCAGGTTTCAGTGCCTGGGTCCTGTAGAAAGATGACGGGACCCCCATCACCTGGGAACAAAGTGGTGAGGGCTTCCTGTGACTGAGAAATAAGGCAGCAATTAGCAATGGGTTGGAAACCAGAGATGCTAATGAACCCACCAGTCGCCTCTGTTGTTGCTAAATCCCCTTTTCCCAGGTTTCTCTGTGGTTTAAACAAAGATACACGTTCTGCATCCCCCATTGCTCTATTACTAATTGAAAGACATCATTTTGTGTTCATTCTATGTGATGAGGTAATAATGAAAAATGTTCCTGAACCAGTTGGGAAGCTGGGAGCCCAAGGGGTGTCATTGTGGCCTATTCCTTCAGTACTTAGAGCCTTAAGTTCAACTGGTCAGCAGGAGTGTAATGCAGAGGCCCGTGGATTTGGGATTGGACTATCTGGCATCTGTAGAGGGTTTTATGGTTCATAAAGTGCTATGGATGGGCTCAATCAGTCAATAGTTATTGAGATATACTGTGTGCCTGGCATTGTGCTAAACAAATAAACACGGACATAAATAAATCCTTGCCTTTTTCCTGGAGGAGATCACAGTTTAGAAGGAGAGGCCAACTTGATAAGAGTGGCAACATGACAAAAGTGTGACATCCACAATAAGACAATGCAGTGGAGGGAGGGTAACATAGCAGCTGATACCATTAAAACTGGAAAAAGCGCTACTATTTACTAGCTGTATGACCTCTGCACTTCCATCTGCAAAATGGGAACAATAGTAACACCTACCTCATAGGGCTGATGGGAAGATAGCATGTTAGAAGTGTACCTGGCACATAATGAGCTCTATGGCAAGTGTATCTGCTCTTTCAGGAAACAATGGCAGTCCCCATGGCCCAATTGAAGAGAGTTTGATGAAGAGACTATTTACAAAAGTGGGGCAGCACCTGAGGGATCCGCAGTAATGATGACACAGACAGTAGGCCTCCTGGGCTGGACAGGGCAGGCCCTGTTGCACAGGCTGGACTTTGAAAGGGGTCCTCTTCCCAGGATGCATTTGGCTCTGATGTCTCTTGCCCTGCAGTCTGGTCATGTCATCTCTGTGCTGCCCCAAATTGTGTATGATGGTGGTGATGGGGGGCTGGATGAAGGGTAGTGGGAGGTCAGATAACTGCATGACTCTGAAAAGACACTTCACTCTCTGGGCCTCAAAGGGATTATACTAATACCAAATTCAAGACTATTGGAGGTTTTAGGCGATCATGTACTTACTATGCATTTAGCACGGTATCAGACATGTAGTCAAAAAGCCCAGTAAAAGCATTTAAAAAGTAAAAAGGGATGTCCTCCAGGGATCCTTTCCAAGTATGGTGACTTGGTACATGGAATCAGAGACACCCCAGGGCAGAAGGAATAGAAGAGGTGGCCTTGTCTAGCTTCCTTCACATGTGTGATATCCCCTCAGTCATTCTGACAGCCTTTACTCCAGCCCTGCAGCTATCCATCCAGCAGGTTCCAAGAAGGCTCCCCACTGGAATGAGTGCCAACTATTCATTGCCTCTTGCCCAGGGGTCCAGCTTATCATGGGCATGCTGTCCGAGAAGCCAAGATCTGGGACCCCTGCTGAGGTGGCAGCCTGCGAGCGAGTCCAGCAGAAGGCTGCAGTGACCCTGGCCCGTCTCAGCCGAGACCCAGATGTGGCACAGGAGGCCGTGCGGCTGAGCTGTAAGTGGTACTGGCTGTAGCAGAAGTGGAGTTGGGGGATGGGGGAGCAGCCTCGATTTCACAGTGGCAACAGAGGTCTGGCTGGGTGCTGGGAAATGCTGGCATGGAGGCCTGGTGTGCAGCCCCTAGTCTAGCTTCTAATTTGGGGCTGAAGCAAGAGAGAGGAAGGATCTAGGGAGGTTTTAGTTGGCCAGAACAATGACTCACCTGCAGACTTCCTGTTCATCAGAACTGCATTTCTTCATCAACTAATTCATTTCCTCATTCAGTTATTCACTTATTTGTTTACCCATTTGTTCATTCACTCATTACTTCATCCTTTTGTTTATTCATTTATTAGCACATTTATTACTTATTCACCATTAATTCATTTATTAATTCACTCATTAAATCCCTCATTCCTTTAGTTAGTCACTTATTTACCCAACAAATGCTGGGCTCTGTTCTTAGTGCTAGGCATGTAACACCAACTATAGCATTGTCCTGACCACAGGCACTTACACACCTATGGGGTGGCAGGTGTGAAAAGAAACATTTGCACTTGAACATCAGAGAGCAATGCTCAGAGCATGTCCATAGCACATTTGCTACACAATGGAAGTAGCCCACATTCATCTGGGTGGGTCAGAGAATATTTTAGCAAGGAGGTGAGTCGTCAGCTGTGGTTTGAGGAGTTATCCTGGTGTTAAGGTTGAGAAAGGGCTCTCCAGGTAGAGACAGTATCATGCCTGTCCTCCAGGCACAACAAGGTTGGCAAGAGGTGACCCTGTGGCAGCAGAGGGTTCCAGCTTCATAAGAAGTTATGGAAGATACATATACCTAATGTGTCGCACACCTTTTATTTAAAATATATTTTATTTATTTTTTACAGAGAGGAAGGGAGAGGGGTAGAGAGTTAGAAACATCGATGAGAGAGAAACATCGATCAGCTGCCTCCTGCACACCTCCCACTGGGGATGTGCCCGCAACCAAGGTACATGCCCTTGACCGGAATTGAACCCGGGACCTATCAGTCTGCAGGCTGACATGACACTCTATCCACTGAGCCAAACCGGGTAGGGCTGTCACACACCTTTTATCACTCTGTTATAATGAGGTGGTTTTTTCAAGTTTGAAGGAAGTCAGTTTGCGCTGAAAAGCAGTTATTTATTTAACTTTTCTTCTCTAAAGACCTAGGCAACATTAACCTACTCAATCTGTAGTTTTCTATATTTTTAGCTACAAAATATATTTTTTCTTTTTCAAAAAAATGTGTTTTTTTTAATTGATTTTTTAGAGAGAGAGAAAGGGAGAGGGATAGAGAGATAGAAACATCAATAAGAGAGAAACAGCGATAGTTTGCCTCCTGCACACCCCCTACTGGGGATTGAGCCCACAACCCGGGCATGTGCTCTAACTGAGAATCAAACTGGTCACCTCCTGCTGCATGGGGCAAGGCTCAATCTACTGAGTGACACCAGCTGGGCAACAACATATTTTCTGATAGGTAATTGAGAAATAAAAGGTGCCGACCGTTCCACTGATAAAGATGCAAACACTAAATGTGGCTCTGGTAAAATCAGAGGTACCTCCACAGAAGTAGCTGTTTAGAGAGACCTGTGCTACCTTGGCTGCAGTTTTAACCAAGTTCAGTCCCAGCCAGGGTTCTGGCACTTAGGGGTTTGGTTTTGACACTGCAGCTCATCCTGGCCCTGACAAGGGTCTGTTCACACCTGAGGGAGCAGGCTTCCACCACGAGCTCCTCCAGGTGGGTTCACTCTCCTTCCCCGGCTGACTGATCAGCTGACAGGGACACTGGGAGCCACCTGCTTCCACAGGCCCCACTTGGAGAGCTGTGCGAGAGAGAGTGGAGCACCCCTGGCTCAGGCCTGGCCAGGCTGGTCCCCACCCAGAGCTTGAGGTTCTCTGTGTGTTTCACGCAGCTGTGTTTCATGCAGGTATGTCCCGCCTCATTGAACTCTGCCGATCGCCCTCAGAGAGGAACAGCAGTGACGCCGTGCTGGTGGCCTGCCTGGTGAGTTCACAGTCTTCCCGATCTTTTCCCCTGGTCAGGGGAGCTGGCTATGTCATGGTTGGCTTGCATAAGCCATGAAACTTCTCTGGGCTTCAACTTTTCTCTTCAAAATGATAAGAGTAATACTTGTTCACTTAATTCATAAAATTTTGGAGACAATTATATGAAGTCATATATGTGAAAGATGGGAGGCTGGGAGCCACAAACCTTTAGGTTCTAGGGAATCTGAACAATGATCAAGACTGAGTGGCTGGTGGCGGGATGCTAGGCGGTGTTAGTTATGTCACTGTGCCTGATGTACGTGGGAGCTAGGGTATGGATGTCTCCTGCCTCTTCCAAACCGGACACAGTGAGAAAGCTTCCCTCTTCTCCTCGGAAGGAAGCATTGTGGCTTCCTTCTCTCCTTTGTGGAACAGAACAAGAGGCAATAGGACGGGACAGAGAATATTATTCAGCCAGCCACCAGGGCCTTCACCTGAACCAAGCAAGTGCATCCTGGGAAGTCCCCACCCGACTTCTTCTTGCTGCTTGGGTCTCTCATTAGTTCATCCGGTAGCACCAGATGGGGAATGTATGCTTTGTCTCTGAACTCCTCCCTGATGGGGTGTAACAGATCCCAAAGCAGAGCAGCTTCCAGTTGGAAGCATGAAGGAGCAGGGAAGCCATTGGATAAATAGACCCATTTAGCTTCCAGATCCTTGATTGGTCCTCAAAAGATGCAAGGGAGAAGTGATGGATTTAGAGATCCTTTAAGCTCTTTCACAGTAAAGCCCCCTCTCACCCATCTTGTTTTAACTGAGTTCATCTCATTTCTGGGAGCTCCTGATGGGCAGTGTGGGGTAGCAACAGCAGGGCCTTACAGTCAGACACACCTGTCTTGGTTTTGCCATTAATGAGCTGTGTGACATGGGTAGGTCACTAAATGCTATACATTTTATTCAATAAATATTTACTGAGTGATTCTTTCTAAAAATGCACTCCTCTAGGCTACGAGGATATAGTTGTGAAAAAAGAGACAAAAAATCTATGCTGTCATGGGGCTTTTATTCTGGTACATGCAGAACAACCTTAACCTTTCTTGCACCTTGGTGATCTGGTGAAGCTTATGGACCCCTTGTCAGAATGATGTTTTAAACATATACAATAAAATATATAGAATTAAAAAGGAATCCAATTATATTAAAACTAGAGGCCTGGTGCACGAATTCGTGCACATTGAAAGATAATTAATTGGAAGAAATATTTTAATATCGCTATTTGCCCTTTCTCTATAATAGAAGTGTCAATCAAATTCACAATTGATAATGACAGATGGAAACACATGCATGCGATTGGCACCAGCGAGAGCTTTATATGTATCACACATGTGCGAGTCAACTTAGCCTTTTATAGATATAGAATAAACTTGCTTAATTAGACCTGCTTTCTGATGTAGCTAAACTTTTTCCAGCCCAGTGAAGCACCTCAACTTCTCTTTCAGGTAATCATCAGCAATACAGCAGTAAATATCAACATGAAGCAGATTATTATTGTAGATCATGCAGGGAGAACAAAGGGTAAAATATATAACTGCAGCAGTGTTTGACTATATTCTGTGCAGTAAGAAACCTAAAGTCATTTTTCAAGGTCCACCATTTCTTACTTCTTTTCAGTCAGGTCAAGTTTCTAAGTTTTCTAAATCTCCGTTTTCTGGCTAATGAAAAGAAAATAGGATTCCACTGAATCTCCTATCTACCTACTCCAGGACTTCTGTGAGGATCAAATGAGATGAGGCACAGGAAAATGCTTCACAGACATTTGGTTCAGTGTAAAGTATTTCCATCTGGCTATAAAGCAAGTTGTGTTCATGGGCTGAAGAAACTGCAAGGAGGCTAGTCGCTAGGGAGAGGAAGCTGGGCGTTGCTATGTGATGTCATTACCCAGACGGACACTTAGCATATTAGCCTTTTATACATATAGATAATTGTAGAGTATTTAAACATGTGTACTTTTAACTAATAACTTAAATAAGATTGATCAGTGAGTCTAATAAGCATTGTAACTTGCCTACCAATGAGCGTCAATGGTATTTGAAGCTACCTATCACAATCATGAGATATGAAAGTTCCTGGGATTTCTATTGGTGAACAAATCTCAGGGCTTGCTGAGACTTCATGGTTTGTTGCTTCATCCACAATAGAAGGAAAAGCTAAGTTTCAGTGAGAGATTAGTGAATGTAAAGATGTGATTTTCCAGGTTCACAGAGCTTCTTAATTCTGTCTGGTCTAGTGAGTCAAATGGAGAAGATTAATACCTGGCAAACATAATAATTGCTCCCAACTCCCATTATCTTCACAACTCAGGCAGCTAGCAACTGCTTGACACTAACCAGGCCCTGAGGAAGTGTTGGGAACCTATAAAGCTCCATTCAGATATAAGGGCTTTCTGCGATTCCTTCTTCATTTATGTCATTAGTTTGAAGAAGCGCACACAGAAAGGCTTAGCCACTATCTTCAATCTCCTAAAGGGTTTTCCAGTGGAAAAGGGATTAAATTTCTCCTTGTGGACAAGTTGCTGGATGCAGAAGAGAGCCCCTCTCTTCCTAAATCACCCTCCATCTAGCTACTGGGCTAATTTTCCTCATGACAGTTTACAACCATGACACTCCATGACCAATCCTTCCATGGTCCCTGTTACCTACAGCCTGCTGTCCATGTGGTTCAGACCTTCACAGTGGGAATCCCACCCACCTTAGGCTCTGGAGGCCTCTCACTGCCTCCAGGCCCCATCCTGCTGGCTAGGCCAGAGTGTTATGAGCCACCCAACACTACCCTTGGCCCTTGGCCCAAGCAGATACCCTTTCTACAGCTCTGCCAGCACCTCACTCAAGACTTAGACCAAAACACCTCTCCTCCATGCAGCTTCCTGGGAGCCCTCCATGCTTAAGATAGGAACACACAGCCTGCCTGCTCGGATTTTGTTTTCCCCAGTAGGAGGCAGGTTGAGTTCTCTCTTAGAATTGAAACACAGCCAGCCTGATGCTGAAGACCTTGACTTTTGACCAGACCATCTTGTCTCAGACATGCTTTCTCCCCCATGCCTTATGGTCCTGGTCTTGTTATCTTGGCTCATGAAGGGATTTGAATTTCTCCCCTTCTAGCCCAGGGCCTTCTTGTGGTCAGGATCCTTTTCCAGCTCTTTGTTTCTCCATAGGACTTTGGGTTTGGTGACTGTTTTTGGCTTGGCTGAGGAACTGGTAGACTTGGCCACCCTCAGCACCCCCTGTTGGTGAGTGTTTGTGGTTTGGCTGCCAGAAGGGCCTCCCTATTTGAGTGCTGTCCTCTGGTTGATGAGACGGAGGTACTAGGTGCCTTGTCTGGTGGGTGGAGTTGGAGGCTGCCTCTCCTGCCCGTCCTCAAGGTGTTCTTTCCAGCTTCAAAGGCTCCTTTCAGGGGAATGGAAGACATTTCAATGGTTGTTTCCCACATCTGCGAAAGTGGCAGCACAGATTGTCTCCTGCAAACAGGCTTGATTTTTCCTTAATGAAGCAGCTGTCAGTGGGCTGCTGGGCTTGTTAAATACTTACGTGTTTTCAGACTGTCTGGGAATGAGATCCTGAGATGATTGGTTGTTAACTCTCTGAGGAAAGCAGAGGCTGAGAGAGAAAGGCTTTGGAAGAGTGGGAGGTCCTTTAAGCCCCTGGGCCAGTGATGGTGAACCTTTTGAGCTCGGCGTGTCAGCATTTTGAAAAACCCCAACGTAACTCTGGTGCCATGTCACATATATAATTTTTTTGATCTTTGCAACCATAGTAAAACAAAGATTTATATTTTTGATATTTATTTTATATATTTAAATGCCATTTAACAAAGAAAAATCAACCAAAAAAATGAGTTCACGTGTCACCTCTGACACGCGTGTCATAGGTTCGCCATCACTGGCCTGGGCCCTGAGGAGAGGGTGCTCCCAGATGGTTGGGGTTCATGCCCTGTAGACTTTCTAGGGACTCTGTGTATCTATTTGCTTTTGTGTTTTTTCAGGTCTGTTTCTAGTTCTCTCTCTTATGTTTTGTTTTTGCTTTTCTTTCCTTCTAGAGCAGTGGTTCTCAACCTTCCTAATGCCGCGACCCTTTAATACAGTTCCTCATGTTGTGGTGACCCCCAACCATAAAATTATTTTCGTTGCTACTTCATAACTGTAATTTTGCTACTGTTATGAATCATAATGTAAATATCTGATATGCAGGATGTAGTTTCATTGTTACAGATTGAACATAATTAAAGCATAGTGATTAATCACAAAACAATATGTAATTATATATGTGTTTTCCGATGGTCTTCAGCGACCCCTGTGAAAGGGTCGTTCGACCCTCAAAGGAGTAGCGACCCACAGGTTGAGAACCGCTGTTCTAGATGTTGCCTCCTCTCTTAGAGGTTTCTCTCTCTCCTTCTTTCCCTTTCTCTCTTTCTTTTTATTCCCCCCAGACCTCTCTCTCCTCCTCATCCTCACCTCTTCCTACCTCTCTCCTATGCTTCCTGCCCCGGGGTGTGCTCTCTCTCTCTCTTTTTTTTGGTCATCATCTCTTCTTCTTTCCATCTCCCTTTCATGCATGGTTTCATTTTTTTCATCAGTTCATCTCTGTATCTTTGTTTTAATATTACCTTTTTGTTACTTTTTTCTGTTGTCTCCTTTTCTCTGTCTCTGCTACTTTCTTCTATCTTATTTTCTTGGTATGGGTTTATTTTCTCTCTTTGTCTAGTTTTTCTTCCTTCTTCCTTTTTGCTTTATTTTTATCCCTGTTGATGTAAAATACATCGATGGTCTCACCTCTTCTGCTGAAGATCCTGGCTTGTTTTTACTGTGATGACTCAAGGTTAATGGGGTTATTTCTCTCTGTTGGATCAAGAGCAATCAGAAAGTGTTATAGATTCAGCCTCTCTAGCCCTTAGGGATGTCATACTCCAGGGAAAAGAGGTCACACTAATAAGAGATAGTCTCCTGGAGTCTACTTCCTGGAGAAAACCAAGACAGAGACACATGCCCCTCTTAACCCACTGGACATGGCAGAGCCTGTTAGTCCCACAGCCAACTAAAGCCATCCTCTCCTTCCACCAACTTGATGATTTCTCAGCCATAGGTTACCTCTCATGTCTAGGTAATAAGTTCTATGTCTGCCTTAAACTCAATATAAACTAGTGTCCTGTGCTTGCAGCATCCTGCTGTGTGTGTAGGTATGAGAGCTCTGGAGTTGAACTTCTGTGTGATCTCAGGAAGGCCACGTTCTCTCTCTGAGCCCTTTCCCTCTCTGAGCCTTAGTGTCCTTATTTCCAAATTGGGGATCATGAAACTTACCTTGCAGTATCCTGTAAGGATTAAATGAAACACTAGGTTGGCCTTCTTCCTTCTTTGCTTCTTCTGCCACTCCAGATATTGCTCCCTTTCTTTGTCTCCCAGGGGAAGGACATCCTTAAGCTCCTACCTTGTTTCCTGATGTGTACAGGTTCTAGAAGAGGGAAGGAATTCGTATTTATTGGGCACTTAGTATGTATTACTTCAGCTCCCTGGTAAAGAGGTCTGTATAGATGCACAGCTCACATGTGCATTTTAAGGTAGCTCTAGCAGTAGACTCAATTTTAAAGCACTTTATTTGATCTCTTTTGGCAGCAAACATTTATTGAGTCCCATGCCAGCCCCTGTTCTACCTGCTGTAGATACAGAAAAAAATAAATAAAATAAAACAGTCTGTACCCTTGAGGAGCTCAGAGTGTAGTGTGGGAGATACACACTTAAAAGACAATTGCAGTCGTGTATGAGAAGGTTAAGGTCAGTGCAGGGACTGTGCATGCACAGGGGAGGGAGGAACTGTCTCTGCTTTAAGGAATCAGGGGAGGCTTCCTAGAGGAGGTGACAGTGGGACCGGCCTCGCAGGATGAATGCAACTCCTGGCTAGAAAAGAGTGGGGAGGGCCCTCAGGTCACGGAGAGGAGCTGAGCACGGGCACGTGAGTGTGGAACAGGGTAGCACACTCGGGAAAGTGAAACTCAGTTTGTGAAGATCTGAGCAGTGGTTTCATTCTGCTCGCACCTCTCTTTCCTGTTCTTCCACATCTCAGTGGCAGAGTCTCCCCCTCCTTCAACCTTATGACCTTCTTTCCTCTCTCTTTCTTTCTTCCCTCCTTCTCCTCTCATACTGCCTTGCTCAGAACATAGTGGAATTTATGGATAAGTGAATAGCCCTTGCCATTCTAGGGTTCCTCTAAGGATCTGGAAGCATCTACTGATGCCCCTGGCAGTTCTTGTCTATAGGATGACCACATATTTCACTAAGTTGACCAGATCCTTAAAATGATAGATATTGAAAACAACCAGGTTCCTAGGATGAAAAACCAAGATGGCAAGACCATTATTAAGATCATGAAGACTTTCAGATGACATCCACCATGGTGACCAAGGTGCAAATGAAACCAGGGGACCAAGTGATACGATTGCTATGATGATCAGGTGACCAAAAGAACCAGATGACCAAAGGTGTTAAGGTGACAATCAGTTCAAATTACCTGGTAAACAAGCCACTTCCTGAAATGCATCTCTCTGGTAGTTGAAGGAGATACATGCGCCTGAGCAGAGCCCAGTCCGACTCGTATCATTTCTTCTGTTTTCTTCCCAGGCTGCCCTGCGTAGATTGGCCGGGGTCTGTCCTGAAGGCCTCCAGGACTCCGACTTCCAGCAACTGGTCCAGCCCCGGCTTGTGGACTCTTTCTTACTCTGCAGCAACATGGAGGAGAGTTTTGTGTAGCGAGTGTGGGAGAGGAAAGGCATTTGGCCCCATTCTCTTGCCCCTCTGAGAACACACCAGCCCCCTCACCTCATTATTTATACTTAATTTATTTTTTACATGAAGTGGACATAGGGCTAAATATTCTAGCAACATCATCAGGCAGTCTGTGTTCCTTGGGAGTCTTTTTTGTTTTTATTTTTTGACTTCTGTGACTTTTCAGTTGCAGATGTTGAAATGCATAATGGCTAATATGACAGATTGTCATGGGTGATTTCACTTCATCTTGCTTTCTCTACTCTCACTATATAATCTTGCCTCATTTTTTAAAACTTGGCAACCAAAGTATTATAACTACCTAGAATTTTTTTAAAATGTGGATTTGCTCTTTCTAAAAGATTTTAAATGAAATTCATAGTTGGACAGAATATACTAGAAAGAAACTTTTATTCTTTAATAAATGAAATCATACTAAATTTGTCTTGGATTTTTCTGAATAAATTATGTCTTAGACCAGTGGTTCTCAACCTTGGCTGCACATTAGAATCACCTGGGAATCTTTTTAAAATCCTGATTTCTGGGCCTCATCCTCCGGAAATTCTGTTTCTTTGTTATGGGGTGGGGCCACATTACAGATGGGGAAACTGAGGCCAGGAGAAGTTAAGTAATGTTGCCAGAATCAAACAGTTAATGCGGATGTGGGGAGTATATGAACCCACATGTCTTTGACTTCAGAGGCCAATTAGGAAGAAAGCAGGAACTTTGCACCAGACACTTACTGGAAGGTAAGTGTGGCGCTGGACCTATGTAGAACATTATCCCCCAGCAAATGTATCATGAGGTTCCATTCTGGGCCCAGGAAAGAAAAGTAAAAATAACTACTAAGTACTGGGTTACCTGTGAATTTGAACTGGAGGATGCTGGGTTAGTTGTCAGTAAGTCAATCCCCTTAGAAAAGCTATGAAGCAAAATGGTTTAAACAAATAGGAGTTCTGTAGCCTATCTTGCTTTGAATCTTGGTTTTGCACTTACTGTGTGACTTTGGGCAAAGTACATAACCACTCTGTGTCTCAGTTTCCTCATCTCTAAGATGGGATTAAGGATATTGCCTTAATCATAGAGCTGTGAGAATTAAGTTAATGGGAAAGGCTTAGAATAGTTTCTGACGACAAGTGCACAAAAAATGTGGCTATAAAGTCAACCAAATCCCACTTTTGCATCTATTTCGTTTGCTTGGTCCTTCATGATGGTGCCTCAAACGTAGACTCTTAGTGTGTTAGAAATGAAGACTTATTCTGTGAGGAATGGAGAGACCATCCCATCCCATCTCTACACCCTGCACTTAGGAGTAACGAGTCTTGCCTAAAATTACACAGATAATTAATGGAAAGGCTGGGATTTGGATCAAAGAGGCAACTACTACCCCCATAGCTGCCTTTTTTTTTTTTTTTTTTTTTTTTTTTTTAGCATCTGCTCTGGCTGGAAACTGTAACATACACTGCTTCATTCAACTTCTAAAATGACAATGCTGAGTTTTTATTAATCCCTTTTTACAAGCAAGGAAACTAAGGTTCAAAGAGACTCTCCATCTTACCCAAAATCTCACAATTGGTAGTGGAAGACCAGGATTTGACTCCAAAATCCATGATCCTTCCACTTTGGTACACACACATTTGACGTGTATTCATGTATGTATAAGCCCAAACACCATGCTTGAGCTTAAAAATCGTACCATAGCACTTTGGCAAATTCTGAACTTCCTTTTTATTTGAAAAAAAACACAAACAACCCCACACATTTGAATTTTAATTATATAATTTAAGAACTGATACCAACCTTTAGTTACTCATTTGTTAAAATTGCAGTAATAGACATGGAGATTACTTCAGGGAGAAAGGATAGGAATAAAACAATGAAATATAAATAATCAAAATAGAAATCCTATATAGTTTATGATCAATAGCATGAAAATCTCTAAAGTAGCTACTCCTTAGTCTGGTTTCAGAGTAGAGCGTCAAAGACAAATCAAAATAAATTCTGAATGTTATCAGCTCCATTTAAAAAGCAATACCAGCCATTGGGAACAATTGTTTTAAAACTATCTTTTTGTTAGAAATTTCTGATGGTCCCTTTGTAGAGATTCCATTTATGTCCACAATCTTATTGCATCCTTCCCCATGATTTTTACTCATGGTTAATCAGACAGCTTTTGGGGCTATCCATGACTGACAGCAGAAATGAGAGGATATGTGTGTGTGTGTGTGTGTGTGTGTGTGTGTGTCTCAAACTTGAGGCCCTCAAGGGAAACTATGGAGTCCAAATAGAAATCCTTAGAAAAATCCATAAAGGGCTATTTGTATATTTTCAAATTTTGGAATCATATAGAAACAAAGATCTTGTCAAGTTATCTACAGCATTTATATGGCATTGAAAACAAAGTCAATGGCCTCTCTCTTCTCCACCCTGAGACTTCATCAGTCCCACCGCAGGATTTTCCCACTGTCATACTTTAATGCAGAAGTGTTTCTCACTCTGCTGCACACCCGTGTGACAGGGATGACAGCTGGGACAGGGGAGTCAGGCTCCTGGGGTTTCTGCCCTCAGGGAAGGCAGGGAGAGGGGAGCTTTCAGGGCATTTCAGCCCCATTTTTCACGCTGCTTCCAGTTGTGTGTGCTTTCTGCCGAATCCACATGTGCCTTGAGGTAGGAGGTGGCAGGAGGCACACACTCATTTACAACAGTCCTTGAAAAATTTAGTCTTTAGATCTCACACATGTTAAAATTTAATAATAAACTTACCTATACCTCTATAGTACTTCTAAAGGTAAAAGTTCATCTGGGGAGTTTCATGTAGATGGTTTGTCATAAGAAAAGCTTCATATTACCCATATCGAGGTCCTTCCTGCCTCACAGGGTGGCACTTTCCTTATGGAGGATCTTGGGAAGAATTAACAAAATTTGAACATGACATTGCAAAGGCCCATGCAGCAGACAAAAGAAGTGGAGATCTTTCCTTAAAACTCATATCCAACCTCATTTCCGACCTCCAGAAGACAAAGCCCATCTTTTTCCCCAGCATTTTCTTCAAGGGCCTAGTATTTGGAAGTGACATTGGCTCTTTCATAGGGATTCTTCAGAGAGTGATAGCAATGGAGGGACAAAAAGGCAGAAGGTGCTCACTGGTGCCAGATGTGACGCCACCCAACAGGAAGAAAGTGGCCCTGAGCAGAGGCGCTCAATACCTCTTCCTCAGAGGCGCCTTCTCAGGAAGGCTCCCATCACACCATCCATGCTGGTGGCTCTGAGTCAAATGACCAGTGGACCTTTTCACTTTTTCTAAGAACTTTTCCAGGATGGCCATCTCCTTGTCAATCTCTCGGCACCTGAGTTTGACAGCTTTGTGGAGTACCTGCACGTGCCGGTGGGCCTTCCTCTCCTCCCCGCGATTGGCTACGTGAGCCCACCTCAGCTGTGCTGTATCTTCCACCTTTAAGATCAAGACTTTCTTCATCTTACTGAATCCCAGGTCAGCCATGGCTGAAACCCTGGCCAAGGGCGATCCCAGATAAGCAGTCCAGGTTCCAGGATGTGCACTTGCAAGAATGTCTGTAAGTCTTTCCACAGCTTTCAGGTTACTATTTAACTCCCCTTTGCAGGGTTGGCTGCTCACTGTGACTTGTGATCAAAAGACAGTGGGGTCAACCTCCTGCCCAAAGACCTGTCCAAGAGACTCAGGGAGTGGGGCACACACCTCATCTTCAGCTTTGCCTTCCTCCCACAGGCATATCTCACAGGCTGGAGATATGCAGCTGTCATCCAGAGCTCGCTCAAACCAAACTCCAACTTTCAGTGCTTATTCATCTATTCAAATATCTTCCTTCTCTTCTTTGTTGCTTAGTGATATTCCCCAACAGTTGAGTGGCTCTCCTCCTGCTGCCCGAAATGTCCTCAACAATAAAAATTGCTGAGGCCTGAAATTAAAAGATTGCAGGGTCACAAAATGCAATTGAAGATCCAGGGGGTCTTGGCAAGGACTGGAACCAGAGAGCTCACGGAGTCTAAGACTAAGACTCATGTATCTGTTATTATTTACAGAATGAATGACATTTTAAAACTGTCGATATTTTTAATTTTAGTGTAGAGAGGATAGCTGTACATTCATATAGCGAAGTATTATACATGAACTAGTATAAATTTGTCTCATTAAAACAACTAAAGAATAGATTGCTAGATAAAAAAAGTTACAAAGGATACATACAGTATAATACCACATTTATAAAGTTGTGATGCACAAAATAATATATGTTTGTGGAAAAAATCAAATGTAGTAAAAGTGTTAATACATGGATAGTGTTATGGGTTGAGCTTTCGTCCTTCTAAATTCATATGTTAAAGTCCTAAGACCCAGTACCTCAGAACACGACCTTATTTGGAAGTGGAGTCATTGCAGATGTAATTTTTTAAGATGGGTTCATACTAGAGTAGGGTGGGTCCCTAATCCAATGTGACTGGTGTCCTTATCAAAAGCAGGCACATGGACACAGACATGCACACAGGGAGGATGCCATGTGCTGCCACAGCCAAGGAACTACCAGGAGCTGGGAGAGTTTTGGAACAGATGCTGCCCTAGTGCCTTCAGAGGGAGCATGACTCTGTCCTCACCTTGATCTCTAACATCCAGCCTCCTGTGAGACAATATATTTTGTCTGTTTAAATTATTCAATCTGTGGGACTTCATTATGGCAACCCCAGAAGACTAATACAAGCGGAAAAGATACACATGAACTTTAAGAGAAAGCTTATCCCTGGGGCGTGGATTGAGGAAGTATATATGAGACCTTTATTTCATCTATAATAATAAAAGCGTAATATGCTAATTAGGCTGGACAGGTGAAAGACCTTCTGGACAAAGCTGCAGTGGTGGGGGCCGAGGCAGAGGTGGTTAGGGGTGATCAGGCAGGCAGGCGAGCACTTAGGGGCTATCAGGCAGGCAGACAAGTGGTTAGGAGCAAACAGGCAGGCGAGCAGTTAGGGACGATCAGGCAGGCAGGCAGAAGGGCTGGGGTGATTAGGCAGGCAGGCAGAGTGGTTGGGGGCAATGAGGCAGGCAGGTGAGAAGTTAGGGGTGACCAGGCAGGCAGGCGAGTGGTTAGGGGTGACCAGGCAGGCAGGCAGGCGAGTGGTTAGGAGCTAGCAGTCCTGGATTGTGAGAGGGATGTCCGACTGCCAGTTTAGGCCCGATCCTGTGCACAATAAACCTAAAGCCTGGCCTCATCTTCAGTAACAAAGGGCAAGCCTGCTGAATTAGAGACTGAAGATGCTGAGAATCAATCCAGATGGGCTATGCAGAGAACACCAGGTAGCTGGCCTGGACTAGATTCATTTTAGAAGCAGCTACTTTATTCACTTGTTCAGGCCTTATCAGTTCTTTATAATTGAGACTGCATCATTCATCCCACTTTGGGGTTGAGATATAAGATCAGAATTTTACCAATTAGAGGTGAGCAGATCCTTATGTGTTAGTACTCAAGGAGAGATTCAGGAATTCATACTGACATCTGCTGGACCCTTTGAATACTTCTTGGTCTACGTTAGAACCAGAATTCTGGAGAACTCCCCAAAGCCGCTTTCAGACCTCTCTGCCCTGGGCGGATCTGGCAGCATGCTGAGATATGCAACTTGAAATCAAATTTAAGATCTTTTGCTCACTGCACACATTTAGCATAATACACCCATGGCAGAATGAGGCCGGGCACGTAGGGTGTAATTAACAATCACTATTCTATGGCAGTCTCGGCAGCACAAATGCCAATTTGCTTGTCAAATTCCAAAGAGAGTGAAAGGGGCCATGTGGTAACCATACAAAATAGTGCTTGTTTTCAGGGCCCAACTCAGCAATTGCTCTGTCCTTGTGCAGCAGGAAAAGAAATGTCGGATTCTGGTCCACTGGGCTCTAGATGTAAATTCACAACCCGGACATCTCTCCAGAGTCACATTTCAATCCAACTGGTTTCTATGGATCCTTAGGGGAGTCAGTGAATATGTAAATGAACCAGGAAGAGGCAGTTCAAACCAAGTTCTCTTGCTTTGGGGCATGCTGATACATGCCAATTGAAAGCTCTAATGTTCATTAGACTTTGTTGTTGCTTAATAAAGACAAGAAAGTGAATTATTACCTAATACCTGCAGTTTATTTTACAGAAATTTTTTTCTAAGAGTGGGATTATCTTTAAAAAATAATGAAAACAATCTAACAATCTCTTGGGGTATGAATGTTGAACGCTATCTTTGTAGATAATAATGAAATTCCTTTTTTTTTTTCTGGAAAAGAAACTATTGATCATAACAAATAACTGGTTTTTCATCTTTTCCACCCTATGCCTTCCCAATACAGTAGAAGAAAGTGTTGTATGATTAGAGTTGAAATTGGATTTTAAAGCAAATTTCACTCCTATTTGTCTATTGTGGGATAAAAGTCAACTCGTAGATTCTGTTTAGGAGACAGGATTAAGGAATGAGATAAGCATTTATTAAAGTGCTAGACACTTTACATGCCTCCTTACATTTCATTCATAATAATAGTGGGCTATTATTATGCCCACTTTACAGATAAGCAACTGTGTGTCAAAGAAGTTAAATTTTACCCCAAATTTAGTGGCTAGTAAGTAGCAGACCCATAATAGGAACCTGGTTTTGTCTGACTTGAAAGCCCACTCTCTTTCCCTGTATAATATTGCTTACTTTCTATTATAATTGCTGTATGTAAATGACCTGGTTCTACTTACAGCTCTTTTGTGTGCCTAGCAGTTAAAAATATTTATAACTCCAGCATTCAGAGCTGAATCTCTGCTCTGTGCTCCAATGTGGGAGAGAACCAAAAAGCAAAAATGGCAGAATGATCAGTGAGTGAAGGCAAAACAGATGGCGCTTAGTTTTACAACCATGATAGGTTGGGATCCAAGAAACATGGGACAGTGGGAGGGCCCTTCCCAGCCCAGCCTGACTGGGGAGACCTGGCCCACACCCCCAAAGCATCTTGCTGGGTCCTAGCACCTCAGAAGGTAAGAGAGAGAGAGAAAGAGAGAGAACGAGCTCAAGCAGGGGGTAGCTTGTCCTCCCCTTGGATAATTCATTTTGCAAAAGAAAGAGCTCTTGGAACTTCCATTTCTAGCAGTGTGCCAGATACGAGGTACTCTGACTGGCCCTCACTGAAAACAGTGAATAAATTATAGACAACATCTTATTAAAGGCTCTAATGAGCTGGCAAGAGAATAAGAAGCTATGAACCAAGGGAAAGTAGAAACCCAAGAGGCAGGCTTTACCAGGAGGGCATTTGCTAAAGCAGATGAAAAGGAGCTATGGCTTTCAGAGCCTTGCATGGTATTGCTGAATGGAAACTAAGTCCAGAGCCTGCCTGAAGTGGAACCTGCCAGCAAAAAGTCAAGGCTCTAAAGGATTGCATTCTCAGGATAAGGGTGAGCTAGAAATAAACCCCAATCTCCCCAGAAGGTAGAAAGAAAGACTGCCTGCCTTGATTCTTGGCACCAATACAGAGGGAAATTTGTGTTACAAGATGGTTTTCATATGAATTTGCAGCCTGAATTCATGTTATTTGGAAGATTAAGAAAAAAATCTCCAGGACATGGGTTTTAATTAAAGTGGTCATTTAATCAGATAAGAATGCAATTCTCTCTCAATGTCCTCAAAGTATTGCCACAGAAAAATTCCAAAATATATGGATTCAAGAAAAAAAGCATGTGAAACAAAAGGAAATAAAGCATTTTGAGAAAAGCTGGAAGAAAAAAGAAATAGAAGAATTAGATCTACATTGAATATAGAGAATTTAATCAAATAAAGAATACAAGTAAGGATATTTAATTTTTAGAAAAATAAAGAGGATATACAATATTTGAAAAGAGCAAGACTACTATAAATGACCAAATGGACTTAAAATAAAAGCAATAAAATTCCTAAAAATAATAAAAAATAAAGTGATGCAAACAAGAATTCAATAGATGGTTTTAAAAGCAGATTAGAAGAAGCTGAGTAGTAAATTGATGATCTAGCAGATATATCTGAAAATAAGTGTACATCTGAGAGTCTCTAATGAAAGAGAGGTTAAGAAAAGTTAGATACAGAGTCACTAGGTTCAACATATGTTAACTGGAATTCTAGAAGAGGAGGAGAGAATGGGGCAATGATCATATTTAAAGGTATCAGGGCTCAAAATTTCCCAACACCGATAAAAGACAGCACAGTGTATTCCAGCAGGACAAATAAAAAGAAATACACATGTTTTGTATAGGTATGTAAAAGTGAAACCACAGAACATTAAAGATAAAGATAAGATCTCAATGGTAGGCAGAGAAAAAATTACTTTAAAAATTGCATGTTTGCTGGTTTCTCAACAGCAAAAATGAAATTCCTAAGTGGAGTGATACTTTAATGTACTGAGTATTAATTTTTTCTATTGCTATCATAACAAATGACCACTAGTTTAACTACTTAAAATAACACTAAGGTATCATTTCACAGTTCTGCGAGTCAGAAGTCCAATGAATTTCTGTGCTCTGAGGTTTACAAGGCTGAAAACAAGCTGTCAGCCCACTGGTCTCTTTTTGGGAGACCCAGGGAAGAAGCCATTTCCAAACTCATTGAGGTTGTTTCTATAATCCAGTTCCAAATATCTGTAGGACAGAGGTTCCTGATTCTTTACTGGCTGTCAGCTAGGGGCTGCCCTCAGATCCTATGGGCCTTTCTCTGGTCCCTGTGCTCATATGAGTCCCTGTATCCCAGAGCCTCAGGTTCTCATGCTTGGAATCTTTCTGTCTTCCCTTCTGGCACATCTCTCTTCCTCCCCTGCTGCATATCTCTGGCTTTAGCAGAGTAAGTTCCCTGCTTCTTAAGGCTCTTGTTGGTTAGATTGGACTCATCTGGATGCTCCAGGATACCCTCCCTTTGTAAAGGTCAATAACCTAAACCACAGCTGCAGACTCCCCTTTGCTATGCAACGGAACCTATTCCCAGGTTCCAGGCATTAGAGTGTGGACATCTTTGGAAAGGGAAGATGATTCTGCTCGCCACTCACTAAAAGAAAAAAAATATTTGGAAATCGTTTTCAAGAATAAAGAGAGAATAACACTTTTAGATAAACAAGCAATAGGAGAATTTGTCATCACACAGTTCTTACTAAATGAAATTCTAAGGAATGTGCTTTAAGCAGAAGAAATATATGATCCTAGGAAGAAGGTCTGAGAGGTGGAGGATTAAAAAGTAAAGTGGTAAAATGTGGGTACATCTTAGTGAACATTGTTTACTAGTAAGACAATAGTAAGAATGTTTTGTGGGCTAAGCAAACTAAAGTTAAAATATCTGTCAACAGTAATGTGTAAGTTAGGTGGAATGATTATATTCTAAATTCTTTCTATGCGTTCTTTGCATGCAAATAGCTCTACTTCAGGCAGAATACCTCTGTAGTGTCTCTTTGTCACCAATCAAATTTCTTTTTTGTTTTATCTGATTAGGTTTTGAAATTAAGATTATGCTATTCTCTTAATAAAAGTGATATAGGTTTCTTTCTGGAATAATTTTTAAGATAAGAATATTTTTGAATAATCAGTAAAACAAATAATAAGACTACCTAGAATTCTTTGTGGAAAGATTATTTTTTAAAAGCACAGTTCACTTTATTTCACTATTATTAGGCTATTCATATTTTTAGTTTTTTTTCTAGAGTCAATTTTGATAAATTGTGTTTTTAGAGGATTTTGTAATTTATGTTTCAGTTATTTATTGACATAACAATTTTAGAATATCTCTTTATTATCTTTTAATTTCTACTGAATCGGAGTTATGTCCCATTCTTCACTTAGCATTTTTGAGCTTTTATTTTTTTGCATTGATCAAGCTTGGCAGAAGTTTGTAAATTTCATTAGTCCATTCAAAAAGCTAATGCTTAATTTTGTATATTCACTCGATTTTATGTTTATGTTATTGAAAGATCCTTATTATGATAATTATAAGATGTATATTATTCTTTCTTTAATTTTTAATCTTTCTGTGTCCTTGTATTTTGGCAATAGTTTTTTTCAGTCAGCATAGCAAAATTTATCTAAAATTTAGAAGTGCATTATAACTTGTGCCTAAATCAAATTTCCCAAGCGGCTTGTGATTCTCTCAGGCTGAAGTTTCTGCAGGTACTCAGGAATGGCATCCATGAGGCCCGAGACCACAGGCAGATGTTTGTCCAAGTTCTGACGTGATTTTTAGGAACAGGGGATGGTCCACCCGAGTATAAAGATAAAGTCTCAACATGCTTCTTAGACAAAAAGTAAGAATCTACCCAAGAGTTAATTTTATCCTAAGAAGCATATTATTTGTATCTTTGGAGAAGGGAATAAAATAAGTTAAAATTAAGACCTGCCTAGAACAGTGATGGCGAACCTTTTGAGCTCGGCGTGTCAGCATTTTGAAAAACCCTAACTTAACTCTGGTGCCGTGTCACATATAGAAATTTTTTGATATTTGCAACCATAGTAAAACAAAGATTTATATTTTTGATATTTATTTTAGATATTAAAATGCCATTTAACAAAGAAAAATCAACCAAAAAAATGAGCTTGTGTGTCACCTCTGCCACGCGTGTCATAGTTTCACCATCACTAGTCTAGATGAGATAAAAATAGGTTCAAAAGTTATTTGTCTATAAAAAGGTGGAGTCCATAGTCTCATGGTAAGTACAAGGTATGCCCTTTTGTGTCATAAGAAAAGAGAAATGTCACACATCTTTACATCATTTGTGCGGGGATGAGATACCCCAAAGCTAACAGAAGAAGGGATGAGATATCAGGAACACTGCTCTTCAATGAAACATCATCTGATGTTCTTCAAGGCTCACTATGATATCTTTAAGGCTATATGCAAGCATTTTCCGGCACACTTATACTATTAAGAGAAGAGAGAAAAAAAATCACAGTTTTACCATGTATCACACTGAACCAAAGCCAAAAGCAGCATCTTGCCAACTGTTCATCCAAGAGATATCATCAGGGCTCTCATTAAAGTAAGATGTTTATGAAACAGATTGGGCATCTCCACAGCACCAGAAGAAGATCCATATAATGTGTCTAGATCATGTCTCGGATTTTTTTTTTTCCAATTAAGAGAAAGTGAGACTTCACAGTTATTACATCAATGGTATGGAATTTTGGAATACTGTAAGGTAAGTACCCTTAAAAGGAATATTGACAATTCTTCATTAATGAGACTAAACCTAGGTAAGTCTAGATAGAATCTAGATAAGAGGCGATTTTTAAAAGACTTTATTAAAATAGAAAGAAGCCCTTGTCCAGCCTTTATTTGGGAAACATATATATTAGAACAAAAGTTTGGAGTTGGCTCCTGCTTCAATGAGAGATACAATGGTCATTCACAGGGAGTGTGCCAAGTAAGGTATGTGGACAACAGTCATCAAGGAAGCATTGATACAGACAAAGACAGCTGTGAAATCATATAGTCCAGATGTTCCTTAGGAAGGAGTAAAGGCAGCCTTCATTTTCCAGATCATGTCCTGACCCACATTTTAAATTACAAATTGAAGGAATATGTCACATTTGCATTCACCTTTGGCCAGGGATGGGATTCAGTCAATGAATAACATGATATAATCTCGAAGAGCTCCTTTGCACATTTTTCAACATCGGAATGTCAGGGACACACATCAGAACAGAAACTTTTAAATATGCCTTAGGAACTGCACTGACCTTCATAGGGGTCTGTTAGCAATTTTCAGACCATTTATTGTTATATGTTTTTAATTAAGTAGAGACTTCCTGGTCATATCTATAATCTGTGAGGAATGGATCATTAAATTTTATAAGAAATGAGTTAAGTAGAAGCTTTTTGAAATGGGTGGAACTAAGGGCTAGAAGAAGACCAATATACAGGGCTGGGAAAAAGTAAGTTTACAGTCGTGACTATACAAAACAGAGTTTATTCTTGTATTACTAATTATTGTATTACTAGAGGCCCTGTGCACAAAAATTCATGCATTTGGGGGCGGGGGTGTCCCTCAGCCCAGCCTGCACCCTCTCACAGTCCAGGAGTCCTCAGGGGATGTCCTACTGATGGCTTAGGCCGGCTCCCAGAGCGGGCCTAAGCTGCAAACTGGCCTCCCTCTGTGGGAGGTGACCAGGTGGGCCGATGGAAGGTTGGAGGGAGGTGAGCGGCCAGCCGTGTCCCTCCTCCATCCCCCTCTGCTGCATCTGGTCACCGCTGCCCAACCCCCTTCTCCCCCATTGCTGTCCTCTTCCTCTGCCTGCTGGCATGTGCCTTGGCTGGCCTGGTGCCAACTGCTCGCCAGCCCCGCCTCCCATTTGGTCAATTTGCATATTACACTTTTATTATATAGGATTTATTTGTATTATAACTGGAAACCTACTTTGCCCACCCCTGAATTTCCTACATACCTTGGTTGCTATTGCAGACTGTATTAAAATCCCATGTCCAACTTACAAGCTATCTCAATATACACATCCTTTTGGTATGAGTCCACTGTCACAGGGGCCACGATTAGTGAGCAATGGGGTGCTCCAGCACACACAGCAAATAGGAGCTTTTTTACACTCTGTCACTCTGTCCTGAGACTTTACCCTGACCCTCTGAACAGTGTTGTGGAAGCTGAAATGTAAGATTATATGGACAGATATACAATGTGATGGTTTTTTGTATAGCTTTAGTTTCTTGGGAAAAAAAAGGCTATTTGAAAGTAAGAATTACCTTCAATACCTATATTACTAACTTCAAATTGGTACAGAAACTGTAACATCTGTTAATCATAGAGCGATACAGGGTAATCTGCAATTTTTACATTTTTGCATTCATTTGAATCTGAATTCCTTGTGATAAAATATCCCAATTAACTAGCAGCCATGGCTCGTGAAACAATGATTCTCTACTCAGTATGTCAACAATTTTGTTCTCAAAGGTATAGCTATTTCATTAGCAGTTATCATTATATCAATACAGCAATACTTTTCCCTTCCAGGTGCTCAAACATTCATAAACACCCACTTATCCTTTGGCAATGGGTACTTTGATTAAATCTTTGACTATTGTATATTAAAGTAACCTATTGAATATTCAATTAGTCACAGTTTTGAGATGATATGGCTTTTGCTACATGCTCTGAGCCTTCATTGGAGGCACTAACATCTCTTTTTCTAACCTGTGATCAAATGGCCAAAGTCTCCCAACTGTATTTAGGCACTTACCATGCAATGCTTGTGGCTTCTCCATTCTCTGGAGGCCTTTTTCTTCTACCAGCTGTGACATGGTGCTCCTTTTCTCCATCCACAGCTGTTTGGAATTCCTGGCGTCTTTTGGATTTTGTTTCTTTTTCTTCAAACCTCTCATGGAAATTCCTTCGTTAGCAGTGGTGTGGAAGACCCTACTGTGGAGTGTTCATAATGGAGCAAACAGACCTTTGAACAGCATCCCACGTGACATCTTGTCTTTCTTTGTGTTCAAATCTTCATCATTGTTCAGCTCCATGGGAATCAAAGTTATGGCCATAAATAGCCAAGATTTGTGACTTTCCAGAAATCAAAAAGCAATGTTTCCATATTATTGATCAGATTGGCTTTTTATACCAACCCCAGACTTGATTCCATGGCGCGTTCCAGTACATGACAGTTCACTGTCACCAAGGAAGTTTTTCATTGCAAGTATCCCCTGCAGTGGTTCACTCTTCCTTCGATCCGCATGCTTCTTCCAAATAGAATTAGATTGGTCAAGTCAGGGCCACGTTGCATCGTTCCTGGGGGCCACTGTTCACACTGTGGCCTAGCTAAATGGTGCACTCCTAAGGTTATCCTACAACGCATCCTTGGGCCAAGTCATCCTCAAATGCCCCAGGGCCAAATTGTTGACTGTATGCATACATTTCTGCAAATCATTATGGTTATTTTGTATAATCAATCAACCCTGCGGTCTTCAAGATGGGTGATCTGGATTTTCACAGCTTTTTCATTCCTTTGAAACCCTTCACTAAAGATTTATATATGTGTATGCTTTTCATGAAATGGAAGTCTTTATATCAGACGGCCTGGATGATTTTTCCATATCCAAATTGTCCTGTACTCCTGTAGTCACCTTCATCTCAGGTGGTGACAAATCATTGTTCTAGGTGCTCAGGCTGAAAGGCTTCGATTGATATCTATTCTTTCTTTATCTCACAGCCCCTATCAAGTTTAACGGCAGATCCGCTCATCTACAACTTCCATTTGAACATACATCTTGGTTCTTCTGGGCATGGTTTTCCTTACTGCTTCCATGAGAAAACTTTATGAATCACATCTGAAACAGATTGTTTGAGAGCTGAGTTTGAGCTAATATTTAAAGAGAAAGTAAGTGCTAAAACTATTCCAGTTCAGAGACAAATATGGGAATGTTGAAATTTATTAAAAAAAATCAATATAGCATTAATACAAACTCTGTCTCTGGAGCCTTGAACCTACAGCTGAGGGCATACATCCTATGTGGGGTCCCACCTCAGTTCCAGAGAGCCCTGTGTGGGGACTTGTGCAACTCTTGGAGGCACCTCTTACTCAGAGATGGCTGTTTGATTTTTAAACAATCTAGTCTGACAATATTTGTGTTTAAAAACACCTGGTCTATTTACATTTATTGTAACTATCCATTTCTACCACTTTATTTATTTATTTTTTAAAAATATATTTTATTAATTTTTTTACAGAGAGGAAGGGAGAAGGAGAGGGATAGAGAGTTACAAACATCGATGAGAGAGAAACATTGATTCAGCTGCTTCCTGCACACTCCCTACTGGGGATGTGCCCACAACCAAGGTATATGCCCTTGACCAGAATCGAACCTGGGACCCTTCAGTCCGAAGGCCGATGCTCTATCCACTGAGCCAAACCGGTCAGGGCTCTACCACTTTATTTTGTGCTTTCTATGTGTCTTAACTTTTCTTTCTGTTACTCCTTCTTCTTGCCTTTTTTTTTTTAATTGAGTATTTCCCCCCTTTTTGCTTTATTTATTTCTCTTTGTTTAGGGTTTACCCTAGAAATGTACCATGAATATTTAACATGTCAAAGCAAAAAAAATGAACAATATGTTTACAACCCTCCAAAACATTACAAGGACCTTAACTTCAATCAGTTCTTACCAGAAGGTGTTGGTATATTTTGGTATATTTATCCGTGTGTATTTTTAACCCATATGATATTATTATATTACTTCATATAGTTAAAATTTATTTAGATTCACTTTCATCATTCCTACTGGCATCTCAGACATTTCATCTTAGATAACTTTGGTAGAAATTTTTTTGACCAAGACTATTAGGAGACAAGTACAAGAATGTATATAGCAGCACCCTCCATAATTCCCAAACTGGAGACAATTTAAATGTTTATTTAATAGTATAATGGATAAATAATTTATTATATTCCTTCAGTGGAAATCTATACAACTGTGAAAAATGAATGAACTCCAGCTATGCAGAGGAAGGAATAAATATTAGTAAAATAATGTTGAGCAAAAGCAGTAAAGTCACAAAATACCTGCAATCCATTTATACAAACTTTTGAAAATGTATAACTGAAAACTATGTTGTTTATGACTATAATCATAGATGGTAAGACTATAAAGGAAAACCAGGAAATAATAAATACAAAATTCAGGGTGACAGTTACCTCTGAGGGGGGAAGGAAAGAGGCTGGCACCTGAGAAGGGCACACAAGGAACATATAACAATAATGCTCTTTTTCTTAAATTTGTTGATGAGTACTTTCTCTAGAGAGAAAGAGACTTGTGCACCGAAGGTCAGTGTGACCTCCAGCTGACTCTCTCCCATGACTTTATGTTGAGAAGAAGTAGACACAAGATCAAAGCCTCCTGAATCACTCAGTTTGAGTTTCACTCTCGTCGAGAGTTACTCGGAGAGGTGTCTGGATCCCCAGTGGGTTTTGCAGAGGAAAGAAATCACGTTCGTTGTGTGAAGCCATTGGTGTTTTGGGATTGTTTGTCCCTGCGGGATGCCCTAGCTACATGGACTAATACACATATTTTACAAAAATTCTTTTGTGTTTACTCAATATTTAATAAAGTCAATTTAGAAGGCCCACATTCAAAAATTCAAATAATATTTTAAAAAATGAAGAACAAGCACGACCCAAGACTAGGTGTAAGTCAGTCATAAATATTTCCAAATTCTTTAAGTTTAGCATGGTAATGAAAATGGATGTGCTGAACTTCTGACCTCTTGTTGGGTCCAGAGAAGAGTGAGTGGGGCAGAGACAAGCGGGTGCTCACTAGAACCAGCTGGATGGGCTTGGCCAGGGCTGACCTTGCTGCCTCCAGCCTGCTTTGCATCATTATTGAACTTGGCCACATGGGTAGGTTTGGGCTCCACAGTGAAGTTGAACATTCCTTAAGGCAGGGACTATGGTGCCTCTTGCATCTCCCTGCCATCCCCATCCTTGTTCGGGGCCTGTAAGTGGCATAGAAGTACTTGTTGCATTGAGCTCAGGAAACCATCCTACCTTTCCTCTTCAGCTGAAATTCTTGACAGCCACCTCATCCTCCTGGCTTTCTCTAATCTTACTGCACACCTTTGGCCTGGAGGCCTGCCAGACAAGACCCAGGGGACACAGTTTTCTAAGAAAAGCTGACTTTTCCAGCAGGGGAGATTTGCCAGCCGGTGGATGTCATGCGAGACAGATTGCAGATGCCTCGCCTCCGTGGCCATCAGAATCAGAAATGCTTGCCTGCCAATCAGCATTATGGTGAAGAGCTGTGACATGACAGTTGTCTGACTTGTGTTAATACGTTCTAATCTTGCAAACTAATTTTGTTCCTCAACTTGACCATCCCCACATTGTGTTTGGCCTGCCAGGGCTCGCATCATCCATCAATCTTAGTTAGTGGCCTGCTCCTTCCACGGAGTGTGTCCCTGGTCCCACCGAGACTCCTGTAACCCCCTCGACAAAGCTTCCTTTGCTATCAGCCCTGTTAGAATGCATCATCTGGTTCAGAACTAAGAGGCATGTCCTTGTCTAGGAGGACTGACAAATGGCCAATGTCTAGTAATGTTTTTCAGGACAGCTTTTCTTGGGGGGGAAATTCTCCATGACTTAAGGAGAGCATAATGGGCCATCATTTACGAACCAGTGGGACATGTTAAATTTGTTGGAGTCAAATGCACTGAACTTACTTTGGACTTAGTTTCTCCATCTGGACATAGAGGACTGGGCTCCATGTTCTCCCAGGTACTTCTTGTCTTTGAAATGTGATGACTTCCACCTGACATTCTACGGCTTCTGATTCTCCTGTGTCTGGCAACAACGATTCTCTCAGGTCCCTTTAGGTTATTGTTTGAACATTTTTCTGAGGGGTGTGGGGAGTTACAAACCCCTTGAGAAGCTGAGGAAAGATATAAACTTCCTCCCTAGAAAAGTGCACTAACATAGAATTTGTACTTAAAATTTCCTGAGGTTTGTAACCCCCAGAGCCCAATCATGGTGCCTAGCTTGAGAGACTAATTTTTGTGTCTTGATTTTACTTCTTACTCTGCCATTTACTTTATTTCTAAACTTGCAAAACATTTTAAAGACTTCTGTGTGCTTTCTCCAAACTTTTTATTTTGAAAACTTTCAAGGCTACAGAAAAAATAGAAAAAAGGTACAGCGATTATCCATATACCCTGCAGCTAGTCGACAACGGTGACATTTGCTATCTTCTCCTTTCTGTTCTCTTTCTTTCTTTCCCTCCTGCTTCTCTTCTTTATTTTCATCTCTTCCTCCTCTTCCTCCTCTGCTGACTCCTCCTTCCCTCTCCCCTCCCTTTCTTTTCTTCTGAATCATGTGAAAATAAGTTGCAGAGATCACTGAACGACTTCTGGAATGCAGGTGTGCCACGCACTTGAAAAGTAGACATAGTAACTGTTGTGTCTGGGAAATCCTCATGGAAAGGAATGAATATGCTCTGGGACTACTGTGGCCTCACACCCAGTCTCACCTGGCCCCTCTGTCATGGGATGGAGACACTCATTGCTCACAGGTGACATCACATCCAAGTGCATGACCAAAAACATTCACTGAATGTTCCCTAAGCACCTCCTATGCAGCAGGCCATATGCTGGAGGTTGGGCCTTTGAAGATGAACGAAACTCAGCCTTTTCCCTGTCCCCATCACTCTTTCATGGGATGGTAATACAAGGACACATAAAATTGCAGCAGAAAGCAGACCTGACCGATGTCACATTAGAGCCCTCAATAAGGTGCTATAGGGAGAAAACACTTCTAGTGGGGTTAAGGGTCTGGGGAGGGTTTGGTAAGAATATATGAAAAGGTGACATTTACCCTGGCTCTTGAAGGATGGGCACCTAGTATAGGTTATAGTCAGCAAAGGCATGGAGATAGCTTGGAGCAATGAAGGATGCAGTTCTCTTTTGGGCTTGTTCTGGTCTGTCCCCAAATGAGTGTACCTTCTTCCCTTCCCCAAAACAGCCTTTTGGGGGTATTCTGAGAGAAACTGGTACTCTTTCTTGGAGCTACTTTTTCCCCTTTAATGATGCAAGAGAGCAGCAGGTTCCTTCTCTCATATGACCCTTGGATAAGGAGTAGATGATGTGAGTGACTACTGCCCAGCCTGGCCACCTCCCCTCCCTGAGTGTGGCCCAGCTGCCTTGGCCAGAACTGCCAGTCATAAGTGCTCACCAGTTTTGAAATAGAAATCCACGGAAAGGCTAGGACATCTGTAATTTTCTGGTGAGCCACAAGAGGGGGAAGTATGAACACAAATGACAAAGAGGAAAAAAAAAAAAAAACACCAAAAAAAAAAAAAGAAAAAAAAGAAAAGAAAGCCACTGGGAAAGAAACAGCTTTTTCCAACGCCCTCACTCCTGATTCCAGGCTAGCAGTTTCAATCTGTTCCATCTCTGTCTCTCTCTGCCACTGTTCTTTCTCTGCCCCCCTTTCATTTTCTCTCTGAAATTTCTTTGGGGAAAAATGCAAATTCATGTTTTTGCCTTTAAGTTCACCAATTAGTTGCACAATTCCAATATGGGGTAAATTCAAGATGTGAGGGGGGGCTTGCCTTCAATCTTAATATCAGTCAATGGGCAGTTTTAGCAGCCAACTCCTCTCTCCCCACGAAACAGAAAAGAAAAACCCAAATGCAAAGCAGTGCAGTTTGGGTCACAATAACAGCTAATCCTTGCAGTAGTCTCCTTGTGCTAGCACTCACCACTTTATCTGAGGTACGGGGATGTCAGAGCTTGGTCAATGTCACAGTGAGTGGCAGGCCTGAGATTTGAACCAAGCAGATGAGTTCCAGACTACCTCTCCACTGTAGCTGGATCTTCAGATGAATGCATTGTGTTCCAAGCAAGGGAGGTGATGGCCCTAATACAACTTGCCACAGTCAAGACAGATCTGGAGGCATATTTGAAGAGAGATAGTTGATATTGGGAGCTGCCCCAAACAAAGATGACCAGACGTATGGGAATAAGGTCCTATGAGAACAGTAGACTCCAGTGAGGGATTTAGTCTCCAAAATAAAACAAAACAAAACAAGCTAAGAGTGGAGGCCAGGGAAATTGTTCTCGAATATTTGAGACCTGTCTCTGTCCCTGGAGGCTCTGTGGCTTTCATCCTGAGGCCTACTGAGCTTTTCCGGGCAGAGGGACCATATCTGGCTTATTTGACCCAGACTTTCCATCTGCCTCCAGACAGGCAGGTTTCCCGTGATCTGGGAAGGAGATTGACCAAGGTCATTTGTATTCCCTTTGTCTCCTACTTGGCTGTCCATTAAGGGCCTACTTTCCCAAAATGTGGGATTCTATCTGTTTATAAAAGATGACATGAAATTTGAGATTTACTCAAGTGTCATTGCAGACATACCAGGACTGGTTTTCTTCTTTAAAATAATGTTGTTTTATTACTATAAACACAAAGCATGTTCAAGATAGAAAATCTACACGTTACAGAAAAGTATGGAGAAAGAGATCTCCCACTGTCCCACCACACCGAGAAAGCCATGGCTAACATTTTATTATATTTCTTACTGGTTCTTTTCTTTCTTTTTTTTTTTTTTTGCAGTGCATATACTGTATCCTTGTCCACACTTTTCTTCATGGTCCTAAAAGGGTTCCTTCCTGGAAAAGCCATACAGAAAACTCAGAGAAATGTCACAGCCCTTTATGAAGCATGAGCTGGAGCTTCTTCCAGGCTCAAAAGGACATGTCTGTTGGAAATATTTCAAGCTCATTCTGAAAGAGAGCAGCAATGTGATTCCTTCTAGGGTCTCCTATAGAAGGTGGAGTTCTGGATAGACATAGTATAGACTATTCAGACTTCATAATTCCAGGGAAAGTCAAGGGGAAGAGAACACATTGCCTAGAGGCTCTTGTGGGCCAGCTATGAGGCTGGGCACTTCACTCATTTATTCATTTATTCAAGAAGTATCTAAGTGCCTACAGCAGTGGTCCGCAAACTGCTGCTCTCGAGCCACACGCCCCTCTTTAGCCTCTTGAGTGTGGCTCTTCCTAAGCCTTAGGAGTACCCTAATTAAGTTAATAACAATGTACCTACCTATATAGTTTACGTTTAAAAAATTTGGCTCTCAAAAGAAATTTCAATCGTTGTACTGTTGATATTTGGCTCTGTTGACTAATGAGTTTGCAGATCATTGGCCTACAGGAATGAGTGCTGGGGTGCAATGGGAAGCACATTGAGCATGCATGGATCTGCCCTGAGGGAGAAAACTGCCTTAGGAGGGAGGCTGGCAGTAAGCAGTGGCGGAAACAATCAAAGAATAGGACCTTATCTAGCCTGAGGCAAGGGTAGGGGTGGTCAGGAAAAGCTTGCCTTCTGGAAGGGACTGGGTCTGAGTTCTAAAGACTCCTTTAGTCCTCCCACTCTGTTACAGCAAGGATGCTACATCAGCAGCGGAAGCCAACTTACTAGTATCATGGGCTCTTTAGTTCCTAAGACCCTGATATGGCTTTGACATTCCCACACAATAGTGAAAGGAACATAAAAACTGATCAAGAGGGAATAAGATACATACTGTGATAGAAACATAAACAAGAACTGTGGGGATCCAGAAGAGGGAGCAATCGTGTCTTAAGGAGTAAGTAATATTTGATATGAGATCTGAAGGATGAATAGGAGTTTGTCAGTCAAAAAGTGTGGGGAAAGGCAATTCATTAGAGAGAAAAATATATTAAAAGGCACAGAGATAGGAGATAGCATTACATGCTAGGGGAGGAGAGAGGAGTGGAGTGAAGGAGTGGGGGATGGTGAGCTGGGGTCATAGGAGGTGCACCTGGAAAGGTAGTCTAGTTCCAGGGTAAAGATCTTTGGATATCAAGGTATAAAGCTTCAATTTGTATCTGTGAGAAAGAAGGAACTAGAAGAGTTTTGCTTTTTAAACTTTCTGACACGACCAATATATAGTTATTTTTGAAGAATTAGATAATACAGATAATTAAAAAAAACTACTTGTAATACCACCAAAGATAACCACAGGTAACAATTTGATCTATGTCTATCCAGAAGTCTGTATTCTGTCTGTCCAGAATATTCTCTCTCTCAATCTAGTCATCTTTCATCCCTCTATATTTTAAGTAAGAACATATTATATACACCATTATTTAGCTTTCAAAAATTTAATAGGCATTTTTTCATTGTCATCCTTCTATGACTACCTGGCATTTTATTGCATGGATGCACATTGAGATTTCATTTATCCTGTCTTCTGTTATTGGGGATTCGGGTGATTTTCAATTTTCTCCTTTGACAATAATTCTGTAACAAAAATCTTTGCAAGTGCATGCTTGTATAAATTTTCAAATTCTTTCCTTTGGATAACTCTACAGGAGTGTACTTTATAGCTTCTTAGAATTTTGGATATTTAAATATCTGGGAAAAAATTTAAACAGAGAAGCAGTATACGGTTTTTATGTAGCGAGGTCACTCTGGCTGCTGGATGTTGGGAGCAGTCAGGGAAAAAGCTGCTGCAAGAATCTACGTGAAGGATGATGAGGACTTGAGGAAGAGAAATGAGAGAAATGTAGGAGATAAAATCAGTAGACACATTTGTAAGTTGATAATTTGATAGGGGTGACAGATTTAGGGAGTATAAATGTAAATTTGTAAGAGGAAATATTTTAAGGCAGTGATAGTCTCTCCTTTAAAAAATGGAGGAAGAGAAGGTTAGGCTCGACTGGACTTAATTGTGTCCTCCCCCAACCCAATCCCAAATTCATATGTTGAAATCTTAACTCTGAGTACTTTAGAATGTGACCAGATTCAAAGTGAGGTTTTTAAAGAGGTAATTAAGTGAAAATGAGGTCCGTAGGGTGGGCCTAATTCTATAGGACTGCTATCCTTATAGGAAGGGAAAAATTGGACACAGGTGGAGACAGGGAAGACCACGTGAAAACACAGGAGGACGGCTATCTACAAGCCAAGGAGAAACAAACCCTACCGACACTCTGATTTCTGACTTCTGGCCTCCAGAACTGTGAGAAAATAAGTTTCTGTTGTTTAAATCTGCCAATCTGCAGTTTTGTGTTATGGCAGCCCTAGCAAACTAACACCAGTAGAACACAAGGAGAAGGAGAGAAGGGTGAGTTGTGATTTTAAAAATGTTTTTTGCATCCTCTTCTACCCTTTGTTCTTTGCCACTAACTGATTTGTAGTACAAAGAAACTGTGGTATAATCAAACTCTGTGTATTAAAGATTTAAAAATAGTAACTCATCAAATCAAAATAGTGTTATCAAAGGAATTTCCATCAAGTTTTATAACCATTTACTAGGTAACCCTCTCTCTCTCTTATTATTTTTTCTTTTTTTTTATGAGTAATGATCATTGTAAATTTCCTGCATGTCCCCAAGGTTATTTTAGCCTATAATTATCCTATACTGTGTTTGTGGGCCTCCAACAAGCTGCCTGCCCTCCATCCTTTGTAGACAATTTCAGCCTTGGGTTTGTTTACCTGTGATTATTAACAAATTTAAGTGCAACTGCAGGATTCTGATGCTTAATTTCGAGTTGATATGTTGAGATGTTTCAAGAGGAAATTAATGTAGCCGATAAAATTATTTCTATAATTTTCAGGAATTTTAATAGTGTATGTAAGGGAACAGCAAGAGTGAACAGAATTTTGTTCATGAGATTATTAGAAACTTATTTATATCGGGCCCAGGTGTTTCTGCTGAAACATTCTCTGAAATGTTAGCAGCCAGGAATACCTCCTAATTTCAGATGCAATTGAATTTAGTTGGAGGCTGGACACTGGAGAAGCATCCTCATCGAACTTCTCTCTACCTCTCGGTGCTGTGGAAAGTCTATACAGGACTGAGGCCATTGTATATCTGTGATGTAAGCTCAGGATGTCAGCTTCTTATTTTAGGTCAGTGTCATTCCACTAACATTTTCTAAGCATTTTGTCCCAGGTTCTATCCTGGGCACTGGCAATCCCAGAAAGATAAGTCCTCTTTCCTCAAATTATTCACACTATTACCAACACCTTTATCATGTTCCTAAATGTGCTCTGCAGAACAGGAGATCTGGGTGATATTCTGTAGAAAAGATATTTCCTGATCAAATACATATAAGCTATTTAAGAAATGTCACATCATACTACAGAAGAAAATACTAAAGGTTCCCCTGCAAAGATGCCTACTTAACAATTCCCAGGTAAAATATTCAAAAACATCTCAAAATATGCACGTCAGAAAATACTGAACTGCTGCTATCTTTCGGTTCTGGGCTTTGGCTGCCTTTGCTCCTGAAGGGTAACTTTGTCAAAGTTCCATGCCACCTCATCGTTTGCCCGGTGTTCTTAGGTACTCAATTACACAGCAAGTGTTTATATAGGCCAAACCTTTTTACAAAGACCCCAAGGGCTTCTTTGAATTCTTTCCCTGTTACAGGAGGTTTTATTGTTTTAAATATTGCTTATAGTGAGTGCGTCACTGGCTGGGAATCTTTGGTTAAACTGAGATTTCACAGAAATAGGAACGGATTTAGTCTCTGGGGTTCTTTGTGCACATTGTTGGTTGGGTTTTTCACTCGGGTTTACAAGGATAATTACAGTCCTACTGGTTTTAACCTCTCACTAGATGGTGGTCTCCCTGAAGGCAGGAATGGGGGTTCCTTCCCCATCTGTGCTTGTTCACAGGCCCATCACCAAATCGCCTCCTTCCTTCTGTGGCACATAGAGGACTTTCCATCCCTGCTGTCAGGACAATAATTTATTTCAAGGCTGTGAGTTAGTAGCTCCTGCTTATATGAATGTGACATTAGATGTTCACCAAGTTCATAGCAACGTTTCTTTTACATTTATCTTCCAGCTCAGATGTCCTTCTTCTATTTTTTATATTTTTGTTGATCTCAGAGAGGAAGGGAGAGGGAGAGAGAGAGAGAAGGAACATCAATGATGAGAGACCATCATTGATTGGCTTCCTCCTGCACACCCACACTAGGGATTGAGCCTGCAACCCAGGCATGTGCCTTGACCAGGAATTGATGAAATCGTGACCCCTGGTTCATAGGTTGATGCTCAACTACTGAGCCAAACTGGCCAAGCTGTCCTTCTCTTCACTTAAGGCTAGGCAGAAGAATGTTCTAGAAAACCTCAGACTTGGCCATTTTTCCATTTTCTCAGCCTCCCTATGACTTGGGAATGTTACTCCTTGTGTTTCTTGGATCCTCAGCCCTGTTCTTGCCTCATCACCACCTATTCCCTCCAACCTCCTGTGAATAACTTGGTGAGCCACCTCTGAGCATTACTCTAAGGTTAGTGAAAGATGATGGAGAAATGAGACTTTGAAACACCGAACTAATAATAATAAAAATTTGTGCATGGATATCAGGTTGTTCTTTCTTCTCCCCCATTAACCCATGTTTCTGAAGCTATTTCGGTCTGAAATGGCTCTGTCTTGGGAAGCACTGACAAGAATCAGGCAAGGCTGAGGCTTATCCTGTAAATGTCACCGGAACTCCCACTCGGTGACCTGGGTCTGCCCCATCCTAAACTGGGCACATGGTTCAGCTTGCTAGGTTTGTGCTCGAGTCTCTGTGGCCCAGGTATCAACCATGATCCCTCCCTAGTCCATCTATTATTCATAATTTACTTGCTATGGACTATGGGAGAGAAACAAATGAAAAAAAAATGTGGTTCCTTCCCTTGAAGGCTCACAGTCCAATGGAGGAAGCAGGCATCTCAGCAGATGACTGCAATGCCAGGAGCCGGGCATGGGGACAGAAGGGATGGTGGGAGGTGTCAGAGTTAGCATATTCTTCAACTAAATCTTCAAGTAGAGGTCAACGCAGTTGTTCTGTGAAGAGGCAGGTAGTAAATTGTTTAGGCTTTGGGGCTGTACAGTTTCTGTCACAACTGCTCAACTTTGCCATTGTAACAGGAAAGCAGACACAGATAATAATAAACAATGGGTGTGGCTGTGCTCCAATAATAAAACTATGTTTATGAAAGCAAGTAAGATTTGGCAACAAAAAAAGAAAAGAAAACAAGATGGATTTGGCCTGTAGGTCATAGTTTGAGGACTTTCATATTAAAGGGTAATAATAACAACAAATAGCTATATAATGTGTGCCAAACACAATGCACACATACACACTATACATGCACACACTATACTCATTTACTCCTCACAATAACCCTATGATGGAGATATCACAGTTTCCTGTTTATAGTGAAGAAGTTGGAGATATTAACAGGTTAAAATTGCCCAGAGCAAAATATCTGGTGAACTGGGATTCAAACTCTAGGTTGGCCTTGGGGTTCACGCACTTAACAACTACTTTACATCAGGCAAGAATATAAGGGAGTGGGCATCCAGGCAGAGGGAGCTGCAGAAGCAGAAGCCCAAAGGCAAGGGACTGTACAAAGAGTGCAGGGAGGGCTAAGCAGGAAGCAGAGAGTGTCAAGAAGTTAGGTAAGAAGGGCCAGATGGTGGGGGGCTTTGACTGCTATGCTGACAAGTGAGGGCTGTTAAACATACAAGGCAACACCAGCCCCCTGGGAAGAGGTAACACATTATTCTGAGATTTGACCCTTCTCCCTTGCATTCCTGCAGGCAATGCTTTGACTGCAGGGAGGCAGGAGTGAGTGCCAGGTTCCTGTGGAGGCCAGGAAAGGAGCAGGAAGGAGAGTCTTTTGGCCAATATTGGCCTTACTAAGGGCCAGCGCTGTTTGGGGTAAAGCCTGACCCCAGGAGCTTTTGAACAGTAGGGGGGCGGTCTCAGCACAGTTTCCCTGGCCTCCCTCCGGGGTTGCCAACCTGTTTGCCTTGGCAGAGGCGGAGTAGCACAGTTAGCCCACAAGGCCGAAATTCCTCTGCCAGATGTGAAGTTTAATAGTCATCAGAGCCCCATAGCTGGGGAGAGTTTATAAATTCCCATACTTATTACGCGCAAGGCATAAGACTGTTTATTGAGAACTTTTTTTTTTTTTTAATTAAAGCTCCAGCTCAATCCCCACCCACACCATTATTTTACTGAGTGAGTTATTTCTCTCTCCATCTTTTTAATGGGCCACAGTCACCCTGTTCTCTTGCCTCAGGTGCGGAGAGAGCTCTACTGGAAAGAAAAGTGTCCAGTTTGGAAGAGATCAGCAAGCTGCAGGCCAGGCTGGGCCAGTAATTGGCTGAGATGATACTGGAGGCTCAGCTAACAGTCCCAAATTGGTCCCTAATCAAGTCCAACCTGAGAGCTGCTCACTTCCCAGGGCTGCCAATTCTAGCAGAGAGCGCGCTGTTGGGCAGGATTCCGGGGTGCCTGTGCACATGGCTCTACAATAGCTAAGGGCAGGAGCACAAACCCTCTTCAGAATCCATTAGATTTACAGTGGTTCTCAACCTTCTGGCCCTTTAAATACAGTTCCTCATGTTGTGGTGACCCCCAACCATAAAATTATTTTCGTTGCTACTTCATAACTGTAATGTTGCTACTGTTATGAATTGTCATGTAAATATCTGATATGCAGGATGGTCTTCGGCGACCCCTGTGAAAGGGTTGTTTGACTGCCAAAGGGGTCGCGACCCACAGGTTGAGAACCGCTGCATTAGAACATGTTGATTTCACTCGTCTCTTGGTTTACTGGTGCCAAGGCCTCTGCCTAGCTTTGGGGAACTCCCCTTGCCCTTCATGTGCATCAGGGGACTCTCCACACATGTGGACCCCAGGATGGCTCCATGTGTTGGCCCAGAAGACATTATAACCCCCCATTTTGCCAATGAAGGAAAATCCCCATTGCACAGATGCGAAGGGACTCTCTGTTTGGGGGATCAAAACAAACAAACCCCAAAACTCATAGAAGTCAAGCAACCTGCCCAAGATCCCACAGCAGCTGGTTCTGTGTGGAGCTGAGACTAGATGTTAAGGCTCCTGACCCCTGACCTGGGCTCTTTGTCTTTGGTGCCTTTACTCCATGAGAGCAGGCTGGCTGGTGGATTTCTGGGCTGGTGGACTCTGGTTAAATAGGCCTGGGGCCTGACTTACCTCAGGGGCTGGAGGTGGGAGTAGAGAGATGTGTTACTGGGACAGGCAGTGTCTGTGGGGAGGGAATGACATCAGAGGTCAGGCATATGGGTATGTATAGGAGTAGAGAGGTGGGCATCATTGCCAGGCAACTAATTCCACATTGTTCCAGTCACCTAGGTCAGTGATGGCGAACCTTTTGAGCTCGGCATGTCAGCATTTTGAAAAAACCCTAACTTAACTCTGGTTCCGTGTCACATATAGACATTTTTTGTTATTTGCAACCATAGTAAAACAAAGACTTATATTTTTGATATTTATTTTATATATTTAAATGCCATTTAACAAAGAAAAATCAACCAAAAAAATGAGTTCGCCTCTGACACGCGTGTCATAGGTTCGCCATCACTGACCTAGGTGATGGTGGGCCGAAGAGGATCTGGATGATGCCACGACTAGGTAGGATCCAATCCTTCACTGTTTCCAGGGCGTGGGGGAAGGATTCCTCCTTTTTCTGCTGATGATCTTCCTCTAGTTATCTGGTCTACACTGCAGCATGAGGATGCCTCTTCCTTTTTCTTTACCCCAGGAATGAATATCCTTGTAGATTCCCCCAAGTTGCCTCAGAGTCTGCCTCAGAGTCTGAGCCTTGGAGGACAGGGCCCAAGCAAAAGAAAATCAATGTTTATGTATTGATTTCCTGGTAAATGGGAGACTTGTACTGGGACTTTCCATTCATTAACTCATCTAATCTGAGTGGTAGGCTGGCAGCTCTGGCTCAGGTTGGTTTGCAAAAGCCAAGTGTGCACAACTTCCCAACTCAGCATCCATCTTTGACTTGGTAACGTGATATCAGCTGCAGTGAGAGTATTTACACCACAGGAACCAGCAAGCGCTACAAACCAGGGCTTTTTTTGTAGTTCAGAAAGCTGGTGGTTAAACATTTACCAGTATACCAGCAGAAAACATATATGGCCTCTCCACCACAAAATAACGAAAGTATTGCTATTTTCTTTCACCTTATAGATGAAAAACTGAGACTCAGTGAACACTAAGTAATTTGTTCAAGGGCACTCAACTAACAATGGTAGAATCCACATTTGAACCAGCATCAATCTGATCCCAAAGACTTTGCTCTTTTCGTGCTACTCCATTTATGGTTCCAGTAATGCTTCAATTCCATGTATCAGAGATTGGAATGCTGGTGGCCCAAGTCATGAGCACATGACACATACCCTTTTGACAGCATTTCTAAATGTTCCAAATACTTTCTTATTCATTATATTACTTGATCTTCACAACCATCTTGTGGTAACTAACATTAGTTCCACTCGATGTTGAATATATTGATACCCACAGAGATTAAATAAATGTCCCATGGTCACACCTATAAGAGATAGTGCATTTCAGACTATAACCCTTGTTAACTAATGCTTGATTTAGACTTCTTTTTTTAAAAAAAATATTTTTATTGATTTCAGAGAGGAAGAGAGAGGGAGAGAGAGATAGAAACATCAATGATGAGAGACAATCATTGATCGGCTGCCTCTTGCATGCCCCACATTGGAGATCAAGCCCGCAACCCAGGCATGTGCCCTGACTAGGAATTAACCATGACCACCTGGTTCATAGCTCAATGCTCAAGCAATGAGCCACACCAGCTGAGTTCTCTTTATCAGACAATGTGGCCTCTCACCTTAACAAAATAGATCCTAGCTAATAAAATACTTAATTGAAATAGGATTTTTATTTTCCCTCTGCTTTTTTTTAATGAAACATGGGTATAACACAATAAAACAGACTCATATTTATTAGTATGAAAGAAAACATATATGCTAGGATCAGCCCTTATCTAAGTCAGCCAAGTCACTGTCTCTTTCGAGGTTCTAATCTCTGATATGGTGGGAGTGGGGGGTAAAGTTAGGGGTGACAAGAAGAGGGAGCCAGATGAGAGAAATTGGACATTCAGGGATACTGGGATTCCCACCACTCCTAGTCCTGGGTGGTGTTCAAAGAGATCTTTTCTGCAAGTAGCTCCTTCCTAGAAAGACTCTAAGTCACCTTGCTCTCTGCATGGGCCAGTACAGAAAACATATCTGGATAGTGTCCCAAACTTTTCAACTATGATGGCTGAAACAGAAGGGTTTTGTCTTTAACTCTGAATAAAATGGGAAGGATTATTAAAGAAAAACCCAGGTGCCAGTGGTTCTGGTTAACTGAGGTTTATTGGTCTTTATCGAACCATGGCTGGGGGATGCAGAACAGGCAAACTAGGTGTCTGGGGGGTCCTGAGAAGAGCCTTGGGAGCAGAGTCAAAATATCCACCTGCAGCTCTGCCACAGGTCCTCTACGGGACCTTGGCCAGATCACTTTGGTTTCTCTCACCTCCAATTTCTGCTTTTATAAAAATGGTGAATAAAATGGGCTATATGTCTGTTTGAGAATGAAAGGAAATGGGATACCCAATGCAGAAGTGCATACTGGGTATTCAATAAATATATTCAATAAATGTTTTTCAAATGAATAAGCCATACAGTGGCTTGCTATTGAGGAGTTAACTCTTGATTGTTCTTTGTCAAAAATTCACTTAAAAGAGTTAAGCTTGATTCAGCAATCCAACGAACTGTCCTCTTTTTGCAAGCTTGTTTAGGGCATGAGGCTATTCTACTGCCACATGCCTGGTGGCATGGTGCCCAGCTGCTTTCTGTAGGCAATGGTGTGAAAAAGATTTTAATAGTCAGTCATGCCCTAGAGTGGGCAGAGCTTATAATTTTCCATGACTTACTATGCTCAGCCCCAATTACTCTTGATTGAATATATATATATTTTAAATCACCTCATTAATAGTGGTGCTTGTGATTTTGCCTTCTATTTCCAATAGAAATCTACCACTTTTCCATTCAACGGTTTCCTAGCCAAGTGGGGAAAAAGACAGCTGGGATAAAAAAGACCCACTGAAAATAGTTTATGGAGAATATGGGCAGGAAAATGTTTTCAAAACTAATGACAGTGACACAAAAGAGATACCCCGCAGGCCATTTTCTTTCTTTCTTCTCACTGGCTCACTATCACACCTATCCATCTTAGTCATTTTGGTAATCTTTTAGCCCATGAATTACTTTATCGGCGCAAAGTAGTGAGCCCAAGAGCTGGAGAGAAAAGGGATTAAGAGAGTTAATGGATATGAAGTGCTTACAACTGTGCCCAACATGCAGAAATAATTTCATCAGTGCTCAGCCACAAGGATCTTCACTTTGAATGTGAGTGGACAGGCCTTCTGCAAATTGAGCTGTTGGTACAATTTGTCTTCTAAGCTTTCAGCTTGCTGTCTTTACATTTCCATATCTTCCACCTCTCCTCAACCTTATGCTGTTCCTTACATGCTCCCCACATCCTTCCCACAAAGTCCAGCTTTCAGGAAAGGCTCTGATAGATTTATTCACAGTGAGGTCTCAAGGAAGAATATTGTTCTGGATGGGGGTTGGGTGGAACCAAGGATTCGCTTTACAGAGCAATCCCATGGGAGTTTCATGCCCAGTTGTAGGAATTCACCTACGGTAATTACAATTTTTACTGTTCACTGCAGATGGCCCCATGGGCTGGACATGCCTCATGTGACCAACAGAAAAGGAAATAACATAAAACAAGGTCAACCCCCAATGCACATTCCCCAGTGGCCTCAGCACCTGATAAAACTATACATTCTTCTTCTAGGTCTCAGCCAAGTAAGATGTCTTCCTAGCACTCATTGGATACCAATGGAGTCTCCCCAGTTTTCTGATAGAGCTTTAGAAACATACACATCTGGTACAATGCTCAACCAGGCTGTATTTCCTGGGCTTTCGGGATTCTGCATCAGCCTGGATGAACTACTCTTAGCAGGGCTTCATTATGCAGCAATCCCTATGTCATCAGTCCTCCAAATTAAATCAACCCCAAGAAACTAGCAGAGCAAATCTGTCTTCCCAATACCAGTCAGGTGTAGGCCTATACAATTTGCAGGCGCAGTGTCCTCCATCCCTATGTCAACCCCTGTGCCAGTGGGCTGAAAGCCACCAGCAAGCGGGGTCTGTAGTTACCCCTGTTGCCAGGGCTCAGTGTTGCCATGGATGCCCATCTGGGAACTCTTGATGGGAAATTGGAAGTGAGCTGAGACCAGATTGGAGCTGAGAAAAACAGATCATGACATCTGCAGAGTCTGGTTGTGAGGAGTGTGCCATACTGGGAAGGACGCAGTTCTGCAGTCAAGAGAGCTGTGTTCAAATCTTGGCTGCTCTTAACCCGGGTAACTTGGACAAGTCTTTTCATCACTACACACTTCAGTGTTACTTATCTGTGACATGGGAATAGTTATCTCTGCCCTAATGACGCCCACAGTTGCTTTGGGCATCCGATAAGATAGTGGCCTGATGCTAAGATTATGTGGGAGGCACCTCTTGGCCTTGAGCTTGAGTTTTCCAAAAGAAGGGTTGTAGACAATCAGCTGACATTATAGAGAAGAGCAGGGAGGGGATGCCCAGGGAGTGGGGCATCCGTGTCCAGAGAGAGTCTGTCCTGATAGCAGTTGAGATTTGCAAAGATGGAACCCTTGGGCTGAGTATAAGACCAGATTGTGGAGAGGAAATTGACAAAAATTACAACTGACAGGTCACAGATTTAAACATTTATTGACTCCAGCTAACTATGCATACTTATTCCAGTGCTACATACACTGACTTTGATCTCACACACACACTCTCTCAAGATGTCACAAATGCTTGGATGTTACACACACTCAGCCTGTTACACAAACACACCCATGCAGATGTTACACATAATTTCTCAGATGTCACCTACACTCATTCAGATGTTACAGACACTCAATCACACACTTGTTCTGTTTGGCTTCACACTGTCCTTGGTATTATCTGGTTACATGAGACGGAGCCCATTCAAACCAACTTAGGCAAAAAGAGAATTTATTGGGAAGATTAGCTGGATCACAGAACTCAGCCAGGTCTCCCAGGGTATCAGGAGCCAGGGTGTGACTTTCCCTCTTTTTTTTTTTTTTTTTTTTCAGGAGAAGAGTGCAGCCTAGGCTCTGCTCTCCGCCTCTCTCTGAGAGCAAGGTTCATTCTGTTTCTCCTCTGGCCAGTTTTATTTTCTCTGCTTGCATTCAAGTCATCACAGCCATCCCTACATATTAACCCAACTTTTATTTATTTTTTAAAATATCATGATACAGTTCATTTGTCTCTGTGCTGGAAGCTAAGAATGGGCCCCACCCACCCTTAAAATTTTTAATGTAAACTTCATGTGTTTTTCTTCATAAGGCAAAACTGGAAAACATATAGAAAATAGGTTAAGAGAAAAATTACCTATTATTACACTCACCAATAATGTCCAAGCAAATTTTTCTTATTTCTTTTCTTATCCTTGTTTCTGTGTGGTTATTCTTACAGTTATAGTGATATAAAATAATATAATGTGTAAGTAACACTTTTATGTCTTCTGCAGAAATGTGGTTGAGATATCTTCCTTTAAGCACATACTCCCAGGTAAGCCAATCAAGGCTCCGGTGCCTTGAGATGGGCCCTTGTCCACCTTGGTCTCAGTGAAGGACACAGGGATCTTTAGGCATCTTAGATAAATTGTACTTGACTGGGTTGGGGACCACTGACTCAGGCATCTTCCTTAATTCTCACGGACACACCTCCATGCCCAGGAATCTTATGGGCCCTCATCCCCACAATATTTCTGTTTTGAGCCATTCCTGGCTTTTTAATCAGGAGACCAGGGGTGAACTTCAGGTTCTTAGGAAATGTTTCATACTGTATACCACATTTAGTAGATTTGCACTTTTTTTTTTTTTTTGAGGATAGACTCCACAGCTTTCATGACATTCTTAAAGGTAGTGATGATCCTGGAAGATCATCACGACCTTAAGAGTCCCTTGTTCATCATCAATGGCAGAGACCATCCTAGCCTGTAGAAGCCTCTGCTCATCTGGTTTCTAGCCCAGCCCAGCCAGGGAGAACAACCAGCAAAAGAAGCCAGTTTATCCCTTCTTCCTCTAGGTTTGTTTTTTTTTAACTTTTGTTTTCATTTTTTGAGGTCTGATGCACATTATTCCAAAGTGTTAAAAGGGGTGAGAACCTTCCCACACAGAAGAAAATAGAATTGGTATGCAAAGTAGCCCAGTCTTGAATAATTAATCCTGATTTGCATGCTCAGATGAGCCTGAGAGCTGTCCTGGAAGCCAGGAGGGAATTCACATGCAGAAAAGTGGAGGGGTGGGGTGCTCAGTGAGGGTGATTTAGCTTCTCTATGACCTCCACTGTCTCTCTCAAGTCCATTCTATGGGCTATTGAGCTGTGAAATCCCTGGGTGATGGGGAATTGAAGCTCAGGGAGGGGAAGTGTCTTGCCCAAACTCACACAGCAGGTTAATGACAGGAAATATCACATAGTGGTTAAAAGCAGGGGCTCAGGGACTCTTGGACCACAAGATTCTAATCCCATCATATATTGGTTCTGTAGCCTTGGCAAGCTACTTAACCTCTCTAAACCTCAGTTTCTTCATCTGCAAAATGGGGCTAGATAATAGTATCCACTTTACACGGTTGGTATAAGCATTCATTTTAGTGTGCCTGATGTTTATAAGCAGGGTAGAAATGGTGATTGCTCTTGTTGTGTACTTTAAAAAAATCCTCTTCCTCCACCTCCTCCTCCTCCACTTCCTCTTCCTCCTCCTCATCTTTAATAGTGAGACTGTACTTAAAATCCAGATTTCCTTATTAGCACAATTTATGTTCATCAAAGCAGTGTGGGGCCTTTGGTGAGCCTTAGTGCCTCCCCCTGCTAATAACCTTGGGATATTATTTCCAGGTAACAACAACAACATAATAGTAATAATAATATCATATACTCAGTGGGCATTTCTTCCAGGTACTCTGTTAAGCATTTAATAGATCTTTAGGCCTCTTGGGTTAATGATTCACAAAGGTCCTGGGCCCCAATGTTGAGGATGAAGAGGAGGTGCTGTCTGGTGGGATGGGGTCTTCTCAGAGAGTCTGACCAGTGGAGGCTCCAGCCTGACTAGAGCACATGCCCCCCTTCAGTCCCAGTCAGAGAGGGCCAGTCAGATCATTGCAGGGCTCACGCAGGTCTGGTTGCCTCATGGTCTGTAAGTCTGAGACCCACTGATGCTCATGGAGGAGAATGGAAACCATCAACAGATCCCAGGTATGCATCCTGAGGAAGAGCCTGTGGCCTCACTGCTGCCACCCTCATAATAGAAAGGGGGTCCCACGGAGGAAGGGCCTGTGTTGGACCAGTTGGTAGAACTTACAGAGAAACAGATTTCAACTCTAGTCTGTAGAACAAGAACTCTCTATAATGTATCTCATTGAGAAGAATTCACAGCTATTGAGAACTTTTAAATATATGCCTCTGGCAAGTTGCAAAGAGGTTAGACAAGGTGATGCTTGAGGTCCATAGGTCCATGGGAGTCTCTGTTCTAAGCCCCTAGGCTGGGTGACGAGGCTCTCTTGACATCAGGAGGCACAGAACTAGGTCTTCTCCCAACACTCTTGAAGACTCTGGAGACCCCAGCCATGGAGCTAGGTGCCCCTGTGATAAGATACCCTCTTTTCTGTACCATGAACCCCAAACTGGAAGGAACTTCCCAGATAGGATAGGTTTAGCATTTGGAGGGGCATGAGGAACTTAGAGGTAGCATAGGTAAGGGGAAAAAAAACACTGGGCTTAGGGTCAGACAGCCTGTGTCTAAATCCTGGCACTTCTGCTCATAGCTCTGTGACTTTGGGCAACTTGCTAAACCTCTCTGTACCTCTGATTTCTTGGGGCCATGTTATCCACTTGCTGCATCGTACAGAGTAGAGATGATGCTTGCACGGTGCCTGGCACAGCATAGGTGAATTCTATAATGTGCCTTATGTACACTGCACATTACAGATGTACATATTTACAAGGTGGTTGTGCAGAACAAGTAAGAGAGCACACAGGAAAGTATACATGTAATTGTCCTTTCCCCAAACCCATTTGGAGAATCAAGGGGAGGGCTGCATCCTCTGATGCATCACTTTACGAACTCTAGCATCTTTCTTCAAGTTTTACCTTCAGAAATCCCTATTTCTGCTGATTCTGATGGGGAGACCTGCCCAGAACTGGGACACTGACAGAGGATCTGGAAAAATGCAAAGGAAAGAGAGTCTCTCAATTAGTGATGACACTACCAGCTGATTGGTATGGAAAAATTGTAAGCATCTGCCATAAGACCTCAGGTCTCTGGAACCCTGGGACAATTTGTTCCTCTAAAAGAAGACATAGAAGTAGAAAGAGTGAAAAACAAAAGAAGCGTCCTTGCCCTATACTACCCAAAGTCTCTGTTTTGGTTTCCTCATCTCTGACGTGGGGGTAATAAATTCTGCTTCTCAGGATTTTGACAAGGATTCTGTGAGATGACTGGTGCAAATATCTAGCCCAAGGCCTTGTTGGCACTCAGTACTAGTATATGCTTGTGAATATGAACCTGGTAGTTGAGCTTTCTGGCTAGCCAGAGACTAAGCCTCTAAACTTCAAATCTTTAAAAAAGTATTTTGCTGCAGATCTTTATACCTTATTTTACCAGAGGAAACGGAGTATGATTTAACCTTCTCTTAGGGTCTCGGGTCATCATTATGAACACCAAGCTCTGCCCAGAAAGGCTCTGGGGAAGGTGGGTAGGGCATTGTGCCTCCACGATAAATGGCCCCAGAACAAACTTCTTCCTCATCACTTCTGGTGATATATCTGGGAATAGTAGCATTCTCTACAAATTGAATTAGTTACCTCTTCTCTTCTCTAGGCTGGAGAAAGAACATCCAAGAATTTTGTGAGTAAAACGAGTTTCCAAATGCCTGAAAGGCCCCCTGTGAATCAAGTGCGTGGGTGTGTGACAGTGCTTTTGGCTGGCTCCCATCTTGATTGTTTCCCCTCTTGTACCTGGACGTGATCTGGACACACATAGTATAGCTATGACCTACCCTCCAACTGGAAAACAAATTGTGGAATGTGTCGCTGCTTTCTGGTGCTGTCTGAGAGCAATGCTGACTCCTTGATTTAAAAAATACTAAAATCAGGGCTTATTCTTTTGTGCTCATGCATGTGTGCACAATTGTATACGGCTGAGATAGAGCTAGATTCAGAAGTTACTATAGTTTGGTTGATTTCTCTATATCTGGCACTCTTAACTTAAAAGAGAAGGTTGTTTAGAAATCCCTGACTAGCGAATTCTTATGCTACTAATAACCTTGTGCTCAAAAATCAGAGGGTAAATTTATCTTCCATTAGCCTCTGGGAAGTTCTGTGTTTCTGTAAATAAGAACCTCAGGCAATCATGGGTACATGAAAGCTTGATTTGCTGCCCCGAGCCTTCCAAAGCCATGGCCCTTTGCTCTCTACTTGCATCATTTACACCCAGAGGGGCAGTGTCTGGTTTTGAGATTGTATTTCCTGCCAGGGGGTGCTATGCTTCTTACACATTGGGGTCTGGGTATCCAAAGGTGCATGCACCCATGTGTTGCTCAAAGGACTCACACAGGCACCCACATGGACCCTACACAAAATGTATCTGCCATGTGCACGATACATGCCTGCACACAAAGGCACCTACCTGCATTTTCTTCACCTGGCTCCCTTGCTTTGCCTGGCTAACTCCTCCTGATGTTCAGGCCTCAGCTTACATTGCACTTCTTTGGAGAAATCTTTGCTAATTTCTCTTAATGTATGTTCTATGTCCCTTTAATGCACACCAAAAATACTCCTTTTCCCATTTTAGCACTTGTATACTCTACTGTGATTGAATATTAATTAATGTATAGAGTCCCCCACCAGACATTAGTTCCCTGAGTAGAGATGCTTTTAAAGATTTTATAACCATTGTAACTTCACATCGTCTACTACATAATAGGTGCTCAATAAATATTGTTGAATGGATACAAGAAATAGTCATGCAAATTCAAACAAACCCATGAAGTCACTCACATATACATATTATCAGAGATATAAATGTATGCACAAATATGATATATGCAGAGATGTGAGCTTATGCACTGTTACCCCATCACGCCCCCCCCCCCCCCAGATCCATGTGCACTAGGCAGACACACATTCCCTCAGGCACAGCGATACAAACATAAAATCAGGCCCACCCGGGTGCTATCATACACATACCCACAAGCAAAACACACACACACACACACACACACACACACACGCACGCATCTCAAGGTAGATATTTTCCTTGCACTTGTACTGACAACATGTGAATGCAAATTGGATTTTCAGACCCTTCTAATCCTTTGTTGACATTTATTAAGACAAAACAGAAGTGAGCAGACAGAGCCTTTTGGCTGGGCGGATGCGTTTTTGCTGCGATGTAATGTCGGAAACTGTTGATGCAGAATTAATGCTCATTTTTACGAGTTTATCTTATGTCATAGAGTTGAAAAAAACCTCGGTGTAAATATTCATCATATGGCTTAATTGGTTTGATGTACCGTAGCAACAAGCACAGCGCCAGACACTTGCTATGGAGGCCTCCACGTTGTTTCAAAGTCTTTATTATTATGACAGCAAAGTCTTGTTCATTAAAGTTTCACAATCCATTTTCATTAGGTTGAAGCTGAGTCTGTAAATGAACAGTTGCTCTGAAAAAATCAAGCCCTCACAGTTCTCGCTGGGGAGGCAGCGCGTCTGTATTAATTATCAGGACGCTGGTGTCGATCGACGATGTTAATTGCACTGATGGCTCGTTATTTGGGGAATTGCCATGCATTTCATGCAGGGATAATAAAAATGAATTTTTAAACAAAGAGACTTAAAATAATATCGAATCTGCAGAGAATACCAACATCAAAGGCTTATCTCAAAGCTTTGAATTTTATCTTTGTGGTCCAAAATGTTAAAGAGGCGCCCGCAATGCAGTTGGTGCCAGTTTGCAGTGAAGGAAAACAAAACAAGAGTTAATTAACTGTTATTACAAACCTTTTCAACTTTAATTTGACTTTCAAATATTAGCATTTATCTATGAACTGTGCTTCTGGGTTTGACAAATTAGTTTTCACAGAACAAGTTTAATTAGGCGTCATTGTGCTTTTATGTCAGTTTTCAGAGCTCCAGACAATGAATGGATTAACTTATTAAAAGTCATCTGTTTAAAAGACTTTGTCAAATGGCAAATGGGTGGGCAAAGTAGCTTGGCTTTGCAAGGAGATGGGGAAAATGATATCGCTGGTTGGGTGTCATGGGGGTTATAGATCAGATGACAAGAGGATTGGCATCCCTTCCAGCTGAAGCCTGCTTTGGGGGCACCCCCACCTCTTTGCCCCTTCAGGGATCTGGACCCAACACAATGCCTAGAAAACTGAGTTGAAGGCACCATCTCTGTTGTAGAGGAGGGAAATGACAGAGAGAAAGTACTTACTATAGCATTAAGGGCTGTTCACATGGCAATCTGCACTTGACTATGTATTATATTCCGTGATTCTCTAATTCCAAGGTCCACAAACTTTGCCTGTGAAGGCCTTACCATTCAGTCAATGTCACAACTGCTCAACTCTGCCATTGTAGGGTGAAAACAGTCCTAGGAAGCAGTGGGAATTGCTGAGTTGCAATAAAATTTTATTTACCAAAACAGGTTGGGGGCCATCCTTGTCCTAGGGTCCTGGTTTGCTGACCTTGCTCTAGTAAATGCCACATGTGGATCTGGTCGTGCCCACCAGAATACATTCAACCAAAAGAAGACTTCTCCACCAATTTTCTCCTAAGAAGGACCCATGAGTTCTCATTCATCAGGCATGTTTCTGATTTTCATCTAAGGCAATAGGCATTGCTAGATAAATATACAGATCATTAAATAGACAGATCATTTAAAAAAAAGGTGTCCTGGCCCTGGCAGGTGGTTAGAGCATTGGCCCACACACCAAAGTGTCATGGGTTTTATTCCTAGTCAAGGGCACATACCTGGGTTGCAGGTTCATTCCTGGCCCTGGTCGGAGCATGTGCGGCAGGCAATCAATTGATGTGTCTCTCTCACATCAATGTTTTTCTCTCTTTTTATCTCCCTTCCTCCCTTCCACTCTCTCTAAAAATCAATGAAAACAACAACAAAAAAGGTGTCTTGACCTTGAGGAGGTCACATTCTAACAGTGAAGTTCTTTCTTTGGAATCTGCTATTAGAGTGCTAGAATTTATTTATTTTGGCATATTGAATTAGATGGCTAATCTATCAGAGAAAAGGTTTTTATGAAGTTGGGTCCAGGATTAACTTACAAATGCATCTGTGGAAGGAAGCCATTTCTTATTACTATCTTTGCTGATCTTTCTAATCACCCTGCAAAGCAGACCATTGGAGAGAAAGACACTAATTTGCTTAGAAACAAGGGAGCAGCCACTAAAGTCAGTGGGAATATCTATAAGGACAGCATTAGTAGGAATATCTATAAGGACAGTTCAGTGTTGGGCCAATGAGGGTTCTGCCCTTGGAGAGCTCATAGTCTACAGAGGAGACAGATCTATTAAACTGCTATAATTGAGGATTTGCAAAATACTGTGAAAACTCAGGAGAAGAAGAAAGCAATGGTATCTATCTGTCTGGGAAACCTATAAATAAGTATCTTTAAGATGATTTGAAGAATGAATAGGAGTTTTCCAGGCAGAGAAAAAAGGGTAAAATGCATATCAAGTAGAGGGAATAGCAGTTGCAACACTCGAGGCATTAAAGATCACTTTTAATGAGGCTGAATCATGGGAGTGTGAGGGAAGGCCTGCATTTGCTCCTTGAACACAACTGAAGAGCTTCATGCTCGCTGTTCTCACTCCAGAAACGATCTTCCCACCGATATCCACATGGCTTGTTCCCTTGATTCCTGTAGCTCTCTCCTTAAATAGCATATCCTCAAAGAGGCATTCCTTGAGCACTATCTTCCTTCCTTCCTTCCTTCCTTCCTTCCTTCCTTCCTTCCTTCCTTCCTTCCTTCCTTCCTACCTTCCTTCCTTCCTTCCTTCCTTCCATTTTTAAAAAATATTTTATTGCTTTCAGAGAAACAGAGAGGGAGAGAGAGATAGAACCATCAATGATGAGAGAGAATTATTGATCAGTTGCCTCCTGCATGCCCCACACTGGGGATCGAGCCTGCAACCTGGGCATGTGCCCTGACCAGGAATCAAACTTTGATCACCTTGTTCATAGATCGATGCTCAACCACTGAGCCAGGCTGACCGGGCTTGAGTACTATATTTAAAACAGCATCCCTCACTTTGTCTCCCTGTCCCTTTGCCATGCCTCATTTTTTTCTTAGCACATGCATCATGTGGTGTGTTATGTATTTAATTCATATTTTGTTGGTGACTCCCAACTAGAGTGTAAGTCCCATGAAGGCAGGGGCTTAGTCTTTGGTGACTACTGTAGTACACTCAGCATCAGGCATAGAATCTGCACAGAATAGGTGCTCACTAACTCATCAGGTATTTTTGAGCCTGGCATTGGGATGGGGGGAGTATTGCTTGCCCTGGAGATGCTCACCATCCAGTTTGGTCACACAGCAAGTGGTCACAATAAAGTGTGCTAAAAGCTAGTATAGACAATGGCCTTGACTTAAGGAGGTTGACTGTTATTCCATGGGTGACGGGGTTGCCATAGAGACTGCCCAGACAGGGGAGAGGCAGGACTGGATTTAAGCATTAGTATCTCTGCACAATTCCCCAGGGACCATAAGGAGCCAAGAGAAGGTGTGTCTGTCCAGGCAGAGATTTGAATGTCTCTCTTCTTCCCAGTGCAGCCTGTTAGGGCAGAGCATGATGTGGCCTTGAGAATTGCCCTGGAAACGCCAAGATGCTCATTGCCATGATCCCAGGACTCCTCACACAGGCCCTGGGAGTGGAGGCTCAGGTCAGGACTAGGGTGAGCAAGGGAGGCAAGCATTATGTGCTGGGCCTGTACCTGCCCGCATCTGAGAGGGAGGGCCTCCTTATATCTCATGCTCTGGACTCCTTTCCTGCCTCACCCTACTCCCAGTCCCCAAGTGGAGGCTGGTCCAGAAGGGGCATGGTCTGACTGGGAAGGCCTTTTAACTCCTGTTCAGAATGAATAAACTGAAGTCTAGAAGGGGATCTGGACTTGCCTGACTAGAAATCATAGAAAGAATAATAGGCTCAGGAGGTGGGGGGTCTTAAGGAAAGAGAAGGGAAAGGAGGCAGATTCCAGCCTTTGCTTCTCCAGCTCCCCACTTCTGGGCTCAGTCCCCTCTGTGTCCTCCCGTAGGTTCAGCCAGACCAGTGGGTACACTGGGCAGATAGGATTGAAACAGCCTTGGTTCACCACCACCCTTGCTGGACATGATGAGCTTCTGGGGACTGTGCACAGCCTCCCTCCTCGGGTTCTCTGCTGAGCTTCTGCCTGCTCCTCTTCTTGGTTCCCCTGTCCTGGGGCTGCTTACGCTGAGAACTTAGCTTTGGTTTAGCTGGAGGCCCACCCTTGGCTCCCTTGGGATGGGCTGTCATCCATGGGTCATTCCTTCTGAGGAGGGCTGCCCACATGCTTGGCCCTGTGAGCTGGATTCCCCTCCCCAGGCCATGTTTCCCAGTGGGAAATGTCCTACTTACAGCTTCCTCTAATGTCCGGAGACTTCTGTGCCTCTGGGACCCTGAGCTTCTTCTGCCTCAGAGGCCAGGCCCTGGGTATGTCCAAGATCAACCCACAGTTCCTTGCAGACCTTTGTGAGTCCTGAGAGATTTCTATTAGTGTTACACTCTGGTGTTAAACTCTGGGCAAGAGAATTATAGTCTTGCCATAATACAGCAGAGAAGAGGAACATCAGGCAGTATCTTGTGGATGGAGTGGAGGTGAATAAACAAAACCATAGTCGGGAAGTCACTAACTGTGCTTGAGAAAAGCTGAACAGCCTTCCTTGAGGTTTGCCTCAGATGCATCTCCCATGCCACTACCCAGGACGTGCCTCTGTGAGAAGATAACAAAATAATTTTATTTTATCTTTATGGGACTCTTTTAAAGATAGCTTTATTATTCCCATTTCACAGATGTGAAAACTGAGGTTTGGAGAGGTGAAATGACTTGGGTTTGAGAGCTGTTAAGTTGCCAGTCTGATCCCAAGACCATGCTCTTTCATGGCTTTCCACACTGACCACACCCTGGAGTCCTTGCCAGGGGGATTCGAGCCCAGGGTGTCTAGGGAAGCTAAGCATGCTGGGCACCTTCTTCTCATTACCTTGTCATTCCCAAGAGAGACAATGATGGATTGGTACATACTAGTACATGCAAATGACATCTAGCTTCTCACTGCCATATCCCTGAGCACAAGCACTTGTTCATTTCTATAAATGTTAGCTTATCAGGATGTATTTTGACACACTACTAAGATAAGTGCTAGAGCTGACAATAATAATGTATAATTTATGTCTCTCATATTACCTTCCCATCACTGTGCTTACGTTATTACATAAATTAGTTTAATGTATCTGACATTCATCAGATAATTTAAGCATTTGTTCTTTTGTCTCTGTCTCCTGCTCTCAGGCTTTTAGGCTAGAGATCACGACACCATTTTGGCACTGATTTGGAGGAACGCTGGGAAAGTTATGGGAAACTTTGCTGATGTGCTAGAGGAGATCTGCGTTCTGTGTGAGCCACTGGGTCATAGGACGCAGACAGCCCTGGAAGAAGCACTTATCTCAGAGGTAACTTGTAAAAATAGCCATGGATACTTCCCACCCTAGTATGTATAGTCCTGTGTAATATGGTGTTGGAGCTCCTCCCACCCAGAGGTGAAATCTATTTCTCCACCTTTTGAATCTGGGACTGGCCATGTATCTGGCTTTGGCCAGAGGAGCATCAGCAAACTTGTGCACAATGACTTGCCCTCTTGCTACTTTTGGAAACCTGCATTTACCATTGTGTGCTGGATGATGAGACCCATGACCCAGTTACATTCTCTGCCCCTGCAGATACTCAGCTATTTGCCAGACATGTGAGTGAGCCATTGGCTGCAGGCCCATGGACGAGCCCCACAGAGGTCAGCAGAAGAACCAGCCAGCAGATCCCAGCTCAACTGCTGATCCACAGAATTCTGAGATAACGGCAAGATTGTTATTTTAAGTCAATAAATTTGCAGTGATATATTATACAACAAAAGCGACAGAAGGCTGAGGCTGATGGGTAGGGGAGTCCCACTTATAGTTGTTACAGAGAAGGGGATATTTCTTGACTTCCTACTATACCTCCAGGCCGGGCCAGGCACTTATACGTGTAGTATCACTTTTGGTTCTTACACTGGGTGTATTATTTTCTTTGTGAAGTTGGTACTTTTATCATTCCCATTTTAGCATCAAGGAGACTTGAGATTCAGAATATAGGTTACTAGCCCAAGATCACTGAGCTAGTGAGTGGTAAAGACAGGATTCAGAGTCAGGTCTATCTACTTGAACACTCCAACCACGATCATTTACTAGAATCTTTAAAAAGGGAGAAAACTTAAGACCAATTAATTCTGTATTTTTTCCCTGGTGAGGAACATCCATAAGACAACTCCAAGTGTTTGATATGATGACAACCCAAGGAGCATCAGTACCGTGCCATTTGCAAGGCTTTTTCACTTGCGTATCTCATTAACTAATTAACTAGCCTTATGGAGTCAGTATTGATGTTCCTTTTTCTAGGTGAGGCAAGTCAATTTCAAAGACGTTAAAGAATTTGCCCAAAGTAAGCAGGGAAGTCAGGACTTGAACTCAGACTCTGAATTCAAACCCCATGCCTGCTCCCCTGAGCCAGGCATCTCTCTCTCCAGTTTTCCTAGTGGGACCTCAGGCTGGATGTTACCCTCAATGACCTCCTCATTGACAGAGATGAAGACAATAGATTCAGAGATGCTACCTATGTGTAGGGCCCTCTCAGATTGCAGGAACAAACATGGCTTAGTCCCTGCCCTCACAGAGCTTGCTCTCTGGATGGAGAGGCAACAGTCTGCAGTGTGGAATTACCTGGGTCTATGCCGTGCTGCTGTGTGGTGGAGTGTCGTCACGTGATTTGTTGTATCGCCTCCTCTTTTGTTAAGGGATGCTAACACTTGTCCACTTAAATAAGTCAAAATGTCCACTTTCACAGTCAATGCCTGTGACCCAAGGGTGTCCCATGAGACCCCTCCAAAGTTCATGACTCTGTTTTCATGTTCACAAGTGTTAAGAAGCAGTCAGAGGTTTAAAATGGAAATGTCCAGTATTGACAAAGAATTGGAGAAGTTGATAGGATTTGTAAATTGATATAAATTTTTCTGGAGGGCAGTTTGGATTAGGTGACATTTTACCCTCAAATTCTAGGAATTAATCTAAGGAAATTACCTACCATAAAGATTTAGTTATGCTGTTTTTTAAAAAATAATATTTTTATTGATTTCAGAGAGGAAGGGAATCATTGATCGGCTGCCTCCTGTGCACTCCCTACTGGGGATTGAATCCACAACCAGGGGGATGTGCCCTGATGGGGAATTGAACTAATACCTCCTGGTTCATAAGTTGACTCTCAACCACTGAGTCACACCGGCCAGGCTAGTTATACTATTTTTTTTAATGATGATGACATTTCATTGAAAATAACTAAAAACTAAAGCATAGGTATTATCACCAATGAAGAAAATTTCAAAATTACAAACATACAGAAGAAAATAAGAAATAATCCCAACTTCCTAATCTCTCCACCAGAAATAGCCATCATTACTGCTTTAGTACATAACCTCCAGAATTTTCTTGTACTTTGTTTGCATGAATTCATACTGCAATATTATTTTTATAACCTGCCTTTTCTCTTTATGATCTCTACTGTATCATTTTAACTCACTGAGAAGTAGTTGCAGAATTTAAGAAGCAAGAGATGGGGGAAACACTAACAAGATTTGTGAAACGGAGTCCAATTCTTTCTGCCCCTACCCCAAATCTATCTGGGTTTCATAATCACAGAGCTCATGTTGTCTCTTATTTTGATTCAAAACAGATCTGACCACTATTTAGGACAAAGAGAAGAGGCTTTGGTATCACACAGATATGGGCTCAATCCTACCCTCTTACTACCGAGTGATATTGGACAAGTTGCAGAACTTCTCTGTGTGTTCATTTCTTTATCTATAAAGTGTGAATGTACAACCTAGCTTGCAGCAATGTTGAGAGAATTAGACACAGTATGTGTAAAGAGGCATAGTTTTTGATATATAATAGGTGCTCAATAAACTGTTATTATATTATTGTTGTTCTGGTATCATTATTATTGCATAGAGGAACCAGAGAGTATGAATACTATACCCATTATTTTTTCTGGTGGGCAGGTTGAATCAACAATATAAATGGACTTTTGCAGGGTCCCAAGCACAGTAAGGGAATTCTGGTTGGCTGTTGAGCCCAGGACTTGTCTCCTCCTTGGCAGTGCATTTGAAACAGGCTCCTACACATTTCCCAGGGCTCAACTCAAAGCATCTCCACTCTGGGGAAAAGCATATTTCCTTTTATAGATGGGTCATGTGTAGGAAAGTGCATCATTCTCTCTCATTATAAATGTGACTTAGCCTAGAATGGGGCCTGGTGCTCCATTTGGCACTGAATGCCCGTGCTGATGGCAGATGTTGGTAATTGATCATGATGTTCTTTCATACCCAGCGTAAGCACAGTCTTAGGCAGTGTTCCCAACACAGTGTTTCTTGCAACTCTTGCCAATTAATCAGAGGTTGCAAACTAAATGAAACCCATTTGCCTCTTTTGGGTGAGAGCTAGGTTGGGGAGATGGTGGGGGTGTTGAGAGTTCATCTATTTCAACCTCCCAATTTATTTCTGGGAGGTTAGAAGAGTTCTTCCTCTTCTGCACCTCATTTTCTTCATTGATTCAATGAAATCTTAGGACTAGATCAGGGCTGGTGATAAGTTTTCTTTCATGAGTCTACTTTGACAAATTGGTATCTCTACAAAGAGTATTTTGTGCAAAACTACTCAGAGGTTGCATTCAGACTAGGCTAGAGGGGTGCTGTGTGGATTAGTGATGTCCCCCGGGGGCATGGAGAGGATGCAGCAGTGGTAGGTGTGCTAGGTGTTTGTCATTCCTGGATTGAATGGTTTCTAGAAGCTTTTCTAGGAAACTGAAGCTCATAGGGGAAAGTGACTGGTCCAAATGAGTTATGGCAAAGCGAGGACTGTATCCAGGGGCTCCCCTCTCTGTTTGGGACTTGTTCCACAAAGACTCAAGTCCAACATCAAGTCTCTGGGCACTGCGAGTGTTCCTCAAGAGGAAATACAAGTTCTGGGTGAATGGGCAATGTCAGTCCCTCCGTCCCTGGAACAGAGCTTGGCTGCCTCAGGGGGACCGTCCACTTTGACCAAAGCAGTGGGCTTTGGAGCAGGGGGCCAGACTGCTCCTCCAGGCTGACCAAAGATTCTTTCTGGGTCCTTCCTAAAAGGCTTGAGAAATAAGTGATTAGATTCCAAAGCCATTCTCCTGGGGTAGGCAACATTTCCCAGAGTGAGTCTTTGGCTAGGCAGGGGGCTCAGCTAAGACCTACAGGGAATCAGCAGGGGGTCCTTAAATATGCAGAGGGAGCATCTGCCTTTGATCTCTTAGGCAGCAGACACAGCCACTCACCACTGAAGTGGAGTGTGTGTGTGTGTGCACCCAGGCATGTGGGTGTGGGTTGACATGTAAATGAGGATAGACTGGACTCCAACATGTACATGGTGCATGGATGTGTGCATGGATGTGTAAGCACTGCTATAGGTTCATATGTGTGTGTACATGTCTGCATATATGTGCTTGTATCTCCACGTGGGAGTTAAGTATGTGTACATGTGTATGCCATGTGGTTTGTTGGGCTGAGCACATGTCTGCACATTAGTTTATCTGTAATAATATAGCGGTATTATCTACCCACTTGGGGCAACTCACTCCCAGCATTGCTGCTGGAAGCACCATAGTAGCTGGTCTTGCTTCCTGCCCAATTTAATTTGTCAAGGGATGAATCATTCTAGTACCCACTCACCTGGACATGGACAGGCAAGAGATGATATAGTAGATTGCATTACTCTTCAAAACTTTCATTGTCTGCTTTCCCTTATTCATGTTAGGAATGGTTGAATGATTTATTTTGGCCAATGGAAGGAGAGCCCAGGTGACACATGGCACACTTGAACAGATGTTCTCAGAGCCCTTGCATGGCTTGCCACCTTTTCTCCTTTCCCTCTGCTATGAGACTTGTCATATTCAGATAAAGCCTGTTTTGTCACCCTGAGTCCCAGAGCCAGAGCCAGAGCCAGCACATGATAAACATGTATTACATGTAAGACATCAACTTTGTGGGAATAAATCATAGAGATTTTAGGGTTTTTTTTGTTTTGTTTTATTACCGTAGCAGAACCTATTTTAAGCTGACTAAAATAAATGGGCACTGAGATCAATTGTCCTATCACTTTTTTTTTCTTGAAATCAGAAAGCACTTGTAGTAATTTCTATCTTTTGTGATCTGTGTCTAGAGATCAGGAAATGTATGGCCATGTTTGTCATACATGGATAAATGTCATAGTTCCCACATTTGGATACACACATGCTTTTTGTGTGAAGCCAGCACAGAGAGAAATAGAGACCAAGGGGGTTATGAAATTGATAAAGCCCATGGTTCTGAGTTCACTTGTTCCTGAGACCCAGCTGCATCCTTGATCTGTACCTACCTTCATTGCCCCAGCTCATCTTGGTTCACAATAAATCCCCCTTCTAATTAAAGCCTATGTGAGTTGGTTTCTGTCACTTTTACCAAGACTCCAATGTAATATGCTGGATTTTGTGTGACTATATACATGGGTACAACGCACTGCTATGTGTTTGTGTGTATATTTGTGTGCATTCATATATATGTTGACATTTGTGAAATATGTGTCTGTGTATCCTTGTGCATGTGTGTGTGTTCTGATAATCCTATGTAGCCATGTACATGTGTTTATGGTATATATGTATGTGCCTGCATTTGCCTGGCACATAGTAGTGTTCAATAAATATTTAAAAAATACATATACTGCATTACAACAGAATGTGTACTTTTTTTGTCCAACCTGTGACTTAGAATGCTGTGAGGAAGAGGAGTTGGTAATACATGGCAGTAGTCTGCTGGGACAACTCCTGGCTGTACTTGAACTCTGGGTGGGGAAATCCTCTCATACTTCTGTTCCTTTCAAAAGGTTTATGCACTGCATCACAGGTTGTCCCTTAGGTTTCTTCTTTTTTAAAAAATAAAAAATAAATATATTTTTATTGATTTCAGAGAGGAAGGGAGTGGGTAAGAGAGATAGAAACATCAATGATGAGAGAGAATCATTGACTGGCTGCCTCCTCCATGCCCCCTACTGGGAATTGAGCCTGCAACCGAGCCATGTGCACTGACTGGGAATTGAACCATGACCTCCTGGTTCATAGATCGATGCTCAACCACTGAGCCATGCTGGCCGGGCCCCATTGGGTTTCTTTTTGGCTGGACTTCATCCTACCTTGACCACTTGAGAAAGAGAATAAAACAGTCCAGGCCCAGCTAGCTGGTGTCTGATGGTGCTGGGACAGCCACTGCACAGGCCCAGGAAAGGCCAGGGTTTCAGGAGGCATTCCTGGCAGGATCACTGAGGTGAAGAGTCAGGATGGCTAATGTCACACCCATTCCTCTGCTGGAGTTTTGGGTTGGGTGTTCGTTGTTGTCACAGAGGATTTTAATCAACAGACTTTGCGTGTTTGACTCTATCAGTTTTATGATTAGGTGGTTTGACAGAAACTTGGGACTTGATTTTTGCTATTTGCACTTTATTGTCATGTGTTAGGAAAATATTTTGAATTGGTGAGGTGGAAATATTAAAGAGACAGCAGTGAAGGGCAGAGGAGGTGAGATGGCCAGATTGCTACAAAGAAGGGAAGCATCACACTTGAAGGCTTTCTGAGTGAGAATCGGGGACTCCTGGGGCTTGAAGGAACTTTGAAGATCAGCTGGTCCAACTCCACCCCTAGGCTCAAATTCTCTTTATAAATATTAATTGTAATGACTATAATAATAGCATCTATGTTGAGCTCCTACCAGCATCACAGGAAGTTGTTCTAGTCAGGCCCGATAGGTGGTAGGGAATAGAGACCCACCCAAGGTGTCTCATGTCTCCTCTCCTCTCCTCTCCTCTCCTCTCCTCTCCTCTCCTCTCCTCTCCTCTCCTCTCCTCTCCTCTCCTCTCCTCTCCTCTCCTCTCCCCTCCTCTCCTCTCCCCTCCTCTCCTCTCCTCTCTTCTCCTGTACCTCCTCTCCTACCTCCCTCCCTTCTTCCTTCTTTTCCTCTCCTTCTTCTCTCCCTCCATTCCTTCATCTTTCCTCTCCTCCCATTGCCGCCCCCGGCCCCCATTCAGTGCTAACTATAAACATCTCTTTAGTATTATTTATCCTCAACTTGTGTCTTTTGTTCTGTTATTTTCTTGGGTCAATAAAAAAACACACAAAACAAGCCCAAAGCTTTTTTCTGTGGGACTACCCTGCAGAGGTGTGAACTTAGGGATTGTGACCCCCAGAGTGGTATCTTCTCCAGACCCTATAGCTTCAACCCTTCCTCCTCTGATCTTGTCCTAAGCCCCCTCCCTATCTTGTCTTCCTCAGACAAATCAAGCTTGACGATTTCTCACTTCAAGTATGGCTCTCAATTCTTGACTCTTTCCTTTCTTGTAGAGGAACAACATATTTAAATACCTGGAAACAGGAGAGTGCAAGAAAGCAAAGCAAGCACCAGGAGAGGCAGGGGAGAAAGAAAGAGAGGAGGTGGGAGAGGACTAGTATTGTTCTGGGAGTATTAATATAGTGAGAACATAAAGCATCAGGCAGAGACAAATAAGAGAGTAGGACAGAATAATAGTAATATATGGCCTGAGAGGAATATTTAACTCTCAGAGTATAAAAAGAAGGCTGAGGTGTGTGGTCTAGACTCTTACACAATAGAATTTTTAGGCTATTTCAATTGCTTGTGAAATGGATTGTGTGTCACTAGGATAGTTAGAAGTCAGATCCTCAAGAGTCATAGCCCATAACTGTCAGTGGGAACCTACAGGACATTGAGGAAGCTCTGGTATGAAAACCCTTGGCACTAGGCACTACTTATTTCAAGGTCATAACCTGGACATTGTCTGCAGGTTTGAGAATTTCTCTAGGGTAATGCTGAATTCTATTTATTCTATTTCCTCAACAAGGGTTGTTGGGAGCTGGGCCTGGGCCTTCTGGGAATGCCTAAGATGGATCCAGAAGCATCTAGTTTTCAGAAGAGACCTGGAGAATGTAGGACCAGATAAAGGGGGCCTGCTTGGACCCCAAGAGTTGGAGGAGCTTAAGGAGCCCTTTGCTGAGAATGCTGGTCTAGCCTGAAGGAGGTCAATAGGAAGGTGATCCCAGGATATCCCCTCACTGGCTCGAATGGGACAATCCAGTATAGAAACCTCTATGTCTCTTTCGAAGCATCTGTTATCTGGGGCTGCAAAAGCAGCAGATCAAAGAGAATGGAATGATACAGAATCAAACTCCCGCCTGTCTATGTCCCCTGTCCTGCTTCTCTCTCTGACCTTTTGCCCTTGTCTTTTTTCCCCTTCTTACTGCCTTGATCCTCTTTCTTTGTTGAAAGTGGGTTGAAGCCAGGTCATGAATGCCAAATTAAAGAATTGGATTTTATGTTAAATGTATCCATTAATATACTCAGCAAACATCTATCAATTTTTAGTTCCTTACACAGTGAGTAACACATATAAAATGCTAAAAAATAGTTGTTAAATGAATGTGTGGATAAATAAATTTAAGTCTTAGCTTAATTGTCATCTCCTTGGGCTAGATTCTTTCTGACCAACTTATGGACAATAGTCCTGCATTCCAAATTGATCTCTATACCATTGCTTCATTTAATTTCCTTCACAATAGTTTCAAGTATCTGAAATTGGATTGATGTCCTATGTGGAATAGGACATTTCTGGCAATTTCTGGAAATGATACAATTGGAGCTTCACTTGAGGCTGACTCATCTGCCATCATGGAGACAGTAAGCAGCCACTAATTGCTGTAACAAACAACCCCAAAGATCAATGACATAATCCAATAAAATTCTATTTTTCTGTCTTCACAGTTCGATGAGGATCAGGCAGCTCTTTGCCAAATGTTGACTTGGGAACCTAGGGTCTTCCATTCTATGATACCATTTTCATCAATATATAGTCACTGTAAAATAGGAGGAGAGTGAAAGATCACAAGTAGGGGATTTTTATGGGCAATACCGGAAGTGACATGTATGATGCTGGCCTACATTTCATTGGTCAGAGCCTAGTCACATGGCCCCAACTAATGAAAAAAGCTACATGTAAGTGCCAGAAGGAAAAGAAAGTGAATTTGGTGATCACAGAGCTTTTTTTCTTTGCCATTAAAGGGAATGGAAGGGAGAGATTATGGACTAAGGCACGGAGACAACTTAGAAGAATTCTTGAGAACAGGTATGAAGGTAATAGTGGCTATGGTGGTTGTAAGAAAATTGGACAAGACTATTATCAAATTCAATTCAAGTCACATAATGATGTTCTAGTTTGGTGAATCCTTTAATAAAATTACCATGAAACTTGTTTCAGAGATGACTCCTGACTGCTCTTCCTTCATCATAAGTCATTATTCTGAGGATGGCATTGTCTCTGCTGCTCTGTGAGTTTTGCTGATGATACAAAATGACAAGGTTCTGTCTTGCTAAAGGGATAATTGGAGCATGGATAAAGGGTGAGTTTGGAGGCACAGAGATTGTCTAGATCTTTTCTGTAGTACTTCCATTCTTTAAATTTCAGATGAAGTCCTCACCACAGTGAGAAAAATTGTCCATTATGTGCTGATAGTATGACAGATGCTCTGGAAATATGAGAGGGAAAAGATGTGAGCCTGGATCTCAAGTGCCTTAAATTTTTCTTCAGGGAGCTTCAAGTAAGTCATGTGACACAATTATGGAACTCAAAGGCATCAAAATCTTGAGATGCAGGTGCTTAGGGTTGTGTGTGTTCCCAGCAAGGTAAGACAAGTATAAGCAGGTGCTGATGGAAACATTTCTGAAGGAGATGGTGTTTGAGTTCAGTCTCATAGAGTTTCTTCAAAAACCGCCATTCACTTGTATATTCCAGCGCTCACAACATAACTCTGGAGTCAGATGGGCCTATATTTGGATTGGGTTTTATTCCTTACTAACTCTATGATATCAAGTAAGGGTGGGTAAATGAGATACCATAAACACAGAGTGCCTGGCATAGAGAAAAGGCTCAGTAAGTGTTTGATATTATACTGTAAGAGAATGGTAAATGTATATGCCCTGAGGCCAGACTTCTTGAATGTGAATCCCAGTGCAGTCTTTTACTTTCTGTGTGTTTTGGGCAAGTTAGTCTCTCTGGGCCTCAGATTTTTTCATCTGTGATACAGATATCATGAGACTGCCTATCTGATAGGGTTGCAATGAGTGGTACATCCATTAATAGGTATAAAGAGCATGTAGCAGTGCTATGTAAGTTGTAGCTGTTATTATCACTATTAGACAAGCAATCATTTCACCTCCACACATGATCACTTCTACACTGAAAACAGTGGCATTTCCTTTCTTGGGGATCCACAGAATAATTCAGACACATGCAGTGCATTTTATTCTCCTCTCTCTCTCCCCATATGTGTGTGTGATGGGGAGTGATGGCCCAAACGACAGCACCTTTCTCACATTGTGACATTGACGCATGCATTTTCAATTAAATTGAGTTCCCATTTCACTCTACTCATTTGGCAGCCACCACAAGTTCACGGAAAAATATGAATAGACAAGGGGAAAGTGTACAAATGAGGGTGGGAGTGGGAGAGTCAGAAAATCAATTTATAGTTTGTCAAGACAAGAGTATTAATGCCTCCCTTTTATAAAAAAAATTAATGCACTGGGTCTTTGTCTGGCATGGATCATAACAGCTATAGAAAGCACATATTGAATACTCACTATGTGTCAGGCATGTTGCTGAACACTTTACAAATGTATTATCTCATTTAAGCTTCATCATATCCTAGTGGTATTTCTAAGGTAGCATTTGAAAGAACTTTAAGAGATTGGCCTGAGGTCATATGGTCAATATATGGTAAAGCCAAGATGAAAACAGAAGACTTTCTGACTCCAAAGGTCATGGTCTTAGCTGGGGCTGATGTCCAGTCAGGACATGTCAGGTTGGCAGCACAGGAACTTTTTAGCCGCTGTACTTTCTGATGGGTAGGCCCCCTTCTCAACTGCAAGGCAATATTGCATTGTTAGAATTGGAAGTAGGAAGAAATCGAGACCAATGTGGATTATCTTCTTAGAACCCATGACACATGGATTTGAATCCAAAGGGTAATAAAACTAGACTTTAAAATGCACCTAGGAATAAAGTGGTTATCAAGTATGTTTGCAACACTTAATCAGCATGGTCGAAGGCAAAGGGCACTGTGATGGGAGTCAGGGAGCTGACTTATTAAAAACACTCCTCCCCCCCTAGGAGAAAGATGAGAGAGAGAGAGAGAGAGAGAGAGAGAGAGAGAGAGAGAGAGAGAGAGAGAATGTCAATCAATCCATCACCCACAATTCTCAAATCCTTATCTCCTAAGAAAAAACCTTTGAGAACTATTGTGCGCTGCATGTAATTTTAGAAATACATTTATATATTACGCCAGCTGTGGGCTGAGGGGTTTGATCTTAGAGGTCCCTTCCCTGGAAAAGCATTCTGACAATAATTCCATTACCCCTGTCAAGGCGTCCAAATGGGAGAAGCTGGAGATGTGTAACTTTTGACTGGCTGGCTGGGCTCTAGTTCATCCCTAGTGAAAAATTTGTCTAAGGGGAAAATTTCGTAGTTTGTAAAAACCGAAAAGCAGAACTCAAACAGCATATAATCCTAACAATGCTGAATAAAAATGCAGCAAAAATAGAGTCAATTATACACTGTCAAAGCTTTTCTCTAAACAGCTGCCTAACAGAATATGACAATTTCTCCCACAATGTAGTAAAACATGTTTTTAAAAAAAGTTCTCTCACAATGCCAACCACACAGGGCCGAATACATTAACATTTTATTACCTTGGACTCCATTGTAAGAGAAAAACGACGCAAGTTGTCACTTCTTTCTTTTCCCAGTTTTGTTACTGTGATACATTAAGATTTGGGCGCCTGCTAGTGTGTTGTGATCTACATTTAATGATCTTAACAGGGACTTAGTAAGACATTGTTCGTTTCTCTTGCGCTATCCCTGAGTGGAGTGTTACATGAACAGTGAGACCCAATTATATCATAGTGTAATTTACAAAGGAGAGAAAAAAGTTCTTTTCATAGCGTGTTCCCCAAGGAGACTAGGAGTATTGTAGCAGTTTCTTGGCTCTGCTTTACAACAAAATAATTAGCTATAATCTGAGCATTTGCATATAGTACATAGAGCAGGAGTAATTCTCCGCTTGCTGGGTTAGCATGTAAAATGGTCTTTTATAAGCCAGTTGCTCTGATACACCTAATTTTACTTAGCACATTTGCATCTATGTTGTGGCTGATCATCACAAATGGAAATTGTCACTCTCAATACGGAAGAAAAATGAGGAAATGCATCATAATGAAAGGTAATTTTTTTTTAACCAACATATTTTAATCAAGGGCCTACTGTGGATTGAGAACTGGGACAGAATTCTTATGCCTTAGAGATAAAAGTCTGGACTTTATTTTAGTCCAGATTTTATATGGATTTGCAGCCCATGCTTACATTTCATACACCTTGTAATTTATACTTGGGGCTGTCAGGATATCTGGAGTTTCTGCTGTAAGTACATATTTTTTTCTACTACTTTAGAAAACACTACTTTACGGGATTGAGGACTAGATGTGAGAGTTTATTAGTTTGCTATCTTTTGTAAACTGTTCACTTCCTCTCTTTTTCTTACCCTTAACCACCACACTTGGTGACTGACCATAGGTTCATAAATGGGGCACATTAGTTGACTTCACCTAGGGAGAGTGTGAGTATGTTTCCAAAGTGTAATGCAAAAATTCCAGCATCAAAATGAGCCTTGAAAAATCCCACAGAATTACACTCAAGAAATTTGAGAACCTCCAGTATGAGAAGTCAATGGGGACTGAGCCAATTGAGGAAGAAGTAGATCCACATACTTTACCTCCAGGCCAAACCTAATTGTGAGTGGAATGGCATCATGTTGAAGTACTTATCTCTCAAGATCCCCATCTCTCCCTCTCTTCCTCTCCATTCCATTTAAATACAAGGATTTGGTTGGCAATAAGCATAACCCTCATTTACTTCCCCTAGAACATAAGCTCCCCTGGAGTGTTGGTCTTGTTCACCTTTCAGCACTAGCACTGTGCCTTACACATAGTAGGCACTGGTAAGTATTTATGTAAAGGATGATTGAAAGGATTTGCTAGGATGGCTATGGTGGATATCAAACCCCTATGGTCTTGTTCAACATCTTCAGCTTACTACTTCAAAAATTCAAAAGATGATAGAGATGTGTTTTCTCCAAAGTTTGATTTGTTTCCTCATTGCAGGTTTGGAATGAAAAGCTCAATCATTGTGTTTGGGATGGCTTGGGGTTTCATTTGGCCAGCCAAGTTGCACCAATTGGACATTGGGAGTTTTGGACTTCTAGAAATGAAAAATGTTAATGCTACAAGGACTCTTAGAGGTAATGGAGTCTAGGACTCTAAACTCATAGGTGGGTGTTAAGGGTTTAATTGTGCCACCCAAACATTATATGTGAAAGTCCTAACCTCTCAGACCTCAGAATGTGATCTTATTTGGAGATACAGTCTTTACAAGCAAGTTAAAATGGAGTCATTAGGGTGAGCTCTAAAACAATATGATTGGTATTCTTATGCTAAAAAGGGGAACCTTAGACCCAAAGACACTCATAAAGGGTAAAAAATGTGAGAAGACACAGGTAGAAGAAGGCCATCTACAAGCCAAGGAGAGAGACCTGGAAGGTCCTTCCCTCACAGCCCTCAGGAAGGACCAACCCTGCAGACACCTTGACTTTGGACCTGTAGCCTCCAGAACTGTGAGACTATAACTTCGTTTTTTTAAAGCCCATTCTGTGGCATTTTGTTATGACAGCTCTGGAAAATTAACAAAGAGTGTAAACTGAAGCCTAAACCTTTACCAGTTCCCAGACCCCTTGTGGTTAGGCAAGGGAGTTGATGATTTTGGCCAGGCTTGGTTAAATATGAAGAATCTTAGCACTAGATGGTATTTTCAGATGATCTTTCAGTCTTCTCCATGTGTGAACTCTTCTTCAAAGAGCCAATCTCTTTCTACTGTAATTCTCTGTTTTTCACTCCACCAACAAATTTGAAGAACATCAGTGAACTTTTTCTACTACCAAGTATTAGATTTACTTTCCCTACTATTTTCAGTGATTATTTTTTTTTCTTTATTTGGTGGAAGTTTTGAAAGCAATAGAGGAAAGAGGCAAAGAATATAGGAAATGGAAAGCAATGCAAGTAAATACAATGTATAATTTTTCATGATTTATGTACCAACCCTTTAATTTTTTAACTTGAAATGATTTTATAATCTTACCCCAAATTTTTAAAAATAGTGAAAGAGCTCTCATATGCCTTACACCCAGGTTCACCAATTGTCAGCCTTTGCCACAATTATATCTATATTCCTTTCTTCCTAAGTATTTTAGTGTGCCTTTTGTTTTTGGCTTGGGGTCACACATTATATCTAATTTTCATGATTTTTTAGTCTCTTTTTATCTGGAGAGATTGCCTAAGGATAAAGACGTTGTTACATTTCTAAGAGGTTCTGGTGTATTCTCAGTATATCATATCTAATTACGGTTTGTCTCACCAGCTTTTTTTTCCCTCCCACCCCCACATACTTTACTATGTGGATTTAAAAAAAACAACAACAGGTAATAATAAGTATCACTAAGGATAAATTTTGAGAGGAAAGTTCATGTCTTCATCCATTAATTCGTCACACACAGAATTTTATAATCTCCAGAGCACCTTATTTGTATTTTTTTTCGAGGACAGATTTTTTAGCTCTTGCTTTGTTTCAGTGGATTTCAAGAACTGGTCAGGATATAGAATTACTGAAAATCAGGGCCTCCCCCCCCCCCAGATTTTTAAAAGAACTTCCTAGATGCACATACCAGAAAACAAACTTTTAAAGCACTCCCATGTCCTCACACAAAACATGAAGCAAAACAAACTATTGAACCAAACATTACCATTTGTCTCTGAGTTTTCCTATTCATACCTCATTCCTTGTCCATTCATTCTGCTTCCTGTGAGCTCAATCTAGCAGTTTAGAGGTAGCTGGATCAGAAGTTTTAAAGGAAAAGTTGTGGGGAAAAAGGTTGTAGCTAAGGACATGTTCCTTGTTAATATAATGTAGTCTACAAATTGGGAAAGTAGTGGAGATGTGGGATTTTAACTGCAGAATCCATGTTTAACTGGTGGAATACAAATGCCTGCAAAGAGCAAAGATAGGAACTATGGTTTTCTACCAGCATATGTTCTCAAAGGGTACATGGTGAATGGGTTACTACTGTGTGGATACTGGCCCCCCAATCCTGTGGGGACTTGGTGGGGCCTGGGAAGCTGGAACCCCTAGGCCGATTACCTCTGACCACTAGCAGCCTTGTGAATTTGTCCCAGTTTTCCCTTAAGATTACTATTATTTTCTGTGTCCATCAGGAAGTAAAGAAATGGGAAAATACTACAGTGACCTGCTTTATTTTATCTTTCCCTGAAAAGAGGTGCCTAAAGGCAGGACCTGGGTCTTACTCATTTGTCTTCTTCAATGCACAGGTCAGATCCAAGCCCATAATAATTGCTCAAAATGTACCATTACATCAAAATTGCTGAATATCTGCTTCTTCAGACACTGTGGAAAGAGTTGTGATGGTTAAGCAATGAGATATTGTTTGAGGGGCCACTTTCCAACAGCTGTTGACTTAGAGGACAGAGAGTCTTTTAAAGCATAGCTTAAAGGACACCTTGAATCTAAAATAGAGCAAATGACAAAGTGGTGAAAGAAGAGACACATTACACATTTCTGGAGAAAGAGAGTGAACCCAATCCCGACAGGATTAGCAGGTTAATTAAAGAATCTACCCTGATGATGCTGGCACATCTTCAAGTCAGACTGACATTAACTCGAGGCACAGGCCCCAATCTATCTTTCCCACCAGCTGCCATGGAGCTGAAATGCTTACCAGACAAGTAGATTCTTAAGGACCTTCCAGACGTGTGTAATTGTATCCTAGGCAGAAGCCTACTCCATGAGAGAGAGAGCTCGCTCACGGATTAGCAGGAACAAGGTTATCTGATTAACTCTTGACTACCTAGTAATGGGCAACAGGAAGGGAAAGTTTAGCTAGAACAAGCAAATTAATACTCTCTGCACATATCTAACATGCCTGGCACAGTGCTAGTCACATTACACAACTTGGTGTGGTGGTTCAGAGTGACCACTGTGCCGACAGACAGACTTGGGTTCAAGTCCTAGCTCTGCTGTATTCTGGCTGGGTGATTCTGGGTAGGTCACTTTTCTAGGAGCCTTTCTGTTTTCTTATCTGTAAAGCAGGAACAATAATACTTTTGTATTTCTTTCTCAGGGATTCCATAACAAATTACAACGAACTTGGTGGCTTCAAATGGCAGAAATGTATTTCGACAAATAAAAAATTAAGGTATCAGCAGGGTCAAGCTCCCACTAAGAGATCAAGGGGAGGATCCTGCCTTGCCTCTTCCAGCTCCTTGTGACTCCAGGCATCCCTTGGCCTGCAGATGCTGACTCTAGCCTCTGCCTCTGCCTTCACATGGCCTTCTCCTCTGCTGTTCCTTAAAAGTCATCTCCATTGAATTTAGGGTCCACTGGAGGAGTCAGATGAATCAGAATGTTCTCATCTCCATATCATTAACTTAATTATATCTGCAAAGACCCCTTTCTAAATAAAGTCAAAGGTTCCAGGGCTTAGGGCATGGATATATCTTTTGGGGGGCCACCACCATCAGCCCACTACAACCTTCTTTCTAGTTTTTGTTTGTGAAAATTTTATGCACAACACACACATGACATCATCTTAGCACAGTTGCTGGCACATAGTAAATACACAGTGAATGTAACTGTAGAGAGCTGTGTCACACACGATGCTTTGAAGTCTGAAAAGGTCTTATTAAACTCATTTTACATGTTGAAGTAAGTTCAGAGGTGACTTTCCCCAAAGTCATCAAACTGGGTTTCCTATCCCATGCTGAGTATCTACAAAGTCTATGTTTTGGCACCTCACCATGAAGAATGAACTGTATCCTCCAATGCAGAACCTGATGCAAAGGATAGGATAGAAGTAGATTATTTACAAAGTGATTCCAGAAAGCACTGAGATAGTGGGGACGTGAATAGGAAAGGAGAGACAGAAAAGTGCACAAATGAGTGGGGTACCACTGTAGGTGCTTGGGCCTCAATCCCTCTGTGGCTTCCTTAGAATTCATATGGGCTACGGGGGATATGAGAGTGCCCCCAAAACATCTCTTATCACTAGCAACTTTGTGGGGCAGGGTTCTTGTAGGTAAACGTGAGAGGAGGTGCTGAAATTAAAGGCAACAGAAGCCAATTCTAACTTTTGATAACTTTCATGGTCAATCTTGGGAGCTTAGGTTCACTGTTGATGTGATCCTTACAAATCGTGTGGTTTGACCTCACTCCCATTGCCGTGGTCCCCTGTACAATACTCTATATATTCTCAGATTTGCCCTCAGTGCTCATCTATAGCCACTACTTATATTCTTGCAGGGCTAGAGAGCTCACTGCTTCCTGAGGCAGCCTGATCCATTGCTGCACAGTTTTCATCATGAGTAAGACCCTTGTGTTGAGCCAAACTTTGACTCCTTAGGTCTTTCAGGAGTCAAATGGGATTTTGTTCTTTTCCTTGGAATGTCCATTCTCCCTAAGAGATCTGCTTTTGCTTATACAATATTTTCAGCTCTACAATTGCACCCTGTCCCTGCCCTAGAACTAGCTAGGGCTCTTTGGAGATACTGTGTTCTGCTCCTGTAGAGCTCCTGCTTATAATGGCCTAGGAAGTAACTTAAATGGTTTTAGAATAAAATATAACTGTACCCTCAGGGACAATTACAGCATATGGTGTAGTGAGAAGAACGTCCATTCAACAAATGCCAAACAAGCACTTACTTTGTGTTAGATCCTCAGATCCCTGGCCAAGAGTCTGTTGGGAGCAATGGAAATAGAAACAATCAACTACAATGGCCAAGATAAAGGTCTCAAAAGATCATTAAGGGAAGGGCAGAATGAGGAGTGCCATGCTTACCAAAGCCTGAAGGACTACATGCTCTAGTAATTTCATCAAGGGAATTAGGGAAGACTTCATGGAGGGGCATTTGGGTTTTGAAGGTTGGTTGGGATTTTAGCAGATTCTGGTACCTGCAGGAAAGAGATCTGAGAATATGGGAATGGCACAAGAAAGTCCTATGCATGCAACCTCATTCAGGGCACGAAAAGTTGTTAGGTGTTTCTAGAGTTTAGGGCGTGTGTGTGTGTGTGTGTGTGTGTGTGTGTGTGTGTGGCCAATATGGTGAATGAAGGACCCATTTAGATTATATTATGGGAAAACTGGTCTTGACTTATCCATTAGATAATAAAAAGTCTTCAAATGCTTTTGAACAAGGGAAGAGAAAGACAGTTAAATATTTAAAAGGGTCACCCTAATACCACTGTGGAGAACAGGCCACATTGTGGGGAAATTGCAGACAGGGAGAGTAGGCAAGAGGTAGAAATTCTGTGTGAAAGACATCCTTCATTCATATTTCCTTCCTTCCTTCCTTCCTTCCTTCCTTCCTTCCTTCCTTCCTTCCTTCCTTCCTTCCTTCCTTCCTTCCTTCCTTCCTCCCTCCCTCCATCCTTCCCTCTCTTCTTTCCTCCCTCCCTTTCTTCCCTCCTTTCATACAATCTTAAGCATTTACATGCTAATCATTGTGCTAAGTATTAAGGATTTATGAAAAATATATTTTCTATCTTCAAGAGGCTTATTATCTACTAGGGTTGAATGGGAGAAATGGAGAGGAGAAGAAGGGTAAAAAATATTTCAGAATGAAAGTAGATTCTCACCAGTGTCTAAATGCATGTGAATGCAAAAGAAGAGGGGACATAGAAAAAAAAAATTTACATTGGAAAGGGATGCCTGAATTCTAGGTCCAACATACTGCTCATTGGCTGTGTGACCTTGCACAAGTCCTAACACCTCTCTGATCCTACTTTTCTTGTTTACAAAGTTTGGACTAGATGATTTCTTCTAGTGCTTGACATTCTAGAATTCTATTACTTACCCATTAATTATTAAGAGAGAGAGAGCAAAGTTTAAGAACTGGTGAATTGTGGGATATTTGGGGCATAGGAAGTAAGTCTGGGGCAGAGTGAATCGGTGAGGAACTGGCTGGAGAGATAGCCCACAAGGAAGGCAGGTTGGAATCAGATTATTATGAAAGCTTTGTTTCATCACTTCATCTTCAAGCTCCTGACATGCTTCCTATTTCTGGCTCTGACCTCTTTGGTGTACTCCCAGAAGTCTCTGGTGTAGCACAAAGGGCACCTGCTTCGAAGCCAGATAACCTTCCTCTTCCTTCTTGAGTGGGTCAGGACCCTAGACAGGCTTGAGGCAGTTCCAGACTCACCCGTCCTAGACTAGCAGGGTGTGGATCTGGGACTTTTGGACGAGGACACTGACCTCCCCCATGCTCTATAGACTGGTTGCCTCATCCCTCTAGCCTACAGTTTGGTCACTTCCCTCCCCTTGGCCTCTCTTTAGGGCCTTAGCACAATTTGGAAAATAAGAACCATTAACGTCATAGAGTGAGGATTCTGGGAGATTAGGAACAATCCTTAATTCCAGAAACTGAGACCTTCTGAAGGGCAAAGGTCATGCATTGGTACTTGCTGAATTTTCAGCCTCTAACACAGAACCTGGTCCATAATAGGTGCCCAATCAATGTTCATTGAAAGAATGAATGGTTGAATGAACGATTGGAACCAATCATGTACAAATGATGGAACTGAGATCCAGGATGGCCAAGTGGCTGCTGAGTTAGCTGGAATCTATTTCAGTGGCATTTCTTCTTGGTTGTAGTTCTTTAAAATTAAGAAAATAATACATTCCCTGCAAAGATGGCTGCTATTAAGATTAGAAAGTTATCACATATAAATAACCTACAATGGTGCTAAACACACAGTTTGCACCCAATAATTTTAGGCTCTAGTGCAAGCCTGCTCAGAATATCAAATGTGATTCCCTCATCTTTGGAAAAGAATTAGGGGAATCATATGAGGAAACCATTATTTGAAAAGTGTTAAAACCATAGAAAGCCTCATCTGTTTAAGGCAGCTCTGGATACAGCTTTGTTAGAGGGAGAGGGATGGACCCAATGACTCTGGACCCCTTTCCAAATCATTTTGGTTCTTGAACCAGGGATGCATTTCTGATTCTGACCATTGGGTGGCACCAGCCCATCAGGTTAGCTAGCTCACAAGGCTGCCAGGCTGCTCAGCTTCCCAGCAGGGGAGTTGGAAAAGGATGGGGAGGGGGAGGGAGTGAGGAGGAGTGGGGTGGGGGAAGGAGCAGCTTAGAGAGTCCAGGTGTTTGTGCCTCTGTGCGCCTGTGTGTGTGTGCCTTTGTGCATGACTGGGGTGGGGGTGGGCTGTATAAGCATTATGAGGTTGTACGTGCATGTGTGTGAGTGTGTGTGCCTGTGTGTGAGAGAACGAGCTAACAACTCAGAGAAAGGGGGTCTTTGTTTCACTCCTGTTTATGTGCAAGGAAATCATTTGACCTAAATGAAATGGCTCTGCCCCAAGGATATTAGTGTAGGGTTGTGGATGAAGTCAGGCTTGGGCATATGGAATTTTCAAGATATTAGAGCTACTAAAATTTGTCTAGTCCACAATCTCATTTTTCAGATGGGAAAAACTGAGGCCAGAGGGGCTATGCCTGGGCTGGGGTGTACCACAGATCCTTGGTTGGCAGGGCCAGACGTATGGCTCCCTAACCCTGTCTATCAAAGTCTCCACATGTGAGCTTCTAGCTACCTCAGGTCAAAGAGGCTGGATCATCAAATAAGACAGGTGACTTCCAGCAGGTAAATGGGCAAGATGGAGCCCAAGGTCCTTGCTTAATCTAAGCCATGTTTCAGGTGAGCATCCTGGCTTCTCTGCTCTGTGGTTTGGTGCTCACAGCTGGTCCCTGAGCCAGCCCAGCCAGCTCTTGCCATGCCCTGGGCAGAAACTTGAGGGGAGCTCACTTTGCTCAGGGTCCCATGGCAGGCAGGGGACAGTCGGGGACCAGAGTCCAGCTATCAGGTCTTCTAGCTTGTGTCCTTTTCCTGCCATCCTTATGTCTGTCTCACTCCTGGGGCTCTGTCTGTCCCTAGAAGCCCAGGGATCAACCCCCCCGGGACACCAGGCAACTCTGGCTCTGCCTTGCCAAGGCCCCTCAATGTGTCTCTATCCCATTTAATAAGGACCTAGAGCTATACTCAAGGTCTGATGATGATGCTAACAAAGATCTGTGTATGGAATGGGCCCAAAGCTGGTAGAAATGATGACAGGAGCTGTCTTTTATTTCTGGGGTGTTTACTCTGCTCCAAGCACTGTGTTGAGTTACTTGGCTCTGGAGTCAGACTGCCTGGGCTTGAAATTTGGCTCCACCACTCACCAGCTCTGTGACCTCAAGACAACCTCTCAACTTCTACATTTTAAAACTGCAGATGTTACTAGTGCCCACCACAAAGGGTTGTTGAGAGGTTTAAATGCATTAACACATAGAAAGTACCTGAATCACATAAGTCTCAATACATGCTATTATGTTTTAATTTTCAAAACAGCCCTGCCCAAAGTGTGAGGTATGGTGATCCCATTTTATGAGTGAGGAAATTGAGACTCAGGGAAGTGATGTGTATGGTTCAAGGTAACACAAGGTAGTAAGTGTGGAGATGACAACAGAACCCAAGTCTGTAGGTCAGAACTTATGCCACGTCTCTACAATTCATTATTGTCCCATCACCAAGGCAAGACACATGGACTTTCTAAAAATTTTTTTCAATAAAAGCAGAATCAAATATTTTATGCATTTATACATTTATCTATAAACATGAAAGTGGAAGAGAAAAATTAAGAAAATAAAAAAAGAGCTTAAAAACGACACTCTCCTAGACCTAATGTTTTTATTAAGCTCCAGGTCTGTCTTGAATTCAAATAGGTTGGAACCAGAGTACTTTAAGGGAGGGACATATTTAAGAAATCCTTCCTAGTCTGCCAGGAATCCTGCTCCTACAGCTCCCTCCCTTCCCAATCTACCCATCCTCTGTCATTGAAATGCATCCCACAGGGGCTATGGACTGGGTAGTAGATGATGGGTGCACCCGAGACTCCCAGCACAGTTCATAATCACTGTCCCTTTATGGGCTCTGTGCAAATGCATAATCGGTTTTATATAAAACATAGTTACGGGCACTCATTATGGTGGGAGGTAGTAGTTAACATAGAAATTACACAGTTGCAGATGTGTGATGTCAGGCCACTAATGAGTCAGCCTGGCAGCCTCACAAGTCCCACCTGATCCAATGAGGGGCCTCTGGGCAGCTTCACCCTGGCCAGCATGGAACGTTTAAGATAAGACGGTATTTCCTGGGCTCCAGCTTCCTTGCAACTTCTCCTCAGGATTCCTTCATCAGTGGAGGCTGCCTCCACCCCAGCCTGACAATGAGTACCCAGCATATCTATTCCCATCCATTCATCCAACCAATGTCTTTGGAGCACCCACTCTGCCTAGCAATGGAGAAAACGTGATGAACAATATCAACTCTTTTCTCTGTTTTTGTGGATCTTGCAATTGACACATTTGGATTTTACATTTGGCATTTATGAACGAAACCAATGCCTTTTGGGTTCCAGGGGACATATCTGATCCCCATTTGTGCAGAGCCAGCTGGGCAGGTGAGATGCTGAAGTGTCTAGCAGCAACAGCTGAGTACTGGGGAGCTGGGGGTGGGGATGGAAGAAACCAGGAAATCGAAATTGTTCAGCAGAAACTTTGGGGTTGGAAACAGGAGCCAAATCAGCAGGCCAGACATACAGGAGAAAGTGAACAGAGTCTCCAAAATTCCATTTTTGTTGCCTACAGTTCATTCTTCACTTGGCAGCTGGGGTCATCTTTTAAACATTTAAGTCATACTGCATTTCTCTTCATTAAGGCTCTGCAGTGGTTCCCCGTTATGCTAGGAATATGATCCAAACTTCCTACTTTGGCCTGTAAGAATCTGGATTGTTGGTTCCCTGCCTGCTTCTTAGGATTCTCAGGCCTGATATCTTACCATTCTCCCTCCTGCTCATCTGCTCTACCCACACCGGCCTGCTTTCTGTCCCTGGAACACTGAGTCCAACCTCAGGGACTTTGCACTCACTTTTTTCTCTGCCTGAAATGCTGTTCTCACAGATTTTCTAAAAGCTGGCTACCTCTGAAAGTTGAAATTTTACCACTTGTTTATTGTTTGTCTCCTCCCACTAGACTATAAATTCCACAAAAGAAAGGAACTCATCTGGGTTGTTCATTGCTCTATCCTTAGAGCCTAGAACACTGCCTGACACACAGTAGGAACCCAACCACATTTGTTGAATGAATAAATGAATGAATGAATGAATGAATGAATAGAAAGTGAACAGCCAGTTATGGGAGTGAGATGAGAGAACTCAGTGTAATTTCTGTCAGAGCCTCACCCTGCAATTGGCTCATTTGGATGATCTGTCAGCTGCATGATGTACACAAGGGTGTCATCTAAGCATCCCAGTGGGTAGAGGTCTGAATACTTGGGGAATATGCCCAGTCAGCAGAGTTCACTTAGAATCAGGCTTAAATGGCCACTGAGATGCTCCTTATAGTGTAACTTCTGGGTATCAATAACTTCCGAGTTGTGGTGATGGGAGTTTTGGTCTTTTCTTCTTGGATTGGTTATGAAGTCCTTTGAAAGACATTGCCATAACGGTGACACTGGAGATGTGATCTGGGTCAGATCCTCATGGACCTGGAGAAGTCTGCATTGCAGCAGTGATGCCATCAGAAATGTAACAGATTGCTCTATAACAGTGTTGGGAAATGTAGAGAAAGTTTTCCATCATCCATTTGGAACTCCTAAAAACCAGTATTCTGGCTACATTCAGATATGAAAAGAATAAAACTTAATCCATGATCACAATATCTTAACAGAGCAAAGAGGTCTAATTTGCCTTTTCTTCTAGGCTTTGTCCATGTAATCAAGTCAAAGTATTTTCTTTTTTTGCCTCAATTGAAAGAAATTGCAACTCTTTCAAGGTCATGACTCCTCCAGGGCCATGTCTCTTTTCAGGGGCTGCCAGCTTCCAAAGCCTGATGACCTTGGGGCATCGAGGTCCAGTCCCTCGCCCTCACTGGAGATGACGCTAAAGGCCAGTGTAGCTCCAGAGCTCCCCATGGGGCACCTTGGGTCTTCACTTGGCCTGCATTGGAGCTCAGTTTCTGCCCCTGACCCTTCCTGCTCCCTTCATCTTTGAATTAGCTCAGGCTGCCATAACAAAACATCACCCAGCGGGTGCCTTAGGCTACAGAAATTGGTTAGCTTCCAGTTTTGGAGGTTAAAGTATAAGATTAAGGAGCTGGCAGGATTGGTTTTTGGTGGAGACCCCTTTCCCTGGCTTCCAGATGGCTACCTTTTTGCAGTGTCCTCCTATGGCCTTTCCTCTGTGTATATACAGAGAGCTCTGCTGTCTCTCTTCTCATAAAGACACCAGTACTATAAAATTAGAACCTCATCCTATGACTTTATCTAACCTTAATTACCCCCTTAAAGTCTCTATCCCCAAGTACAGTCACATTGGGAATTAGGGCTTCACCTATGAATTTTGGAGGGACACAATTCAGGCCATAATATCTCCCTTTTCCGGATGTGGACCCTAAACACACTTCTTAATAACCTTTCCGAACTGATGTCTGTCTCAGTGTCTGCTTTCCAGAAAACTCCAGTTGCAAACACACTTTTAAACCATCCCAGGGCACACAGTGCCTGGAACAGAGTAGTACTCAATAAATGTTGACTGAATGAATTGATATTTGGATTTGAGCTCCAGTGTGAAGGATTACTCAGCACCATTAACTGCTAATGGCCAGAGAGAATAAAAACCCAGCTGTTCCCTTATGGGTTTTTATTTATGATTTGTTCCAACATGCCAGAGGCTGTTCACCTTGGAGACCTGCTGCGGATATGGGCACGGTGGGTTTTTATTTAATATTCATGTGTACAAACACCACAGACTTCAGCCCAGTGATCCTGAGGTCAAATAGCCTTTATTTGCCGAGGTAGCAAAGGGGTCATCAGACTGGCTGGGTCCCAGGTAGGAGTGTCTCAAGGGAAGAACAGAGATATTTTCTTGACTGACTGCTTTCTGTAAGGTAGTGTTACCCCCGAAGCCTTGTTGGCACGTATTTTCTCACATGCTTCTCACAACTGCTCTATAAAGTAGGAACCCTTGCTCACTTCATTTGACAGATAGAGAAACGGAGGCTTCCTTGCCAATGGCACACAGCAGAGAGTGGCATAGTTGAGAGTCAACCCTTGTCCAGCATCAAAGTCCCTGAAAGGAGGGTAGGACTTCCCCGTTTGATTCTATTCCATTTCAACAGAGGCATCTGCCCCCGGCTGCTCCTGTCACCTCCTGCCTCTCCAGGTTGATAGTGACAGGCTTGCCTGCCCTCTCCCTCCCCTTTCCATCCCAGCTGCTGTTTTCCCAGAGGCCTTTGCAAAGCTGAGGAGCCAGACCTCTGGGGGTCAGGCTGACACTAGAAGTTAATGATTATCAGTTGAAACAAAACACTTGTTTACATGTTGCCATCATTAGAGGTTCCAGCCTTACTTTTGCTGGGCCTCCTGCCAGATGTTTGGAGGGGGTTTTCACAAGCTGTGCAGTTTACTAAATACAAAAGCACTCATATTAAGGAGTTTTAGTATTAGGCAGTGCTGTTCTGATAATAGGTAACTGAATTTCTTCATCTGGTGCAAAAGGGACCAAGGCATTCCTTTAATTTGCTCAACTGGGGCACGCAGATGGTTCCTGAACCCCCACTGAGGAGAGCAGTTTGGTTTAATGGTATTCTGAGCATGTGTCTGGCTCCTGATAGATGCTGATGCAACTCTTCCTGGGAAAATCAGGGGAAACTTCATAGGAAAGTGACATTTGCTCTTGATGTTAAAGAATATGCGCCCCCGTCCCCCCCACCCCGCCCAAACCAGGTAAAAAGAAGGAATGGGGAAGAGAATTTTAGGGGAGACAACAGCATGTGCAAAGGCACTGAGGCATGGAAGTCTGTCTTTTTGAGGCTAGAAATCAGCTCCCTTACCATTATGCACTTGTTAGTGTCTGGCTGGTTGCTATCCAGACCAATGGTTCTCAGCCCTACTTGAATATTAGAATCATTGGAGGAGCCTAAAATAATGACTCAGTCCTCCTCCCTAGATCTTAATTTAATCAGTCTGGGAGGGGATTCCGAACATCTGTGTGTTTGAAAAGTTCTCCAGATTATTCTAATATACAGCCAAAGTATAGATTGATCCTTACATCTCCATGGCCTCTCATTGTCCCAACTTATGGACAAATGTATTAGTGAGAAACTTTGGCCAACTTTTAAATTTGTCCCTGAGTGTGACTAAAGTGCAAGATGGGGCTTCTTGATTGCTCAGCCTTGAGGGCAAACATTTCCCTTTGGGCTAGAGAGTCATGTGAGGCACCCTCTTTCCTGTCATTGCCTATTAGGGAAAGAATAACTTGCATGAAGAGCTCAACTTTGACCAGAGCCAGACCACGTCCATCAATCACGTAGGTAAACAAATACAAATGCAACTCTCCTTCTGCTGACTTTTCTAGATGAAGAAAAAAAATTGGTAAATTATTCAAGGTGGGGAGAGCAGGTTTTGTAACCGTGAATTGTAAGAGGGCTGAATAAGAATCTATAGTAACCTATACATATTTTATCTCTATTTTTTTCGCTCCTTTGCAGAAGATTTCAGTTTTCGTTTCTCCCAAGCAGGACTGCTCACTTTGACATTCCCTGGGTGTCTGTAGTACTAGGCAATAATTAAATATCAGGTGCATAAGTTGCTCTTTAATTTGACATGTGTGCTCCAGGCAATAACGGCACGCAGTGCCATGTGGGAGTGTAATTGCTAAGGAATAAAATCTTGTAGCGAGTGAGATCATTGTATCAGGTACGGTGTGACAGCTCATTTGATCATTATGCCTAGGCTAAAGAGTTTGCCTAATTAGTTTCCATTAAAACTCACCCTTTAATCAAGAGTTATTCTTGCATAAAGAATGTCACTCGGTCCAGATGAATGAACAATGGTTCCCCCCTGAGATTGGACTCTCAGATGCACTGGGATGCCATATGTCTTTTCAAACAATCCACACCCGGCCTTAAGCTGGGAAGCCTGAGCTGGAATGGCTGGTATGAATGAAGAGCAGGGAAGTCATTGGGAGGAGAGAATTGTGTGCTGCCAACCTTGGTGGGTGGGGCTTAGGATCTAAGGGAAGGCCCCTGCCAGTCACAGAAATCTGGGATTCCAGAGTCTTCCATATTTAGAGAGAATGGGGAACCTCAGAGGGGAAGTGACTTGGTCACAGTCACACAGCAAGGGTGGCAAATCTTGGCCCAGTTCTTCTGACTTGAAGCCCAAAACTCATTCTTTTTCATTAAATGGTGACCTCAATTTTCAAACTTTTTAGGACCAAGATATGAACCTCTCTCTCCCTTCGGATCCACTCTGAGTATTGGGCTTTGGGAAAGTGAGCATGAGTTCTGGGGATACTCAGCATTCAATCTCATTTCATTTCCATTCAATTTCATTTCCATCCTGTAGGCTCTGAAACCAACCTACTCTCCATTTGAATCACAGCTCTACACCTGAATAATTGCATGACCTTGGGCAAGTCACTTAATCTCTCTAAGATTTAATTTCTTTACCTACAAGATAGGAGTAATAGTTCGTACCTTCTGGATAAAAGGATTCTTCTCTGTACTTGCAATTCAGAGACATCTCTTCCCAATTTAGGTTTCCCAAGTGACCCTAATGCTCCCATATTCCTGTATTCCAGTATGAGGTGTTACTCAAAAGAATTCAGACTTTTGACAATCTGTGTGGGGATGATTTACCTTCTTTACCATAAGATTGACATCAGATTCAGATCCTATTCAGGGGTATCTGATGAGCTAGCACAGTGTGGTTCAGCCGTGGGCAAACTATGGCCCGCGGGCTGGAACCGGCCCATTTGAAATGAATAAAACTATTGGAAAAAAAAGACCGTACCCTTTTATGTAATGATGTTTACTTTGAATTTATATTAGTTCACACAAACACTCCATCCATGCTTTTGTTCCGGCCTTCCAGTCCAGTTTAAGAATCCATTGTGGCCCTCGAGTCAAAAAGTTTGCCCACCCCTGGTCTGGTTGGTGGGAGATGCCACAACTGAACTGGGATCTGACTAACGGAGCAAGAACCAAGCCACTGTGATCATGAGCTTCCCAGTTTCCTCACTGGGCCAGTGATCTACTCCAGGGAAATGTTTCTGTCCTGAGAAAGTGTTTGCCAACATTATGAGGGGCATTACTGCTGCAGCTTCATTCACTCCCATGGATGCACCTACCTCCATATGCTGTGGATTCCAAAATTTGTATCTTTAGCCTTGGTCTTCTACATTTAACCTGGATTTCTAATTGTCAATTGGAACCTCTGGCACTTCAGAACAACCCACCTGATCCTAAACTTACAGTTCATCTACTTCCCAGCTTCATTTACTTTTTATTAAAAAAACTAGAGGCCGGATGCACGAAATTCATGCAAGGGACTCGGCCTCACAGCCACAGCAGCTGCCTTAGCCCTCCCAGCCAGGGCTTCATCCAGAAGGTCATTCAGCTGTCCAGTCTAATTAGCATATTATGCTTTCATTATTATAGATATTTTTCATTGATTTCAGAGAGGAAGGGAGAGGGAGTGAGAGATAGAAACATCAATGATGAGAGAGCATCATTGATTGGCTGCCTTCTGCATGCCCCCTACTGGGGACTGAGCCTGAAACCCCCGGGCATGTGCCCTGACCTCCTGGTTCATAGGTTGACGCTCAACCACTGAGCCATGCTGGCTGGGCTTCATTTATTTTTAGAAAATTTAATTGACTTTGTCAAACACTGACATCCAAGCAAGGAACCTCAGAGCCGCCCTAGAGTGGGAGGACATGTGATGCAGTGAAAGAGTAGGAGCTCTCCAGCTGGAAGCCCGACTTGGACAAATTGCTTAATCTGTCTGAGCTTAATTCCCACATATTTAAAATTGGGTTTGATTACACTGCTTATCTCATAAGACCCTTCCCCATATGACTCTTGCTTGCCTTCCAACTTAAGGCTTCATTGCTTTCCCCCAAGTAGCCTTTGCTCAAGACACACCAGACTACCTACTCCTCCCAGATCACAGCAAGCATTTTCCCTCACGCTTTCATGCATTGGCACGTATTGTTTCCTGTCTGACATGCTTTTCCTTCCCATGCCCACCTGGCAAGCTCTTCCCATTCTCTATGTCTCAGCTTAAGAGTTAACGTTCCTAAACTTTGCTTGGTTTCCCAGACAGAGCTGGGGACTCTGTTGTTTACTCTTTCACAATATATATATATTTTTTATTTTTCTCTCAGGGACTCCTATACTCCAAATATTCTAATTTATATTTAATATCTTTTAGTTTTTTAAAAAATAATTTCTATCATTTCCTCAGTCTGACTTACCAATTCACTACTTCATTTTTCTTCAAAAATTTATCTCATAGCCTGCATTGCTTCCTTCAGCTATTTATCTTTTTTATGCTTAATACTTTTTACTTGGTATCTCTTATCTATTGTTCTTGCGTCATATTGTTAATGCCCCACCCCCAACTCATATGTTCTTAAGTGTATATGGCATGCTTATTTTACATTTTGAATCATTTATCTTAATAAATCTGCTCCAGATATTGTTCTCTGTGTTGCCTTTTTTATAGTAATTATATCCTCAAATCTAGTTATTTTGGTTTATGAAGCTGTGTTTTCCTGAAACTATCTGTCAACCACATTGGCAATGTGTATTGGGGGAAGTGGTTCTTAGAACCTATATTTTGCTGTCGCTTCTACATTTTTTTCAGTGTTAATTTAAGAGGAAGGAGAGAAAAATAATCAAGTGTCTTGGCAGAAACCAAAATTTTATATTTTATAATACTTGATATGCTCTCTACAAATGCATGTCATATATGTTAGTGGTTAAAAATAAGGACTCTGAAGTTATACTGATGGATTTTTTTTTAAAAATATATTTTATTGATTTTTTACAGAGAGGAAGAGAGAGAGATAGAGAGTTAGAAACATTGATGAGAGAGAAACATCGATCAGCTGCCTCCTGCACATCTCCTACTGGGGATGTGCCAGCAATCCTGGTACATGCCCCTGACCGGAATCGAACCTGGGACCCTTCAGTCTGCAGGCCGACGCTCTATCCACTGAGCCAAACCGGTTTTGGCTATACTGATGGATTTTTTAATTTTACTTTAAAAATGTTAAACTTTACAGTAATATATAATTTACATAAAATAAAATTCACTCATTTTGTAGATAGTATGGTGACTTTTGACAAATATATATATATATATATATATATATATATATATATCCATGTAACTACTACTACAATGTATATATTGAATATTTTCATCACCCCCAAGTTCTCATTCCTAGTCAATATTCACCCAAAAACTGTGACAGAGGAATGGATATAGGGCTTTAGTGGATGAGATAGACTGATGGAGTGGAAACTATTGACAAAACAGATTGAATGCAGTGGGAAGGAGAATGAAGTCAAAGTGCAAGGTTCTAAGATACAGTGGGGCCTTGACTTACGAGTGTTCCGACTAACGAGTGTTTTGAGATACCAGCTGTCTCTCGGCTGATTTTTTGCATTGAGTTGACAGAGTAATTTGAGTTAATGAGCTCCTTAACGAGCTCGGTCTCAGAACAAATTAAACTCGTAAGTCAAGGCCCCACTGTACAGGTTACTGGGAAGATGAAACTCATTAAAAATCAGATGTTAGGAAGGAAGCTGTGTGTGTGTGTGTGTGTGTGTGTGTGTGTGTGTGTGTGTGTATGTGTGTGGTGATGGAATAACTTCCTTTCTGGGCATAATGGCCTTGAGGTGTTGGTGAACTTCCTACATTGAGGTACTCAAGGGGACTTGGGGGAGATGTGAGAGATGGAGAAATGCATTTGAGTGGAGAGAAGTGAGAGCAGCCCCTCAGTGAACACCTGGGAGGGGACTTTCAGGTGCAGCTCAACCTGCCCAGGTGTGTCCGATAAACTACATGGAGGGGCAGCCGGCTCATGGCATCTATTTGCATAAGCTCATTCCTTGCACTTGGGAAAGAAGCCTGCTTGCAGGGAGAGGGGAAGGGGCAGTCAGACCTGTTGCAGGTCTGCCACAGAACCTGGTCCAGCCTCAGTGATTCAGGTCGAAGATCTGCGTAAAGAGGAACAAACTACTTTTTAGAAAGAAGATTATGAGGCTCCAGTGGGAAGTCGATTTTTTTCTCATCAACATGTAAGGACGTGAAACATAACGACGTTGAAGGGAACCACGTTATCTGAGGACCTGCTGTACTTTTTTGCTCCTGACTTTCCTGGACCCCCTTCGGTGGTGAGATGACCCCCAGGTCTGCACCGATTCACCTGACCTTCACCCGGTACACCAGTCTATGGAGGACACGGAACAGGGCGAGTCTGCGTTTTCTCCTCTCACACCGGCACAGTGAGTGATGAAAGCTTTCATTTTTGGCTTGTTGTTTTAATAGGCTACTCTGACCCTTGACAGACAGCTCAGCTCTCTCTCCCAACTTGGCTGGGCTCCTGACAAAACCCTTCGTTCTGCTCCCCCAATGCAGGCTTGGCTTCATGGGCCTAGGTCCGTACTTGATTTTATTCTCTGCGCTTGCTGTCTTGAGATCTTAATAATTTTGAACAAGTGGCCCCACCTTTCCATGTTATACTGGGCCTACCAAATGATGTGGTTGGTCCTGCCCTAATGTTAACATTTTACATAGCCATGGTACATTTATGGAAACTGAGAAATTAACATTGATTGGTACAGCACTGTTAGCTAAACTACAGACTCTGTTTGGATTTTACCAGTTTTTCTACAAATGTCCTTTTGTGTTCCAGAATCAGGATATCATATTATATTTAGTTGTTCTGTTTCCCAGTTTCCTCTTAATCTGCCACATTTCTTTGGTCTTTCTTTGTCTTTCACCTGGAAACTTTGGAAGACTCCTAACCAGGTAACTTTTTAGAACGTTCCACAGTTTGCGTTGGCCTGATGTGTTCTCTTGATTAGACCGAGGTTACAGATTTTTTGGGAAAATACCACAGAGGTGGTTTCCTCAACGTGACTTATCATGACCACTTGATGAGGGTAGTGTCTGCCACGTTTCCCAACTATGAAGTTACTATATTTCCTGTTCCATACTCTTATCTGTTCGAATGGAATAACTAATTCCAGCTGGAGGAGAATTAAGCCCCACCTCCTGGCGGGAGGAATATCTAACAACTTGTGAACAAATGTTCCAACCACCCAGCAATAAATAAATATTTGGAGGAGACACTTCGAGACTCGGCAAATATCCTATTTCTCTTTAATGTTTCAGCCGCTAATTTTAGCATTTATCGGTGGATCTTTCCTGCAACAATTATTACCAAGGTGTTGGTGGTGTTCGAATGGTGATCTTTTATTTTAAGAGGGGCCTTTAAAATTCTGGTGTTAACTTCATTTGTGTAGTGATTTGTTCTTTTCACTGAATGAGCAAAGCCTGCACTCCACCTGCAGCCTTCAGGTTCGCAATGAAACTTGGTTCAATTGAGCTGAATTGAATCACTTTTACCAGATGATGTTTAAAGACAGCAAAAGACGGATGGCTGGGCTGTGGTTCCAGGGACAGGTATATTACCTGGAAACTTGCTGGGAATGTGAATTATCAAGTGCCACCCCACACCTAGTCAGTTAGAAGCTGTAGGGGTGGCGCTCAGCAACCTGTGTTTTAAGGCCCCCTAGGTCAGTGGTCGGCAAACTCATTAGTCAACAGAGCCAAATATCAACAGTACAACGATTGAAATTTCTTTTGAGAGCCAAATTTTTTAAACTTAAACTATACAGGTAGATACATTGTTATTAACTCAATTAGGGTACTCCTAAGGCTTAGGAAGAGCCACACTCAAGGGGCCAAAGAGCCGCATGTGGCTTGCAAGCCGCAGTTTGCTGACCACAGCTCTAGGTGATTCCAATGCCCACCACTGATGTAGGAGATTCTTTAGTAATTAACTGTGTGTATATTCTAATGCTCTACAGCAGCGGTTCTCAACCTGTGGGTCGCGACCCTTTTGGGGGTCGAACGACCCTTTCACAGGGGTCACCTAAGACCATCGGAAAACACATATCTAATTACATATTGTTTTTGTGATTAATCACTCTGCTTTAATTATGTTCAATTTGTAACAATGAAAATACATCCTGCATATCAGATGTTTACGATTCATAACAGTAGCAAAATTACAGTTATGAAGTAGCAATGAAAATAATTTTATGGTTGGGGGTCACCACAACATGAGGAACTGTATTAAAGGGTTGCGGCGTTAGGAAGGTTGAGAACCACTGCTCTATAGGGACACAGGTCCCATTGAAACTACTATCTTTCCTGCAGTCCTGAATGACTGTTCTGTGGATGAATGAATAAACTGGCTGATTGTTTAAATAAATTTAATCAACACGTATGGAGTGTCCAGTCTATGCCAAGCATTGTTCTTTGTCCTGGAGATATTACCATCCTCAGCTTGAGAAGTTCATCATCTAGTGAGTGAAACCATATGATAATATATAATTGAACAACATGTTAAGTCTCTAATAGGCACTTGGGCAAACCATGCTCATGATGCCTATGACTTTTTGAGAATCTGTTATTTGCCAGATAGTTTTATGTATAGTACCTTATTTATAGATGCTAAAACTGCGTCTCTGAGAGGTAAAATCTCAGGAATGGAGCTTGAACCCTCGTCCTGCTGGCCCCAGAAGCTCTCTTCTCATTGCCAATCTGCCCTTGCCCAAGGAGTGACTCATTCTGTTTTGGGTGGAGGGGGTGGGTGTGCAGTTTGTTAGAAGGAGTGGAATAAATGCTAGTTTTTCAGGTGGAAAAGGTGGACAGGGAACTCCAGGCAGAGGGAATCTCTTGCAAAAAGCATAGGTTGTGAAAGTATGAAGCCTGTTGATCCAAGGTAGGTGATCCCACTGAAGCTAGAATAAGAGCTGCTGGATAGTGAGGGAAGGAGGGGCTGAAGAGGTGGGCTGGGCTAGAGGAGGTGGTGGCTCAGATGCCTTGAGGTCCACTTCCTGCTGGTTGCAGAGAGCAGTGTGCTGTGGGTGGAAAATCTATGGGAACCATAGTACAAATTACATCTGAGTCTCCCTGAAGGGAAGTGGCCTACTAGGGTGATTAGTAGCACAGGGTTTGGCATTATACAGACTGGGGTTCAGATGCATCTGTAATATGTACAATAATAATCACAGCATTCACAGGCACTTACCATGCATCGGAAATTTTCCTACCTACTTTACATGAACCCATTTGTTTATATTTGTGACAACTTTATGGAATTAATAACATTATTATTCCCATTTTATAGAGAGGAAATTGAGACATGCAGAGGATAAGTTCATAGAACTATTAAGCAAGGTAGATGGGATTCAAATGCAAAATTTTGAAGGTTTTTTTTTTAAATATTTGAAGCCACTTAAAATTCTTGTTTGAAAAAGAGTGAGGATATAATGGAATCAAATCAATGAACTTATTAAATGTGCCTTTTATTCATCAAAGTAGGTTTTGGAAGGACCCAGGCTAAGCAAGCCTTATTCTAGTCTGGAGTTCCTCTAAATTCTTAAAATAAATAATAATAACATTTATTAATAAAATAATAATAATATATTATTAAAATTATATATATATATATGTATATTTTCTGATATCTATTTTATTGCAATTTCACCTGAAGTAAAGAACAGTGGCACCCTGCTGGTGTGGTTCAGTTGGTTGAGTGTTGTCCCATGCACCAGGAGGTCACCTGATTCGATTCCCTGTCAGGGCACATGCCCACGTTTCAGGGTTTATCCTCAGTAGGCGGTGTGTAAGAGGCAGCCAATTGATGTTTCTGTCTCATTGATGTCTCTATCTCTCCCTATCCCTTTCTCTCTATCTCTAAAAAAAACAAAAAAACAATACAACATATTAAAGAACAGTGGCAATTGATATTAGAGGCAATGAATGAAATCTGGAAAGTACAATCTCTGGCCTCCCTATCATGAGCTTAGACTTCTTGAAGGTCTCCTAATGAACACAACTGTTATTACAAGGCTGTCTTTCACCCTCACAGATGGGAAGGCCTAGACCAGGGGTGGGCAAACTTTTTGACTCGAGGGCCACAATGGGTGCTTAAACTGGACCGGAGGGCCGGAACAAAAGCATGGATGGAGTGTTTGTGTGAACTAATACAAATTCAAAGTAAACATCATTACATAAAAGGGTACGGTCTTTTTTTTCAATAGTTTTATTCATTTCAAATGGGCCGGATCCAGCCCGCGGGCAGTAGTTTGCCCATGGCTGGCCTAGACACTCCCCAGGAGATGGGCGGTGGTGGGAGCGATTTTCACCCCATTTATCTCTTCAATATCAGCAATTTCTGTTTGTTTCTGACAGCAATGGATGTCATGCTGGGTAATCCTCTTCCTGTTGTGAAGGGACCTAAGCAATTACCAGTGAAGTATTCATGAAAGATCCAAGGAGAAAAGATAACTAATGAAGGTTTTTATCAGATCTACCAACAAATGAGAAAACACACTTTGGAGAAAACAAAGATTTTTTTTCTTTTTGGAGGTAAAGTTGTGTTATGTGTTTGAGTGTGTCTGACTGAATATGTTTTAAAAATCTTATCGGTATTAATACTAATGAATTAATTTCACTTTAAGGCCAGCCTTCATCTTCTTACAGAATTATGTGAGAATAAAAAAAAAAAAATTGGCCCACTAACTTCTCTTATGCTTCATCCTTGCAATACTACTATCTCTTATACTCATGGCAACCAGAGTGGTCTTTTGAAACATAAACAGATCATAACCTGTCCTTCCTTAAAATGTTCTCCACGATATCTCACGGCACTTAGAATAAAACTGAACTTGAGCCTCACCATGGCCTTCAAGGCCCTGAGGATCTGGCCTCTGCCCCCTCTCCAGCGTGCTCTGAGCCAGTCTCCTCTGGGCTCTGGCTCACTGCCCTTCTCAGGTCTGTAACCACTTTGAGCCCGTGCTCCTCTCAGAGCTCTTGCACCTGCTGGTCCTGCTGGTCGGAAGCAGGAACCACCCATCCGCTCACTCTGCCTCGCTTTTCCTTGTACGATGGTCTTCAGAGCATTTATCACTTTCTGACATTGTCCTTTGTTTCTGTGTTTAGTGTCTGGCCTCCCCTCAGCATAAGCCACATAAGAGAGGAACCTCATCTCTCTTATCCACCACTGCATGCCAGCACCTTGCAGAGTACCTGGACACTAACAGCTGCCCTAAATGTTTTTGAATGACTGACTGACTGACAATTAATGAATGTAAAACTTGGCTTCCATCCCTATCCACTGTGCTGTTCCTGGTCTAGTTTTTCTGTTTGTGTTCTAATTAAGCATTGGAGGAAGCTCCAGTCAGCTCACCAAGTTAGAGTGAGTGCTCTGTGGGTCATGGAGATCTGGCTCAGAAACTGGCCAAACCTTGATGAATCAGGTTAGAATAGGTATTTAGGACTCAGGGGCTGTGATATGAAAGAGAATAGCTCATCCTCAAGTTTGAGACTTGGGTGTCACGGAGTTTACTGAAAGAAATGATTGCTGGACAGTCAAAAGTTACAATTATGTTTTCCAAACTGAATGAATGATGCCATGAAGGGACTTCAGAGAGCTTCCTTTAGCAAATAAGCCCATTAATTAAATTTCTAAAATACCTTCTACCTCTATTCTGAAACTTTTCTTTCTATTGTACCAACCTAGTTAAGGTTTACTTTTCCTCTTCTGAAGGAGATTCTGAGGATCTTTCTTTTTTCTTTTTTTTAAAAAAATATATTTTATTGATTTTTTTATAGAGAGGAAGGGAGAGAGATAGAGAGTTAGAAACATTGATGAGAGAGAAATATCGATCAGCTGCCTCCTGCACACCTCCTACTGGGGATGTGCCCGCAACCAAGGTGCATGCCCTTGACCGGAATTGAACCTGGGACCTTTCAGTCTACAGGCTGATGCTCTATCCACTGAGCCAAACCAGTTAGGGCGAGGATCTTTCTTAAAGGCTAATGCAACCATGGAAATCCCCTGCTTGCCCCTCAATACAGGGATCCCAGCCTGGGGCTGCACATCAGTTACCATCAGATGGAGGCAAAAGAATGTTTGCTGCCCAGTGTTAATCAGTTGTCAATCCATTGTGGTCATTCTCCTTGTAGACATTGACCCTCTTTTATTCCTAGTTGCCAAATACAGTTCATTTGTACACCTACCTCCTCTGCCCAAAGTTCTACATTTACCATTTCTTACCAATCAGAAGAGAGTAGCAGAGAGGAAAGTGTTCCTCATGATTCAACCTAGAAACTAAGATGTTTCTGTAGGAATCATGGTGCAAGAACTCGATGCCATGTCTCACTCCAAGGAGTTCCTTTAGAACAGAGGTGGGGAACCTTTTTTCTGCCAAGGGCCATTTGGATACTAGTATTTATAACATCATTCACGGGCCATACAAAATTATCAACTTAAAAATTAGCCTGCTATAAGTTTGGGCAAACGTTTAATTAACTCATCCCTAATGCCTTGGCAGGGCCAGACCAAATGATTTCGAGGGCCTTATAGGGCCCGTGGGCTGGACATTCTCCACCCCTGCTTTAGAAAAAAGGTCATATAAGATGCCTCCATAATAGCTAGTGGAAGCATTATGAGAGACAAATGCAGCAAGGCTACAAATATGAGTTTTGTCCTTAATCTGAAGATTTTTGTTCAGTGAGGTCTTAGTTGATAAATTTTATTTTAAAGAAATTTAATTTATTAGAAAACAATTCTCAATTTTCTTTTGTGAGCTTTTTGAATTTTGTGAAATACAGTGTTTATCCATGAGCATGTGAAAATCTTCCAGGTAAATCTTGGACCAAGGGTCACTCCTGTATCCAGGAATGTCCTTCCCCATCAGAGCATCAGTAGATGAGAGTAAAACTCAAATGACATAAATACTACATGTTTGTAAAAAGGCATTTACAAAACTGGCAATCAAGGGAACACATTTTTCAAGATATTAATATGTCACAAAAATATTTAGTGCACTATTGTTACATTTACTTTAAAAGAAGATCCATGAAAAGAGGGACTTTGTCTTGTTTACTGTTATGTTTCCAGCATTAAAGCAGAGCCTTGCACATAGCACCAAATATATTTATTTTTGAGTTAAATGTGTTCAACTTAAATAGGTTTCTTTGCTGCATGACTTCTCAGAGTCGTATTATGCTTATGTACATAGAACAGCTTCAAGAGGAGGCCCTACCTAACCTGCCTTACTTTCCGAACTTGGTTACCCTAGGGCACATCTCTTACTGTCTACTGGAACAGTGTTTCATTAACGACAATTTGGGAAGTGCTGAATGAAATTAAAAGAACAGGTAAACATTTCCAAGGCAAAAGAAAGTACAGGTGGTATATTTGACTTGAAAAAGTTAAATCTACAGTCTAAGCTCTGTTGCAACCTTTTGCTAACCTATATTTTGATTCTTGAGTGAGAGAGAGCTGCTTGAGATGGGAAAAGTGAGAGCCCTTTGGCATGCAGAAAACAATTCCTACTGCTCTGGGCCTGGATAGTAGATAAATTGACATCTAGAAGCTTCTCATGAAACCCAATGACAGGGGTTGTCCACAGAGTGGCTGTATCTTATAAAGGGTTGCTTGAAGTTTATCTATTCAATTGGCTGTGGCTAGGACAGGGGACACTGATGTTTGGGTCTCTTTTTCCATGTGAGTTTATTCACCTTTTGTTGTTGTTGTTGTTGTTCTATGTTGTATGTCTATGGGACATATATTAATGTGTGGTCTGGGTTTATTACTACAGAGGAACTTAGGCACAGAGGATGCTGGGTTGATAGTGAGTGTCCTTGAGTGACCTTGGACCTGTTGTAAGTCTCCTCCTCCAAAAGATGGGGATGATAATATTTATTTCCTAAGATTGTGAGGGTCAAATAGGATGAAATATATCCACCTATTACAACAACTAGCTATGATCATTGGAATCATTGGTAATAGTAATAAAGATAATATTTCTGGGAGCTCACTTCACTCATAACTTATATTTCATTTTAAAACATATATTTCTGAGAACTCTGCATATAGTGTTTTATAAGAAGACCCTGCAAGTCATTTCTTTTAATGCAAAACACATGCTTCAGGGAAGTTGCTAGGTAGTTTTGAAAGAGGGTGTGCAGTAGCAAGAGGGAATTGCTTGCCAATGTGAACTTTCACACTCACCTTCTGTCATTGCTTCCTGTCTCTAAAGAAAATAAAACAAACAATGTCTAACAGGGAGGAAAAAAGGGAAGAAAAATTGGGACTCTTGCCTCTCCAGCTATTTGTTCACTATCCCATTTCAATTTCATGTTATACCCTCTTTTTATTTGGCTTAATAATTTCCAAGGCCAAAAGTCTATAATTCCAGTTATTTGGATTCTCCTCTACTATATGAGTAACATACAACATAGCAGGAAAGAATAAGCCCTTTTCTGCATGTCATTGTTTAAGGCAGGGTATGTTCACCTGGTATGTCCACTTTTGGCTCCTAGGTCATGATTACACTTGTCAACTGGCCTCATTTTGTCCTAAGGTCTCAGACCAGCCACCTGGAGGGCCTCTTTCAACCTGAGACACTCTAAAGAAAACAGAAACATTGATAGCTGATCATGTACAAGGTAGAATTATATTTAATTTACAAAGCGCATAGTTTAGGCCCAATTGCGTATTTATCCTGCAAATACTGTAGCCCAAGTACTTAGAACATTGCCTGACACATGGGAGGAACTCAATGATTGCTTATTGAATAAAAAATATTAAATCTAAACTTTGCTACAATGTTTAAAGTATGAAGAGGAAATCAATCAAACAAACAAAAAAAGCAATGACCCTTAGTTACATGCTCAGATAACCCATACTGTCCCCATATGAGTAATGTATAAATCAGATTTAAAAAGTTAAACTAAACAGAAATTATTGGAAGAATGCTATGAAAGGAGCGGTGTGGAGGAGGTGATTTTTGAGGATCCTTCCACCTCTGACAGGCTGCAGTTCTTAATTTATTGAGGCCCAGTCACCCCAGTTCTACTTGGAACCTCACAGCAGCAAACTCCTTGCTTGTCTCAGCTGGTTCAGGCCTTGGAGGACTTGGGGGGCTTGGGAGTCTGCCTCAGGATGTAACTATTTACACCACTGGTTTCTCCTCGGATGTGATTGGAAAAAATCTCTAAAAGCTTTGATGAGCATCTTCTCCAGTTTCTGTACAGATCCATCACCGCACAAATGAATACTGTGCAGCTCCGAGGGATGCTGACTGCCTGCTCCATGTTTATTGTGCTTGCGTTTGCCCAAGGTAGATGTGGACTGGTGAGCTGAGGCAGCCCGGGGTAAACATTGAGGCAGCCTTCTTTCTAGATATTTCTTGGGAGGGTTTCTTCCTGTCCATTCAAGAGAGGCAGCTGGTGGTATAGCTTACATCAGAAAACATCTTTGTAAATGCATTCTGCAAATTGTGGAGCAGAGGCCCTGGCTAATGAGGCCTTCTTTAGCTCGAACCAAGGCCTGTGTCTCTTAAGCACCCCCCGGATGAGTTTGCAGTTGCAGTCTAGCTGATGCTAACTGAATGTTAGAGCACCAGGAAAGAATGGTGATTCAGGCTCTTCAACACCTCCCCTAGATGGTTCAGTGGTCAGACCTCCCCATCCAGGCTCAGAACCCACCTGCAACCTAATACCATCTAACATTTAGGCTTTCATTTTTATCTTTATTTTTTAAATTAAAGATACATTTTATTGAGGAAATTTGATATATAACATTGTGTAAGTGTCCACATTTATACATTATAATAATTGTTGATGTGGCAATATTTATCACATTATGTAATTATAGTACAATATTATTATCTGTATTCATTATACTGTGTATTAGATCCCTATGGCTAATTACTGCTAGTTACAAGTTTGTACCCTTAAATACCATCACTCTTATCCCCCACCCTGCACCCCATGTCTTGGTAACCACCATATTACTGTGTGTGTGTTTTTTTATGGGTTTTAACTCTTTTAGAATCCACATGTAAGCGATATCGTATAGTATTTGTCTTCCAGCTAACATTTAATGAGCATTTCTGTACACAACACTACCTGCATCACCCACATATTCACACCTTTTCCATTCATTGATGAGGACACTGAGATTTGGAGACACAGGTTATACAGTTAGTGGCAGAGTGTGGAGATGGTCTGACTCAAGAGCCTGGTTGGTATGCTCAGATCATGTCTCCCCATGGTCGGCAAACCGCTGCTTGTGAGCCACATGTGGCTCTTTGGCCCCTTGAGTGTGGCTCTTCCACAAAATACCACATGCGGGTGCGCACATACAGTGCAATTGAAACTTCGTGACCCATGCGCAGAAGTCAGTATTTTGTGGAAGAGCCACACTCAAGGGGCCAAAGAGCCACATGTGGCTCGCGAGCCATGGTTTGCTGAGCCGCAGTTTGCTGACCACTGACAAAGGCAGCTGCTTCACTGAGCTCCCCCAGGGGTCCATATTGCAGGGACAGGCCCAGGGACCACAGAGCAGAATAAAGTCCACGGAGAGTCAGTGGTTAGGAAGCGTCCAAAGAATGTCACACCAAGTGGGGAGATTAGGGGTCAAAGGAGCTCTGTGTTTTCAAATATGTTTGCCTCATATAGAGAAAATAATTTTATAATTAAAAAATTTCCCCTCTATCTATTCTAATTTCCCTGATTTTGTTTCTAATTTTTTGTAATTTATATTTTGTCCTCTCCATGCTATCTCATACCCTCTCCCATTTCCTTCCACCGATTGCCACCATGCAATGGTAGTCTCTGTTGATACAAATACCAACAATTTGGATTATTTGGCAATCACATAGCTTTTTCATATCAAACTCGTAACTAATAAACACAATTTAAGCTTATATTTTCCCCACATAATGACTGCTGTTTAGCTAGGTATTCTCTATGTCTATCTCTGAGAAGTTGACTTTTCTAACTTATTGAAAACATTATATTTATTCCTTGTCAAGTGGATAATATTTCATTCAGTTATCTGACTATTCTTCCAACTTTTTGTCATCTGCATATTTTGATGGGCATGCTGCCTACATCTAAGCAAAATTCTGGGAAAACTATTAAATAGTTTAGAGCAAGGACACCTCTCTTACTAAGGGTGACCATAACTCCAGAATATTTTTATGATGGTCTTAATCACAAATACTCTCTTCTATGATCTTCAATTATTGGTACAACAAATAGTCAATGAGTCTATAGCATTCCACTAGAGATTTTTATCTAATAGTCATTACTTCCATATAAATGTTCAACCAGCTATTCAGGAAATTCCCATATTTTTCTGATTTCAGATTTATCACCATATACTTTGTCAAACACCTGACTGAAAACAGTATATAACTGATCTACTGACAACTCAAATAAAATCCCCATTGGGTTTATTTAGTAAGATTTGTTCTTATGGGACCTAGCCATTATTGCTTATTTTATACACTTTCAAAACCACTCATTTAATTATTATTGCTTTGCTAGTGGTTGAAATAACTAGTCTTTAATGTCTGGATCTGCCTTGGCCTTTTGTGAAAATCAACGCATCATCATTCATTCATTCACTCATTCAACAAATACTCAGTGAGTGTTCCTTGCATGTCAGACACTGTTCTTGGTTCTGGCAACACAAGAGTTATTTTTATACGCATTCATCTTCTTTTTAAGCATCTTTCCTTTTGATTACTTTTTTTTCATTATTTCTCAAAAATCACTGGCTTGTAGATTCCCCTCTCAAAAGAAAAAAAAATCTGCGAACAGGACTATTTCAGTTGATTTCACTGGGGATTGCACTTGTTGGAAGTTGAGAGGATGGGGTTGGGATTGAATATCAAAAGTCCTAGGCACTACTTATTATTTATTTATTCTTCAATTGATCAGTATTGAAGAAAAGAGATAGAATAAAGGGAAGGAGGGCAGTCTTATGAATGGATAGAGCCAAAGCTGATGAAGCCAGAATAATTTCCTCCCCATTAATTCCTAGCATCATCAGCCACCTCCGTTGGTTCTCTACCACGCAAGCTCCTTAACTATCACTTAACAGGATAAACACTTTCATCTCTGCAATAGTGTGTGACAAGGAATAATAGTAATTTACAGTACTTGAATCCAAGCAATTAACTCTACAGCATTTTATGAAAATGCAATTATTCTCTAAGTAGGAACTCCTGGGCCACTGCTGGGAGAGATGGGCTTTGCACAGTTGCACACACTTCTGCCTTAGCTGGGACGAAGGACTTTTTTGTTTGTTGCATATCCTCAGCGCGCCGAACAGGCTGGGTTACGGCTCACGTACATTTTAGCTTTGGGTCTTTTGTGACGAGAGCCACGCATTTTCAGTGAAGATTTGGGGATGAATCATCTGGGTATATTTCACAAATGTTTGCAACTTTCTGAAAAGCAAAACATGCTGCTTTGCTAGAAGCCCTTTTTCTTCTTTTGGTTTTACTTCCCAATCTGCAGCCTTCTCACTGGAATAAAATCCACATCCATGCGAGTGTGTGCACATGCACGCACACATACACACATACACCCACACACCCCAGAGCTGGTGGGCTTGGAGAACACCATTAATAATGTAACCAAGTCTGGGCGCTTTTTAAAAGTCTATTTCTTGCTTATAAATAAATGGTAATTTGTTTAAAAGCATCATTACACACAGTGTTCAGCTAGATCCCATGCATTCGATTATTTTAAATAAATGGACCATAAATGGAACAAGTTCTTTCTAATTTACAAATGATAGGAAACATTTTTCAAGGAAAAAAAGGAAAAAGTGTAAAATTTGTTCTTAACTACATCTCATTAATGTGGAACTGTTCAATGACCTGTAAAGATTAAAGAATTAGTGAATTGGTGGAATTATCAGAATGAAAAATCTGTATAATTTTGGTTTCAATTTAAAAATCTACTGAACAGTCTAGCGACTTTAGCCTCAGATATTACTTTTTAATATCAGTTCCCACAAATGTGGTGGCATTGGGGTTACAAATGAACTGAATGGAAAGCAACAAATAGTATATTCAAATTCACAGCACAACAGAGGAGCTAAGTGGGAAGGAGGGACGCCTTGGGGGAGGGAATTTTTTTCCTCAATAAAACAACTGAAGACATTTAATTAAGTGACCACTCTACTAAGTGGAGCAAAAATTAATACACATAAATGCTTTTATGTCCAGGCGATGGTGTCTTAATTAAGAAGTTGGTTTTAAATGGAGAACGAGAGACAGAGCTATTTAACCAACATTGATAGAACATCTTCCTTCCTAAAAATTTTCCAGCAATCACACATAGGAGGGACAGCAGGAGGGAGTGAGAAGGTCTTACATAATAGATATGACTCAAAAAGTGTGAATATCTCAGTTGATGAGACCTGCTATAGGCAAGGTATGGCCTAAGGACCCCTTCTTCACCTCTTCCTCTCCTGCCCACATTGACCTTCTCCACCCCATGATGGCTCACACCTATCAGCAAGGGGTATCTCTCTTCTGAATACCCGTCACTGGTCCCTTTCTATTGGAAATCAATTTAAACATGTGTATATGTGTGTGACTTTTTTAAACCCATCCTGCTAGACTATAATTCTTTTGAGGTAATACATTATTTTTAAGGTCTCTGAATGACCTCATCATACCAAGCTCAGGGTAAAGGCACAATAAATGTTTTTAATTGAGGATTCCAGATACCTGAGGACTTTGTGGAGGCAATTTGTGCTAGGGCCTTAGCCCCTTGCCCAGGAAAAGAAGGTCTGGAGAGGGGAATTCCTAAGGAACTGACTGGTCTCTGGACAGTTTGCATCTGTCCCAGGGGGCAAATTCAGCCCGAGGCCAGGCTTGTTGCAGGAGTCAGAGCCAAGGGCAGCTTGTCACTCCCAGGAAGTCAGGTGGCCTGGTGCCATAGAACTGAATGTGTCTGAGGATCTAGGTTCTGGGACCATGGAGGAGCACATCTCTTTCTCTCCTTCTGCCAGCTGGAATAAGCAAGGATTGTAATGCCTGCTTCTGGGAGGATGGCCAAGCGGCTTTCCCCAAGTCTGGGTCCAGTGGATGGTTTGGCCAGGTTGGGGGATGAGAAATATTATACATATTGTAACCTCAAGTTCCTACTCCTTGCCCTGCTTCCAGGTGCCCTGAGAAATAGATGATGTGTGGGCAGGTTGCCTGGGCCCTGCTTGCGCTGCACTCATTCTGTGGGAAGGATTCTCCCCTCTGCCAAAGGAAAGAAAGAATGCAGGGTCCTTTGCTTTGACAGTGACTCTTGGGGGCTCTTTTTTTCTTTTTGCACATCTGTATTGAGGAATAATTGACTGGTAAAAATTGTGTATATTTTAAGGTGCACAACTTGATGATTTGAACTCTTCTCACACGTGATGGCCAGAGGACTATGTCAGGCAGATGAGGGCATCCCAGAGCTTGAACCCTGTCAGGCCCTGGGGAATACACAGACAAACCAGACAAGATTTCTGCCCTCAGGAGGTGTGTAATCTGGTGTGAATTCAGTTTGGGCTGGACGTTTATAAAATATGAACAGGAAAGTCGGAGCCAACAGCCCAGGCGTTTTGGTTGGACACAGTTTCCTCCATCCTGGTCTCCTTCAAACAAACCTCCTGGCTTCAGAAGTGAGCTTTGCAGCTCGCACCAGGCCACCACTGCCATCACTAGGCATTCAGGATTCCACCAGGTCACTTTTCACAGCTTGCTTCAGGCTAATTCTTTAGCCTTTCCCTTTCTCACTCTGGCCTTTGTCTCTGATTGTTTTCCTAACTTCCTTGACTGTGTCATGACCATAGTCACAGCCCAGAAATCCTCTGTTGGACACCTTTCATCTTTTCTTCTTTTCGCCTGTGCTGGATATTTTCTGTTGCTTTCAATCCCTCACTCTCCCTACACTCTATTCTGTTCTCTTGGAGTCTGACCTATCAGAATGGCCTCAACGGCTCCATTGCTTTTGGAAGAAAGAATGAGGTTGGAAGAAAAACAGGGTCAGGGAGCTTCTTCTCTGCTCCTTTTCTCCTGGGCCACTGTGGGTGGCTATTTTCCAGAGTTCTTCGCAGAAAACCCTTTCCATACAGCTTTTTGATTCATCTCTCACTTCCCTTCCCATTATGGCCTAGAAGTCAGAGTGGTTGCTGTTATTAGCCTGAGGGTACTGTCTCCTTAAACCCTGCTCACACCCTTATACATAGTTCCTTTGTTAAAATCTCATTAAATTACCAGTTCAAATATGCTTTCTGCTTCCAGGTACCTGGCAGATGCCATGCTCTCCAGTTCATGCCCTTTGGTAATTTTTCTCCAGCTCCACAAACAATGACTCTGGTTTAGAGGGACATTGCCTGGACCCTGGATCCCCACATTGGGCCTCATGGGCCTGCAATTCACTTGATGTTGTACATTTTGAAGATGAATAACTAGGCTAAGGATGCTGCTCAACATCTTATAATGCACAGAACAGTTCCCCACAATAAAATATTATCTGGCCCCAAATGTCAATAGAACAGGGATTAAAAAACCCAGATCTAGTATATTGTTTCTACTGGAGGGATGAGAGGAAACCCATAGGGGTATCTTCTGGGATTGATCTGTAAAGTTCAATAACTCAGATTATTCTAGGTGAAAATTTTTCTAAGAGAGACCAAATTCGGTATAGTTGGGGCAGGAGTCCAGGGACATGGCACTGAGTGTTAGCTAGACCTGGGCACTGAATGTTGATGCTTCAGAGTTGGGGCCAAAGCTTAGAGCTCAGACTGGAGTCGCCCACACTCCTTGGCCTCTGTGCCCCATCTCTCTCAAATTTTCATGTGTTATTGGAACATAAGTCCATCTACCTTCCAAGCCCACACTCCTGCTAGCATAGCATCTCTACTCGTAAACAAAGAGGAGATAATATCGAGGAGAAGTGTTGGGTTTTTGTTAACTAGGAAATAGAAGTTCCAGAAGAAAGACAAAAAGGATTAGGTAGGACATTGGAAGATCTAGAAAGAGGAAGCAAAGACACCTCAGGCTGACCATGGCTGAATGCTCACTAATTAATGGACCTGGGCAGGAGGAGCATGATCTAGGCCTATAGTATCACAAATCTGCAGAAGTTTTCTTGACATCACAGAAACTCTGCCCTTACAGTAATGAAGATGTTGTTTTTGAGAACATCCTCAGTAGATCCCCAGCTCCTTCCTGGCTCTGGGGAGAGGTGTCAGTAATCATGCCCAGGTGGTTGAGGAAGAGGAGGGATCAGGTCTTCTGGATGAGTTGATCTGGAGGTTGGCATGGAGGATGGTTCTGGTGGAGATGTCCGCAGATGCATGGCTTCCTCCAAGCACACAAGGGCTTCTAGCATCCTTTGAAATCAGTCAGTGGTCTGCCTGTAATCATTGCTGTGCATGGTTCCCTAATCAGGGCCCAGAGTCCAATGCCAATTGTTTCTTTTACTTTTTAATGGATTCGAACTCCATACCGGAGCTCAGGAAATCAAAGTACTTCTGGAAGATATTTATTAGTGGCCAAATTATAAAAACACATAGCAAACCTTTAGTTTGCATTACAAGTGTTAATATATGCAGAGCCCTGTGAATAGCTCATCTTTCTGCCTCTCTTGTATCTTAAATTTTTCATTACAAATTTCTAGGGCTTCAAAGTAGACTCTCACAGCCAGTGCCTTTTTTCCTCCCTTGCATGACAAAGAGCTGTCAAAAACGGTTCCTGGGCTGGCTAGTTTCTTCCCCTTTCTTCTCTCATCTAAATGTCAAACAACTTAGCTTAAATAAAGCCCAGCATTCTTCGTCTGGTGCTTTTCAAAAGAAAAACACCCCCACAGAAGGCATCTACAAAGACCCTAATTAATGTTTCTCATTGATTTGGTTTTAGTGTGATGTATTTTATTAAAAAAATATGAATCCAGAAGGCACTCTCATTAAAATCATTAGCTACCCAACATTGGCTGCAAACAGCCTGGTGCATGGTGCATAATAGGGCTTAAGAACCCAGACTCACACACACAGACACACAACTCACATGTGCACTTGTACATTCACTTGACATGCCTCCCAGGTTATGTACAACACACCTGGGTGTGTACACATGCAAAATTGTGTGCAAGATATGCACAAAACACACATGCATACATACAGAGGTATGAGTTGTACATGCAAGTATACCAACATGTATGCATCTGATTACCCATTGCATGCCCAGAATATAGAAGGTGGTATATGTTCACACACAGAGTGTACACATACATGCTCACACTGACTAGGTGCCAATGGATATCTATGTAATAGAGGGAGAGAGAAAGAGAACTGTCTCTTATGTTTCTTGGGATTATATGTTTGGGAGAGATCAAGAAACACTCGTGCCAGTAGCTTTCCACATTGTCTCCACTGGTGCCAGTAGCTTTCCACATTGTCTCTTAGTAAGGCTTTTTTAAAATTTCTTTTTCAGTTGGCTTCCTTATTCCAGGGACCAAAGTCATCAGGACATAGCAGGGACATGCGCCTGTCCACCTCTCCAGCTGAGACTTGAGTTTTCTTTCGATAGGCGGGATGTTTTCTGGATCTATCTCTTCTGACTGGTCTGTAGACTTTCATGGTGAGGATGGAAAATGGAAGAAGAAGAGAGGGCTTCTCAATTTTAGTTGAATGAGGAGAAGTCCTTGCTCAGAAACTACTGAAGCTGAGATTTAGGCTCTTTAGGTGGCAGCTTTACCAGTGGTGGCTTTTGATGAAATCCCACATGTTGTTTCCCTTCTAGGAGTCAATTCTTGGATAAACAAATCCTGTCTCCATCTTATATCCTATTTCTGACGTGCCCTTTATTGTTTTCTGAAGGTGGCAATTTCAAAGGGGCTTCTATGACTTATAGGAGGATCTGGTGAAGTTCCCTCCTCAACCTCACCTCTAAGACAAATGGGCTCTCTGCTCCCATTATGATGTTCCTTTTCTCTTGACAGTCAGTGGGGGCCTGAGATTAACCCAAGTATTCTTCCTCCCAGGCAAGCCTAGCTGGTGAGAGTTCAGTGTTAGAATGTGGGGCCATAGATGTTATAAAAGATCAGATTTGCTCTGAAGATGCGTTGCTGTTATTTCACATACATATATATTTCTTTCAAGACTTTGCAGGGAGGAAGTTACTGAGCCAAGGCATGGTTTATGTATACTCAGGACCCACTTGTCAAGATATTATCGCACCCTAAATGATGCATGAAACTTGGGCTGGATGGTACTGCAAATCCTCTGAAATGAGGCTCCATGCTGTACTTTTTACTAGAGTCCCCTCCCCGCCAAGCCCACGGGGAGCACAGACTTATGTTCAGTGACCCTTTTCTCTCCTCCTCCAGGGACCACAGTTGCATACCCACATTTTCCCACAGAGGAGAAGTTGCTCACCCAAGATAAAAAAACACACAACCCTTACATTTGAGGCCCATATTACCCCAGGGGAACAGGGCCTCTATGTTCAAGGTCAAATGCCCATTTAACCTCTCATTTTATCTTGAGCTTCCTGCCCTTTTTCTCACCCATGTGGCACAATCAGTAGACTGGCATATAGGTCATTTCTCCTTTTCACTCCCTTAAAGCATGAATGATTGTGGGGTCCCCAAATTTTAGATTTGGGTGGAAGAAGGAAGACTATGTTCATCCTTAGCCCTAAAACCTGTTTCATGACCCATTTTTACCGAGGTTTGGGGCTTAGGGTACTTCCTGGTAATTAACAATATAATTAATACTTTGCATCTTATTTAACTAGTGATCAGAGTATATCATCATTCAGAAGCCCAAGTATGTGAGTAGGAATGAAGGCAACTTCCATTCATTACATATAGGAGCACAAATAACATTCAATAGCAATCCATCGAGATAAAATAAATAATGGCTACTTTAAGCATTAGAGTGGGGGCAGGGGGGGTTATGCACCAAATCCTCTCCAGGTAATGAAAGCATAGTGTCCATGTTTTGCCATTTGTCAGAACAAAGTAAATATTGGAATCTTAACACTTGCATCCTCTCAGCTAAATATCCTTCTGTGGTTATTGCTCAAATACTAAAAATACTAGTGTAAGTTCTAGTGCAGAACTGACATCAGAGTGATTTATGAAGAGACATAACCTGCTGCCTCTCTGAATTCATACATCCACCATCAGAGTTCATATCAATTTTGCTCTGGTCCCCATTAGCAATATTGTCAAAAAAATCACAGAAAAATAACGACCCTGAAAGCCAAGAAATTTAGATCCGGATATGAGCCGTAAATCTGTATTAATTTAATAGTTAAAGTGCGTTAATGCTTTATAATATTTTTTCTTTATAGAGAACACAATAGTGAGGTCATCTGTAATAAAGATGTTAATCCTGAGCCACCTGCTAGTTTGTTTTGCCTCTTGGGGCAAGAGGACATTAATGGATGAAATATGGCCTCAAGCTCCTTAAAATGGTGTTTTATGGCAACCTCTATGCAGGGCTATAAAACACTCACTCTGAGTGATAAAGAATCTCAAGAAGGGATATACACTCTCCATCATGCCTGATCTGACATTAGCCTTGCTTAACTTATCACCCATCTCCAGGCACCCACTAGGCTGGGCAGCAAAGTGAGACCAGGGGCAGCCTCAGGGCTCAGGGAGGAGTAGAGTGAGTTATCTGGCCTTTTGGACCAGAATTTTCAGTACTCGGCTCTTGGGAAGGTCTCCACTCTGGAATCTATTGCCTGTTTTTCTCCCTGGCTCTTTGGTTCAAGAAAATGATTGATTGTTCCATCATTGGATCTCTGGGTAGGTTTTTGTTACATACACAAGAAAATAGTAAGTCATACTCACCCACCTATCTCTGAAAGTATTTTCCTTTCACATTGTGGAGAGCATCCTTTGTTTATATTTCAGAGGTTTCTTTCTAGAATAAGCAAGTAAGCCCCATGCAGAGTCTTCTCATTCCCTTTTAATACGCAAATTTCTTTCTTTCTTTTGGTTTGGAGCAGGTCACTTTCATGGACACACCCAATGACCTATTCAGATTGTGCCAATCTCCAGGTGGGAAACCCTTTCTCCTCAGGACTTGCTGAATTAGGGTACACACTTCACCTTGGCACTCGAGGCTCCTGGACCATGGAGATAACGAGGACACTTGCAGCTTGTCAGAGAGCAGGTGTCTAAGGGAATGGCTCCCATATCTGCCCTAAACATATTTGGGGAGTCCCTCCTTGGTGTCTTCTCTAAGAGAACACAGACTCCAAGCGGTCCATGAGAAGGAGAGGCAAAGCTGCCTAGAAGGTCAGTGTCAATGAACTGGCAGAGGGTTTGTTACACAGACTAGCTCACCAATAATTGTGGGGTAGCTGGACAGGGGATACAGGCCTTAAGTAAAAGAATGGCATATACAGATGAAGTCCCAGCAGGAAGTGATTGACATGCAAGTGAGAGGCAGGCATAGGAGAAGGTTATGCCTTCTTTTCAAGGTCCCCAGAGCAAGGAAGCCCCAGCCAGCTGTTGCTTCTCAATGTTAGTGGTCTAGTGAGAACAAAGCTAGGATTTCTCAGAAGGTCCTGATGGCTTGAGGTCCACACATGGACACAAGCCACTAGCACTACCTCTAAGGGTGCTTCCTTTCTGAATGGGACCAAGCCTTTATCCCATTCAATGATTGTAGAAGGAAGAGGAGGCCTACAGCTCCTCTAGGCACCTGTGGAATACTCAGGCTGGACCAGCGTGGGCACAGGCTGTGCATCTCTAGTCATACTCCTCTGAGTGGCTGAGAGACTGTTTCTAAGCCACATGACCAACTCACTGGATGTGTACAGATGACACATTCTAGGTGGTGGAGGTTTCTTCTTCTCTTAGTTTTCCTTACCTTAGATTTTAAAGTCCTGTCAACAGCTTTGTTGGAAAGTACGCCTAAATGAGTGTAAATGCAGAAATAGGCTCCCTTTCCACCTTTATTTATTATAACTGCCATATATTGTTCATCTACTTGCTAAGCTCATTGCAATATTTTTTCATTAATCCTGAAAATAATACTTCAGGTAGGTTGCCGTTGTTATTCTCTTTTTACAAAGGAGGAACTTGAGGCCAAGGACATGAATGAAGTCATCTGAGATCACAGAGCCTGTGAGTGGCAGAGCTAGGATTCAGTCCCAGGTCAGCCCGATTTCAATGGCTGTGATCAGAACCACTGGCCACACCACCTCCCACAGTGCCCTGCTGCTTTGGTCATAGACTAGGTGAACACTACATTTGTTGAAGGAAATAGAGCTGTGACCATTTGCAATCAGCACTGCCAGAAATGACAGGTTGCTATATCAGGTGAGCTTCCATGCTCTTCCAGATTTTTCCTCCCAGGTCTGAATCCCTTATGTGCTGGCTTGGAGGACTTGGAGGACCTCAAGCAGAGATGTTGTCTCTCTTTCTGCCTCTTTCCCCTTTTGCTCTCTGAGAATCACAGCCTCTGGTAGCATTTGATTACAAGCTTACTGTTAAGTCTCAGCTTAGCCCCAGGCTGAGGAAGACATTTTATGGTGATGTGATGGTTCTGTATCATTCTGCCAAAGGCCAGAGAGACCTGTGGATCCGAGGGTGTGTCCGGTGTCCACTTTATTAACACAGCCCTCCCTCGGGGTGATTTCTGGAGTCCCTGGGATGCTGATTTGGGTGAAAGGCCAATGGCAATGAATTCTTACTGGATATTACTGTGTTCCATGTTAAGCTCTTAGTTATTAACTTGATCCTTATCTTAAGCCTATCAAGTGATAAGGAAACTGAGTTTCAGAGAGGTTTTCAGAGAGGTTCATTTACCTGTCAAAGGCAAATGAGCATTAGCGTTAATTTGAACCTAGATTTGACCCAAAAGCACATGTTTTTCCTCTGAACTGCATAAGGAATAAGCAAGGAAAATTACTGTATCCAGTGGAAAACTATGCACACTTTTAATGTTTATTTGATTTTAGCTTTTCATTGTCCTTGAGCTATTTTACAATATAAGTTATAGATAAATGATAGCAATGCAAAATAATTTTTATCTATACAGATGCAAATAAATTCTGTCCAGTATAGTTTTAATTGACTCTCCCATCCCCTAAGAAAACCAAAACAATTTGTAAACTTATTTAGACATTCCTTTATTCAGTATAAATCTATGGTTGTCTAAGTTCTCCTTTGAATAGGTTCAGGCATCTTTTCCAGTTCTTTCACACATGTTCATCTTATATATTACTAGAGGCCCAGTGCATGACATTCGTGCACTGGGGGGGGGGGGGGGGGGGGTGTCCCTCAGCCCAGCCTGCATCCTTTAGCAGTCTGGGAGCCCTTGGGGGATGTCCGCAGTTGGACAACCTTAGTGCTGCCACAGAGGCAGGAGAGGCTCCCACCACTGCCACTGAACTTGCCAGCCGTCACCCCAGCTTGTGGCTGAGTGACGCTTCCCCTATGGGAGCACACTGACCATGAGGAGGCAGCTCCTGTGTTGAGTGTCTGCCCCCTGGTGGTCAGTGCACATCATAGTGACAGGTCGTTCCGCTGTTCAGTCAATTTGCATATTACCCTTTTGTTGTATAGGATATACATTTATATACAAAAGTCATGGTTTTGCCTTTTTAGAAAACAATTTTTTTTAATAGCCCTGTGACCAAAAGGCAGAGTTACAGATGGATGCTACCAAGAAGTCAAGTTTCTGTCCAGTTGGATTTTGTAAGTTTAGGTCAGGCAAAGGGAATTAGGAGACAAGGAGACCCATCATCTCCACCATCCCAGCCAGGCTAGATAGCCTTCTTATCAATTAAAGAAATCACATAACACTTCTAGTAATACACTCAGGGCTCCAAAGAGATGTTTGTTTTTCCTGCTTTTAATTATTGAACATGAGATGCGAAAGTTGTTTTGCCAACAGCAGCACAATAGGTCTCTAATGAAACACACTGAGCTACTAATAATTAAACCATCAGGCAGAAGTAACCAGTGCAGTGAGATATCAATTAAGATTCTTCAGTACTCATTCTTTTGTTTTGATTGTTATTTTCTTTATTGATTAAGGTATTACATATGTGTCCTTATCCTCCCATTATCCCCCCCCCCCACCCCACTCCTGTTCATGCCTTCACCCCCCTGGTGTCTGTGTCCATTAGTTATGCTTATATGCATGCATATAAGTCTTTTGGATGATCTCTCCCCCTTACCTCCATGTTCTGATTGTTTTAAGGAAGACTGTTTTTGATGTTATTCCTTCAAACTCGTCTCATGCCACCTCTGATGAAACTGCCATCAGGCCTAATCTCTGAAGTCAGCTATTTCTCAGTTCAAATTTTTTTTCTCCTAACTAGAGGATGCCTCAGTTTACTCTTCTGAGACTGAATCCTTTAATATGAAAAGAGGAAGTAATAATAGTCACTTGGGAGAATTATTGTGAGGCTAAAATAGGATGATGTAAGCTTAAGAGCCTAACCTATGCTTAGCACATAGCAGAGGTTCAACACTTTTTCGTTTTATTATCTTTCTCCCCCACAACCCACTCTCTTTCCTTGCCTTCTTTCCTTCCTCACTTCCTTCTTTCACTTTCTAGTCTGTTTTCATAAGCCTAATAGTCTCATCAGAGATCCCTACAAGTATCTCAAACTGTATACCCATCTTTGAAATGAAGTCTAGCCAGCCCCCACCCCCTTGCCAAAGGGAGGGGCATGTGCCACAGGGCCCTGACAACAGGTGGTTGGTCCAGCGAGAATCAGTTCAGGAACTGGGTCAAACCAATCAAATTTTCTGTTGTGAGATTCTGTACTAAGAGAAGGCGATTAGATTGTGGTGGGATCTAAAGCTAAAAGCTCACAAAAGGTCAGAGGGAGAGCTGGTACCAGGGCAAACCAAAGGTAATGTTATCTGCCACCATGATGGGAGAACAGGGATAGCAATACCAGAAGAAGGCATGATGCTGTGAGAAGCAGACCTCAGCAGTGATGAGAGGCCATGTGGAGACAGAAAGAAAGAGAGACAAAAACCTGCCAAATGAACTCTGATCTCTATTAAGCCTAAGAGTCCTTTTACCAAAGCAACCAAAAAGTTTCTGATTGAGCAAACTAGTCACTCTGGAAATGGGGCAGAGAGAGATAGAAGGGTTATGGGAAGGGACTTTTTATTCAGGGATATGAAGATTGCAAAAGGACAGTAGAGACAGTCAGACTTTTAAGGTTGATCCAGTGAACATGAACATGGGAGTAGCATGACGGGCCCTGGGCTTGGATTGTCCAAGGCCAGCATCTAGGGCCGCTTTACTCATTTACAAAGAGTGAGGGTGACTGCCATTGGGAGGTGGCAAGACAGGTATTGTTAGCTCACTGCCTCTGGTGTGGGAAGGGGGAAGTGGGGAGCCAGCTGCTCTTCATCAGGGGCTGGAAGACTCAGGTGGCACCTTCCTTGGGGAGACTGGAGAAAGGCTCTTCCTAGTTTGAAGGTTTGAGATATTTCTAAACTTATTTCCCCCGCTTCTTCCAAGGATGTTAATGACCGACTGTAGGGGAACAAATGATCTCTGAGAGAGAGAGAGAGAGAGAGAGAGAGAGGCATCAAGGAGGGAAAGAAGACACTGATGGGATGGAGGGATGTCTAGGTTTATGTAGTTTACAATATAGGGGAGAGTAGTTTGCTGACCTGGTACTAAATTAAATTAAATATTGTCAAGTCTGTTTAATTCAACAACCTCTTACTGATTGCCTAAAATATGTAATAGGTGCAGTAGGGAACACAGATCATTCTTAATTCTCAAGTGAGGACATGACATGTGAATGGATAACTGTGAGTTAGACTATTGTGAGACTATCACGCAGAGTGATTAGGACCAAAATAAAGGGAAAGTTACTCCAGGCTGGGGGACTTCATGGAAAAGGTCGATTATAGTTGACAAAGGCTAGATGGTAGTATGACAGATGCCAAGGGGGAGGACACAGAAAAGTATTCCAGGGAAAAGAAACATCATGCAGAAAAGTATTAATTGGAAAAATGTGGGAATGTTTGGAATGCAGGAATAGTTCTTCCTTTAGTGAGATATAGGGTTAGACTATGGTAAGATAGGCCTGTTCTAGATCATCAGTGCCAGTAACAGGAATTTGTTCTCAATTTTGCAGGCAAAGGGAAACCTTCTTTGAGCAGGGATCAATGCTATCAGGTTTAGGAACATTAATTGGTCAGTTGAGTATAGGATGGGCTGAGGAAGAAAGAAACTTGATTCAAGGGAGCCAAACTGATGCCAGGCTAGTGCAGAGGAGCATGTGGTCCCAAAGTGGTCCAAGAAGCCCTTGTGGGGGTGATGGGAGATGAGCGGGTGAAGTCTGAGGTCCATTCCTGCTCCAACCAGAGCCCTCAGAGCAGCTGAGCTTTATTCATTTTATCAAATGGGGGTTACAGTGAGGCTGTATTTGTACAGTGGTTTGGAGTGCCAACTACAACAACAATAAAAACAGCAAAAACAAGAACACCTTAAGAATTCTGGTGTAGGTGAAAGGAGACTGGCTTACTTGGAAGTTCAGCAGGTCTGGCGTTTAAATCCTGCTAGACCTACCAGTGATAGTGTTTGCCAAGCTCCTTAATCGTTGTCTCATTCTTAAAAATTGGGATATTAAAACCTACTGCATGATGTTACTTTAAGGACTAAATAATATGATGAATGGAAAAATTACCACAGCACCTGGCATAAGACAGACACTCAATAAATGTTCATTTCCTGTCTCCATTTCCTTAGGGAGGTGGGCTGGGCAATTATAATAATTTTTTTAAAAATTGATTTCAGAGAGGAAGGGAGAGGGACAGAGAGAGAGAGAAACAACAATGATGAGAGAGAATCATTGATCGGCTGCCTCCTTCACTCCCCACCCTGGGAATCGAGACCACAACCCGGTCATATGCCCTGATCAGAATCTAACCGTGACCTCCTGGTTCATAGGTTGATGCTCAACCACTGAGTCATGCCAGCCAGTATTTATAATAATTTTGATGGGTATCATAGGTACCTATATACTTAAGTGAGTACAAATACAGATATTATTGTTAGGTACATTATTGTGCTCCATTATGCTCTGCTTGGGGCTCTCGCTCCTTCCGGCGATTGTTCTGTTATTTTCATTATAGGTCTCATGATTAATGACTTTCGGCTTCCAGTAAACCGCCTCACCCACTTTCCAGTGGACCACCTACACCTTGCCTCACCCTGTACCTGGTTCGACTGGTTACTCAGGCTGACCTTTACAAGAGACATAATAAATATTCCGCTCCCCCTACTCTGCCCCGCTGATGCCATTTTGGTCTCAGCCCTTCTGCTAGCAGGTGTAACAATACATGTACAATTCTTTACCCTTTCTGGCCTCCTGTGTCCTCTTTCGGCGACCCTAACAATTATATTGTGAATATGCCATATGCCAGGTACTGTGTTTTTGGTTTACAGAATAGATTTTGGGTCTCTGGTGCACTTGCATGTATGAACTTCAGCACTGCTATGTGCCATCACTTTACCTGGACCAACTCAGTCTACCTAAGACTATCCCCACTTCATAGATGAAACAAGTGAGGCTTTAGAGAGGTTCAGTGACTTGAACAAGTCATTGTACAAGTCACTGAGCTAGTAAGTAGTGGTGCACGATGTGTAACCAGGCACTCTGCACAACACTATATGAACTCTGTAAACGGTTCTTTACAGAGACTCTACCCTTTCAAGGACACACAGACTCCATGCAGAAGAAGCCTTGAAATGACAACTCGTTATATCTTAGAACAAACCTCATTTCTAGACAATATCCCATACTGTGGAAGGGAGACAATATGAAGACTTTTAATTGTTTTAAACACGTAATCCCCACAGGCAGGGATTGAAGTGTTTCAAAGGGAGGGGAGAGAATATGATGCTTATATTTTCAGTTTACACTTCCTGTGGAGGAGCCAAGTTTGGACATGGACAAGGGTGAGGAGCCCAGGGCTCACCCAGACGGACATCTCAGTAGGTGTGGCATCCATGGTGTGGAGCTCAGGAACATTGCAGTGCTGAGTGCAACCAGAAGCCTGGCTGGAACGTGTCCCTGAGAAAGCTCCTCTATTTTATCACAGACCCAGCATGTCAGTCTAACTTGGTATCTCCAAGTAGTTAGGCTGGATTTGTTTTGTGTGCTTAAATGGTAAGCCCTGAAGGTGGCTACTTGAAAAAATAATTTGAGGGTCTGAGGCCTGGAGCCAGGCAACCCCTGGTGAATCTTCAGTCTTCCATCCTAGCCCAAGGACATCCTACTTCAGGGCAGCTGCCACCAGGTGAACAGGTCCAGAGGAAAGCTGGTCAGATTTCCCTTGCTGAGATCCGCAGGGATGGCAGCAGGTTTTTAGAGCCTGTAGCAGGTCCCCCACAGCCCATTTTCTGCACACAGCTCCAGTTTTCTCGGGAAATCGGCTAACAGCTTTTCCTTGGCTTTCTTTGGACTGCTAATGTAATAGTGCTTATTTTCAGAATCTTCCGGAGGCTGTAGGAAAGCATCGGAGTTTCATTGTAAATCCATTATGTCTTCTTTGGTTAGAAATTATCCCTGACAAGCAGTCCCACAGCAAAGAAAAGTCAGTATTATTTTGCAGAATAAAAAGGGGGGTTGGCCACTTCTTTTATTTTTTTATTATGACTGTCCTCCTTTTGGTTATGACATTCGATGTATTATTTAGCTTAAGTGCTTGATTAAGGAAGAATCGGTGGGGGGTGGAGTAGGAACTGAAAGGGGCAATTGCTCAGACTCTGGTCTTCCTGCTCTGCGTCTTGGTAGTTGGGATGGAAATAAACTGCCACGACCCTTTGGGGATCCCGACTTGTTACCCTCAGCAAGGAGATCACATCCTGACTAAGGGCCCTTCTGGACGTTTCTGGGTCAGCAGGACCTTGGTGCCTTTTTTTCACATACCGGAACCCTTGTGTCTTTATTAAATATTAATTTGCTGTCAATAATTAAATGCTGATTATTTGATCTCTAATGGGGTCAGGATTCCCACAGTCCCATATTAGTGTAATAATGCAAAAGTAAAAATTGCCTTTCAGATGGGAAAAAAATGTACTTATTATTCTTTCTTTGTTCAGAGTAAAATGGTTTGTCTTAAATTAAAAATTAAAAGCAGAATTTTCTTTAATCTTCGAATTAAATTAGTGCTAATTAGTTCTATTTTCTGTACAACATTCACATGCTAAAATCTCGGCCATTCCTTCAGCGTATTAATGGTGCCCTTTGGCTGTAATCAAGATTGTCTTACATTAAAAATGATACAGTTAACTCAATTATATTAAGATTCATTGTTCTCAAATCACAGGGTTATGACTAGAAGCTGTTGGAATTGTTGGAAGGGCTGAGATTGCCAGGGTGCAGAATAAAGTCATCCATCATTTCCATTTCAAAATCCCAAATGCTGGTGTGAGGCTCACAAAGCATCTGAGGTTGCCAGGTATCCCCGGGGAGGGTGGTAGACACAGAATCTGGTGTAGATTTCATTCCCAGTCTGCAGAGGCCATGACAATATTCATTATTTTTTGAAAGAGGAGGGAAAATGAGAGAAAGTCCAGTGAGCCTTCATTCTTGTGCAAAGTCATATTGAGAGCTGCCTGTTTCCTCCTCATCCCACTGCCTAGGGAAGTGGTACCTGAATCCCAGATCAGGCAGTGACAGCAGTAACAGCAGCAATGACTGCATGTTCTGTAGTACTACTACCACTGCATGTTCTTATTGGTTATTTGTTAAGTGTGCCAGGAACTGTGAACCAAATGCTATAATATCACTTCATTTAAACAATACCCTGCAAAGATGATATTTTTAGTCTTGACTGACACTTGGCTAAGGCTCAGAGAGATTGAATGACTTTCCCAACATCTCACAGCTAGTTCAGTGGCAGAACCCAAATGTGTCTGTCTCCAAAGCCCATACTTTTAACTATACTTTACTATCACCTAAATTCATCTTGAAGAGGCACATTTGTTTTCACAACGGAAAAGATGCTGTATGTAGTCTGTATGTACTGGGAGAGAAGAGGGGCTGGAATTTTCCATCAAGGCATCACAGTGACATACACGTCCTTGACAGGAGAATGATTGTTCTTCCTCTGGGGCATCATCTTTGTGTAGAGTTGTCTAGGGAGGAAGGGGAAGATTCCATCTCAGACCCCTACCACTGTCTACGGCAGTGGTTCTCAACCTTTTGGCCCTTTAAATACAGTTCCTCATGTTGTGACCCAACCATAAAATTATTTTCGTTGCTACTTCATAACTGTAATGTTGCTACTGTTATGAATCATAGTGTAAATATCTGATCTGCAGGATGGTCTTAGGCGACCCCTGTGAAAGGGTCGTTCGACCGCCAAAGGGGTCGCGACCCACAGGTTGAGAACTGCTGGTCTAAGGGCTGTGGCATTCATTTTACTCTACCTATCTCTGAAAGGATCTGTAGGGAAAACTCTTACTATTACATGGTCAGCCCAGGTGGCCTCCACATAACACTGGAGGCTCAAACCATAACCTGGACTCAATTGTAATAGCTCCCTAAACACAGTACATTTTAATATTGCTGATGTCTGTATGCAGTGAATCTCAGTGTTTTGAGTTTTGTGATCATAAAGTAGCCATAACCTTGGAGAAAGGAAAATTATCCCAGGATTTATTGGAAATATTTTATTGGCTGTCCAAATCAATCGGTTGAACATGATGCATATCTTAATCTCATTTTGCCCTCACAGCCACCCTATGAGATAAGGTATGTCCATTTTATAGATGAGAAAGTAGAGTCTTGATTTGAAATTTTGTCTTATTCCACATCCTATGGTTTTTCCACAAAACCAGACACCTTGATGGGGAGACTGTGTGTTTGAATTCTTGAGTTAGGATAGAACTGTGTTAGAAATGCAGGTATAAATCAGAGCCTGGTCTGACCAGTTGAGGATTCTGTTTCCATCTAGCGCCCTGGAGGAATGGCAGTGTTTCTTTAAGAACACCATTCACCAGGTTTAACACAGCAATGAAACAGAGTGTTTGAACTAGATACGTATTTTCTTATGATTCCATACTTAAGTAGACTTTTAGTTAACCAATGTGGATTCTGATAACAGAGCTTCTAGTATATGTTTCCTCTGTGTCTGTTCTTCAAAACTTCCAGGCCTGAATTCCAAATATTGGCCAAAGATGAAGGTCTAATTCTGATTAAGAGAGCTGGAATATCAGATAGAGAGGTGGTGGAGCCTGGCTTATCAGTGGTTCACCAACAAATGCCTGTGGGCTTTGACTAAGCTTGTGGTTCCTCAAAGATCACGTTGTCGGTCTACTACTCATACTTCATTAGTTGTTCTGTAGTGTCTGGAACAGGAAAAATTATGTCCCTTGTGGCTCTGAGGGACAAAGTGGGAGAAGAGAAAACCTACAAGTCACATCCAGGGAAACAGGGATCAAAGGTAACAAAATCAGTGACAGAAAGAGAGACTATGAAAGACAGATGGAGTTAAGAGGGAGGCAGCAGGAGAGAGAGAAGGAGAGCGAGGGAGAGAGACTATGAAAGGAGTAAAAGTGAAAGGCTGGCAAAGAGAGAACTGCCTTTGTACTTTTGTATTCTGCAATAACGATAGCCAGCAAAATAAATGTAGTGATATGGTCTGAAGTCCAGGTCATAGTCAGACCATATCACTGTAGTTATATGGTCAAAATAAATGTAGTGATATGGTTTGTATCCCCTCAGAAGTCATAAGTTGAAATTCTAAACTTCGAATGTGATATTAGTAGGAGGTAGGCTTTTGGGAGGTGCTTAACTTATGAGGGTGGAGCCCTCACGAATTGGATTAGTGCCCTTGTAAAAGAGGTTCAAAAGAGATCTCTCGTTACTTCCACCATGTGAAGGCACAGAAAGAAAGCATATCTATGAACTAGGAAATGGGCTCCTGCTAGCCATCACAGTGAATCTGCTCGCACCATGATGTTGGACTTCCTAGCCTCCAGTACTGTGAGCAGTAAATTTCTGTTGTTTATAAACCACCCAGTTTGTGGTGTTTTCTTAGAGCAGCCTGCATGGACTAAGATAATTAGTTCATAAGTTTTAATGACAAAGCCTTTCTTTCATGTATTCATTTACTAGATTTCTGAATCATCTTTCTCACATAAACATTTCCATAATTCATTGGTTCTGACTTTTAGTTTTGATTCTATTAAAAGTGGATCTATAACTTAATGATACAGTTGAAGCAATTCAAAAAAGGAATCCTTCTAGATTTTTACTATTAAACTTATTTGATTCATTAGAATTGTCTTGCTTACTTTTAATTCATAATCTATTTTAGCAACAGTCCTTCCAAAGTTTTCCAAAGCATTTAACTTAGTTTTCATAGAAACAAAACTTCATTTTTTTCTGTTTATATTTAATTGATTGTGTGATACTTTATTAGGCATGTAATAAAATGTAAGTGGAATTGGAGTAAATAGGTTTGTATACAAGCACACCTAAGTGATGAGAGCAGTTACATGCTATAGGAACTCAGGGTTGGAGGGAATCAGTCAATGTTTTCCTGAGGGACTGGACTGCTTATTAATCCAGTGAGTCAGTTGTGTGGAGGACAGAGAAAAGCACTTTACACATGGGGCATCGCTGGACCAGAGCCCTGGTTGGGGGTCTGAGTAGCTCTTTTCAACATCACATTACATTTTTGTTACAGTTATAGCAGTGCTTCTATGTTCTCACCTGGTCACTATTTTCTCTCTGATTTTTCACCCAACCTTTCAATTACCAATGCTTAAAAGAATAAGCAGATTTCTGAGTTGGAGAGAGTTTTGAAATTAGACATTGAGTCCTCCATTTTTCAGTCCTGGATTACATGTTTGAGAAATATGTTTAATCGTTAAAAAAGATAACATAAAAGCGTGTACCTAGAAACGAGAGAGAGTGTCATCCACTGACATTTCAAAAAATCACTGCTGCCTGTACTATCGCTGGGGCCAGATTGCAGGAGGGCAGACAGTCTGACCCCTACATTTTCTCTTGCAGAAGTGACAGAGTGGTCCGCAAGAGTACTGAGGGGACTTCTGCTGTCTCCTAACAGAGAAGGGCGATGGCTGACTGTGAGGGTGATGTTCATGACGGTTGGGGAGCACGGCCGTGCAGTCACATTTACTAAGGTAGATCACCTGCATTATGAATAAGACACAAGGTGCTCCCACACTGAAAGCTGGTAGGGGCCAGGGCTTCTTTGGTTCAGAGCCAAGGGGTGCTTGAAATATTGATCAACTCAGACAGAAAACCTGTTTGGCCTGGTGGCCCTGCAGCACCTTCCAACAAACACAAGGATGTGCAGAGACACTTGCTCTCACCAGGAGTGCTTTCAGGTGGGACCTTCACTCTACGCCTCCCAGGCTGCTCTAAACAAGTCATGCAAAATCATATCTACCAGACCTGCCTTTTACAATTGGACAGGAAATTTCTAACCACCTTAGCTGGACAGTGAGTCAATCTAGAGGGAATGTCTTCAACTACCCTCCTTTGAGAAAGTCTGGCCTTGAAAGAGTTATCACTCAAGAATGAGAAAAAAACAATAACAGAAAGCATCTATTTAAAATGATCTACATCATAAAAAAGAACATCGCTCTGGATGGACAGAGGAAAAGAAGAAACTAAAGTAAATGTTTTTCTCTTTCTGTTTTGAGTTCTTAATGAAATTCCAAGTAATAAGACACAAGATTGAGAAACGAATGAAGATGGCTGAGAGAAAGGCAAAAGTACAAAAGGGATCTGGAGAAGATAAAGAAACAATGCTGAAATGCCATGGCAAAGTCTAAATTGTATTGGGAGTCTTAAAGGACAAAATGAACACTGTAGAAAATTAAATTAGCGATGAAGAGGAAAATTTTGAAAATCTCCCCTAAAACTTGAAATAATAGGATAAAGAATTAAAACCATAAACTCAAAGGTGATAGATGTGGAGGGCAGAGAATAGAAGTTTAATGTACAGATATTTTGGGCTTCAAAAATAGGCACCAGAAAAATGGATCTGAAACCATAGGAAAGATAAAACATTTAAAAATGAACACTCAATTTTTAAATGTAACAGAACTTTAGGAAAAATTAATTTAAAATGTGATGAACAGATTTGTTCTATTGCAAATTTGATTTTGAGGGCAAAGAAAAATTTCTACATGTATCCATGTAGAAAATGAACAAAATTGAATTCCCTATGATGTATGAGCCTGATTGCATTTCTTTAACACAAAACTAAACTTCAGATGATAATGGAGCGGTAACTGTAATATTATTAAGGACAACATGAGTCAGAAATTTTATATCCAGCTAAGTTGTTATTTACTGTAGGTGCAACAGAAATACATTCTTAGACATTCATTTTTTAATGAAGCCCAATGAACTTTATTTTTAATTTTCCTACTGTCTAAAATGTCTTCACCTATATTAACTTGTTATTATAATTTTGCATCATAAGTTAGGATAGTTGCAAATAATATAAAAAGTAAATATAGACTTTTAAAAAAGTTAGCTTGATGGAAATATAATCTACATAGAATAAATGACTATTATAACTTCTTAGAGATTATAAGAACTACCTATAAAACATTTAAAAAACAGAAGTATATCAGTTATTACAACAAATGCAAATTGGTTAAATGTTTTATTGAGCAAGTCTCACCTTATGAGTGACTCAGAAAGAAGGAAAAAAAGGTTGAATAAAATAAAATTTATACAAATGCAAATAAAAGAAAATCATAAGTTATATTATTTTTAACAATCAAATAATTCAATAAAAGTATTTTATAGGTTTTAAGATACAACAAAATTATGATTGTCAGCCAAGTTTAAAATTATGTGAAGAGAAAAACCAAGATGGCGGCATAGGTAAACACCGGAAATTGCTGCCTCGCACAACAACTTCAAAAATACAACTAAAAGACAAAACAGACATCTTCCAGAACCACAGAAAGGCTGGCTGAGTGGAAATTCTACAACTAGAAGGAAAGAGAAAAGCACACTGAGACTCAGAGGAGGTGTGAAAGTAAAGTGCAGAGGTACGGAGGCCCATGAGGAAAGGGCTGGCAACTGAGGACATGGTTGTCTTTTTCTTTTTTTTCTTTTTTTCCCCATATATTTTATTCATTTTTTACAGAGAGGAAGGGAGAGAGATAGAGAGTTAGAAACATCGATGAGAGAGAAACATCGATCAGCTGCCTCCTGCACATCTCCCACCGGTGATGTGCCCACAGCCTAGGTACATGCTCTTGACTGGAATCGAACCTGGGACCACTCAGTCCACAGGCCGATGCTCTATCCACTGAGCCAAACCGGTTTCGGCAACGGTTGTCTTTTTCAATTGGGAGGGAGTCTCAAGCTCCCGACTGCTCTGAACTCCAGTTCTGGGCGAGTCTCTGGGGACCCAGACTCATACGGGGAGAAACTGGACTGTCTAAACTCGAGGGCAACTTTCTCTCAGAGGTGCTTGCAGCGATTACTGGGACACTGAGACTCAGGGCCTCTCAGGGTAGGAGTGAGGAGCAGCCCTGGCTGCTTGCTCTGCCCTGTTGATCCCCTGAGATCCTGCCCCACCCAAGCTGTGCCCAGAGGCTTTTGCATATAAAAGGCCTGGCCCTTTGCAATCTGAAAATTACCTAACAAACTGCAGCTGGGTCAGAGAGACCCAGAACTTCCAAAAGAAGGCCCAAGGCCCCATAGCAGCTTGCATTGCTTCACAACTGGGCCTCATCAGGGCACCTCCAAACCCCAAACAAACAAGAGGAATCTGCAGATCTTTCCATAGCTCCTGCTGGGTAGCCTTAGGCAGAGGCTAAATTAGCACCTCCTTAGAGATCCAAGAGCCAGTGTACCCAGTGGTCAGAGTGGGACCATCCAGATTACAACTCCTCAGATCCATAAGGGACACACTCAGGTGGCAGACTCAGTGAGCACCAAAGCCCCACTGAAGCAAGTCTTGCCCCAGAAGGGTGTCTCCAGCACAGAAGTTCTCCCACTGAAGACACAGGTGATTCTCACAGCCAGTTGGCCTGGAGGTCAATTCCTCCCAGTGATACCTACAACAATCAAGGCTTAACTAAAACAAGACTGTGCACAAAGCCCACAAAGGGGTGCACCAAGAGTGTCCACATCAGGTACTTGGGGAGGCTGAGCCACTGGGCCCTATAGGACACCTACCACAGAAAGCCACTCTATCAACACAGGGAAGCATAAAAAATGCGGAGACAAAGAATCAGGTCACAAATGACAGAAATGGAGGAAAGAAAATTACTGGATATAGAGTTCAAAACCATACTTTTTAGGTTTTTCAAGAATTTTCTAGAAACCGCCGATAAATTTAGTGAGACCCTCAAGAAATCTAGTGAGACCCTCAAGGTTATGAAAAAGGACCAACTAGAAATTAAGCATACACTGACTGAAATAAAGAATATTATACAGAGTTCCAACAGCAGACTAGAGGATCACAAGAATCAAGTCAAAGATTTGAAATACGAAGAAGCAAAAAACACCCAACTGGAAAAACAAAAAGAAAAAAGAATACAAAAATATGAAGATAGTGTAAGGAGCCTCTGGGACAACTTCAAGCGTACCAACATCTGAATTATGGGGGTGCCAGAAGAAGAGAGAGAGCAAGATACTGAAAACCTATTTGAAGAAATAATGACAGAAAACTTCCCCCACCTGGTGAAAGAAATAGACTTACAGGTCCAGGAAGCGCAGAGAACCCCAAACAAAAGGAATCCAAAGAGGACCACACCAAGACACATCATAATTAAAATGCCAAGAGCAAAAGACAAAGAGAGAATCTTAAAAGCAGCAAGAGAAAGAAACTCAGTTACCTACAAGGGAATACCCATACGACTGTCAGCTGATTTCTCAACAGAAACTTTGCAGGCCAGAAGGGAATGGCAAGAAATATTCAAAGTGATGAATACCAAGAACCTACAACCAAGATTACTTTATCCAGCAAAGCTATCATTCAGAACTGAAGGTCAGATAAAGAGCTTCACAGATAAGGAAAAGCTAAAGGAGTTCATCACCACCAAACCAGTATTATATGAAATGCTGAAAGGTATCCTTTAAGAAGAGGAAGAAGAAGAAAAAGGTAAAGATACAAATTATGAACAGCAAATACACATCTATCAACAAGTGAATCTAAAAATCAAGTGAATAAATAATCTGATGAACAGAATAAACTTTTGAATATAATAGAATCAGGGGCATAGAAAGGGAGTGGACTGACTATTCTCAGGGGGAAAGGGGTGTGGGGGATGCAGGAAGAGACTGGACAAAAATCGTACACCTATGGATGAGGGGGGTAAGGGCAGAGGGTGGGGTGGGAAATGGGTGGAGGGGAGCTATGGGGGAAAAAAGAGGAACAACTGTAATAATCTGAACAATAAAGATTTAATTAAAAATTATTTGAAGAAAAATAAAACTGATAGAGACAAAAGTTAAGGTGAGACATTTACCAACATTGATTAAAGGTGAACAATAAAGTTCAGAACAGTGACTAGATGAAAAAAAAAGAGAAGTGAGGTTGAGTCAGGTTAGAAATTTCACCTTTAGTCACATAATATCTGAAATAAAAAGGGAATGATACATTGAGATCTACCCTATTATTTTGCTATTTTGGGGAAAATATAAATTACCAGAATTTATTTAAAAAGTAAAACATAAAATCCGAAAAAATCATTAATGATAAAAAGTTTCAATAAATGTGAAAGTTTTAGCTTTAATAAAAAAATTTCACTGGGCCAATATAACTTTTCTGATTATTTTTTATATTGTCAAACAAATTATTCCAAAAGATTATTCTAGAATATAGAAAAATTGAAACATTTCCAAACGGATTTATTTAAATAATTATGGTTTCAAAGTAAAAAGCTTAAATAAAAGACACAAGGAAGTAAATGAATACTGTTGAACTTATTCTGGTCATGCACTCTTTGAAGCCCATGTGAAAAATGCCCCCCCCCCCCCCCCCCCCCCCCCGGGAGTTCAACCAGGAGACCCAGAGCTCGATTGATTGATATGATTGATTGATATGATGTGCGCTGACCACAAGGGGGCAGCATGGAATGAAGGACGGCAGCCGCTGGCAGCCAGAAGGCCCCAATGGGCCCTCACCGCTGGCCAGGCCTAGGGACCCTACCTGTCCATGAATTTTGTGCACTTGGTCTCTAATTAAATATAAGACAGGAAGAAAAAGAAAGAAAGCTTATAAGTAGGCTGGTTAGAAAGAAGAAAAGAGAGAAGGAAGAAAGGAAATATCAGATCGTATCTGATTATAGCAATTTATAATCTAAAAGTAAAAATCTTAAAATACAATTCCTTCCAATCAAATCTGGCAGCATACTATTTTAAGACATATATATAAAGACTAAGAAAAATCTATTATAAAAATGTAAGGTTGGTACAATACCCATTTTTGACTTTTAAACTCCTACAAGCAATGGGAAATTTTATCCTTAAAATGACAAAAACACTCTCAAACAAGTAACATGGAAAACTTTGAAAAAAGCAGAAGTATTTATATTCAAAATGAAGACATTAATCCCCATTATTTTTACTATTTTAAAATATTGTTATGTAACCTTTAACCTCACAATGCAAAATTGAAAATAATACACTGTAATAATTGAAAAATAAAGAATATACTCTTTTCATTTTTATATTAAATACATTTATCTCCCTGGTAATTACTTGGTAATCTATTGTAGCTAGTTATATTCAATAATGTTAATTGCTTAACAATGTATAAAAATCACAGGGATGGACCTGGAGATTATTGAGCTAAGTGAAATAAGCCAGTCAGAGAAAGACAAATACCATATGATCTCACATATGTGGAATCTAATGAACAAGATAAACTGATGAACAAAATGGAACCAGAAGCATGGATACATGGAACAGACTGACAACTGTCAGAGGGGAGATGGGAGGGGAGACTGAATGAAAGAAGGTGAAGGTATTAACGAAAGAACATATATGTGTAACACATTGACATAGACAACAGTATGATGATGGCCAGAGAGAAGGGGGGCAGGAGCTGAGAGAAGGTGAGCAAATGGGGAAGAGGGGAGAATGGGGACATGTTTAATAGTGTTAACAATAAAAAATAAAGAAGGAAAAAAGAAAAATGTTTAAAAATCAGTATTCTTTCTACATATCAGCAATATATAGTAAACTAGAGGCCCAGTGCACAAATTCGTGTACCAGTGGGTTCCTTGGCCTGGCCTGCAGGATTGGGTGAAAACCAGCTCTCCAGCACCCCCTGAGAGGTACTTGATTGTGAGAGGGTGCAGGCCAGGCTGAGGGACCCCACTGGTGCATGATTGGGGCTGGGGAGGGACATGGAAGGTTGGCCAGATAGGGATGGACTGTAGGAGGACTCCAGGGTGTGTCCGGCCCATCTCACTCAGTCCTGATCAGCTGGACCCCAGCAGCAAGCTAACCTACCAGTCGGAGTGTCTGTCCCCTGGTGGTCAGTGCACATCATAGCAACTAGTCAACTGTCTGCCCCCTGGTGGTCAGCGAGTGGTTGAGCAGCCTTAGCATATCATTAGCATATTATACTTTGATTGGTTGAACGGCCAACTGGTCGACCAGACACTTAGCATATTGGGCTTTTATTATATAGGATAATGTAGTAATAATAAAGATCTAAATTCTCAAAGCAACAAAATACTAATAAAAACAAGCAAACAAACAGAAAAACATTAACCAAGAAATGTATAAAGTTCTCATTAAGAAAATGGTACATCAAAATACTTGAAACCCTTTATGCTACAAACCCTTGGAAATGCTGGATTAAATATAAGGGAGAAAATGTAAATTCTTAGCTGAATTCTCAAGAAAGAAAAATCCCCAGGAGGGAGACAAAACTAAGAAACTGAAACTCTGGAGTGAGTGATAAGTGGATGAGCTGATGTTGTTGCTGCAAGTGAATGAATTCAGGGCTATGGGTCCTGTAGCAGTGGGGTTGGCTTTGAACACAAACGTAGCTCCAGGCAATAAGGATCGATACCTAGGTGCAGTAAGGCAGAGAGAGAGAGAGAATCCTGTAGGAAGCAGGGATCCTTGAAGGACATCTCCCTTAGTGCCAGGGGTGGACTAGAAAAAATGAAACTGCTGCTAACAAAGGGACACATTTTGAGAATTGGAAGAAAGCTGTCTTTGAATCCTTGGAGGAAAAGAAAATCACTGAGAAATCTAAATATTGATTTTGTTCCTTGTGTGGGCTCGGGGTTGAAATTTACACTACTCATGAGGTCTGTAACTATGACATTGAGAAATTATTTCCTAGCTAAGGTATCTCTTAGATGCCTGGCAAAAGTAAATTCAAGACCTCTCTGAAATAATACTTCCATACCTCAGCCCACATGGCATTATTCCCAAAGCCATTGAAGATGAGTTCAAAATTAAAAATAGCACACACACTCACACACACACACACACACACACACACACACAGATGGTTTATTGTGAGTTTCAGTCAGCAGGCAACAGGAAGATTAGAATACCAAGAAATTAAAATAAAACAATCTGAAGATAGGCCATTAAAAGTATGCTTAAAATGGATAGAAATGTGTGTTAGATTAAAAAAATAATAAGATATTAAGAAAAACCCAAACCATTTCTTTTAGAGTATCCACTATAACTTAAAGACATTAAAAAATGTAATCTAGACATCAAAGACCCCATTGACAATGAAAAGAGCAGGTTAGATACTAATGCAAAGAGAATGAGTGTGCTGGTTGATTAATCTGGGTAAGGCATTCACAGAGGAAAAAAATGGAAAATACAAATGAATATTTAAGAGATATAATTTAAAACACACAGCAGGCAACTAATAGGTGTTCTAGAAAGAGAGAGTAAAGAGCTTGTGGGATGGCAAAGTCCAAAGAGATAATGGTAAAATTTACCAGAATTGATGAAAGGCATGGAAACCTTGGGTTTAAAAGAAGTTCTGATCAAAATAAGTAGAAATAAATCACCCTCACCACATGCTAATAAAACTGTGGATCAGCAAAATCAAGAAGAAGATCTTAGAAGTAATTATGAAGAAAGACTGTGGAAACAAAATATGATAATTTGAACATCAAACCTTCCAACTGCAAAAATAGAGACCAGAAGATGGTGAAATACTATTTTCAAAATATTGAGGAAAATTATGCATCACCACAGAATTCTATGCACATCTAAATTACCATTCAAAAGTAAAGTGAGAGCAATGTAAAAATATCCTCAGGAAAAATAAAAACAGATTTTGACACTCACAGACATTCAGAAGTAACTTCAGGAAGAAGGCATTAAATGTAGAAGAAAGGAGCAGGGTGCAGACAGCAATCATTTATTTAAAATATATTTTTTATTTAAAAATTAGAATTTATCAAGGGAGGTGAATAAAACTGAGTAAGTGGAGGATTACATCAAAGTTTTAAGTGGGGAGAATCACTGTAGAAGTGTCAGCTTTTCCCAAACCAATGCTAATTACATTCTAATTTAAACCAGGTTAGCCTTATTTAAAAATGTGACTGTCTTTAAATGTGAATGTCTTTTTCTTTTACATTGCCATGTATATGATTGTTTTCCTCTGGTATACCTCAGGCATTTTTCTAGTTTTCAGGAAGGAGATGAAATGATGTGGTTAATATTCTTCCGAGAATAGGCATTCAAAGAGTTAAAATTTCGCTTTTGACATGCTTCAAGAAAATTGAAGTACAGAGATGATTAAGCCAGAAAAGAGATTTCTCACTTCCTATATCTTTTTCTTTAATAAATGAAAAGGTGGGTCTGGGTGGACTAGACCGTGGTTTGTCTGGGAGAAATCTTGAGCTGACAGGAAGAAAAAGAGGAAAGACTTCCTTAGTCCATCCTGAAAGTTTTGTGGGAATAAAGAAGAAAGAGGAAGAGCGCTTACGTTTCTTATTTCCCTATCCAGCCCCTGCAATATGCAACCTCAGAGTGGGAAAGGGGGCATAGGAACACCCAGAGTTGTTCCTGAGGACATCAGCACAAGTGTCACCTTCATCCTTAGAAGGCACACCTTCCAAGAGAGTTTCAGAAAAGCCTTCCATGTGACACCTTCCTCCACAGTGTGGGATGCTGGTGCAGTGGGATTAGTGGGAGATAGGAGATAGGTGAGCACAGGCAGTTCCTGGCTCCCTGTGCTTTGCTTGTGAAATGCAGGAGGCTTGTGAGTTCTCCTATGCTGAACATCAGAAGGGGGCATAGCTTCAGAATCTTATTTAGAGGCTCAGAAGGGCTGAGAGCCTCTGTGGATTGGTGTCCAAAGATGCCTCTACAAACAGGATCGAAAAAGGCTAGAATCATTTTATCTTCTTTTCCCCCCCATGTAGTTAGCCAGTTTTCCTATTTCATTTATTTGCATGTTCTTCTTTGATTTTTTTGAATTGGTCTTGCCAGAGAAATGTATCTTTTCTCATAGATGATTTTAGTATTCTGGAAAGTCCTCCTTGTTTTCCCTTCTAGTTCATCATTCCTTCTAACTGAACTTATTTTAAGATTAGACCTGTTACTTCCACAGGTACTCTTAGTCCCCACGCCCACATTTCCTGATAACCCTCTACATCCTTTGTTTGCCAAGGGGAATGGGAAGTACAGTTTTGGAATTGATATTTCAGGCCCCCTCCCAAGCCCACCTAACCCATGTGGCTCATAATGGACAATCTTTCTCTCCTGAATTTAATCCAGTCTCCCCACCTGGAAGGAAGCCTTTCAGGGACAGACCTGTTCCTCTGGCTCTTTTTCCTACCTCTTCCCCACTCCATTTTTGGATGCTTGTCACCACTTTCTGGCTAAGTCCTCTAGACAGCTCTTATTAGTTAATTTAGTCAACAGACTGCTTCAGGAGGGCCATAGCCAGGTCTGAAGAGCTTAGAAGGGTGGTAGGACGCATTTGCAAGTTCATCATGTTCCCTCAGAAGCAGCCACTCCCGCTCTAGCATGTGCCCGTTTGGCTTGCTAAAAGTTCTTATTACTCAGAGTTAATTGCCTCTGGCACCGCACTTTCCACTTTCTTCAGGACACCACTGACAGCAGGGGTCATATTCGATTTTCTCCTTTTTGAGTTATGCTCCTAATGCTGTTAATATTGCCTGAAAGTGGGGCTGAAGGCATAGGTTTCTTAGCCAATACTGAGCCAGAAGTGGACATGGCATCAGATGATTTGGATTTAAATCTAAGCCTGCCTTTGTCTAAATATGTGGCCTCAAACAAGTGACCTAACTTCCATGAAGCTTAACTTATTTATCTGAATAGAGAGAGATGCATGACTTTCCCAATAGCATTGCCATTGAATTAAATAGGCCATGTTTATGGTGGTACAGTTCCTAGCACACAGTGTACTCAACAGATGTGTACTGGGTCTGGTATAGTGGAAGTGCTAAATATTGTTTTGGGATCTGTTTTGAAGGTCTGTCTCCTTGTGGTTTAGGAATTCTGTGCAATTCAGTGATTACCTAACTCAGTGAGTATATAATACTGAATCCTAGGTACTGTGCACAGCATGGAGTTATAGGGATGAGTAAGACTGCTCTCTGCCCTTAAATTCACAATCCAGTGAGAAAGGAACAGGGAGTTTTAAGGGTCTGACAGAGGGAGTTTTACATATGGTAGTTTTGCAATGTGCCTTCTTGGTGAGGCTGCACTATATTCCTCAGAATTTGTTTGCCTTTATGTTTCCAGTTAGGGTGGGCCATCAGAGAAATTCTTGTGGGGAAGTAGCCATTTTGCAGCTCGTACCCATTGTCACTTATCTGCTAGCTCACCACCTGCATGTGAGGCAACAGGCAGAATGGCCCCAGCTCCATCCACCTTCCCAGGATCCAACGTCAGCTTCTCAGACCTCTGGGGCAAGTGTGTGGGTCTAGTTCTATGACTAAGGTCCTGACTTCTGCAGGACACCTACACCAACAAGGTCAAAGGTCACAAATCTGTACTGGTTTTGGTCTGCTCTCAGAGGTGCCAGCTTGCATGTGTGGGTTCTGTTTTGTTCTTGCTCTTTCCCATTTTACATGGGGCTTCCCTTTCTGTCTGCCCCATAGTGTTCAAGCTCCAGCATCAGGCGTGAAGAGGGCAGCCTGACAGAGAGCTGAGCCAGCTCCCATGGGTTCTTCTGCTCTGATTGAATAATAACTTACACATCAGGCCACAATTTGGGACAGGCCCAAGGGGAAGAGTTGTTAGAGGGGCAATTTTCTGCCCACAGGGCCCTGATGAGGCTGGCATTCAGGCTCAGAGGGGATTCTGGGAGCAGGAAGATTCCTATCACAAACCCTCTCTTATTTTACAACCTTGATTTAGCTTAAGTTTAGTTGTAGAATGCTTTTGTTAAAGGAAATCTTATGCAGAGGCTCAATGTAAAAGGCAGATTGTAGGGGCTTTAAATGTGTCTCTGAAAATGATATGTTCAAGTCCTAACCCCCAGAACCTGTGAATGTGACCTTATTTGGAAATAGGGCCCTTGCAGATGTAATGAATTTATGATAAAGTCGTACTGGAGTAGGTGGGCCTTTATCCAGTGACTGGTGCTTTATAAGAGAAAGGACGGGAAGATTGGATACAGAGACATGAGAAGGCCAACTGAAGACAGAGGCAGAGACTGGAGTGATTTTCTGCAAGCCAAGGAATTCCAAGAGTTGTTGATAACCACCAGAAGCAAAGAGAGAAGCATGGGGCAGATTCTCCCTCAAAGCTTCCAGAAAGCCAACATAGTCAGCACCTTCATTTCAGACTTCCAGCCTCCAGCGATGCAAGATAATACACTTCTGTTGTGTTTAAGCCATCTAGCCTGTGGTGTCATTACAGCAGCCCTAGTAAACTGATACACGTGTCAAACCTGAGCTGAATTGGGGTAGAGCCCCACCACTTGCTCTCATCTAATCCCCCAAACTCAGGCAGCTCCTGAGATGCTTCTGTGGAACTCTGGGGCTCCTCAGGAAAAGTGTGAAAATCCTTGTTTTAAAGTTTTCAGGTTCAACAGTCCCCTAGGTCCACCACTAGGCCTACCAACAGAACAACTCCCTGGGAAACCTTGTAGCCCCAACCCTTCAATACCTGCAACACCTTGCGAGGTGAACCTTTGACTATTTAAATAAGGTGCGGTGGTGTCTACAGCAGCCACATGTCTAAGGCAGGCCAAAGATTCCCAGAGTTAATCAACCCTCTGAGGACCCCAGCCTGGCCACTCCCCAGGCCTGGGGAGTACCCCAAAGGCGTGATTATCTGATGGTTCTTGCACAATCAGCACGGAGGCCTTTTGCTTAATTAATGACAGAAACGTTCTGCCTCTTCAGACAACAAAATAATGAGCAGGCCTGTGAGAGGTTCAAAGACTGCGGGAAAAGCAAGCACTCCCTGAGGAAAGGGCCCGTTGGAAAAGGGAGGTCAGAAAAAATAGCACTGGTATCTGTTAGAAGTGCTACTTGTATGTTGGATGCCCCTTTTAATATAAATATAATAATAGTGCAAATGTGTGTAGAGAGGATTAACATATACACCATTTAGATTTTAGAACCAGAAAATGGTGAGTGTTGAGGAGGACTGTAGAGGTCATCTGGGTTAACTGGCTCCTTTTATAGGTGAAGGCAATGAAGTCTATGGAGGATAAGTGACTTGCTCAGGGCCATGTGGCTGGAGCATGACAGAGCCAGTCTAGGACCCAGATCTCTTAGCTCTCAGACTGTACAAGTGAGGATGGAGGACACTTGAGCTGGGAGGCAGCTTGGAAGTCACAGAGAAAAAAAAATCAGGATAGAGGTTAGGTAAGGACTCACCAGAGTTAGAAGGCAGATGTCAGATCAGAACACAAAACATGTCAGAGGTTGGAGAGAATGATAAGGCATCAGCAAAGTCAGAAGGTGGAGGTCAGGTGAGAGCTTGTAGAACAGAGGGTAAGGCCAGATTAATCGTCTTGGCAGTTTATAGTCTGAGCATGAGACTTTGGGTGTTGTGAATTTGGATAAGACATGAAATCTATTTTTAAGGAGCTCAAGACAGTTCAAGAGTTAAGGAGAATACATCTTAGATACCAGAAAGAGCTGAGTCAGTACTATAAGAGCAAATGCTGAGGGAGTTTAGAGGGGTCTGGGGGCCCCTTCCCACTTCTGTGGCATTGGAGCAGGAGGTGTTAGGGCACGTCAAGACTAGGGCATGGATGTGTCATGCAGAGGGAACAACTGGGGCAGGATGTGATGAGTAAATTTCTAGAAAGGTAGAGAGATTCAGAATTCAGATTGATTGGAAAAGAAGGTACATGAAGTGGGGATTAAGTAGGTGGGACCAATTGAGAAGAGTCTTACTTGGAGATTGGACTCTATTTAGAAGGCAGTGGGAGGCCATTGACCAGAGCCACCATATCTTGTGTTCAGGTTGTGTCTTGCACAGAGATGCCATGAGTATAGGGCCATCATTCACATCTAGAATTAAATTAGGTGAGTGCCTGAGAGAAGGAACAGAGAGAGGGAACAGAGATTCTAAGCCTCTCTGCTCAACCCTAGAGCAATAATGGAGAGCCCCATCTACATAAACTTACACTGGCCCCAAGACCATGAATATATTTACTAGCACTCACATGTGCCCACGGCTATGCCCTAGGCTAGTCATTGTCTAGATGTCCCTTGAGGTTGTTTCTCAAGCCTACTCACTTTGGAAGCTGATTCATGCCCTCAACTTGGCCACGCAAGGCTGTATAGGGTTGCACAAAAATCAATTAGGTTTTTTTTTTTTTTTTTTTGCTTGACGAAGGATACTTTTGCTAATAACATTGTTGAGAACAGTTCAGCTTTAGAGACAGTATTTTGACAGCTGTATGCAGGATGAACTGGAGGTGGAAGACTCAAGGTGGTAGGCTGAGCAAGGAAATATTGGTAGCAATTCAGGAAGCCATTGGTGAGGCCAGTGTGCAAGGCAGTAAGGAGTAGAGGGTACAGAAGTCTAAAAGGTAGAATCATAGACTTTATACCTGACAAGCCATTCTTGCCCAGACTTCATATGTGATCTCAGTTCATGACTCTCACTTCTCTGCTTCATTTGCATATTGAACCAACAGGACAAACTCCCTGGACACATACCTCATCTCTGTGAGGTTTTCAGATTGAGGAAAAACTACTTATAAGAAAGATTAGTAATAGTGTCCAAACCATATACTGTTTTAATGTATAAAATAGTTTAATCATAAAATGTATAGAAGAAGGATGACCCAACTTCTTTAGAAATGTATGATATGAGAAGATATGAAGGGAGACCTATCTTTTCCTCCCTGAGGAGGGAGCCAGAGGCTGTGGATTGTAAGTCATGGGGAGAAAGGCATTCCCAGCAGCGGGGCCATTGGTAGGCCAGGAGTGACCTGACAGGGACCAGACCAGGAGCAGCTGCCAATGAACACAAGTGTTTATAAGGCAGGAAATGCCTGCTCTTCGAGAAGCCAGGAAAGGCCAAACTGCATAACCCAAAGTTAGTGTCTGTGCTGTGGGATGCATCATAGGGTAAGAAGGTATGTATGTATGTATGTATGTATGTATGTATGTAAGTAAAGGTCGGTTTGAGCTGTGAGGTTGGTAGTCAGCAAGTGATGGTATCTCCAACTTTTGCCACTAGCATGAGAGACCTGAGGACCTGTCTTTGTTCCCCATCAGCAGAATGTGCAGCCAAAGATTGGAATTAATGTTATAGATCACTGGATCCCCAGTAGATGCATCTATGTTCACCTGATTGGTGCTAGTGCTGGCCACTTGTAGCTCTGTTTTGAGCCAACTATATAGCTCAGTAGGTGAGAGAGTGGTGATCACCTGACATTGTCTGCAATGTCCCTGGACAAGGGGAGAGATGGCCCACAGGACAGGTGATCACCATCTCTGAGTGGAGAAGGGCCTGGTAAAGAGGACTTACATTTTGGATGTAAGAATTTAGTAAAATCTGATAGATCATGATAACATATCAATTTCACAAATTGAATTGGAGGTGGTGGGTTCCATGGGCTCAATAATAGTCATGTTTTATTCTTTCACAGCACAACCTCATGATACTTAGAACAGTGATGATTTTAAACAATTCTGTGATTGTGTTGACTACATGGTCCATGAGGAGGAGGATACTTTGCTCTCTCCTGCCCATGGGTTCAATTAACAGATGCCAAATGACTGACTCACTGAATGAATGAAGACACCATGTAGGCACCAACTGTCTTAGGTATTAGCACTGAAAGCTCCCTTGGAGGATCAGCTATGGGTCAAGGGTAGGCTGCATGCTTCCTGCTGTGTGAGGTACTGGAGTAGTGCAACCACTCCAGAGAGCTGGGATTACACACAGTTTTGACTCCCCAGACTCAGAGCTCTCCCAGATAAATCAGAGACATGACAGAAGACAGGAAGAAGGCGCTATTGAGTACAGATCTGTATTTGTTCTGGTCTCAGGATACCTTGATATCTGCTAAATCTCTGAAGTAAAAGTTTTCTGAAAGCAAAACTGAACTGGAGTAAAAACCCTAGGAGAGGCCTTACCTCTGCAGCCATGACCTCATGCACTTCATTGGAACCTTCTTTTCCAGGAAAGAACAATAGAGACCTCTGTGCCTCCTGCTCTCAGGCCCCAGGGTGGCCTTCAGAGGAAAGCCCTAGGCCATGGTGCTGTGGCCCTGTGAAGGTGGGGAGAAAGAAAATGGTTCCCAGAGCAGGTATCAGTTACCTGACTCTCAGAACGTTTTTAGCAGTTTCTCTCTCATTTCTGTCCAAAAATGTGTGAAGGAAGGGGCTGGGGTTGCTTGGGTAAAGTACAACATTCAGGAAGTGGTTTCCAGGGAGGCACCGAGAGAGGCTTATGAAGTGATAATGACTTTCTCATTGCAGAATGGAGAAGCCGGCTCTGAGCTGGAGTCCCCATCAAGTATCTGGGGAGGTATTTATGAAACTGTCCCTTCAGTATCTGGAGGGCATCCTGTGCTTGATGGGAGAGTCCAGGACACTCATCTCTCTGTGGACATCTGCAGGGCAATTCCTAGTTTACTGAGGATTCTTTAAGCAGGAAACTAGTGTTGGCTATTCAGAGGCATTTCAGAGAGTGAAGAAAGAGCAAAACATCAGGGGAACTCACAGCTACCTGACACTGATGAGAACACTTCCCATGTTCACTCACCTCAACATCTATGGATTCAAATTAAGTGTGACTCTGGGCACAGTCCCCTCCTCCTGCTCAGGTTACTGCTGTTGCCATTAGTTGAGGTCTTAAAGGGCTGTTGGGTAAACACCTGTGGAGCATCATTTAAAGAGGTATTAAAATGTCCCCTTCCTGAGGGAGCAGGTGGGCCCCAACTGCACATTGGTCAGTTGGTCAAGTTGGAGGTTAGGGTCCCAGAGAGTCAGTGAGAAAATGCTGCAGAGCATTGGGGGAGGAGCCAAAGCCAGGAATGAAATTCCAGATCAAAGGCCAAGTAGATCACAAATGAGAGATGGGGCCTGATGTAGTGGATGGATCTGGACTGGAGCAGGGGGCAGTCTGTAAACCAGTAGAGATTCCTGATGAGTACTGTACATACTATTGGGGGAGCCCGGTTTGCTATTAGAGGCGAATGAATGTGTCCATTTGTTTAAAACCCACCAGGTAGAAGTGGATACATGTGATGGGATAGGTAGTGGGCTAGAAAATAGTGGTTCAGAGTCGTATCCTAGCTGTGTCCCACTACACTCTGGGCCTCAGTGTAATGACCACCCCCCTTTCTATAGAAAGAGGAGTCTAGAAAGATAGACCCAAAGACACTTCTAGCTGAGAGATATTGAGGTCTCTAGATAAGTCCTCTTGTGCTCACTCCTAACATTTAATTTCTTTGGGTTGCCACAAAAGCTTTTTTTTTATGTTAAAATAATGTCTCAGGGCTTTGCTCCCTGAGTAAATAAAGCAAAACAAAGCCAATACACAGATACACAAAAATGTTGGACCCCAAAGAATGGTTGTATTGCTCTGAGGAGCAGAAGAGCAGCATCTCCCATCATCCAGAGGCTTTTTAGAGTTTGGGATGCATCTGATGTGCAGGGAGAGCTCTCTCTTGGAGCTGGAGGTTGTGTGAAGCCCAGGGATGATGAAAAGAGGATACAAAACCCTGGAGGAGACAAGAAGTGTTGCTAGCTAAGGCGGCCTGTAGTAATGGAGAGAGGGGAACTTTGCAGTAGTTGAGGTTGGGGAAGCCAAGGTGTAGCTCCTAAACCAGTGCTCAAACTTCATCTGGGAATTGAATTAGGGCTGAAAGTAGGAACAGGTAACTAGGTCAGAAGCTAGGAAGGGGGGAGCAGCACAAATTAAAAGGGAGAAAGGTGGTCTAGGTCTTGGCAAGTAGTTCAGCCTGAGATGCCAGTCCTGGAACCTAGGGGGTGGTGCAGAGTAATGCACAGGATCAGGCAGAGGTGGAGAGGAAGTTCCCTCCTGAGGGACCTGCACATCTGCTAGCTTAGTCTTTTAGTGAGATAAGTGTGGCTAGGGTAGTAGGAGGCCCTCCCACCATCCAGGCTGCATTGATGGAATTTGGGAAGGCAGAGATGGAGTCAAATTTGCTATATGGAAACTACTGGAGCAGAGGAAGAGATAGGAATCCCAATGTGATTCAGGTACAACTGGATCACAATCTCTGTCTTTCCTGTGACCTTTAATCTTTAGGTTGGCATATAGCATATGGCTTTGGATCTATCTCATCCAACTGTTGGTGAGTCTGTCCTATTGCATTTCTGTCTTTTAGAACCCCTTCCTTCCATGTTGGTTCTTATTACCAAGGATAAAACACTGATGACCAAGATTAGATACCCTTCCTCTTGACTTGGCTTATAGAGCTTAAAGTGGGTACCTAAAATTCACGATTAAACAATAATTCACCTAGAAAAAGGAGATGGAAGCTGGCATTTATTGAGCAAGATTCTTGAAATACATTGTTATCTAACTGAATACTTATAAAAAGTTCTATGAAAATTATTTTGTCATTAGTAGACCATATGGTAAGTGAAGTACATGCCTTATGTTTATATACTACAACATCCCTATGAGATAGGAACAATTAATACATCAATTTTACACCCGAAGAAACTAAAGCTTAGAGATATTAAGCAACTTAAAGTTACATAGCATTTAGTTAAAACACTTATTCTCAGGCTCCACCATTAATTTTTCATAGTTCAGAGAGCTTAAGTGTTTGTCTGAGATCACACAGCTAATAAGAACTGAGATTCAAACCCAGATCTGGATTCAGAAGCCCTCCCTCCCATCCAGGAGATGAGAGGACCACTCTCCTCTTGCCCTGGCATCTTTTGGCGGGAAGCAGAGGAGGAGGTATCATTATCATTAGGGGGCTGACCCCTGTCTCAGGCCTGGGCTACTGAGGAGTCTCAAATTGTCAGGTCTGGAATCTGTGAGTCTGCAGAGGTCAAAGCATTACTGAGCAACTTGTCCTAGGTTCTCCACGCAGCATCACGCCAGTTCCTACTGGAGTCGCTCCTATTGCATCACTCTGCTCTGTTGCTGCCTCAGGACCCTCTCCTCTTGCCCACTCTCTGCAGATGCTCACTCTTTTGTTTTGAATTCATTGCCTCCTGCTGTGAGTGTGGTGGAGGGGGGGAGGTAGAGAAGGGGGGCAAAACACCCTTAATTGATATTAAAAAATTAAAACTTGGGGAGGAGGGTGGAGATAGACAATTTACCTAGGGCTGCATATTCAAAAATGAGCACATAATTACTGTTTTTAAGTAAGGTGTCAGAAGCAAGATTGATTTAAACCTGACATCTGTTTACACACAGTGAGCTGTCATTAGATGCATATGTAAGGTCAGAAGAGCTGTGTTTGTCACCACGGCAGCTTAGTTAGCTTCTGGAAATTTGACTTCATGTGTTTCTGCAAGGGGGCAGCAAGATACCTTCCAAATGGCTGCTCTCTCTATCCCTCTTCCTCTCCCAAGCAACCGCCATTTTCCATACACTTGCTATATGCTTGATACTATCCTAAGCACATGCAATAAAACAGGCAATTTGAGGTAGTGGTAAAGAATATGGCAGTGCCGACCGGTGTGGCTCAGTGGTTGAGCATTGACCCATGAACGAAGAGGTCGCTGGTTTGAGTCCCAGTCAGGGCACATGCCTGGGTTGCAGGCTTGATCCCCAGTAGGGGGCATGCAGGAGGCAGCCATTTGATGATTCTCTCTCATCTTGGATGTTTCTATTTTGTCTCCCTCCCCTTCTGAAATCAATAAAAATGTATATTTTTAAAAAGGAATTTGGCAAATAGGTTGGAAGCATGAGCTTTGGAGTCAGAAAGTTCAGATTGTGAAGTCTGTCTCTGCCACTTCCTTGCCAGAAATCAAGTCGATTCTCTAAGCTTCAATTTCCTTTTTTCATAAAACAAAGATAACTACAACACTGCACTTACAGGGCAAATGTTTCATGAAGTGATATGTATTCAGAGCACTTAGGCCAGGACCAGAAAAGAGTAGATGCTCAATAAATGGTGGCCATGGATATTATTCATATCAGACAAGATCCTGACCCCAAAGCCTTTGGGATCTTGTGAAGAAAAGAAGATCCAGTGGGCTTTCTCGTTGTTTTGTTGATGGTTTCTTTTGCTGTGCAGAAGCTTTTTCCATATTTGCCAATGTTACAACCAATAAGGGTCTAATCTCCTATAGGGAACTCATACATCTTAGCAAAAGAAAGATAAACAATCTAATCAAAAAACAGGCAAAGGACCTAAATAGATAATTTTTGAAAGTGGACATATGGAAGGCCAAGAGACATGAAAACATGCTCAAAGTCACTAACCATCTGAGAGATGCAAATCAAAACAACAATGAGGTACCATCTCACACCTGTCAGACTGGCTATTATCAACAAATCAACAAACAATAAGTGCTGGCGAGGATGTGGAGAAAAAGGAACCTGCGTGCAATGCTGGTGGGAATGCAGACTGGTGCAGCCACTGTGGAGAACAGTATTGAGTTTCCTCAAAAAATTAAAAATGGAACTCCCATGTGACCCAGTAATCCCACTTCTAGAAATATATCTCAATAAATCAGAAACACCATTCAGAAAGGACATATGCATCCCTATGTTCATAGCAACATAATTTACAATAGCTAATATTTGGAAACAGCTTAAGTGCCCATCAGCAGATGAGTGGATTAAAAAATGGTGGTACATCTACACAATGGAATATTATGTTACTGTAAAAAAGAAAGAACTCTTACCATTTGCAACAGCATGGATGGACTTGGAGAGCATTATGCTAAGTGAAATAAGCCAGTCAGAGAAAGATAAATATCACATGATCTCACCCACTTGTGGAATATAATGAACAACATAAACTGATGAACAAAAATAGATCCAGAGACAGAGAAGCATCGGACAGACCATCAAACCTTAGAGGGAAGGCAGGAGAGGGTGTATGTGGGGGGTAAGAGATCAACCAAAGGACTTGTATGCATGCATAAAGCATAACCAATGAACACAGGCACCAGGAGGGTGAGGGCATGTGCTGGGGGGTGGGAGTGGCCTGGGAGAGGTCAATGGGGCAAAAAGGAGACATGTAATACTTTGAACAATAAAGAATTAAAGAAAAAGAAAGAAAAAAAAGAAAAGAAGATCCACTCACTGAACAATTCAGTGGATGTCAGGTGAACATCATATGCTGTAGGAGTCCAGAGAAAGATAGGATGAGGTTTCTAGAAGGACACAGAAAGGGGTCAAGAATGAGGGGAGATTAAGCAGGGCTCTCAATTATTTTCCATGCAGGAGCAAAATGGGACTTATGGGAGGTGGGCCCTGCATCTGCCTGGAGTGCCTTTTCCAAGTGTTTGTTCTCCATGCAAATTCTTAATCAGCTTAACCCCTTGCTGACCAGTCACGAGATAGCATGTGTCTGCACTTGCGTTAATTTAAGTAATTTTAAAACTCGACATTGCTTTCAGACCTTAAAATTACTTAAATTTAAATTAATGTAAGTGCAGACACATGTTATCTTGTGACTGGTCAGCAAGGTGTTAGGTGAATCCTTTAAAGAAACTTCCCTCTCAGTCAGTCTTCAATGGACCTTTCCTTACTCTCATAACAGAAGCCTCATTCTACTGTCAGCATCTCATTGACTTATTTTTTTTTTACTCCTGGATGTTTTCTTCTTTTCCCTTTAAGTGTTCACCTTCTTAAATCAAAGTTACACATTCCCATACAGTACTTTAAAAAGCCAGATTTATCTGCATGGTGTGTTATGCAAAACAGCACTTTCCCACAGCCTCCTACCCTTTTTCCTCTCTCCGGAGGCAGCTCTTTTTACCTCTTCTAGCTGATCATGTTGACATCTGCTTCCCCGTCTCTAAAAAACATGGCTGTATTGCTTCCTCTTGATTTTCAGTTTTGTCATTACTCCTTGGCTCCCCGCTGTGTTGTGTGGAAGATGAGGTTTGGCTTTGTTACTTCCCCAGCCCCAAAACTAGATACACAGACACACTTCCTGTCTTCCCCATCCTTCTAATATAATTTGTCATAACTTTGGTTAGATCGATATCTAGTGTTTAAATTGTTATAACTATGTGGAGCAGTGAATTTTATGCATCTACTTGGCTAGGCTATTTGGTCAAACACAAGTCTAGATGTCACCATAAAGATTTTTTTTAAAGGTGATATTAACATTTAAATCACCAGACTTTGGGTAAAACGGATTATCCTTCCTCATGTGGTGGGCCTCACCCAATCAGTTGAAAACCTTACTAAAAAAAAGACTGGAATCTCCTGAGGGAGAGGAAATTCTGTCTCTGACTGCCTTTGAACTGAGCTGCAACATCAGGTCATTCCTGGGTCTCCAGTCTGCTTACCTGCCCTCCAGATTTCGGACTTGCCAAGCCCCGCAATTGTGTGAGCCAATTCCTTAAAATAAATCTGTCTAAGTCTCCTCTTGAGACAGGCAAATGCATGAGGTAATCTCTCAATTTCATTTTTCTGAATTAGTCTCTAACAATGGGACAGCTTCATGGACAACCTGGGCAGTCACGCAAGACCCTCTGCTTGGTTTAATGCCCTGTTGTCATCATCTTTAAATTCTTAATAATTTTCAAAAAAGAAGCGTCATATTTTTGTTTTGCACTACACCCTCCAAATTGTGTAGTCAGTCCTGTTGGCTAGAGCTCTCTGATTAGCTCCAGTCTAGACAGATGCACAGCACTCATCTGAGTATTACCTAAATATCTCCCTTCACCAATCATAGGACTTACCTTTACTAGTATCTTTCTCCTATTCCCCCATCAAAATAAGTGTCTTAAAAGTAGGTCTATTACTCATTTTTATCCCAACACCTAGCAGAGTTCTTCAAGCACAGGGAGAATAGATAAAATCAAGGTTGAAATATTTGAATAGAATAGGGGGAGGGATGTACTAAGACTTTCTAGGAAGAAGAATTGTATGAAGAAATCAGGGAGGTGGGAATGTGTCTTCTGTGGGTGGGAATCAGTGAGGAAAGCAGCACAATTGGGTCAGCAAGAGCATATTGGAACCAATGGGAAATGATTTGAAAATTATGTGGGAACCAAATTGTAGAGAGGCTCAAACACCAGACCAGAAATTTTCTGTAGACTTGTAGGCCCCCAAGGACTTATTTCTCCATCTAATGACATCTGATATGTGCAGTTAGAAAAACTCCAGCTGGGTAGAATTTCACACTTTCCTTTCTTGGCACTGAAGAAGGTGAATGGAGTAGGATGGGTGAGGGAGAGAGCCTAGCAACTGAAAGAAAAAAAAAAGGAGCCCATGAGAGCATGTTTCCTGTGAATTTTAAAACCCAGCTTTGTACAGAAGCAGGAGCAAAACCATTAGAACTCTGGAGGGTAGCCAGGGAGGTCTGGATAACACTAAATCTAGGCAGAACAACCCCAAACTGGCAGCCCTGTTATCACTAAACTCACATGATTAACGACCGGCAATCATTAGCACCTCATATGTGCTTCTGATCCTTATGGATGCAACACCCAGAAAATGGGGCTTCCCCTCTGGAAACGTTCACACCGTGGTGACTGTTTGTGGTAAATACGAAGATTAGTGGGCTAATGGGGACCTCTTGCTGTTTGAACCTCAGCCACAGCTTGCGTGATACAGAATCCTTGAGCTTTCTCCACATGCGCAAAGAAAGAAAAGCACCTTCCAGAATTCCCGGCGATATTGTTGCAGAAGGCACATCAGCCTTCTACAAAAGAGACAGTTATAAGGTTTTGAAAGGAATTTAACGGATACCTGACAGTCATGCATGCATTTTCCATACCAAAAGGTATGTGGAAATACTTTCATTGTGGCACTCTTCATAATAGCCAAAATATGGAATAAACCCCAAAGTATATCAACAGTAGAATTGATAAATTAATGGTGGTATTATTCATACCATGGAATAGTTACAGCCGTAGAAATGAATAAACCACAGTGTACAATAAAATGAATGAATCCCACAAACATAATGTTGGGCAAAAGAGATGGAAATGTACATACTGTATGGCTTCACTTCAATAAAGAAAAATGTCTTTTCAGATTCTCTGCCCACTGTTTGTGTTATGTGGTCTGGTTTTTGTTCATTTGTTTTATTAACCCATTATCAGATATGTGGTTTGTAAATGTTTCCTCCCATTCCATAAGCTGTCTTTTCATTTTGTTGATTCACTTATTTTGCTCTACAGAATCTTTTTAGTTAAGTTTTAGTTTAACTTGTTCATTTTTGCTTTTGGTGTCAGTCTAAAAGCACCTTGCCAAGACCAATGTCAAGGAGCTAATCCCTTATAGTTTTGCAGTTTCAGGTCTCACATTCAGTTCCATAGTCTGTTTTTAGTTGATTTTTTGTGTGCCTGGTGTAAGATAGAGGGAGGTCCTGCTTCATTCTTTTGCATGTGGATATCAGTTTTTCAAAGCAACATATATTGAAGAGACTATCCTTTCCCCATTGCATGTTCTTGGGCTCCTTTGTTAAAATTAGTTGACCAGTAATGGGTTTATTTCTGTTCCATTGATTTGTGTGTCAGTTTTTATGCCAATGCTATATTGTTTTGATTACTATGGCTTTGTAATATAATATCAAGAAGTGTGATGTCTCCTGCTTTGTTCTTCTTTCTTAATATTGCTTTGGCTATTCAGAGTCTTTGTGGTTCCATATAATTTTAGGATTATTTTTCTATTTCTGTAAAAAATTTTGGGGTGCTGCCGAAACCGGTCTGGCTCAGTGGATAGAGCATTGGCCTGTGGACTGAAAGGTCCCAGGTTCAATTCCGGTCAAGGGCATGTACCTTGTTTGCGGGCACATCCCCAGTAGGAGATGTGCAGGAGGCAGCTGATCAATGTTTCTCTTTCATCGATGTTTCTAACTCTCTATCTCTCTCCCTTCCTCTCTGTAAAAAATCAATAAAATATATTAAAAAAAAATTCGGGGTGGAGGTGGGAAGAGATTAATCAAAGAACTTATATGCATATTTGCATAACCCATGGACACAGACAATAGGGCCTTGAAGGCTTGGGGAGGAGGAGGGAACAGGATGGAGGTAGTCAATGGGGGGGAAAATGGAACATCTGTAATACTTTCAACAATAAAGATATATTTTTTAAAATGTCATTGGAATTTTGGTAGTGATTTCATTGAATCTATAGATTGCTTTGGGTATGGACATTTTAACAATATTAATTCTTCTAATCCACAAACATGGATTATCTTTCCATTTATTTTCATCCTCATTTTTTTCATCAGTGTTTTATAGTTTCAGTGTACATACCTTTTACCTCCTTTATTAAATTTATTTCTAAGTATTTTATTCTTTTTGATGCAATTATAAATGAAGTTATTTTCTTAATCTTTTCCCCCATCCATAGGTTGTTGTTAGTGTATAGAAATGAAACTAATTTATGTATATTGATTTTGAATTCTGCAACTTTACTAAATTGGTTTATTAGTTCTATTAGGTTTAAACAATTTGTGTGTGTGTGTGTGTGTGTGTGTGTGTGTGTGTGTGTAGTCTTTAGAGTTTTCTCTATATAATATAATGTCACCTAGAGAGGAAATTTTACTTCTTCCTTTCTGATTTGGATACCTTTTTATTTCTTTTGCTTATTTGTTTGGTTCAGCCAAACTGGAGAATTAGGGTTTGGGATGAAGGTCTTTGAATATGAAATGTTAACTCGATTTCTTAACATATGAAGACTTTTCTTAGAGGACAACTTAGATGATGCATTTGTAGGTAGTACTGCGATTTCAGTTAAGTAGGTCTGAAGTCAGATGGACTTGGATAAATCATTGAATGTATCCCAGCTTCCACTTTCTCATCTGAAAATAAAGTAATGCCATCCATTTCATAGGGTCATTGTCAAGATCTAAATATATAAAAAATGTCAGGCATTAAATATATTAAGTGCTCAGCCAATGCCACCTATCTAACCACTGCAGAACAGCTTTAGTTTTAACTTTAGCTCTAGTTTTAAGTCAAACTTCTGGAGCTCAACTGCCAGAATTCAAATTCTTGCTCATCTGAACTTAGAGCAGTCATTTCATTTCTTGTTACTTAGGTTTTTTATTTGCAAAATGGAGATAAAATGGTACCTGGTATATTTGGCATCAAGTAAGTGTCAGAAATTATTTTTGTTGTTATTTTACTATCAGAGTTTTCCAGAGTTTTGTTAAGTATAACTTTAGAAGCAAAGAGTAGATCACAGAGTGAAGCCACGAGTTAATTACTAGGCTTTGCAGTGAGTGCAAATGTCAGATGAGTCTGGAACTGGAATGAAGTAGGACACAAGGATTTGGAACCAGGAATTACTAGATGAGTTAGCAGAACTCAAAACTTGACAGGAGAACAACAATGATCCGAGCTCCTGTGTGTATGGTTAATATCTACACTAATAAAAGAGAAACATGCACATTGGTGTCACTCCACTACGCCCACTAGCCAATCAGGATGGGTATGCAAATTAACCCAACAAAGATGGCGGTTAATTTGCATATGCAGGCACAGAGTGAAGACTGAAGACAACTGAAGACTGAAGAGGCTTGACTTCTCCTCTGCAGCTGGAGCAGAGAAGCCAAGCCTTGCTGCTGCGGCTGGACCAAAGGCCTGGGTCCCGGGTGCCGGAGGAAAACTGGTGCCGGCAGCCAGGGGAAGGAAGGCCTATTGCGTGAATCTTCGTGCAATGGGCCTCTAGTGTATATATAAATGTGTGTAAGAAACTAGCATTTACTTTTCTTCCATAATAGGTCCTTCGCTGTGTTATTCATTTTCTAACCATTATCTAATTCAATCTCCCCAACAACCCTAGAGGGTGAGTGTTATTATTTCAATTTAAAATAAAAACAAGAAGCTTCAAGGAGGTAAAGTCAATTGCTTAGGTAAAGTAGTTGGTCGGTGGAGAACTGAGATTGAGAGAGAGATGGAACTCTCCAGCCAATAATGCTCCACTAGCCTGCCTCCCACAGTGCTGAGAGCTGAGCATTGCGGTTATTATTCCTCCCTCCCCCCCCTTTTTAGCAGAGTCACCAGATCTTATCTCTTTTAAAAATGTATTTTTATTGATTTCAGAGAGGAAGGAAGAGGGACAGAGAGAGAGAAACATCAATGATGAGAGAGAATCATTGATCAGCTGTCTCCTGCATGACCCACACTGTGGATTGAGCCCACAGCCAGGGCATGTGCCCTGACCAGAATTGAACCATGACCTCCTGGCTCATAGGTTAATGCTCAAACACTGAGTCACACCAGCTGGACCAGATCTTATCTGGAAATGGGGCATCGTGGGATCTATTTTGACCACAAACATACAAAAGACTTGGGTTCTTATAATAGAATAAAGTATCTATTAGCAATTATTCACTATGTGTAATTGAGAGGGAAAAACCGCTTCTCTTCAGGAAGCTCACTGTGCCTACCTCCAAGATACGAGATTGCCTCAGCCAGGCCAGAGCAACACTGAGAGGACATTCCAACCTGACCTGTCCCTCAACTCTGTTCCCACTCCCTAGGAATTCAGTCCCAAGATCTTGGTATTTTAGACTCAAGTTCATGTCTTGCAAGACTAAGGCTATACTGCAAGCATGAGTTCTCTTGTTCACAATCAACTGTAACTCTCTTCCAACCCCCAATCCCCTTATTTATGAATAAAATGACATTTGGAATTGAAGAAGTTGTGTGATTATTGCTACAGTTTGTGGAAAAGTGGGGACTTGTCTAATTGACTTCTTGGTAGACAGTTTCCATCTTAGATAGTTGTTTACCTGGGCTTCACTGTAGTCTTCAATTGTATATACATTTATGGGAGAAGAGTAGGTAAAACAAATCAAATTAGGGCTAGAACCTTTAGTCTGGTACTTTAGATAGGAGAACAGGTGATTGGCCGAGAGTAAAACATCCTTTCTGCTTCCCAATAGCCTAGTGATAGTGATAGCAGTAGACTCTTCGCTAAGTTTTTATACAAAACTAGGGGCCCAGTGCACGAATTTGTGCACCTTGAAAGGAACTGTGGGCTATGAGGCTGCAGTGGACACAGGGGTGGATCTCAGCCCATCCTCCATACTCCCACCCGGCCCTTCCTGCCATGGCCCTGGTCCCCTGTCTGCCAGCAGCCCCGCTCCCACCGCCACCACTCCCATGCACTGAGGGTGCTGGCCCCGCTCACACTGGCTGACAGCGCGGAGCAATTGGGGCCAGTGCCAGCAGAGAGTGCGAGTGGCAGCTCCAGTGCCAGCAGTGGGTGTGAGCGAGGGCCATTGCTGGCAGCGGTTGCAAGAGGTGGCTGCTGGCCCTAATCGCCCCTCAGGAGCAGGGGGAGGTAGAGAAGCACTGAGGGGTGATTGGGGCCTGCAGCCATCACTCACAACCACTGATGGCACTGAGGGATTGTGGCCAGTGGCGGTGTTGGCAGCAGGTGTGAGCAACAAGCGGGACCCCGGTGTGTGGGAGCAAAGAATTTTCAGTAACTGACCCAATGACAGCGGCCAGCCATCCCACCTTGGTCTGGTGCCCCCGCTCACCTGCTCCACCATTCCGCCGTGGCTAACGCCCGCCATGTTCTGTGTGCGCCCCCTGGTGGTCAGCACACATCATAGCCACCAGTTGTTTGGTAGTTCTGCCTTTTGGGTCTATTTGCATATTAGGGTTTTATACATATAGATTCTAATCATTAAGCCAGTTGATTCATTCTCATTTTCCCCTCCTCTCTTCTACCTCTTTTCTCTATCTAGGGCTGGATCAACTTCCCAGAAAAAGCTACAATGTAACTCTAAGCTTAAATCCATGTTAGGATTCACTGCATAGTATATAGTTGCCAATTTAAGAGAAAGAACAGAAATTATTAAAGAATTATCCAGCTTTGTTGAGACTTGGGCAATTAGTTTCTTGAATGTTGCAGAGCCATTGAAAGCTTCCCCTGCTTATTTGCAGAATTAGAAAGGCTTAGCTATTATTTCTTGTTTAACAAACTTTGACCACACTCAGACTGGGGAGATCTATACAAAAGATGTACAGGCCTAAAAAAATTAAAAAAAAAACCTGATTAAATTTTAACCAGCTGCTGGGCAGATAGTTTGCCTGAGGCACATTTTTCAGTTTCAAAGGGTCTTTTTATTAATTTTGCATTTTGTATTTTGTTAGTGGAAAGAGCTCCCTCTTTGGGGACTGCCAAAAGCTATAGGCTGCGAATCTTCAAGCATGCCAAGGACGCTTCTGAGAATGCCAAGTAGATCTGTGTTCTGAGCATTCCCCATTACATGTGCTTTATCGGTCCTAAAAATATATTAACTTTAGGGGTGAGCTATATGAATTAACTTTACAGGGTCCCTACTGGCTCTGCTTTGGTTAATGTGAATCCTACTATTTGTCTGTAATACTATACACGACCTTACTGAATGAACTTGAGCAATTTGCTTGACTTCTCTGAAACTCAGGTTTCTGGTCTATGAAATAATTGGGTGAGGAGTTTATCGTTTGGGGTGCTGCAGTGTTGGATTAGCTGGTTTACGAGTGGTTGGGGAGTTCTGACATAATAAAACTCACATCCTTTTATTTTTTTCTGATAATTATATTATTAATAGCCAGAATGTATTAAAAGTTTTGTATAGCAGGTTCCACGATAAGTACATTAGATACATTTTAATATTGGTTATTTTCAGAGAAAACGTCTGAAACGGGTGCCGTCATCGTTCCCACATTACAGAGAAGGCAACTGAAGTTACAAAAGATTAAGAAATTGACCAAAGTTAAATAGTAAGTGGCTAAGGCTGCTAGATGACGGCCCTAATAAACTGTTTGTTTCCTTGCTCTGGATGTAAGGATCAGCTTCTGTCTCTGGGCCAGAAAGGTGCAACTGACTTCATACAAATATTTCCAAAATTCACATCTGCCTGGGATTGGATGTGGTGAAAATATTTATGACAATTTAAAGCTGTCCTGAAAGATTCAGATGGGCCTCTCTCGGCTCAGGCAGCTCTAGGGTGAAGGGGGCTGCCTGCCGCATAGAGACAATTTGTGAAAAGGAGGCAAAACTCAGGGGTTAAATGGAAAATACAAACCTCTTCTGTGATGCTGGGAATTTCATAAGTTCCACTCAGGCTTCTTCAAACAGCATGAAATACAAAGTAAAAAAGTCTGCCCTCAGGCTAGAATTTGTAGATGACTTACCTGCTGGAAAATATGGCTAAGTTTCTGCCTGAAGACAAAGAATCAGGGCTTACATTTACTAAGCAGAAGGATGAGGCTATACATATTTGTGCATACTGCAGCTTTTAATATATATTTTATACATAAATATATAGTTACACCAGTGAGACTTTTTATGCCAGATCAATACCTGGCAGACTGACTTGTGCATTATTTAATGTCCTTACCTATTGGGAGGGACAGGTGCTATCAGCCTTAATGTGATCGTATTTCCATGGTCTTTAACTTCCTGCAGAGAGTTCTTTTACTTCACTTCTGAAAGAAAATTCTCTGGGGCACCTTGCCCTACCGAGAACTGGATTTTTTACTTGCTACTCATCTGGCTTGGGTTCTTCAGTCAGGATGACTTAACCTATTGATTAAAAGGGGAGGGAGACAATTGCACAAAGCTCTTGCGATATTTGGGGTGGAGGAGTGGGACATGTCCCAAAGGGGCCTGTTTTATTCTTTTTGAGCTAAACTCTCCTGTATTTCTATAACCATACTTGGCCTGCTATTCAGTGTACTCTAGCTAGCATGATGGGGTAGTTGCTTGGATGAGTTCAGGAACCTCAAAGAGCTTTCAAACCAGTGTTAGATAATGAAAGAGAAACACTTGCATTCATAATAACATTTAAAAGTTCTCTCATTTGGTAAATGCTTACAGACTTAAGAATAACTTGGAAAGAAAGGAGATGTAAACTATATTGGACACACAGTCACAGAAAAGTAGGAATTTTAGGTTCAGAGAAGTCACACAAGATTCTACAGAGAATTAGTAGCAAAGTTAAGCTTGGGACCTGGTTTGTCATTCTTGACCCAGTTCTCTTCGCAATGCACCAGAATTTCTCCAAAATTCTAATTTGATTATGTATCTTGCATCTATTACATTAGAGTCATTAACGTTTAGAATTTCTGTGTCTTTCTGGTGAATTGAACCTTTATTCTAAGTAGTGATTTATAATATTGCTTCCATATCTAATAATGCTTCTAGGGTATTAGTTATCTTTGCTGAGTAACAAATAACCCCACAACTTAAAACAGCATCCATTATCTCAGTTTCCATTGAGTGTGGCTTACTGAGGCCACACTTTACTATCTCCCATAGGCTGCTATCTAGGTGTCAGCCCAGGGTCTCCAGCTTGCTGCTTACTCACCCTACTGATTTTAGGTCAGTTTCTATATTCATGTCAGCCAATTCCTTATAATTATCTATTTATCTATCTATCTATCTATCTATCTATCTATCTATCTATCTATCTATCTATTATCTATCTATCTATCTATCTATCTATCTATCTATCTATCTATCTATCTAATTCTCTGGAGAACCCTGACTAATAAAGTTAGTGTAATTGTCATTTTTGTCTCTGTTGATGATTTTGATAAGCTTTGTTTTTTCCTAAGGCACTCTGCTGTACCTAGTGTAGATTTATTTGTATTTGTCTTAGTTGGAAAATATGGTTTCTGCATCTATGGATTTATGTCTTTCATTAGTTATGCCTAATTCTCACCCACTTTTTAAATACTTATTTCCCATTATTTTCTCTATTCTCTCTCTATGGTACTCTGATTAAATATACGTTAGGCCTTTCATTCTGTGCACCATAACTTGTAACTTTCCATATCTTCTTGTTCTTGGTGCTACTTTGGATAAACATTTTAGATATATCCTCACAAATTCTCTCTTTATTCAGTCTCACTTTACTAATTCTCCCTTCAGCTTTTCCATATCTTCTATTTATCATATCCAGTGAGTTATATCCAGTGAGTTATTTAAATATTTACTTCAACAATTACATTTTTCACTTCCTTTTTTTATTTTATTTTTTTACATTTTCTAATCTGCCTGGCTATTTTTATAGTGTTTAGCTGCTTGCTTTAAAAATATTTTACATATAGCCCAGCCAGCGTGGCTCAGTGGTTCAACCTATGAACCAGGAGGTCATGGTTCGATTCCCTGTCAGGGCACATGCCTGGGTTGCAGGTTCAATCCCCAGTGTGGGGCATGAAGGAGGCAGCCGATCAATGATTCTCTCTCACCATTGATGTTTCTCTCTCTTCCTCTCCATTCCTCTCTGAAATCAACAAAAATATATTTTAAAAAATTTACAGATAGTTGTTATATATTTTATGTGATAACTGCAATATCTAAAGTTCCTACTTAGCCTAGGTTGTCCAGAAATCAGAGGTTGTATGTGACTTTTTGTTGTTGTTAGGGAATACAATCCTAGGGAGCAGGAGCAAGGACAAAGGGAGTGAGACAGGGAAGGAGAGATAGTCTAGGTGAGGATGAGTATTAGCTGGCTACCACTAAATGCAGCTGATTATTCCATAGCGCAGGACCATGCTATGCACTGTCCTCTCTAGCAGCCATATAAACTACCTCCAGGATTATCTTTCCAGAGGGAGGTATGAGAAAGAATTAGTCCATTGGCTCCTTTCTACTTTACCGAAGACAATTTATTTTTTTGTATACTTTATGCTATTTTATTATAAGTTTCTGGTTGTTTGATTTTAAATTTGAGGACTCTTGTATGACCTAAGTCAAGGCTGCTTTCTTCCAGAGACAATTTTTATTTGCTTCTGCCAGGTGCCAAAGGGTTGCTATCTACCTGGACCTCTTTAAACATCTTCCTGGTTTTCCAGGTTAGTGTACATGGCTAAGGGTAAATGACACCACTGTTCAGCTGGCCCAAGGCATGTTTGCCAGAATACAGTGTTAATATCAGAATTTACTTTAGAAAAAAACCTGGCTTCCATATCTGCTTACAGGTCACATTCATGGTTTTTATCCTTTTTTCTCTGGAATGGGAGGGTTAGTACTTGGAGATTTCTTGTACTTTCCGAAAGCCCAGCAATGCATTCAACAGTATGTCTTATGCAGCACATAGTTGGTGTGCAGTGGAAGAGCACTTCTGAGTCTCTGATTACCGTACTCTCGGGAGCAGAAGTTGCTCTATTTGTTCTTTTTAAAAACTGGACAGGATGAGAATTATAGTGGCTAAAGAGGATCTTTAAGAGATGGCAAAATATAGCTTTGATTCCATTCTAGATATGGATTTAAAGGGTGAGTTTGTGTTCTCTTATCTGCCATGAGGAATATGCTGGACCATTTTCCCTACTTCCTTAGGGGGCTGAGTTCAGGCTGGCAGTGGGAAGGAAAGTAACAAAACCAGTTCACCCAAGATTCCTGTAAGCTATGGCCCAGAGCCTGTTGGGGCATGAGCCATGCTCGACACACCTTCTCTGCAGGTTTGGCTCTAGAGCAGGTGTGTTTCAAGATAGGGCTGACCACAGGTGTGAGTGATAGAGGCAGACAAGTGTGAGATATGAAAAATACAAGCTTCAGTAGCATGGCTAGGTGTGTCAGGAGCTCATTTGGCTGCTGAGCCTCACAGGGCTGGCCTCCTCCTGCTGGAAATGGGATGGAGTGGGCGCAGAACTGAAGTGAGGACGCTGTGAGACCTAGGAGGTACAAGGGGGACCTCCCTAACACTCCAAGCTCTCAAGGGGCAGGAAAACTGGAAAAGGGAAGCAAGACAGGTGGGCTGAGAATAGAAGTGAAATATGAAGATATGGACAAGAACATATTTTGCATGAGTTTGTGTGTGGGGGGGAGGTTGGGGGTTAATGGGGGGGATGAGGACACATTTGTAATACCTTAACTAATAATAAAATAAAAAAAATAAAAAAAGAACATATTTTGGGCAAATAACCCAAGAATGCAGAGAGCAGGATTAGGCAGACTGTTAGAGCTGTGAAGAGACTAAAGTACCCTCCAGTCATGTGCTTTCACCCCAGGACCGCGACCTTTGGTGACTTTTGTCTAGCACAGGGCATATCTTTAAATAACATGGAACCTCTAATGAGAAAGTTACTTCATTTTCAGAACTTTTTCAGGTCACCTATTTACCAAGAAGAAACCTGTAGGGTTTCTGTTACTGTGTCTTTAACACCTCTCTGACAGGTGCTATTTTCACTTTTTAACAAAGAAAAGAGCATTTTGCAAGCAAATGCTCAGCTAAAATTGAATGGCATTGTTTTGTTTTCATTGATTATTCTTTGGGTTACTTTTTAGGTTCGTTAAATGATATGCCAGTGCCAAAAAGTTTCCTTTGACACTATATTTAAGTAAAAATAAAAACGAGTTGATTTAAGAAAAGAGGAGTCAATTTAATCATTAGATAAAAAGTAATATGAATGACAATCAGATATGGCACAATTAAGAAAGTAGTATGATTAAGAGTTAGGAATATTAATCTGGCATGATCCTGTGATTTTATGGGTCATGCAAAGGAGAAATAGAGAGGAAATTATATTCCTAAGATCATACATATTATTAGTATTAGAACAGGGAATACAACCCAAGTCTCCCAACACCCAATATTGGTAGCTCTGTCCATCATCCGAGGCTGTGTTCCTAAACTTCAATGTCATGGAAAGGTAGAGCCAAAAGTGGTCATACCATAGTCTCCTGAGCTAAATGCCAATGAAAGAGGATAGCAGGTTATTTTGATATATTTAAAAACTAGAGGCCTGGTGCATGAAATTCGTGCACTCGGGGGTGGGGTGTGTGTGTCACTCAGCCCAGCCTATGCCCTCTCACAGTCTGAGAGCCCTTGGGGGATGTCTGACTGAAGGTTTAGGCCTGCTCCCCACGGAGAGGCCTGCACTCACCAGCCATGAGCTTGGCTTCTGGCTGAGCAGTGCTCCACCTGTGGGAGCACACTGACCACCAAGGGGCAGCTCTTGCATTGAGCGTCTGTCCCTTGGTGGTCAGTGCACATCATAGCGACCAGTCATTCTGCTGTTTGGTCAATTTGCATATTAATTAGCCTTTTAATATATTGAATAGCATTTTGCTTTTTGCTGCCAGTTCTCTCACTTCCTCCCCTTAAACTTCTCCTGCCCTGTTTAATCATATCAGCCATCCCTTATTGTTTATTTCCTTAAGGAGAAGACGTGATTGTCCTTAGTTTCCAAATGCTTGTGGCAGCTAGGAGAAAGGAGAGACTCCAGGGATAGCCTAATGTTAGATGATTCGAGGAAAAGGATTCTTTCTCATGACCTGACTCCCAACTAGATAAGGTTCTCCTGGTCTCGGCAGTGTTGAAAATTGGAGGGAAAAAGCTATGTGAATAAAGGCAATGGCAGGTCCTGGAGAGGAAGTTTCTGGACTCTGACTTCCAGGTAGAGGGAACCCTGAAGAGCTCAGATTCCAGATGGGTTTGTGGGACCTGAGAGCAGAGGTCCCCACTTCTGGCAGAGTTCCAGGGAGCAGAGAGGAAATGGCTGTGTGGTGCATCTGGAGAGGTATGGGTGAGGAGAATATCAAAGAAAACTCCTGACCCAACATGACACAGGAGTAAAGGAGGAACTCAACAATGGAAGAGTCCATGCAGAGGCAATGGGGGACAGTTTGGCAGTGACTGGAAGGGAGAGATTAATGTGGGCCAGATGGGACGAGGAGGATCTCAAAGGATAGTTGAATTAGAGGGAAAAAGTTACATCACAGTTGACTTGGAGGATTGAAATTCACATCTGATTTAAGAAGTGGGAATAAAGGTGTGTGTGTATGTGTGTGTATGCACACACACACACAGGTAGAGAATAATTAGTTGCTAAATCCATCATTTGGGTTAACTCGTAGAGGATAAATAGGATTCAAAATAGCAGAATGGTTGGCAAAGAAATAGACATGTAATCAACCAGGGTTTTTTATGGTTTAGCAAAAGAATAACTTTCCTAAGAGAAGTTCAAACAAAATGCAGTGGGAAGGAGTGATTGATTCCCACTGGAGAGAAGGGAGCACTTTCTCAGGGAGTGGGTCACGTTGCCCAGACTTGGACAGAGGAGTAGAGCAAGTTCTCTGACTCTGTTCAGTCTCTGTGGAGGCAGATGCCTGGGTTTTCCAGAAGTGCAATTGAATCTGACATAACACTTCAGTACTCCCTGTCTTCTACTCCATTCTGCGACTGGTGCAGAGGAAAGATGATTTTGGGACATAGATCTAGGGATAGATTATGAGGCCATGAAATATAGAGACTTCAGAGTCCAACAAGCGAGGACTGAAATCAATGGCTTCTTTGAGCCTCAGTTTTCTCATCCAGAGATTGGAACAATATACCTACATCATGATTGTCAAATGAAAAAAAAAAAAGAGTTAATTATAGACCTAAAGCCTGGGATGTGGTACCTGGCATAGAGCCAGGTCCCAGTAGCAATCAATTTTCCTCCCATAGAGGAGTTTTTTTTCCTTATCTCTGTACTCCTCACTGTGTCCATATAGTGCCTTGTACATAGACAGGGCAATGAAGAACATCTTTCTTTGACTTGCTCCCATTTAAACAACACATACGGCTGAAAAACAGGCAAAGAAAGTCAGCATCGATGTACCAGCCGGCTGTTAGATGAACAGATCAGAGCAAGTTTCCCATTAAGCAGTGCTGCTTTTCTTTTTCTGACTGTCAGTCAGCACGAAGGTAATCCCAGAAATCAAGACACTGGAATGTGAATTTCTGGCTGAACTGATCACAGCAGCCCTGACATCATACAGCCACTGCTTTCCATAATCAATGCCAGAGCTTAGTTTATTCACCTTATGAGTCCCCTGTGAAATTCCAAGCCCGGTACCTGACAGTAACATTTCCCCTAATTGATGCATGCGTGCTCTGGGAATTCCATCCTGTTTGATTAATTTTGGGTTTGATTTCCCTCCTCCTGGTGCTGTGATTTTCATGGACAGAGCTGCTCTTTTGATGCTGTGCATGTGGCAGAGGGAGATGGTTCTGTGGGCACTGAGCTGGGCCCTAACGTTAGCCTCCTGACTTCGGGGGAACTTTTCTTAGGAAGAGAATACTTTTCACTTAGTATTGGGGAGGGAAGGAGAGTAACTCTAAGCATCCGACAAAGAGGGAGACCATTTACATCTAGAATTATATTGCCTTATGCGTTCTATTTGTACAATGAGGAAACGGAGGCTCAGAGAAGTAAAAACCACACACCCGGTAAAGAGTGGAGCTTTTGTTCAAGTCTCATGTTCTTTTATTTCCACCACACTTAAAAAAAATTGGACAAGAATAATTTTGTAAAACATTAGATTTGTATTTTAAATTAATTTGAAGTAATTTGAATTGCCACATTAGCTTTCATCATCATCATCATCATCATCATCATCATCATCATTATTATTATTTAAATCCTCACCTGAGGATATTTTCCCATTGATTTTTAGAGAGAGTGGAAGAGAGAGGGAGAGACAGAAAGAAATATCAATGTGAGAGAAACACATTGATTGGTTGCCTCCTGCACGTGCCCCTACCAGTGCCCTGGCAGGGGAGGTGCCCTTGACCAGAATTGAACCTGGGACTCTTCAATCCACAGGCCTACACTCTCCCCACTGAGCCAAAATGGCCAGGGTGCCACATTAGCTTGCTGATGTATTTTCCTGCTGTCCTTTTCCATTTGCATGTTTTGATTACAGTTTTGAAATTGTACAGTTTGAAGCATGAAACTGCAAATCCTTGAAGACATATTTTCTTGGACATAGTTTTGCCAGAGTTCTTGGAATTATAAGGTTTCCCTCTATTTATGGAATGCAGGACAGTAGTTAAGGGGAGACTGTACCTGGAGACCTTTTGACTCCCAGATCCTAGCAGACTCTGGGGAGTTGTTTGCATAATAATGACTACAGGATAAGGAAAAATGTTTCCATAGTGAAGTAATACTGTCATGTGTCTGGTAAGGATTCCCAAACTGTGACTCCTGCGCAGGCCTCTTCACTGGATTTCTTGAGTAACCTACCTAGTGTTGTTTTACTTTGTGTCTCAGCAAGAATGTTCAATCTTTCCAGCAAGTACTCCTGTTTTCCTGCAGAGTAGCAGAAAGCCCTATGACTCTGGGCAAACTACTTAAACTCCCACAGCCTTAGTTTCCCCACGTGCACACAAAGGAGGTACTACTAGTAATACTTATCAAACTGGCAGGAGGAATCAGTAAGATGATGTGGGTACAACGATGTCTGGATAGATTACTAAAAGGAGACTCAATCTCTGCTCCTGGTTCCCTAGCAACTCAGAAAATCCCAGGGTACCGAGATCCCCATAGAATTGAGGGGATGAAGAGATAATGGATATCTTCTACCTGCCAACAGCTGTTTTTGTTTTGAAGATGGGATGAAAGAGGGATAGAGTGGAGTTTCAGAAGGTGGGTTGGGAGGACCACCCCCTCCAGATCCAGCACTGAGGGCAACTGTGAGGATTTGGAGCAGGACAGCCAGAACTGGCTCTGCTGAGGCCAGGAAGCCAAGTGAGAGCAACATGTGATCCTGTAACCCCCTGCTCCGTGCAAGGGCCCCAGAAACTGAATGCAGAAAATTTGGCTCTGGGTGTGAAATAGAGAAGAGCTGTGGTGTGACAGAATCGGTCTTGAGAAGCTGTGAGAGGAGGCCGGGAACTGTACAATACACCCACCATTCCAGGGGATGCCCACACACAGCTCTGGTAGGGGGGGTGGAGACTTGGACATTTTTACCTGGAAGGCCCTGGACCTTGTCTGACTTTGGCATTTGCTGCTCAAGATCGATACTTCAGAAAGGCCCAGCTTGGTGCTTTATCAGCCCACCTGCCAACTGTCCCAGTTCTCATACCCACTATGGGATTCATGGAGCTGTCAGTCCCTGGCCACAGTCAGACTGCGTATGAAGTAAGAAAAAGAAGCTCACCTGAGTTGGCCAAGAGCTTAGGGAAAGGAAAAGCAACTGTGTGTGATATTCTTTGGAACATTCATGCTCATGCTTTATAGGAATAAGCTTGAAGATAATACTTCCATACACCTAAACCTGCCAAGCAAGGACCACTAGAAATGGTGTCTAGTGAGCTCTATAACTCCACCCTGAATAAGGACGGAGGCAAGGGGGGCAGGGGGAGCAGAGGTGGAAGGACCACTGACCTTGCTCAGTGTAATTTGAGAAGCCAATAGTAGGGTTACCACACATCCTGGTTTGTCTAGGATAGTCCCAATGCCTCTTATCTCTGTATACTTATTAATAGTTCTCTCTCTCATTTTAAAACTTTATTGATTCAGAAAATAAATTAATGCTAATATGAGTAATAAGGTATTCATAAACAGATATTCTGAAGGAAGATAAGAATACAAAATATTCCAAGGGCTTGGGACAAGAAGTCATGCTTCTGTTTTGGGAAGATTGGGATGCCTGGGAGAGGACTGGAAGCATCCTAGTGCCTGAGATAGCCCAGTGGTCAGGGTTGTGTAGCATTTAACCAACAAGGTCTTGATTTTCTCTGATATGAGTTCAGTTACTCAATTCCCAGGACCACTGGTGACAAACCCTTGTGATGAAGGTCTGTCCCATTAGACCTCTGGCTTCCTATTCACTGATGCCTGACCAGTTCCACTGGCCAGTATAGGAGACTGCATGTCATTCTCTAGGCACTCAGCTTAGTGTGTACCATCCTTCCTGTCTTAAACAAATTAGCTAGAGGATTGCATTATGGGGTATGGGTGGAGGGACGAGAAATGGGGGATGGGATGCATGTACACCAATTGCCTCTGCTGAGCTGGGCCAGCAAACCTGCTCAGAGCTCATGTGATTTGGACAATTTATTTGTCTGGGATACTGAAGATAGTCTTAGTTCCCACTTATTAAGGACAGAGGAGGAAGCAAAGTAAGCATTGTTCCACTTATTTCAAATCAAAAGTACCCAGGAGGGAAATAAATGTATTCTATGGAACTAGAAAGGTCATGTCATGTTCTCTGGGAAGAAGGGGAGAAGGGGAAGCAATAAGTCACATCTCTGTAAGGCAGGTCTGAGCAAGCATGGACAGATAATGGATAATGAAAGAACTAAGCCAATTGTTGCTTTCCCTAATGCCTTTTTATTTAGTCAGTTGGTCTGTCAATCAATTGACCAATCAATCCATCAGCAAGCACATACTGAAGACCTACTATGGGCCAGCCTTAGAATAAATATAGAAGATATCTAAGCCATGGTCCCTCTGATCAATGACTCATTCTACAGCTAGAAAGATGAGTAGACTATGCCATCCCTTGTCTTCCTCAGACACTGTTAACTACAGATTCAACCATGCTCACTCAGTTCCTGACCCAGTCCCCACTGGACAGGAATTATGGGTAAAGGCTGATCCTCTCCAGCATGCAGGGAAAGGAATTAATTGTGCTGCCAACAGCCTGAGATCTGATGTGCTTGATCCAGACCATCATTTGCCCTTTCATTGAAAATTATTTCCATCACCTCCTCAGAGCACAGCTTAGCCTCAGCTTCCATTTCCGCTTGACAGTTTCTGCAGAGGCAGAGTGACTTACAGGACAATGTGTAGGTTTTGGAATCTGGTGGTCCTGGTTTGAATCCTACCTCTGCCATTTTATAGCTGTGTTAATCCAATTATATAACAATTTTCTGCAAAAAGGCAATGATCATATGCCACTTCAAAGATGTTGTGAAGAATTAACAAGAAATTGGCTGCAGAGACTAAAACAGTAAAGAGATCCAGCTGATGGTAATTATTAATGCTGCTGCTGGTGGTGGTGATGATGGTGGTAGTAGCAGTAGCTGCTGCCAAAATAGTTGTCATTGATTTTCTACAAGGAATGGATTCCTGCTCTAGTGAGTAATGTCTATTACCAAGTCTATGGTTTTCCCAGCTTTTTCTCATTATGGCCAGATATATCTTCTTTGGGTAGAATTTGACTTCCTCTTCTAGTGGACCAATCAGAACATCAACTCTGCTCCTACTTTATGGTCAACACTAATCTTAATCAATCTGAATTCACTGTGCCTCCTTGGACATCTTGTTCAGTTCTCTTGGATATCTCTGCTGAGGACCAGCCTAATAGTTGGCATGGTTCTCCTCAAATGATCTTATTTGGTTTTGTATTCAGCCCTTACCTACTTATTCCTGTGGTCAAGACCCTTCCCTCCTTCATGACAAAGCCTATGTGGTTTTGGAAAATAATTCAAGAAAGTCTATGCCAACTGCCAGGGCAAAGACACAAAAAGCTGGATAGTGGTCACCTTTGGAAGAAAGCTAGGCAGAAACAGAAATTCCAAGGAGAATTCCATATCCATGGAGGTTTGGACAAGTACATCAAGACAGGGTCTTTGTCATTTGCAACATCATGGATGTAACTGGAGAGCATTAAGGCAGAGAAAGATAAATATCACATGATCTCACTCATTTGTGGAATATAATGAACATCATAAACTGATGAACAAAAATAAATACAGAAACCAGAAACACCAATCAGAAAGGATATATGCATCTCTATGTTCATAGCAGCACAATTTACCATAGTGAAGATCTGGAAACAGCCTAAGTGCCCATCAGCAGATGAATGGATTAGAAAATCTACACAATGGAATACTATGCTGCTGTAAAAAAGAAGGAATTCTTACCATTTGCAACAGCATGGATGGAACTGGAGAGTATTATGCTAAGTGAAATAAGCCAGTCAATGAAAGAAAAATACCACATGATCTTACTCATATGTGGGATATAATGATCAACATAAACTGATGGACAAAAATAGATCTAGCAACAAATGGCAGGAGAGCCATCCTGCAAGGAGGAAAGGCTGGGTGACTCAGCCCTGACTGTCTTACTTTCAACCAATGGACATAAGACACTGGGGGGTAGGGGAGGCCGGGGGAATGTCAAGGGGGGAAAAAGGAGATATATGTAATACTCTTGGTAATACTTTAAGCAATAAAACAAAATTAAAAAAATAAATAAATACAGAGACAAAGAAGCATCGAACAGACTGTCAAACTTCATTGGGAAGGCAGGGGAGGGTTGTGAGCTATCAAAAACTGACCAACCAGCTGCCCTCAGTCCCATGAGTGAGCCAGGGGAGGGTTGTGGGGGGTGGTGGTGTAAGAGATCAACCAAAAGACTTCTATGCATGCATATAAGCATAACCAATGGACACAGACACTAGAGGGGTGAGGGCATGTGCCGGGGGCTGGGAGTGCCAGGGGGAGGTCAATGGGGGATAAAGGAGACTATGTACTTCTATTTGTAATACTTAAAAAAAAAAAAAGACAGATTCCTTTTGTGAGCAGTGGTCTGGAAGGAAAACAGCATATTTAGCCAAAGTGTGATCAGAGTAGAGCGAATAGAGACAGTCTGTTTAGAGAGTTTTAAAGGTCAAACAAAGATGTTTGTATTTACTCCTAGACAAAGGAAATATGTTGGCCTTGAATATCCATGTTTTCCAATACAGTGATGCTCTAAAATAATTTTTCTTATGTGAATAGACTGTCCCTGTAGCTTACCCCAGAGCCAGTTAGCTGGCTAGTGCACTTGCTTCACTTTCTCCATTCTGTCTGCTGGTTCATTTCCCTGGATCCCATCATGCCTGGTCAGTCAAGAAGCCCTTTTCCTCTGCCACCTTCCCTCACCTCCTCTTGAATTTCTTCACTATTTTTTTTGATCCATCCTCTAGCACAGTGATGGCGAACCTATGACACACGTGTCAGAGGTGACACGTGAACTCATTTTTTTGGTTGATTTTTCTTTGTTAAATGGCATTTAAATATATAAAATAAATATCAAAAATATAAGTCTTTATTTTACTATGGTTGCAAATATCAAAACATTTCTATATGTGGCATGGCACCAGAGTTAAGTTAGGGTTTTTCAAAATGCTGACACACCGAGCTCAAAAGATTTGCCATCACTGCTCTAGCATGTGATCTCCGTCCACATGCATAAATATCTATTTTATTTCTATGCTCTTCTTCATCATGAACTTTTGAAGGGAGATTTTCCCCACTCTCTCTATGAACCAGAAAAGTCAGACATGGTTGTTAAAAATTTTTATTATCTTTGCCTTTTTAATAGAGAAATGTGATTGCCTGCCATGCCCAATTTGTTAAGTTCTGCAACTTTTCTTGATTAACCTTTTAGTTTTATATCATGACTACATCCTGTTCTCAATGATTAAAGAACATTTATTTTGTATTTGAGGAAAATTTTCATTCAACTTTACAAATACATTGCATTTTTCAATATGCTAGGAATCAAGGGACTGGATAGGCTGCAACATGATTGAAACAAAGATGTTTTGGTCACAAATCCTGGACATGAACCCAGCTCCAGACTACAAGTAGAAGTTTAAACATCGCCTCTGAAGTAACCATCACTTCTGAATCCCAAATCATGACACAAAGTCAAAAAGAAAAGACAGCCCTGACTGGTTTGGCTCAGTGGATGGAGCGTCAGCCTGTGCACTGGGGACTCCTGGGTTCGATTCTGGTTGGGGGCATGTGCCCGGGGTTTCAGGCTCAATCTCCAGTGAGGGATGTGCAGGAGGAAGCTAATCAATGACTCTGTCATCGTTGATGTTTCTCTCTCTCTCTCTCTCTCTCTCTCTCTCTCTCTCTCTCTGAAATCAATAAAAATATATTAAAAGAAAAGACATTGTTGCTCATGTTTTTTATAGTTATTTTCATTGAAAATAAAACTGTTCAATTAAACACTCATAATTGATCTTTAGCTTATATGAAATTGATTTTTATTTAATTGTTATATGAAATTGAAGCCTGCCTGGGCAGTTTTTCCTCAGGATCACACAGGGAGATGCACGCATCACTATCCACCTCTGCATGTTTGTTATTCTGTCTCCGGTTTTGCAAAGCTGGAGTTCCTCGAGCCTTTTTGCATGGTTCTCTTCTATCCTACTCTTTATTTCTGGACTAAGCAATCTTATCCACACATATGGCTTCAGTTACCATCTATTTACTGATATAAGAGTCATTTATCTTTATTTATTTTCCATGATTGCCCTGTACCTGTTGATGGGAGGGTGACATTCCATAGTCAAAGTCTTCATAGGATGGAACTTTCTGCTTCCACAACAGAAGCTAGATGAGAGCATTAGAGTTCCACACTGTGCAAGTCCAAAGGGTTCTCATTTGCATAGTAATATCTATGACTACCTCAGTACTACATCTCTAGAGAGCACCAGTTACACTATGATCTGTGAAGAGTTGGGTTCTGTTAAACTCCATGGCATGCCATTTGCTAAAGACTGAATGTTTTTGTCCCCCCTGCCCCAAATTCATATGTTAAAATCTAATCCCCATTTATCGTATTTGGAGGAGGGGACCTTTGGGAGGTGATTAGGTCATGAGAGTAGAGCCCCCATGCATGGTATAAGTGCCTCTATAAAAGTGACTCCAGAGAGCTCTCTTGCCTCTTCCACCATATAATAATACAGCCATCTATGAACTAGGAAGCGAGCTCTCACTAGACATCAAATCTGCCAGGGCTTTGATCTTGTACTTTTCAATATTCAGAACTGTGAGGAAAAAAAATCCTATTGTTTATAAGTCGCCTAATCTATGTTATTTTTGGTATAACTGCCCAAACAGACTGAAGCACTATCAACATAAAACATGTACATGTACTCTAGATTTGAGCAATTCTGTGGTCCTGAGCAGACATTCTCACACACGGCTTTCTGGCAACCAGTATATGGAAGTGTGCCTTAACTGGGGCTAATAGTATGCTCTCACCTAATAATTTGAATCTCAGCAAAGTGATGCAAGGATTCAAGGCAGTATAGAATGCAATGGTGTAATTGTATGGTAACTACACCCAGTGGTGGCAGTATTGGTACAGGATCTAGCAGTAGCAGGAGGGTCCAGTGGCAGTGTTATCTAACAGGGGTGGTATCTTAACAAGACTGATGCTGGAACACCTTAGCTATAGCTATGGTTCCTGCTGCTGCTCTCCTTTAGTCCCTGCTCATTGAGCAAGATCAGTTCTACAGACATTCTATTGATTCTGTGGCCTATTTGATTTACCTGTTAATGAATTGCTTAATGTATAAATCAGACTTGGTTTTCAGTTGAGAACCTTGGTACAGAAATGGCTAACAGAAAGAATATATATGTGGGTATATTTGTTTTCTATTGCCACACAATAATTCCTATAAACTTAGCAATTTCAAATAGCACATTTGTTATGTTGTAGGTCAAGTGTCTGAGCATGGCCTATCTGTTTTTTTGTTTGTTTTTGTTTGCTTCAAGGTCTCAACAAGTTGTAATCCAGGTGTTGGCCAGAGCTGTGGTCTTATCAGAGGCTCAACTGGGAAAGAATCTGCTTCCAAACTCATATTAAGGTTATTGACAGAACTTATTTTCTTGTAGCTGTGGGACTTATGGCTTCTTTAAGGCCAGAAAGAGAGAGGTGGGGGTGGGTAGAGAGACTGCTTGCTTGCAAGTCCTACATAAATGGTATGTATAGTATATTGTAAATAATTATGAGATGATAGCCCATCATCTTTGCCGCATACGGTAACCTTATCATTGGAATGGCATCTTGTCACTGAAAGGCGCGCCACCTGCCTCTCCAGGCGGTGCGGGAGGAGGAGTCCGGCCGCTGGGCTGTGGAATCCCTCCACGCCCGCCTTAGGGCCTGGCCTCCCCGGAGCAGGTCCGAGTGTCCCAACCGGCTGCGCGGCCAGCAGCGGGCCGAGGGGTGGGGCCAGGCGGCAACCGACCACAGGGGAGGTCCTGGGAGCGGAAGGCCTCACCGCCTGGCTCTTTCCTCCCTTCCCCCGTGCTCCCTGCTTGCCCGCGCTGGGGCCAAGGGTCCATGCGGCCCTCAGGGCCTGGTCAGGAGGGCCAGCTGCCGGGCCCCATGAGGCACAGCCTGGCCGTGCTGCTGGCGGCCTCGGGCATCGACTCGCCGGCCCACAGCGGGAGCCCAGTGCAGGCTGCCACCCGCCCGCTGCCCCCCGGACTGGACCCACACGGCAGCCGCGGCGGTGTGGGGCGCGTGCCCTAGCCCGGGGAGGCTGCCGTGCTGCAGTGCGCCAGCCTCGTGGGCCGGGCCTGCTCCGAGCAGATGCTGTTCTTTCGGAGCTGGGCCACTCCGCCGGCCGCACCCCGTGTGATGGGCCTGTGCCACCCAGACGCGCTGCTGCGGGAGTCCCGGTCCGCCCGCAGGCCGGCTGCAGGTGCTGTACGGGAGGGCCATCCTGTCTTGTGGCCTGTTCGAGCGGCAGCAGCGGGAGCCGGGCGAGGACCGGGCCCTCCATCTTGCCTTGGGTCCTACATTTTGGGACGGAGCCATGTGTTTCTTCACAGAAGACGCCGCTGCTAGCCACACCCAGGATTTCTCTGGACTAACCAATAATAGTCAAGGGAAGTGTACGCCATCACTATGACCACATCCTGTGTAATGAGACACCGACTCGCGCCTGGCCAATCCGCGGGGCCCACAGTCCCCTCTCCTGCCCTCATTCCACTCCTCTATAAAACCCCCTGTCCCATCAGGCCTCTCTCTCTCGGCCACTGGACTTTCCGTTGTGTCGGTGGGTCTGGTGAACGGGGAGCACAAGCCGGCTTGCATTAAAAGGACTCTTTGCTTTTGCATCGGACTGACTGGCTCCCTGGGGGTCTTAGGAACCTTGAAATCTGGGCACAACAGTCACCTTTGCCTTGGTCTATTGGCAAATGTTATAAGTCAGTCCCAGCTTTTTGCCCACACCCAAGGTTACAAAAAAAAAATTAGTATACTCGGACATGATCATTGGGACGTCACATTAGTATCTGTCTGTCACAGTAAGGAAGATGCTTTTGGCCATCAGGCTTGGCTAGGATTGAATGTATTAAAACTCTTATTGCCCAGCCAGCATGGCTCAGTGGTTGAGCAGTGACCTATGAACCAGGGGGTCATGATTCGATTCCTGGTTAGGGCACATGCCCGGGTTACAGGCTCGATTTCCATTGTGGGGCATGCAAGAGGCAGCTGATGAATGATTCTCTCTTATCATTGATGTTTTTTTCTCTCTCCCTCTCCCTTCCTTTCTGAAATCAATAAAAATGTATTGAATAAAAACCACCCTCTTGTTCACATTCAAAGATGGAAAACCCAGAGGGTCACCTCACTGGCAAAGCAGCTATCACTTGTAATCCTCTGCAGTGATGTGGCCACTGAGGGCAAGGCTTTGAAGACCATCTTTCTGCTGTCACACAGCAGTGCAAATGGAATTCATTACATTGGAGTGGAATGGCCATTTCAGAAAGGACTGCATTGCTTACTGAAAGAACATGACATGCTAAATCCTAAATATTTTGGCTCAAATCTTTTTTTTTTTTTTTTTTTTTTAAGCACAGTCATACACTGCTCCCAGATTTACTTGGAACAATTATATGGCTGTATTTAAAAAAATTATCTTGAAGAATCACAGGCCAGATAGGCAAAGTAAAGATGTCTTCATCAATTGAATGTGGATCAGCTCTTGTGTCACAGTTAAAAGACACTGATCAGTAAAGACGGAGCTCCAGCAATTAGAGGGGAGTATGAGGGAGGATTCAGAAAACTGGGCATTGTTCTTAATATCCATTAGCCACTGTCCTCCCTTGGCCCATCAAGCTTCCTTTCCTCCTTGTACCATGAGGCTCTTTCTGCTCTATTTTTAGAATTTGAAAGAGGAATCAGATTATCCCTCATGTGTCACCATTCTTTATTGTATAGCCAAACCTGGGAGGGGAGATTGCCTTCCCCAACACACACACACACACACACACACACACACAACTCCAAGGTATCATCTCATAAGAAAACCAGAGTCCCATTTTTCACACTTCCTCTGACTTATTAAGATTTAAAACATAATGGCCAAATAGTGGTGAGAGTATGAATGATTAGGCTTTCCCATATACAGGGAAGGGGTGTTTAAATTTGCATAAACTTTCTGGATAATTTGGTAAAATGCATCAAACAATTTAAAAATGTTTATACTCTTTGAATTAGTAATTTCATTTCTAAAAATAAATCCTAAGGATATAATAATGCAAATGTGTAGAGATTTAGCTACAATAATGTTCATCATACTATTAAAATACCAGAAAATTGGATAAACCCAAATTTCCAACAGAAAGAGATTAGTTGAATAAATTTTGGTATATCTATGCAACTGAAATTCTTTACAGCTACTAAAACATTATAGAATGGAAGAATATTTATTGGTACAGAAATACTATTATAATTTTAAAATAATTCAACAGATTATAAATAGCATACATAGCATGATATTTTATATTTGATTATGTGTGTGTGTGTGTGTGTGAGAGAGAGAGAGAGAGAGAGAGAGAGAGAGAGAGAGAGAGAGACAAAGCTTGAACATATACATATTCATACCAAAATGCTCACAATGGTTATTTTTCAGGAGAAAAGTATTATGAGTGATTTATATTTTCTACTTTTTTCTTTATGTTTATTTCTAAGTATTTCCAGGGAATTTGTATCACTTTTGTGTAAGGCAGTGGTCGGCAAACCGCGGCTCGCGAGCCACATGCAGCTCTTTGGCCCCTTGATTGTGGCTCTCCCACAAAATACCACATGTGGTGCGCACGTAGTGTGATTGAAACTTCGTGGCCCATGCGCAGAAGTCAGTTTTCGGCCTGGGCGAGTCTATTTTGAAGAAGTGATGTTAGAAGAAGTGGGGGGTGTCGGTCGGTTGGGCCACGGGAGACGCGGCGCCAGTGTACCCTAATTAAGTTAATAACAATGTACCCACCTATATAGTTTAAGTTTAAAAAATTTTGCTCTCAAAAGAAATTTCAATCATTGTACTGTTGATATTTGGCTCTATTGACTAATGAGTTTGCCGATCACTGGTATAAGGGATAAAAATAATTGTAGCTACCCACAGTCTCATTCTGCCAGAGAGATCATCAGCCTGTTCTTACTCTCATATTGGGTGGGAGGAGAGTGTTTCTTATGCTCATATCATTCAAGAAGCTTATTTTACAATTAAAGGTCCACAGATGGACTCCCAGAGCAAGTCAGAGCATATGGAAGAAATGCATTTTAGAACTTCTGTGATCGAACAAAGTTTCCTTCTTTCAGAGATGTTTTCTAAAATAACAAAAGGCCCAATATAGATAATTTCAGCTTGTGGTTTTCAAAGTGTGCTTTTAGAACTTGAGGTGACAGGGGAGCCTGGTCTACTTTTATTCCCTACCCCGAGCTGCATCAAAAGCAGTTCCATTTTGTATTAGTCAGGGTTCTCCAAACAAACAACAGACAGACAGACAGACAGACAGACAAACAAACAAACACATACATGTGCCACTATCCTCCTCCCCTGGGCCATCAAGCATACATATATTATTTATTATACAGAATTGGCTCCAATGACCAAGAAGTCTAGACCCAGGAGAACCAATGGTATAGACCTAGTCTGAGTCCTACATCCTTAGCAGCCAGAGAGCTGATGATGTAAATTGCTGTCCAAGTCTGAACGCCTGAGAACCAGGTTAGCTAAATGGTTTACATTCCAGCCTTAGTCCAAGTCTGAAGGCAGGGGAAGACCAGTGTTCAAACTTGAAGCTAGTCAAGCAGAGAGAGAGAATGTTTTCTTTCTCAGCCATTTATTCATGTTGGATAAGGCCTGCCCACATTGAGGCAGGCAATCTGCTTTACTCAGTCTATGAATTCAAATGTTAATCTCATCCAAAAACACCCTCACAGACACATCTGGAAATCATGTTTAACTGACTATCTGGGCACTCTGTGGCCTATTTAAATTGACATATAAAATTAACCATCACGCACATTTTGTTTTAATTGTAGAAAAGCACAGCATTCTTTCCCTTCCATTAGTCAACATAATATCCAATTTCTATTCGTTAGGATGTTTTAGATTGATAGTACCAGGAAATCTAACTCAAAATGTCTTATATGATGGGACTGTTTTTTTTTTCTTCATAATTATGAAGCCAGGATGTGAGTCAGGCTCCAGGTACTGTTCAATGAGGCCTTGTGTTTGGTTTCCCTAATATGCCCTTAGCTTTTTTCTTCTCCATTTTACTGGCTTCTTTCTCAGCCTGCCTCTCCTTATGATCATTTTCTTGCATACAGGGAGAAATAATGCATTGCCCCTGTACCTACCACCCTGCCTCCCATGCCAACTATCAAACAGAATTCCCAATATTAACTCTGATTAAACTATTCCAGAGCCAATCACTGCAACCACTGGAATGTCATGCATCATTTGTTTCAGGTATCATTTTAGAAAAGTGTGGATGGGGTTACTTTGATTGGCTTAGACTAGCTGACTATGGTCACAGGTCAAATTTATCTTTCTGCCTGTTTTTGTAAATAAAGTTTTATTGGAACACAGCCAGACCATTTGGCTTACTTAATGCCTATGACTGCATTCATGATATAGCAGCAGAGCTGAGTAGTTGCAACCATCTGGCTCACAAAGCCTAAGATATTTACTATCTGGCACATTACAGAAAAGTTTCCTGATCTCTGGCTTAGGTTCATCAGGTACCACTTCTGGAGCTGGGATAGAGTTAATCCTATCTAAGCCTTAAAGCTGCTATAGAACATGGTGAGTGGATACGGTGAAGGAAACCTCTTGCATTCTTCAACACATTAGTAATTTCTTTTCTGATGTTTGCATTGACAGACCATCCTTCAAGTCCACTTCATGCTGCCTTTTCTCACCGCCATAGAATGGTCTGTGTTCCAAGGTTCTCTCGTGATACAATCCTAGCTGGGATTCAATTTATCCCCTACCATGTTCTGCTCCTACCCCACTTCCCTCCCATCCTCTCCCAGTGCTGTTTTCTTTTCTGGGTCTTTGTTACTCTAAACTTCCCTATTCAAGTGCCAGGAAGTGCCTGTTGAAAGTAAGACAGTCAGGGCTGAGTCACCAATCCTTTCCTCCTTGCAGGATGGCTCTACAGATACCAAGCTACCCTAAATGCTCCAGTAGAGCTCTACCAAGTTTGCCACAACTTTTCTGCCAACACTCTCACACATTCAAACTCTGTTTCCTTCTCCCAAATTACTGTACTCACTCTCTTATGGAGATGTCAATAGTGACTAATATTTGTTATATTCTAGGCTAAACATATTTATGCCTTATCTCCTAATTTTCACAAATCTCTAAGAGGTTAAGTCTTATTCACAGACACCTATTTTAAAGATGAAGAATTAAGGCCTAGCTAGATTTAATCTTTTCCCATAGCCAGTATTTAGTAAGGGATGGAACAAGGATTTGAACCCAGGTCTATCTAGCTGAATCCACAGTGCTGACTACTTAACCATTATACCCTATTGTTGTTTCTTGTTTCTGTCCATAAAAAGCAACTGTCTCCTAGATATTCTGGATCCTACCTAGTTTCTTTCAATTTCTCAGTCCCTCAAGGAAGCTAGGAAACTAGACTCATAGCCATCTCATCCTTTTCTGTTGGGTTCTGACAATGTCTTCTCACCAGGCTTCAAGGGTGTTCAGGCAAGAGGTTAATCTTTTGAGCTAGAACTAGACTATACCTTTGGAAACCTTAATTTATCGACAACCAAATGATAGTTGACCAGAAGTAGTCCTTGGAGTAACTAAATAAGAGTTCCCCAATGTAAATCCTCATCCCAATATTCCCATCTTTTAGCAGGAGAGAAACCCCAGCCCAGAGTGTCCTGGGTAGGTTTCCAGCATTTAGCCTACAGGCAGATGGCTGAGGCAAGTCAGGTTCTCCAGAGAAACAGAAATATGCATCACTATCTCATATCTCTATCTCTATCTCTATCTCTGTCTCTATCTCTATCTCTGTCTCTATCTCTATCTCTATCTCTATCTCTATCTCTATCTCTATCTCTATCTCTATCTCTATCTCTATCTCTACCTGTACCTCTTCCTCTACCTCTACCTCTATCTCTATCTCTATCTCTATCTCTATCTCTATCTCTATCTCTATCTCTATCTCTAATCTCTATCACCTCTGTCTCTATCTCATCTATATACCTATATCTATCTACACAGAATAGATAGGTATAGAATATACTAGTATAGAATATATAAATATAGAGAGATGTTTATTATGAGGAATTGGATCCTGTGATTATAGAGGCTGAGAAATCACACTGTCTGCCCTCTGCAAGCTGGAGAGCAGGAAAGCTGGTGGTGTAATTCCAGTCTGAGTTTAAAGCCCTATGAACCTGGGAGGCTGATGGTATAAATCCCAGTGCAAGGGCAGAAGACTGATGTTCAAGCTCACATAGGCGGCAGGAAGGGAGCAAATCCTCTCTTCGTCCTCTTTTTGTTCAACTCAGGCCCTTCTATCCAAAGGATTGAGCGATGCTCAGCCACATTGGGGAGGGCAATCTACTGAGCACACCAATTCAAATGTTGATCTTATTGAGTCATATCCTTATAGACACACAGAGAAATAATGTTTAATGTTGGCATTCCATGGCCCAGTCAAGTTGACGTAAAAATGAACCATCACAGACCTGTAGGTTACATAAAACCTAGGAAAATGAAGGTCAGAGAAGCTGACTCTTGCTCCATGTGCACAATGAGTTAGTGAAAAAGCAGGAAAGCAGGATAATATGATGATTACAAATGTGGGTGTTACATTCAGGTTCATATTGGAGTTCTAGTTCTGCTGTTTTCTGGTTGTGTAGACTAGCAAGATACCTCGATTTTCTATGTCTCGGTTTTCTTATCTTTAAAATGGGAATAGCATTATCTACCAGGAGGGATTTTTGGAGAGACTGAGTGAAGTAAAACACATGGTCTTTCCCTTAGTGCCAAGTACATGATTAGTGCTTATTAAATGCTAGCAGCAATTAGAATTCAAGTGTCCTCATCGGCCATCGAGGCTCTTTCTACTCTCTGGGGCATTGTCTTTGCTTGAGGTTATCCATGCCTCTCGTCTTCTTCCCCTGGCTTACCATGGGGTGCAGCCTTAAGCTGTCCCTCATTGTCTCCTCAAATATTCTGGTCCTGTCTCTGAGCTCAGTCTGGAATTCTGGTGACACCAGTTACCCAGCATGACTTCCATTAACTGTAAGTGTTTGCCCTCTCCTCCAGAAAATCCCTGTGCCTTGGGAAATGAAAGTCAAAACACCAGACCTATTGCAAAGGGCTCTTTTACCCTTTCATTTAAGAGTCCTCAGAGGTCAAAAGAAAATAGATTTAAATGTTTCCCAGTCAAGTGCAGCCCCCACAGGGCTCTACAATGGACCCAAGGTGGGAGCTTTTTACACTTCCTCAGCCTCTGTCCGTAAATTGATCTAATATTGACTTCCCTGGGGTCTACCTCAAATCATTGTAGTCAAGAATAACAGAGTGCATCTTCCATTAGCTGTGATTAGTGGTTAAAACTACCTCATTTTTTTCCTTAGAAAGTGAAGGAAAAGATGTTTCTCCTTGGAGAAGAGAATTGAGTGGAATATTCAGTCTGCATTTTTTCCTCCTGGGTTTTCAAGGCGTGATTGACCTGTAAGTCTCAATAAAACCCATAACCAAACTAACAAATATCTAAGAATAAGTTCAAAGAGGGATAGAACAAAGGAAAGGCTTTGTCCATAAGTCATTTCTGCTCTTCACAGGAGCAGAATAGAAACAAGGCTGCCACATTATCAGAATCACTGGCCACCACAGCTCCCTCGCTCCTGGTGTTACAGTTGGGTAGACTGAGGCTTAGGGAGGAAGAGCCAGCTGCCCTGTGTGGCTCTCTCCATTCCCAGGCTAGGAATCTTGGCACTGTCCTATACTTGCTCCATCACCCTGGAAACATGTAGCACTTACATTTTATGAAGCTGTTTCCTTCTTTGTAAATAGGTCCAGAACATTGATCTCCCTGGTTATTGGGAGGATTACTGAAAACACGAATGGAAATGTGCCATGGACAATCTGACACCAGCACTTCATAAGTTGATAGGAGATGTCTGATGAATCTAGAGAAAGCAGGGTTTTGTTTGTTTGTTGTTGTTTTGGTGGTGGTGAAGCGAATTGGCTAATATTCTGGATTGTTTGTGGTACCTCTCCCCTCTATGAAATCCATCTCCATGTTCCAAATTTGATTTTGGGGGCTCACAGGTACTTAGAACATTTAATAATTGTTTGAGTCCACTGGATTACTGACCCTACTTCTTCTATCGTCCACAGCTGGCCTTAGATATGTTATGACTTGTTCACTATTGGTTGGTCATGTCCAGCAGGTATTGGCAGAAGCAGAGGGGATTAAAGAAATCTTTCAACACTTGGATTTTCTATAGTCCTAGTTTCCTCACCACAACCCTGTAAGGTGAATAGGGCAAATATCATTCTTACCCTTAATTTTTCAGGGATTCAGACATTTTATTAACTTATTTATCACCACACAGCAATTGAATGGAAGAGCTAGAAGCTAAAATGTAAATTCTTGCATAAATCTCTAGAGACCTTTCCACCATAAATGGATCAGGAAATAGAAGCTAGCTCTGCTCTGAATGTCATTGCCAATAGACAAATCTACTGAAATAGTAACGGTAGAATGTAATAAATTTGTAAATAGGAAGGTTAGCTAGGTTAAAGGAAGCTAATGTGGAGATGGTGTATTGTAGTTTCTAAAATGCTTTCACGTGCATTATCTTACTTGATCTTAGAAATAGGCCTGACGGTAAGTTTACTGTTAAAATATTGTTCCCATTTACTCTTGTGAAAAATGAGACTCATTCTTGACTTCTCCAAGAGTACATGGACAAAAAAGTTGGAGTCTAGACTTGAATACTGTTCTATCAATTCTCTCATCTTTCCAATAAACCAAACTGCTGCCAGCAATGCACCTGTACATAATTTTTAGTAATAACCATCAATAAAATTATTTTTTAATAAATATTTATTTAGTTCCTACCATCTACCAAATACTATGCTCAGTGGAGTATGATAAAATCATCAAATAAGCTAATCACTAAATATGTAAATTATATTGATTAAATAAAAATACTCTAGGTTATTTTTGTAAAAATAAGATAACAGCTAGTTCTCCTCTTTCATTTGCTAGATCTCAAGTTTTCTTGTTCTTTAGCATCATCTATTGACTCTTTACTAGCTTCCATCCTGCATGTGCTTGAAGCTACCAATGCTCATGCAAAGAGAGATAATCCATTTTGGAAACCCATTTAGGTTCTGCTTCACCCACCTCTGCCTCTAACCCCCAATTCCCTGTTCCCCTGGTCACTGTCTAGCTGTACTGTTTCTGTCTAGTCCCTTCAGAACAATGGCCTGGCCTTGACTTCACTATCTCCTCAGGATTCTGATGCCTGATCACATCTCCTAACTCCATGAATTAGTTACCTGACTCTGTGCCCAAACTACCTAACATTTCCAAACCTCAGTTTTCCTCTTCTCTGCATTGGGGATAATACTACCTACCTCACAGGATTCTAAGGAAGATTAAATGGGTTGATATATATAAATTGCTTAGAATACATACTCCATAAATGTTATTCATATTTTTGTTTTAACTCTAACTCTCCTTCATGCCTTCCTGGGCTCTTAGACCCTAGACCCAGGCTGGGCACAGCACACACCTCTGCTTATCTGAGAGGGAATCTGCACAGGACCCGTGAGCTGCACTTTCTAGAATGTGCCTCTGTGTTGTGGAATTGCTCATGTATTGGTTAAGTGCCACCACTTAAGCTCTTGTTTTCAAAGCACACTGGGTGCTTTGAATGGACCCTGTGTGCTTATGCTCATAGCTCGTAGACCAGATCTCCCCTTCCCCTTCCACATTAGGGGGTTTCCCAGGGACCTATTTGCTCAGCACTTTGGTTCCTAGATCTTTGGGGCACAGCCTTATAAACATAGGAACATTCTCCACCTCTGTGAGGGGCAGGGTGGTGGGGAGTGGACAGCTCTGCTTCCTTATATGGATTGCTTTGTGTAATACACCCGAGTTTATAAGGAAATGCAATTGAAGCTGCCATTATGTTTTTAAAAAAATCAAGACATTCAGTTATGAAACATAGAACATATAATTAACTTTATTGAGCAGAACAAAGCATTTTATAAAAACTCACTCAGACTGAATTAATATAAGGATACTTAGCATAATGTGTATAGTTTAAATTACCGCCTACTAATCATCAAGCAGTTGAGTGGTAAAGTTGTTAGACTTTCAATTTGCAAACAAGTAGAAGAAGGAAAGGCTTATTTTTACTTTCTGATGATTAGATAGAGCATACATTTGTTCAACTGTGGTGTGGGTTCACATCAGAGGGACAGGGTTCTGCTCTGAGTCTCGACATCTCAGGCTGGTGACATTGTTCTGCATGTCATGATTCATATCTACCTTGTGGTATTAATCAGTCTGGCTTCCTGCCCCATGAAGCCACTATCTCCTCATTCCCAAGATCACCTCAACTCCACTAGGAGCAAAGATCCCTTTTTTCCCACCCACATCCTGAGACCAGTTCTGATCCCAGAAGAGACATATTCAAAGAACCATAATTTAATGGCTCAGGATAACTGTTTAGATACAGCTTCAACCTACTCTTTCTACCTGCTGCCATTTTTCCTTATACTGCCAGTCTCCCCTGGTGAGTTTCCATCTATTTCTGATTCCAGCTGCACCATATAAGATTCTTTCTGCTTGATCTCTACTTCTACCTTCTTTGTATGAAAGTTTATAGATTCCTATTCTTTTCAGGAAGGCACAGGAGAGAGGAAAGTGTTGGGGACAGAGTGGGAAAGATTTGGAATCAAGTGGGTAGAATCTCAGCTTGGATACTGACCATCGAAGTGAAATTGAATAAGTATATCAGCATACTAGTAAGTGAATCAGTTAAGTGACAGGAAATATGGCTCATACTGGCTTAAGAAACAAAAAGAAACGTTTTCGTTACAAAACTGTTAAGTCTAAAAGTAGATGTAGCTTGCCTTCAGCTGGGTCCATATGCTGTCATTGGGAATTGACTTCTTATCTTTTCTCTCTGTCATATGCAATGATGACTTCATTCTCAGGAAGACTTGTCTTTCATGAATGGCTGAAATTGCTCCTCACCTTATATCCTCTCAGTGTGTTTCATGGGTCTAATTCATTTTTATGCACCCATCTATAAACCATGGCCAGATATTCACAGTGTATTGATTGGCTTAGGCCAACCAGGGTCACCTCTGGGCCTCAGTGCCCTAATCTGTAAAATGGGCATTGGGCTTTAACAAATAGGTCAAACTCTTATTTATGGATCTAGTGATTTTGCAGAGTCCTTTTAGGAACTACTGGGGGAGAGGGATATGATCCTGGATTTTAGGAAGAGAATGGTAAGGACTCCCTTTCCTTCACACTCTTTTAATTTTCAACCCTTATTTTGGCTGTTTTTTTATGTCAAGATTTTTAGTGACTGTTTCAGTTAGCTTTTGCTGTATAACAAAATATGCCAAAGCACCATGGCTTAAAACAGTAACAATTTGTTTAGATCATGATTCTAAGTGTCAGCTACTTGGGCTGAGCTCAACTTTGTGGTACTTCGGCTTATCTCAGCAGGGCTCACTCATGGGACTGAGGGCAGCTGGTTGGTTAGTTTATGATGGCCTTGACTGGATGGCTAAGGTATCAGACCTCTACATGGTTTATTTTCTGCCAGTAGGTTAGCATGGGCTTATTTACATGATGATATTAGGGTTCCAAAAGAAGGGAACAGGGGGACATCTGCAATACTTTCAACAATAAAGATAAATTAAAAAAAATGAATCTGTAGTTCTCACACACAGAAGAAGAAGAAGAAGAAGAAGAAGAAGAAGAAGAAGAAGAAGAAGAAGAAGAAGAAGAAGAAGAAGAGGAAGAAGGAGGAGGAGGAGGAGGAGGAGGAGGAGGAGGAGGAGGAGGAGGAGGAGGAGGAGGAGGAGGAGGAGGAGGAAGAGGAGGAGGAGGAGGAGGAGGAGGAGGAGGAGGAGGAGGAGGAGGAGGAGGAGGAGGAGAAAATAGGCCCTTGTCAGTGTGGCTCAGTTTATTTGGACGCCATCCCATGTACCTAAAGGTTGCTGGTTTGCTTCCCAGTTAGGGCATCAATATTGCTAGACTTATGTGTTGTACAACTAAACATTGCTGTTTGACCAATAAAAAAAGAAGAAGAAGAATAGGACAAGCTGCAATGAACAAGTGTTTTTGAGCAAGTCAATTCTAAGCATCTGCTTGTATCGCATGTGCCAACATACCATTGGTTGAAATAAGGACAGTCCTTATGTTACATCGCACTCCTCATATGTCGTTTCGTGGTTACATTGCCATCTCCCATTTATTTATAAAAAAATTATGTTCCATCATTTTGACGTATGTACATATGTGCTTTATGTTTTTTATTATTTATTTACCACAAGTAAAGTTCAGGAATTGTTATCTTTTAAATGTTTTTACTGTTTCACTTCATTACTGCTGTGTATGTGCTCCATGTGGTGATGTAGGTGCTTAAGTAGATGGGTTCCGACTTACGTAGGAATGGATCACTGACGTAACCTGAGGACCTACTATAATGGCCAAACTGAGATTTATAGAGTGGAAACACAGACTCTGCACCTTGATAGGAAAGGTTGCGAAGTCACAATACATAAGGGATGCATACAGGGATTGATTGGAGGAATTTGGGGCCATTTTTGCAATCTACCAAGATAAACTTGAACATTTAAAGAAAGGGTATCATTTTTAAAAGTTTGAGAGCTCTGACCAGAAAGTCTCTAAGAGCACTTGCAAACTGATTGTATCTAAATTTGATTACTTTGGTCATTCTGAACCTTACTTCTTGTCCAGTTTCCCCAACTTCCCTCTCTGCCTTTCCCGAAATATCACAGCTTGGGGAGACCCAAAAATCAAGGCAAATTAGTTTAACCCAGGTCTGTGACCTAGTTCAGAATAAGCCTCCAATTCATGCATACAGTGGGAAACATTAATTTATAACTTGTCCCACTTTAAAAGTTCCAATCTTAACTTGAGCCAGATTTTATGTTGTTTTTTTTTTTTTAAGCTGAGGTCTTTGATGTATAGGCAAGAGCTTCACATCTTAAATAAATAACAGGTCAAATTCATATTTAGAGACATGAACCAGGAGCAGCACACTTTTCATTACTAAGACCTACTTTATGTTGGATTCTAAATTAGAAGAAGCTCTTCCAAGAAGCCTGTAGGTTCCTCCTTTTCATGACTTAGAAAATCTCTACATGAGTGCCTTCAACTTGCCTATCTATCTCATAGCCTGACAACCTATGGCTTAGCCACACTGACCTGTTTGAAGGTCCCTACATGCCCTGTGTTCTTCTTTGCTTCCTAGCCTTTGATTGTGTTTTTTCCCCCTCTCTGCCTGGAACACCTTCCAAATGTTCTACCGGATCCCCTTCATCTGGATAATTCATTCGTGTTTTCAAGGCCCCAGCTTATATGTTACTTTCTTCAATAGCTCTTATTGACTTGACACTCTACCAAGCCATGGTTAAAGTCCCTTTCTCTGTGCAACTTTGACACCCTATACTTAACAAGTCAAAGAAATTGTAAATTGCTAAAATCTAGTATCATAATTGACTCTTTTCTCGACTCTATTCCCCTGTAGTCTGTGAGGTTTGAGAGATGGACTCATTCACAGATATTGTGACAGGGCTTGGCATACAGCAGGCAGCCACAGATATTTGTTGATTGAACTAAATCTATTTCAGCCATGAATTTTCCTCATTTTCAGGGGAGAAAGACAACATATTAGTTTAATAATAATAGTAGTAGCCAACATGTATTGAGTGCTTACTAGACATTGTATTATACACTTTACTTTCGTAATCTCATTTAATCTGCCTAAAAACTCTATTAGGTAAATATTATTATGTTATTGTTATTATTTCTAATTTAGAGTCAAGGAAATTAAAGCACAGAGCAATTAACTTACTTAAAGACACATAGTTTATCAAGATGCTTCTGAGTACAACTATTAGAAGCCCAAAAGTAGCCTGGCTGGAGGTCACAGTTTGATTTCTGGTCAGGGCACATGCCCGGGTTGTGGGCTCTATCTCCAGTAGGGACCATTCAGGAGGCAGCCAATCAATGATTCTCTTTCATCTTTGACGTTTCTGTCTTCCTCTCTCCCTTTCCCTTCCTCTCTAAAATCAACAAAAATACATTTAAAAAAAAGAAACCCAAAAATAGAATTGTTTAAAAAATGAGAATGATTTATTTTCTGTGCTTCATGTGGGTAGTTTCTGTTGCTGTGATTTCAAATTCACTGATCTTTTCTTTTTTCAGTACTTAATCTGCTATTAATCTCATTCAGTATATGTTTTATACTCCCCATTTTTTAAAATCATCAAAGGTTCCATTTAGCCCTTTTATATCTTTTTTAGTTTTCTCTTCATTATGGTCATGTTTTACTTTACGTAGTTAAGCATATGAATAATATTTATAAGAATTGCTTTAAGGTAATTGTTTACTAATACCATCTTCTCTTATTTCTTGGTCTGTGAGTCATACTTTATGGTTTTTTACATGCCTGGTAATTTTTTTTTTTAATTCTCACCTGAGGATATTTTTCCATTAATTTTTAGAGAGAGTGGAAGAGAGAGGGAAAGAGAGCAAAATGTGAGAGAAACACACCGATTAGTTGCCTCCTGCATGAGCCCTGACCAGGGCCGGGGCCGAGGAGGAGCCTGCAACTGAAGTATGTGCTCTTGATTGGAATAGAACCCAGGACCCTTTGGTACACAGGCTGACATTCTATCTACTGAGCCAAACTGGCTAGGACTAGAATAAATTTTATTTTATTTTTGATATATTTAAAAAAATATTTTTATTATTGATTTCAGAGTGGAAGGGAGAGGGAGAGAAAGATAGAAACATCAATGATGAGAAAGAATCATGGATTGGCTGCCTCCTGAATGCCCCCACACTGGGGACTGAGCCCACAGCCTGGGCATGTGCTCTGACTGGGAATCAAACCATGACCTCCTGGTTCACAGGCCAACTCTCAACCACTGAGCCATGCTGGCTGGGCTATGCCTGATAGTTTTTTATTGCTATCAGATATTACGATTTTACATTTTGATTAATAGATTTTTACATATTTACTTAAAGGATGTTTGAATTTGTTCTGACAGACACTGCAGGAAAATGTAGATGAGTTTGGTACTTTTGAGGCTTGCTTTTTAGATTTGTTATTATAGGTCCAGCACAGTCTTTTTAAGTCCAGGAAAACACTGGCTTGGAGAAGACCAAACTCTGGTTTAGAGGAGACCAAACTCTTCTCAGACCTATAAAAGGTAGGGATTTTTTTGACCGATAGCCTCCTAGTGTTTATTTTCCCAACCTTGGTTTGTTCTTGCCCATGCTTTTATTGATCAGTTAACACTAAGCTGAAGATTGTGGGGAACCCACTGAAGTGCTTTACAACTTGTCTCTCTGTGTAGCTCACTCTTTCCAGTAGTCTGCCCTGAAAATTCTAGACATTTTGGCCATCCTCACATTCTGATCTCTTTCTCCTCAATTCAGAGAGACTGATGAGTCTTATGTTGGATTTCTCTCTTTGCCTTATGGCATAGAAACACTTCCAAACACTAAGATGGTGTAATTATAGAGCTAATCTTTGTTTCTCTTCTTTCAGGAATCACAACCTCACATCATCTGTTGTCTAATGTCTGAAAACCACTGTTGCATATATTTTTCTCATTTTCTTTTCTTTTTTTCTATATATGTGGGAGCACAATTTTCATAGCAATCAATCCTTCACTGAAGGAAGAACAAGTCTCCCTGGTCTGCATGTTGAAGGATGCTTGAGAATGACTTAGTAAAGAGTGGGGAAGGCCCAACCAGAATGGCTCAGTGGTTGAGCATCGACCCATGAACCAGGAGGTCACTGGTTCGATTCCTGATCAGGGCACATGCCTGGGTTGCAGGCTCAATCCCCAGTGTGGGGCGTGCGGGAGACAGCTGATAGATGGTTCCCTCTCATCATTGATGTTTCTATCTCTCACTCCCTCTCCCTTCATCTCTGAAATCAATATTAATATATCTTAAAAAAAAGAGTGGGGAAGAATTGTTCCAACTAGTGGGCATAAGTAACTTCTCCATGATCACATGGTCAGCAGCATTGAAATTTGAACCCAGTTCTGTCTTAGATCATGGCTAAGATCTGTACTATGTGTGGAGAATGACACTGTCTCTGAATTTTAGGTGGCCATATTCTAATGATAAAGACAGAAACAATTATAGTACCTATCATGCAGCAAGGATGAAGATTGTTCACTTTGAAAGCGAATGGCTACTTCTTGTTTATCTCTTGGTACCAGTGCCCAGATTGTGGCTGGTGATCATAAGCATTCAGGTTCAGACTCATTGCCTCAAAAAAATGTAACGGAAACACAATGAGAGTGTTTCTTCTGCCTGTGCTTAAGGCATATGGTGGAGGTAGATATATGGTCAGGGTATGCGCCTAGGATTCAATATCCAAAGTTCGAATTGGATCAGCAGATTTAGGTAATACAAACTTCAGCTTTATACTTTACAGGTTGGTTTCTGTGATTCATATGAGATGCTTGGAAAGTGTACTTAAGATTAGGAAACAGCGTTTGATAGAAGAGATTTTCAAAGAGTTGGGTCAGTCTGCACAATAGCCAGAGTCTGTGCTGTTGTCTAAGCTTATAATTGTTTGTCTTATTCCTGTGCTTGAAGTGGTCTTCCTGATGTAGGTGAGTAAGCACTGGCTGATGTGTCCTCTGCCCAGACGTGGGCAAAGGGGCAGTTAGCTAGTGTGGGAACCACAGGTCAAGGGAGGTGAGAAGTATCACAACTCTAGGTCTTCTCTTTATTGTAGGAGTCCTATGACTTCTCCTTCTGAGCCTTGTCTTTCATCTCTCTCTCCCAGAGGACTCCTTGACTACTTGCCTGTCATCCTAACTGCTATGCTCTGTTCTGTTAATGCTTGTAGCTTTCTGAGGTGAAATTTGCATTGCATTCCTGTTTAACTCAATCTGTTACTAGAACACTGATACCAATAAGTGAGCCAGACACAAAACCTGTGGACATTGCCTCACCTGCTTACCTAAAGCATATCTGCCTACTGGGTATATCTACTAATTCTTTCCTCTTCCTCTTAGAATGACACCATGACAGCTTCCGGTTCTGTTTTCCTGTTACCCTGAGTGGTTATATGAAAGCATCACTCTTCTATACTTTCATGGCTGATAAGCGTTGAATCTCAGAAGAAGAAGCTAAGGTCCAGGGGGCTCTGGAGCAGAAATCAAATAACAGAAGAAACAAGGAAAGGGAAGCTGCTGCTGAAACAAACCAGAAGGGTAGACAAAGAAAGAAGGGCCAGGAGTTGTGGGTGAATTCTGAGAGATAGGACAGAGTTAGGGGAAGAATGGAGATGATGAAGGAGGACTAGGTCTGAGATAAACCATCTGAATGAGAATTTTCTGCTTCTGTTATCTGCCCAGATTTTTATGTAAGCATAACCAACCCACACATTGTGTGCCCATTGCCGGTGAGGTGGCATTGTCCAGATTCTGCTACCATTCCTCCCGTCTTGATGTTCAACTCAAGTTCTGCCAGTGTCTGTTTCCTATTTGCAGTCCTGTATTGTTTCCCCCAAACATTAAATGATTAGGTAATCCCTTTGAATTTATTTACAATATTTTCTGGTTCTCAACATCTGTGTCTCACCAGGTCAGTGCCCTGTTCTAGCTTTAAAGCCACATCCAAACCTTCCCACTCTCAGTTGGCCAGCTGGCTTTGTTGATGCCCTAGCCAGACCTATCTATGCCTCTCTGAATGAAGTACAGCCAGCTGCTAGTGACAGTGATTCCATCACACACACACACACACACACACACACACACACACACACACACTCACACTCACTTAGTTATGAGTTTGTACTTGAGAGCTTGTTTGGAGGTTCTAGCAGGGGAGCACAGCTACTCGTATACCCTTGACCGAAGACCGGTCCTCTCCTGGGGGGGGGGGCGGGGAGATCATCTTCTTCGACCGAGCGTGCAGCTTCGGAAGGGATGCACATGGATCAGTGAGGGAGGAGGGGGACACCCGCCTAGCCAGCCAGATCAGCCGAATCAACCCTGGCAATCAATGGGGTGACGGATGTCGCAGCCAGATCGCCCTCACATCCATGAGTTTGTACTTGATAGACATGACTACATCATGGGCTCTGGGTGAGGGAGGCTAGGACAGGGGAAACAGGTAGGTTCCATCTATCTTCCCAAACTCCAATTATTGCATGAAGCCAGCACAACGATGTCTAAGCCTGGGCTTCCTTAGAAATATATTCCAGAAAGCCTCTAGGATTTCTGCCTCTGGGGTTAAGGTTTTAAAGAAGTTACTGAATTTTGAGGACACAGCCTCTTCATTAATTGTGGTTGTATCACTACAGAGCCTCTAGGGGAGATACTAGGAGATTAGTTGTAAATTTGATTCTAATGAGGGACACGCAGGATGACTGAGGGTCATCTGTGCCTTGGGCAGAAATATGAAGTGAGGGAGCTTTACAAATTGGAGCCGGTCCCAAATATTTCTTTCTTTCAACTCTAAGCATTTAGAGGAAGTAGCTCGCTTTAAAATATGTTGACTATATCTTCTAATTAAACACTGAAAACTACTTTTTAATATATATTCAAAATTATAAAATAATTGCTAAATTATGCAGATTTTTATGGTGGGCTTGAAATAAGCCGATTTTTTAAAATTGGCACCTTTTGCTGATTCAAAGATGTTAATCATAGGGACCCTAATAGGCCTATCAGACTTCTTTAATGTATTCAAATAAAATGAGCAAAATCATTAAATGCCCAAATATTGATTTAAAGTGCTCCAAGTGGTAATGAAATTTGGCTTTCCACTTGAGACAGGGCACACTGGCTGTGTGCTTTAATTTCAGGGAAACTTCTGAAGTGTGAGAAGAGTGGAGATCAGACAGAGAGAGAAGGGAAGGGGGAAGAGGGAAAGGGAAAAGGAGGAGACAGAGAACAGAAAGAGAGAGAGAGAGAGAGAGAGAGAGAGAGAGAGAGAGAGAGAGAGAGAGATTAAGACATAAGATCCCAGCCAATGGACTAGAATGAACCATTGGTTTAAACAGAGAGAAAGTTATAGTTGAAAGGATCCTGTTAGCCTCCTAAACTGCCTAAGTGCCCAAGGTAAATGCCAACACAGAAGCCCAGATTGCCTTTAAAAGGGGATGAGGAGAGGAGAAAATGTCAGATACTGGGCTCTAGCTCCTTCCCTTTAAAGACCACCGTGAAATGAAATTCAGAATGAATGTCATATATAATAAAGAGCCAGGGTCGTAATGACTGTTATGAATGAAGGCTCAACCAGATCAGGCCTGCAGGGGAGGGCAGTTGGGGGCGAGATCAGACCAGCAGGGGACGGCAATTAAGAGCAAGATCAGGCTGGCAAGGGAGGGCAGTTGGGAGCGAGATCAGGATGGCAGGGGAGGGCAGTTGGGGGCGAGATCAGGCCAGCAGGAGAGGGCAGTTGGAGGCAACCAGGCTGGCAGGGGAAGGCAGTTGGGAGCGAGATCAGGATGGCAGGGGAGGGCAGTTGGGGGCGAGATCAGGACAGCAAGGGAGGGCAGTTAGGGGTAATCAGGCAGGCAGAGGCAGTTAGGGGCGATCAGGCAGGCAGGCAGGTGAGTGGTTAGGAGCCAGGGGTCCCAGATTTTGAGAGGGGTGTCTGACTGCCAGTTTAGGCCCAGAGGGACATCCCCCAAGGGGTCCCCAATTGGAGTGGGTGCAGGCTGGACTGAGGGAACCCCTCCTCCATGCACGAATTTCATGTACTGGGCCTCTAGTCACAGATAAGGCAAGTCCATGCATGCCCATGACTCAAACACCCTTACATTAGTTTCCAAGGGCTGCTGTAACAAATTGCTCCAATTATTGTCACTTAAAACAATAGAAATGTATTCTCTCAGAGTTTTAGAGGCTGGAAATGTAGAACACAAGGTATCTGCAGAGGCTTTAGGGAGGAATCTGTTTCTCTTCTGGCTTTGGTATTGCCAGCTTCCTCTGCTTGTGGCTGCATCACCGATCTCTGCTTCTGCGATTGCCTGTGTGTGTGTGTGTGTGTGTGTGTGTGTGTGTCTGTCTGTCTGTCTTCTCCTCTGTCCATTTTATAAGGATACTTGTCATTGGATGTAGGGCCTACCCAGACAATCCAGGATTCACTCAATACCCCAACTTAATCATATTTGCAAAGATCCCTCCCCCAATCCTGGGAATTAGTACATAGACATACCTTTTTAGGGGGTCACTATTCAACCCACTACAATCCATTTCACTTTTGGTTCACCTTGTGGAAGCTCTTTAGGAGAATTACCTGTGGGATGAAGATGAGCCAAGAGGTGTATTTTACAAAAAGCTAAAGGTCAACAAAGAGCTGTGGTTGCATTTAGAAAGATGGGCAAGGGAATGTCTTTGGTAGAGGAAACAGGTTATGACAAGGCCTGGAGGCAAGAATGAGAGATGGTGGCCATTGGGAGAAAAAGGAAGAGAAATGGGGGGCATAGAGAGAGATTGAGGTGACTGAGGAGCCACAGAAAGCAGGGCCTAGCAGACCATATGGAGTTTGGCTGTATCCTGAGGATAAGGGGACAACACAGAAAGTTTTAATCTGAGAAGGGATGTAATTTACACTTTCATTCTTCATCTAATATGGGCAGGATCCAAGAGCACTGATTCATTCTCAAAGCTGATGAAAACTTTTAAAGCTAGGGAGGGTGGGTGGTTGGGTGGGTGGGAAGAGATCATCTAATGAACTTGTGTGCATATAGGTATAACCCTGGACACGGACATTAGGGAGATGAAGGCCTGAGGTAGGGGGGGCGAGGGGTGCTGGGAGAGGTCAATGGGGGCGGGAAAGGGGGACATATGTAATACTTTCAACAATAAAGATTTAAAATAAATAAAATAAATGTGCAAAAAACCCTTTTAAATAAAATGTAGCTTAAAGATAATTTCTAATAGAATAAAAAGTAATATATTCCTTTCAAATGAATTTTAAAAAGACATTATTAGTAACAATAATCATCAATCACAGCATCCCTGTACACATTCCTGCTATGAGACTGAGTCGCCTGCCTGGAGTGGCAGCAGCCAGAATGTACCATTTGACCCACATACCAGGATGAATAAGGAACCCAAGGGGTGTCGCTCAGAGGCTGGCCTGAACCACTGGCATTCTTCTGCTTGGGAATTTGAACAATAAGATGAAGAATCTGCACAGCACTTATGCTGGACTAGCTCTATGGATGGCCCAAGCCTCCAGTGAGCTGGGAATTAAGAGGTCGGAAGGCTGTGTGTTAGTAGGACAGGTGGTTTGCCATGAGAGGCATAAATGGAGCAGGCATACAGAAATAAGAGACGAGTGCCTACGTGGTCAGAGGTGCCATCTTTCTATACCTGTAAAATAAAACGACGTCACCTCTGAGCAAGTAGAGAGGCTCCTTCTGTTCCTTATCAATAAGACTCGTAAGACAAAAACATCACCCTTAGAAAAAGAAAAAGCAAGGAAACACAAAAGCAACAAATGTTATAACATTGGTGATATAAAACAGTCCTGACATCAGATATAAATGGGCTAAGAGTTCCTAATAAGATGACAACACAAATAACAATTCTGAGGTTGCTCCCTCACTCTCCTGTGAGGTGAAGAACCATCTGATTATATGATTCACAAAGAAATGACTTTTGAGTGGCTCCTGCACTGTGAGAGAGCTGGAACTTACTTTCAGTCTTCTCTCCACATTCCGGCCGCTGTTTGGTGCTTTCATTGCTATTGTTAAGTTCTGATGCTCGTATTTTGTTACACAATAAACATTTTCCTGATATGCTCCCTTCTTCCTGACCCCTAACAAAGTTGGTGTTATTTCGTAAACAGAATCTTAGGTATAAGGCAATAAAGGTCATTGTGAAGAGCAAGAAGGGAAAACTGAATACTACTTGTTGATGCATTTTATCTTGGAAAAACAGGATGGCTTTTCCCTGTGCTCTTGAAGAGTGTCCCAAGTCAGCTCCTGGGTTGCCAAGTGAACTTGGAAAAGGAGGTAACAGTGTACAGAGTGCCTATTAACCAAGGCTCCTTGTGTGGCCTTTTAACGCTTCTAACTAGTCCCTGTTAGTGGTTTCAGGAATCTGAGAAAAGGTTGCTGCAGCCATCTAAACTTTGGCTCAAGGACTGCTAAGGGATTATGTTCTATCTGTTGGCTTTGAGCCTCTTAAATTTTGTCTTGACTCTATCTTCTCTGTCTTGTTTGCTTTTCTCTCTCTCTCTCTCTCTCTCTCTCTCTCTCTCTCTCTCTCTCTCTCTATATATATATATATATATATATATATATATGATCCTTTATAAGAGCATTTACTCAAATTTTGCTGAAAAACATTCTATTCATTGAACAAACCTGAACAAGTAACTACTATATATGCCATGAACCTTTGGTGCATTATTTTTCAGCAAAACCCTATAGTGCCAAGCACTGCCACTATAATGAGGAAGAGGGACTCACCTTCCATATCCTGCCCCAACATTTGGGTAAACTCCTCCCCCTCCCAGCAAGGCCTCTGCCTGCCAGGACAGGGGAATGGGCACCATGGCATCTGCACCTAAGATTTGATCCTCATAATATTTAATCCTGAAAGGTCTATTTTATTACCCTCGTTTTACCAAGAACAAAAATGTGATCTAGACACACAAAGTCAATCGCTCATGGTCACACTGCTATACAATACAAGGTTCAGGGTTTAAACGCAGATTTGCCTGATTCCAAAGCCCATACTTTTCATACTGCAGCACAAAATATCCATTTGTTTAAGAAGCCCCGTGAGAGCCTCACATTAACAACAAAGAGCTGGTCCTCCCTGCCACTGGGTATTGTCAGAGGAGAGCCCACACTGCAGAACAGTGAGTGTACACATTCAAGTTCAACGTTCATGTGTTATCTTCCTCCCCCAACCTCTGTCTCAGCTTCTCTAGTACCCCTGTACTCTGCATAGGGACTGGCGCTCAGGAAACACCCACTGATGGATGCCTTAGGCACCATGAGACAGGACAGGCTGAGAAAGCAGCACCTGGCCCCGAGGTGAGGTTCTGACCTCTCTCCCCTCCCATTGCAAGTCCTGCCCTGCCCCTCACCAGGCAGATCACATTCTTCAAGCTATTAATTATCATGATGGATGTCCCCCTCCCTACTGAGCCTTGTATCTGCCCTTTGGCATATTGTTGAATTAGAATGCATAACTAATTAAAGGTGACCTCACTCCAGGCTGCTGGGTCTCCTGTGTCAGAGCAACCATAAAACTGGTCATCAGAATGTGTCCTCTTTCCCCCACCAGCTCCCCCTTTTCGTGTGTGTGTGTGTGTGTGTGTGTGTGTGTGTGTGTGTGTGTGTTAATTTCAAATCCTTTCCCTGCATCAGTGAGCAGATGAGATCCTCAGCCAGCTTTCATCTTTCAGAAAAATGAATAGTGCAGAGAGAACATTATCAAATGAGCTGTTGAAGAAGTCAGTGAATATGTCATTGAGTATGACTGCTTCCCGAATGAATGTAGATTTATCTCTGTTATCTCCCCACTCCCTCCCAAACAGGCCCCCCTTGCCAGGCCAGCCCTCAGGGCAGGGGCTGCTGCCATGAATCCTGACGGACAGCTGCCTCTCCTGGCTGACAGGTCCAGCCGGGGCCTCTGAGCTTGTTTTGGAATCTGGTTTGTTAACATTATAAATGAGCTCATTGGACAGCCCTATTAAACACCTCGCACCTCCTGCTTTTGCAATTTCTTAGAGGATCCCATTTCCATTAGGCGGACGGGAGGACAGGGCCACACTCACTCAGACATTGTTTTATCATGTCAAGAGCTGCTGAATGTCTGTGACTACATAAGAACTAGAAAGCATCCATTTTACTCTTATTTGGCTGTTTCATTAAAGTCAGGGAACTCAGTTCTTGCACCATTCATTCATTCACCAAATATTTTTAGAACACCTTTTCATGCAGGAAATTGTGACTGGAGGGAGATGAGGACCCTGCCCTCAAGAAGCACACACTTTAGTTTATAATCACCCCGAGGAAGCAATTTTAGTCGGTTCCAGATTCTCAAAGGAATGGACTATGAAAACCAAGAAAAGGTGGTTGTTTAGGCAGAATGTCATCACCAGAACATTGTCTTTGGAGTCAGACAGGTCTGTAGGAATCCTCTTAGTGAGAAAAGAGAAGTTATTGCATCTGGAACAGGAACAAGATGCCATGAAAAAGCGTGGTCATCAAAGAAGGAAACATTGGAAATTAAAAATATAGTCAGAATAGTGAAAAAAATAATTAGAAGTGTTGGAAGATAAAAGTGAAAAACTGAAAGGAAAAGACAAAACAAACAGATGGTAATTACTGGGAAAAAGATAATTAAATTAGAGATGGAAAATAGTCTAGCACTTGGTTAATATGACTTACAAATAATGAAAATGGAGAAAAGAAAGAAACAATTATCAGAAAAATAGTACAGGAAACATTTCCCACAATTAAAGAATATCTTTCCAGGTTGCAAGGGTTCACTGAGGGTTGAGAAATAGAATGAACAAAAAAGTTTATTAGAGGGCAGCACATCATTGTGAAATCTCAGGACACAGGATAAGAAGATTCTCTAGAAGCTACAGAGCTTATGGGAGGAGGAGAAGAAATTGACACACTGAGGACTGGAAAGTGGGGCATCAGGCATCTCCACAGCAGCATGGGGGGCTGGAAAACTTGCAGCAATGCCTTGAAAATACTGAAGAAAAATGACTTAAAACCAAATGGTCATTGTATACAAGGATAGCAATCAGAAACACATGACTACATCAACACATCTCCTTTAATCAAATGTGATTAAGTCAGTCATTAGTTTTTCAAGACAAATAAAGAATACTAGTGCTTGTGTTCTAAACGTAATCGCCCCCCTTCTTATGTGACTTGTTAAGAAAGGAAGCCCTCCTTCCTCGGAGGGTATTTTCAGACAAAGCAGGTCTCAAAAACAAAGTCTCCCACGTGCCTTTTCTCATGATGCTACAACAGAATGTTCTTTGCAAAGAAATAAAACAGAAAAGGAAGAAAACATGGGATATAGGGAACAAAATCTTGTAAGGAAGGAATTGGAGAGCCATAGCTTGGAAAGGAAGTGGGAAGCCCTCAGGAGGGATGCCACCGAGAGAAAACCAGAACAATACCTTTTCTGATGTCTCTATATGGAAAGAGGTTTAGAACTCATTCATTGTCTAGATCAGTGGTCGGCAAACTGCGGCTCGCGAGCCACATGCGGCTCTTTGGCCCCTTGAGTGTGGCTCTTCCACAAAATACCGACTTCTGCGCATGGGCCACGAAGTTTCAATCGCACTGTACATGCACGCCCTCACGTGGTATTTTGTGGAAGAGCCACACTCAAGGGGCCAAAGAACTGCATGTGGCTCGCGAGCCGCAGTTTGCCAACCACAGGTCTAGATGAATGAGGGATCTTCAGCACTACAGAAGTATTTGTTCATGAAATTTACAAAACAAGCAAAAACTCTAGAGCCCACTTTCCAGGTACTGGCTCATCCCGGCTTAGAAAATCATCCACGTGACCCAGATAAGAAGCTTTGTTTCTGCATAGCAGAGACTCTGCCCTACTTGGGCTCCCCATTTGGGGATTATAGAGTCCTCTTTAACCCCCTATGCTTCCACCTTTCAGGGTGTAGACCCAAAAGTGTAGATGCTGCAAGGAACTATTACTCTGGAAAAAAAGAGCAGGTCTCAACAAAGTGTCCTGAGACAGAGAGTGACAACGTGATTAAAACACAGGGAATGTTGTGGCCCTATGCATTCTTTTGCTAATTATTGAGCACTTGCTGCATGCTAAACCTTCTAGGTAACCTGGTGACTTCAGCTCTATAATGCCTGAATGGCTCGATGGAAAGTGGGGTACACCATGAGGATGGTGGCTTCCCAAGTGGGGGAGGGAAGAGGAAAGATGGGCACTCGGAGCCCCCTATTAACTTTAGCCAAGCTGTGTATGGCCAGGAAGCATTTATAGTGGAGCGTAGAGGAAAAAAATGGGGTAGACAGAGGAGCAGGGAGACAAAGACAGTAACACAGAGAGGGAGGCAGAGAGACATTGAGAAAGAGACAGAAAGAGAAAACAAGGATTTCGTTAGCAATGCAATGCATTCAGTAGCATTAGAGATAAAAAGGAATATCCAATTAACACACCATATAATTGCTTGCAGACATTCTTTTTTTTTATTTAAAGATGAAATAGCTAAGAGTTCTAATCAAAACTAGGGTCACAACCTACATATTAAATGAAAGAAATTGATTGGGTTTTTATTATGCCCTGACTACTGCCAATGTGCCTGGATCACAGATTGCCATAAATTTATACTTATAAACTACTAATTGCCCGAGTCATAATGGTAACAATGGGATAATGAAATCATCCTGACCAAGCTGAAGCCAAATTCTGCCTGACAACAGGGGGGCTTTGTGAGGGGGACAGGGAAGAAGGAACTGAGCATACAAACCCAGGATGTTTGCTTATAATAAACACCAGCAGGGAAAGTACAAAGATCTCTGAAGGCCTTAAGTTCCGAGGAAGGAGGGCTTCCTTTCTTAACAAATCACATAAGAAGGGGGGCGGTTACGTTTAGAACACAAGCACTAGTATTCTTTATTTGTCTTGAAAAACTAATGACTGACTTAATCACATTTGATTAAAGGAGATGTGTTGATGTAGTCATGTGTTTCTGATTGCATTAGGCTTGATTGAAAGTGGCAGGGAGAGTATGTAATAGTCTAACTGTCCCCTATATCTTGTCATTGGGGCTTGGCAGGCATGACGTGGGAGAATCCTGAGGGAATCATTGTGGTGAACAATGTCATCTTTCAACTTGGGGGAGGGGACCTGGGGAACTGAACTCCAACAAAATCAGGGCTCCCAGATCAGAGCTGATGAGGGACTCAGAATTGATCTGCAGACACTTCCATATTTAAAGGAGTGGAAAAAACTAAAGTGCATGGCCACATAGAAGCATTCTCTTTCTGGAACATGTGCAGATTGGATGACAAGCTGAGGAGGTTTTTATTTTTTAATATTAATGTGCACAAGAAGGCAAGCACTTTGATTTAGGAATTAATAGGCAAACCCAATTTTTAAAATGAACTTGTTCATTTTAACCTACTCTGACTTGCTCCAAGAAAGATTTACACTGATGCAAACAATAATTGATTCGGAAGTCCTGCTACACTAATACATAAATACAGATCTGCAGGTGATAATTTGGAGGCCCAGCACCACCAGCTTAACCAAACCCAGACACTGGGCGTGGCAGGAGTGGGCTTCTGACAGTTGTACCTTTCCAGGAGCTATGATTCTCACCTGAGTTTGGCCCTTCCTCATATCTCACTTTGATGATTGATGGGGCTTTTACTCTCACCACCATCTCTTCCTCACTGATCATGTTTTTTAAATACGGGGAGAATGCAGAGGTTCTCAAGCTCTAGCCTGCATCAGAGTCATTGAAGATTTAGGTGGGTGGTTCCCCCACTCCCAGAGTCTTGCATTAAGTCTGAGTGGAGCCTGACTTTTCATTTGTAACAAGTCCCTGGTCCTGGTGGTGCAGGGGTTAAATTCTGAGCATGCTTTGCTATAGGAAACTTTCTGATTTGTTCATGTGATCCCATTTCAAAGTCCCAAAGGACTGCTCAAAGTTCTCCACTGTTTCCCAGTCATTATGGAGTGAAGTTCAGGTCTCAGCTTTTCATCTTTCTTGGAAGGAAGCAGAATTTGGGAAAAGACAGACAGGCATGCCAGATAGATAACCAAATCCCGGATCCTGCCATTCCAAAGATGTTCTTCATCTACCCCTAAATGACTTTTCTAATTAAAACTTGTTAGTGTACTATAAAATTAATATATAGAGTGTATATAAATGCAAAGAAGAAACATGAAAATGCAAAGAAGAAACATGAATATGTTTCCTGGCCAAGAAAAAAGTCTGGAAAGTTAGACATGTGGCCATCTACACTAATAAAAGAGACATGCAAATTGTCGTCACTCCGTTACGCCCACCAGCCAATCAGAGTGACTATGCAAATTAACCTAACAAAAATGGCAGTTAATTTGCATACGCAGGCTCGGAGCGAAGACCGAAGGCTCCGGCTGGAGTGAAGACTGAAGACTGAAGAGGCTTGGCTTCCCCGCTGCAACCAGACCAAAGGCCTGGGTCCCAGGTGCCAGAGGAAAACTGGTGCCAGCAACCAGGAAAAGGAAGGCCTATTGCACGAATCTTTGTGCAACAGGCTTCTAGTTATTGATAATTATTGCTTAGTGGTAGCATCCTGAGTGATTTTCACCATCTTATTTGAACTTTTCTATATTGTTTGATTTTTTTTTAATGAATAGTGATATTTTCTGTGAAGAAAACCATCTACAATCCTACCAACCAGAAGAAACAAAACTAACTTTTAAACAATATATATATTTTTATTGATTTCTGAGGGAGAGGGAGAAAGAGCTAGAAACATCAAGGATGAGAGAGAATCATTGATTAGCTGCCCCCAGGACACCCCCTACTGGGGATGGACCCTGCAATCCGGGCATGTGCCCTTGGCTGGAATCAAACCCAGGACCCTTCAGTCCACAGGCTGATGCTTTATCCACTGAGCCAAACCAGCTAGGGCAGCAAAACTAACTTTTTACCCTAATTCTTGTGATTTTTCTTCATATATAATTTTTCAAAGTGAACAATATCTAATTCCCCAGGTTCAATTTGACATTTTGTACTCTGACCTCAGCTCTGTCCTACTGGTCATACACATCAGTATCAATTGTGAATCAATGCCAACTCCACTGGCCCTTGGTGAGGTCACACCAACCATCTGCACTTATTTTCTGAGAAGCTCTGGAAAGTTTTCTGGGCTGGAAGGCGGGATCTCCTGCCTTCACTCCTCCCTGGGTATGTTGTGACACCTGAGGGCATGGACCATATCTCATGGAGAATGGAGCTCGACAAGACTTGATTTCAGCTCACTCTCCAGCTGTGTGGCCAGTAAATTTTTGTCCACACAGCTGGAGAGGTTCCTGTCTACAGAAAACTATTATAAATACTTCATGGCTAGACTAAAGATTAAATGACATATGACATGCCTGGTTGGTGTGGTTCAGTGGTTGAGCATCAACCTATAAACAGGAGGTCATGGTTTGATTCCTGGTCAGGGCACATGCTTGGGTTTTGGGTTTTCGGCTCGGTCCCCAGTGTGGGGGCATGCAGGAGGCAGCTGATCAGTGATCCTCTCTCATCATTGATGTTTCTCTCTCATTTCCTCTCCCTTCCTCTCTGAAATCAATAAAAAATATCTAAAATAATAATAATAATCTATAATAATAAAAGCATAATATGCTAATTAGACTGGACAGCCGAACAACCTTCTGGATGTCCTTCTGGATGACCTTCCGGACAAAGCTGGGGCTGCGAGGGCAGAGCCCCTTGCACGAATTTTGTGCGTCGGGACTCTAGTAATAATAATAACATGTGACAGCATCTGATCCACAGGAAGTAGTCGTTAAACATAATTTCCTTCCCCGCTCTGTTTCCTCACCCATATAATAGAGTTGTTTCTACCTTCCTCACCTTCTGGCTGGGCTGTATGAGGTGTGTATAGAGGGGTGGGCAAAAGTGGGTTAATAATACTAAATAATACAATAATTAAGAAATAAATAATACAAGGATAAACTCTGTTTCGCATACTCACAACTGTAAACCTACTTTTGTCCACCTCATACATAAAATAAAAGTCTTTTGGAAATGTGATTATTCCATCTGGTTTTCTGGATAATGGACAGATTTTGTGTCAGTGAGAATTCTAGTTTCCTACTTTAGTCCAAACCCTTTTCTCTGTGACTCACTTCTGACTAGACAACTCCCTTAAAATATTGTTGGGTGGCCTTGAACAAGCTATACCCTCTCTCTAGACCTCAACCCTTCCTCTCTACCATCCACCCATTTGTACCAAGGAGTGGTTGCATTTGATTTTTCTTCCAAAGCCCCTCTTTTTTTTTGTTTTAAATCAGAGCTCTCTGAGTTCTAACATTCTCTGATTCTATGAGCTTATAAACCTAATAGATGGTTTAATATAAAACAAAGTAGAAGATAAGATGTTTGAAAGAAGGAAGGAGAGGTGGCCAGTAAGAAAAATGAGCAAGAGAGAAAAATAAGTGAAAGAAGAAATGAAGGAGAAATAGAGCAATGAACAAACAAACATAAACAGGAACCTTGCACACCAGCAAAAGAAAGAGGCTTCAGGCTGCCCATCCACAGAAAGATAGACATATATTTTTCTGTAAAGCTATTTTTCTTCCTCCCATACAATGAAGGCAGAGCCATAGTTAGAATTTTTAGTAGCTTCAAGCTAATTTAAACTTCATCGTTCTGTTTGACTAGCATTAAAATACCATATAGATTTTTCTTCAGCGGGTTTGTACATCACCATGTAATTGGCACCCTCGATACCTGCTATTACTCTTTCTTCCACAATAGAGGTGGTCAGAAAGTTCAGAGGAAAAAAATTCCCCTTCTGCATCTACTTGATTTCATAACACAGAATGAATGTGAGACATGGATCGGGTTTTAAATAAATTATTAGCACCATATAATTTCTTGTCATATAATCGGGGGTACATTTCATGTGAAAAAAAAAAGAAGTGAGAAAATAATTCGCAAATCGGTTTTAACATGAAAACATGCAAGAATACCTAAAACAGAACTTAAATGTTTTATAAAATATGTGTTTGCTTCCTGTTAAAGTTTCTGCTTTTTTTCTCATGTTTTTAAGAGGAAAAAATCATTTATGTTTCTGGTAAGTTCCCTTTACACAAGTTACTGTTGCCATTCCATGCCTAGGGAGACTCCACAGTGTATTCATTTCAGTTACATTTTGCTGTTTGAGAATCAGAGATACTCAGAGTTAGGAGGAAGGTTTGCATCCATCTGGGCTGTTAACCTGTCCAAGGCCAAATCCCTTCTACAGCTTCCCAGGCATTTGGTCATCCTGCCTTTGTTTGTACAGTTCCAGGGACAGGCCACCCACACCTCCATCAGGGAAGCATCAGGCTGACAGGCAGACAGCCTGTTTGAGGTCTGGGGTCGGACTTAATTCCCAGACCTGTTGTTTACCTGCTGTGGGCAGGTCATTTAATCCCTGTGAGCATTGGATGACTCATCTGTGAAGTGGAATAGCATCCTGAACCCATAGAGGAGGTATGAGGTTTCAAAGTGATAATGGCTATGAGAGTCCCAGCATAGTACCTGGAATACAGTACCTGGAATACAGTAGGTGCTCAATAAAAGTGCAGCCTATTTTGCAGGACTGAACCATTCATTCCTTGCTTGACAGATTTTTCGTTCCCCAGTCACCCTGAGGATAAACTGAAATCTGTCCCCAGGCAACTTCTACCCACTGGTGGTGGTTCTATCTTTGGGGACCACACAAAACAAGCCTGTGCTCCTATTCTTCCATGTGATGGGAATTGTCAGACAAACATGTCCCTTTGATTCCTCTCATCTCACTAAGCATTCCTAATGACAATTTAGTGAGTTTATTGGATAATACAGAATATATTAGGTATCACCAGAAACCAGCCAGAAAACTGTATCTAAAAGTTCATCTATATATTAAAAGTAGATTTGTGGAGAGGGCTATGAAGGTATATTCTATAGACATGTCTGGCTTCAGAGGCCCAGTCTAGGAAGTCTAGGAACTTCTAGTTGCAAGAGGTGTCTGGTTCTTTATCCTAACACATTTCTCTTGAGTCTGTAACAGCTTTATCCTCCAAGCATTTGCTCCTAATGAATTATACAACATACCTAAAAACAAACAACTAAAATATATAGTGACTTCTTTAGATGGTTTAATAAATACAGTATTAACCAAATGTTGATAAATTAAGGACACATTTTTGGTCTTATCTCAAAAAAGGAAAAATCACATGGAGAGACTAATGCTAATAAAAAGGTTGGGGCAGATGACCAACCACCACCATTCATAAGGGAGTCATGAGGGTCTTCTGGTTTTCTCATGGGGAATTTGTGAATGTACCTACTGAGATTTCCGCACTCAGCTCTTTCCTGTCTTCCCCAGTCCCATTGTCATGGGGACTGCTTTTCCCCAAACCCTTATCAGGTCTCTTCTGGGCGAGTAGAACTGCCACTCTCTCCGCATCCAGGCTCAACTTCTTCTGACTCACAGAGCTCCAGGGTCATTTCTAAATCCAAGTGTTTCACTCTTCTATTTAAAATCCTTTGGTGAGTTGTGATGGCTTCACAAATAAAACACAACTTCATAATCTTGCACACAGTTCCCTGTAAGATCTGATTCCAGCTGATACTCCTGCCACCACCCTCCTCACATCTAACTTCTTTCTCACGGCACACACCGTGCTTATTCCTATCTCTGCTTTGCTCAGGTCATTGGCTGTGTGTGAAAAGTCCTTCTCCGTTTAGAAATTTTTTTTTCTCCACATCTCATTCCAAATGTCACTCTCTCTGGAAACGCTCCATGACTTCTGCAGGGGTCAGTACAAGGTCCCTTCATGCTCCTGTAACAGGTGGTACAGACTGCTGTATTATAACTGAACACTTCATGGCATGTGGGTGTTTCCTCTCTGTTTGAATTTGAGTTCTCTGAGGGCAACAGCTATGTTTCCCTCATCTTTGTTACCAGCTCTGCCTCTTATATTGCCAGCTTTATTTTTGAATGCTAGAGAACACCCCAGATGATTTATTTTGCAGATTGGGAAGTTGAGCTCAGTTGGTAAAATGGGGATATCCTGTCTAGAATATCTATCCTGTAGGTATTGTATTTGATATTTTAGGTTAACATTCTCATTTACTTTGCCCAAGCCCATGAGTAGGTACCTTAGCACTACTTTACCCAAGAGGTCAGGGGAGGGGGAGGAGGTGAAAAGTGACCTGTTTAATGTCACAGAGTAGGTTGATAGTAAACCTTGTTCAAGAACACTGGAATCTTGAACTTCCTACTTTGATACCACCTTGGCTTTTCTTCATCTCCCTTGCTTCCAGATTTTCCCTTCTTCTTTCTAGATTCTCTCTTCCTTCTAGACTTTCCATCAGCTATCCTCTCTTTTTCTCTCTCATCTTTCACCCTCTCCTCTTTTCTAATCTTTCTCTCCACTAAATTTTCTTTGTCCCTATTTCACCTTTCATTTCAACTTCTATTTCCAAACCCCTTTTCTTTCCCTTAAATTCTCTGTTTTACTTTTTCCAGCCCAGTTGTATTTCCCTAAGAAAATGGACTTAATATGCTATCAGTTCTTTTTAGCTCTGAGCTCAGTCTCCATCCACTCTAGTCACTGTGTCCTTCTGCCTGACACCTATTTCCAATACACAATGGTCCTTATGAGGTCTAGATAGTTGGGGAGCTGTCCAGGATGCCCATCAAAGAATTACTCTTGAACAAAGAGAAAGCTCAAAGACCATCTCTCTATGCTCCCAAGAAGAATCCTGGACTTCAGCTTTTCCCCTGGGTCTAGAGGCCTTTGTGAGTCTGATTGGTTCAACCCAGTCACTAGACCAAATTCTAGCTCAAGGCTGACCAAGACCATGGCTCATGGTGGATGGACAGCCAGGTGGATGGACAATCCTATACTTTGAATTTGGAGTGCAGAATGCAAAGAAGCAGAAGCCATGGACAATTGGCTAAGCCTGCTTCTCCAGACCTCCAACAGTTTTCTGAGCTCTTTTATATCCTTTCAGTAAGATTTCTGATGTGCACAAGGCCCTCTGGCCACTCTGCTTGCTCACCCAACTGCAAATTGACAGACTAACTTTGGTCCTTCCAGACACTGTGGGGGTCAGGCTCATTCTGCAGCCTCATATTGTAGCCATTTTCAGGTTTTGCCCAGATTCCTATCAGGAGCTACACAGAGAGCCTTTAAAGCCCAACGTGAGAAGTGGGGCTGGAAGAGCTAATTCTATTAAATAAGGAAAAGAAACAATAGCAACAGTGGAAGGCTGGTTCTGTGATTCCCAACAGTTGAGCTGACCTCTATCTGTGAGCTGCTTTTGGAACCACTGGCCATCACACTTGGAACTCATCCCCATACCTGTGTTCATCCAGGACACTCAGCTTCTGTCCCAGTTTTAGGAAATTGACCATGCATGCCAGTGTCTGAGTCTCCATCCCTTCACTCACTCTGCCCACTGAACCTTCAGGAGAATCTGATCCTTCTGCACATATTCATTTTCAGTTCACAAACAGCTCTGTTAAAGATGGACTAAGCTCAACCACAGGGGAAGAAGGACCATAAACCTTCAAAAGCCCAGAGAAGGGCACTTGGGTGGAAGCTTGCTTGACCTCTTAGTAGCTGTTTTATTTAGTCTCTCCAAATTCAATATCTATAAAATAGGAATAAGAATGAGACCTATTGTAGGGTTATAAACCTATTTAATAAATAGTCTCTTGCTTTTATTTGAGTTTGTATCATCTGTCTCTTTTCTGTCCATTGTGTCCTATTAGTGCTCCTTGAATCCCTCTCATAACTAATATGCTTCATGTATACTAATTCATATTAGAACATATAATCCTATATAATAAAAGCCTAATATGCTAAGTGTCCAGTCGTCTGGTCAGCTGTTCAACCAATCAAAGCATAATATGCTAATAATATGCTAAGGCCGCTCAAACGCTCTCTATGATGTGCACTGACCACCAGGGGGGCAGATGCTCCGACCAGTAGGTTAGCTTGCTTCTGAGGTCCAGCCGATCAGGATTGAGACAGACTGAATGCACCCTAGAACCCTCCCACGGTCCCTCCCCAGCTGGCCCACCTCCCATGTCCCTTCCCGGCCCTGATTGTGCACTGGTGGGGTCCCTCGGCATGACCTGCGCCCTCTCACAATCCAGGACCCCTCGGGGGATGTCGGAGAGCTGGTTTCAGCCTGATCCCGCAAGCCAGGCCAAGGGACCCCACTGGTGCACGAATTCGTGCACCAGGCCTCTAGAATACTAATAAACTGTGTTTCATAGTTACAGTGTTAAAACTATTATTTCATTGGCTCTTAAAACAATTCTTTTGAAGAAAGCATGCAAAGGAATCATGTCTGTTTTATTGATATTTGCCTCTTTCAGCCATTTAAAATGCAACAGCCTGCTCATGGGAGTGATCTATTATTTACTTAGGCATGTTCCCCATTTATTGATTTCCTAAGTTACTCATACTTCTTTGGTTTAAAGTTTTGGTTCCAGTTTTTGAACTCACATCTTTCAATTTAGTGACCAATATCAGAAATATCTACTTGATCTAACCTTGACTCTACTACTTGGGTAATCCTATGGATTGCTAATTTCCTCTATTCAGACCATCAGAACTGTGCTTTGGAGGCCGCCCTGCTGCTCACTGGCTCCATTCACAGCAATTATGGATAAGAGGCACTTGCCCCATGGCAGTCCAGTTTCCAGCCTGGCTGATGTTATAAACTGGTGACCCCATTTATAAAAAGAACTCTTAGTTTAGATAGCTTTCCTAAGAGTTAATGCCACTTGCTTATATTTCCTTACAGTTTTTATACTTTTTATGTCTTTTAATTCTCTATGTATAAATGTTATGTATTGCTATGGTACACACACACAATCAAGTCTTTCCTTCTCAGTAAGAAAACATATGTGTTCTGATGGCCTACTCTCAGCATTCTTAGTAAAACTGGAAGCCCATATAGAGTCTCTCTGCCTTATAAGGTTTGGATCTCTTGTGGTCAGTATCTGGAATTAACAATGGTGCTAGGTTAGTCAAGGTTCTAGTTTAAGCTTTGTTTCTATCTCCATGGAACTTGGGCACCTTATTTCACGTCTATAGCTTATTTCAGTCCATTCATCTGTAGTGCTAGAATAGTTATATCTGCCTTGATTAATTCCTAGGGTACTTGTAAAGAGCCAAAGATATGTGAATATATTTCAAAAAGTTATAAAGTAACACACCAATGCATGATGTTCATGTTATTAAATTTAATACTAATCAAAGTAATTGGCTAAGAACTAAAATGATACCAAGAAATAAACCATTTTAATTGTTGGTCAGATGTTAGTATTAGTAGTTACTCCCTAGAGTTCTGGCTTCATAAAAACATTTTGGGAATGCTGGTTGATACTGAGTCAGAAACAAGTAAGATAGTCAAGAAATATAAAATCAGTATTTACCTCTTTTTCTCTTTCCTTATCAGCCAGGTGAACATATGGACACAAATTACCCATTCTCCTCTCTCTCTCTTTCTCTCTTATGAATGATGAAATATTACCCAATTAAGATATAAAAGAAAAGTTCTCATTTTCTAGCTAAGGTCAGGAAGAAACTTACTAAGTTTCTACCATGTGGCAGGGTGGGCTGGCTGCATGAAATACGTTGCAACATTTAGTTCCTACAACTTGACCCTTAGGTAAACATTATTGCCCCCGTTTTACAGCTGAAGACATTGAGACTTAGAAACATGTGACTTGCTTATAGTCACACTATCAGTAAATGATAGAACTAGGATTCACACCCATGATTACGAGTATGTTTTCCTAATCTCTGAACTTTTCACCACCCCATTATTTTCCAAATACTCATCCTTTTCACTGGTTTCCCCCTATTTACCTTAGAACATACTGGGTAAAAATAAAGATTCATGGGTTCCACTGTTGGAAATTCTGATTTAGTAGTAATGGACTGAGTTCTTCAAATCTGTATGCTTAACAAAGATCCCAGGAAATTGTGAAGGACAGTCAGGTTTAACAGTACCCAACACTGAAGAGTGTTGCTATGAAGACTGCTACAACATATTACTATGCCACATGAGAAAGGATCAGGAGTGGTGGTAACTTCTGGAAAAGGTAAGAAATTGGTGGGGACATCTGAGAAATCAGACAGTCAGATGGACACACACACACACACACACACACACACACACAAACACAATCTTTCCTTTACCTGCTGAAAAATGTCCTGGCCAGTGTGGTTGGAGCATCATCTCATACACTGAAAGGTTGTGGGTTTGATTCCTGGTTAGGGCAAATTCCCAGCTTGTGGGGTTGGTCCCTGGTCAGGGCATATGCAGGAGGCAACCAATTGGTGTTTCTTGCTCACATCTCTCTCTCTCTCTCTCTCTCTCTCTCTCTCTCTCTCTCTCTCTCTCTCTCTCCCCCCCCCCTCTCTCTCCTTTCTCTCCCTCTGTCTCTCAAATCAATAACCATGTCCTCAGGTGAGGATTAAAAAATATGCTCCACTTAGATTCCAATTCAATTGAAGGAAAGGGGAGTTTGTGTTTTTTACTCATGCTCTCTAAGAGCCTAGTGAGGATGATGTCTAATATATAACAAGTCACAATAAATGTTTGCTAAATGGATGAATGCAATTTATTGGTAAATAGATGAATATGCCAATAGATTGGAAAAACAAGTATACGTCTCTGGTTCTACATTTATTCTTTTCTGTGTAAGATTTTTGAAACAGTTAATGCCTGGTGCAGATGTTCCAATTCAACAATGTGCGGGTCCTTTTCACAGCTCTGTAATCCCTCTTCTGAAATTGTTAATGAAAATTAGAGACAAACACACCACAGTTCAGTTCAAAATTGGGCTCCTCAGTCCCTTTGGTTCATTTCCTCCCAAATTCATGAATTCAGGAAGAGCTTGTCAACTCTGAACAAGACGACTGTGGCAAAACAAATTTATGAATCCAATCAGAAATGAACAGAAGCGCTTCCACTGGTTTGATGGATGTGCCTCAACAAATCTCTGCTCCCTCTGAAGCTGGGGGTGGGGGGTGGAGGAAGTTTGAAGAGAGCACATGAGAAATCTATTTGTGATGCGCTATGGATCCCGAGTGAATGGGCCTGGAGGTATGGAAGGCAGCAGGCTGTATCCATCAGCATCACTAACATCTGTCCTCCCTTCCAGCCACTCCTCTGAGGCCACTGGCTATGGTCTGTCACTAGATCTAGTGCTCCGATATTCTGCTTGAGCAGAGCATGGGTTAACAATTTCATTGCACTAGTGTCAGGGTGAGCCCAAGCATTATAGGGGGAAATGTAATGGGTGGAGGAAGGGCATAAGGCAGGTTAGCAAACCTCCCTGCCCCTGTCGCTAAAGGAATCAGTATTTAGAAGACAGAGTTGTGCTGTCCAAGACCTTATTCCCTCCCCTAACTCCCTTTGGATAACAAGTTGTGTTGATGTGTGTCTGAGTTCATTTTACTCCAACTCCAACTTGCAAATTTTCCGATGCTTCTCTGGGGCCATTCAGCTACAGCAGCTTCTCCAAAATCATAATCTCAGCTAATGTATTGGGTACTTCCTGTGTACCAGGTTCTGTGCTTAGCACTTTAAGACATGTTGTCTTTGAATCCTCATGATTATATAGGTATCAGAATCACCTACATTTCACAGAAGGACAAGCTGATGCTTAAAGAAGTTAAATAACTTACCCAGACTACACAGCTGGGGGTAGGGAGTGGCAGAGAGTCTGTCTTTTCTAGAGCTTGAGCCCCTACTCACCACAAATTGTCATTCTCCGAACTGGCACAACTATGGGAACACCCATCCCAATCTCCAGTCCTTCCCACTTGGCCTTTCAGCACCTCTTCCCAATTCCCAGTCTCCCTTATCTGCACGCAGGCACTCAAATGACTCTTACTGGTTAGTCTTAGAGTCTTAGTCTTGCAACTCTGCCCAAGCCTAGCACTTAGTACTTGTCTACACCTATGATTTACCTCAGCTACCATACGTTCACTTAGGCTTCTGGCCACATTGTTTAATAGCTATAATTTTTTTTATGCAGCTCCTGGTATTTCTGCATAATGGGAAAAAAAGCAGGGGCAAAGAACCATTTGATACTAGTGAATCAGAATACAAGGGTGGAGGAGTTTCAGCATAATTAGGAGTGAGGTGATGGTGTCTCTGAGAAGTGTGCAGCTCAAAGGAGGGTTCTGAGAAACAGTTGCACAGTTCAAATCCTGACTTGACTGCTGTTTAACCTGGGCTAATTACTAAACTTCTCTGGTACTCTAACACATTCGCAAAATCAGGAAAATTGTTCCTATAAGACAGAATATGGGGTTGCTGTAAGGATAAAGGGTGGCAGTGCATGGTCCATTGCCTGGTCATTAGAGGATTCACTAACATTGGTTCCCTTGAACCTATGTTATGAAAGGGACGGCATCTGGAGAGCTCCTCCATGAGGAGGAGTCCCAGTGAACTCAGGTTAGGCCCAGTCTACTAAACCCATCCTGCTGCCCCAGACCCCAACCCCAGAAGTACCCTCTCCTCCTTCGTTGGAGCCTCTTATGTACCAAACATGAGAAGATTGATTGTTAGCAAAACCCATGTTCAAGGAACATTTCTAAAGTAGGGAGTGAAGCCTTCCTATGAGCTCTCTGGAGCCACAATCCTGTGGTCCTCAGAAGGAAGGCACGTTTAGACGTCCCCTTACTGCAACACCTCCCTGGGTAGGACCTCGCAGGTATCTGCCAACCCTGACCCTGGCCTATTTTTGTGATCTGCACAGACCGGGGTCTCCTGGCTTCTTGGCTCAGAACAGGTAGAAGAAACTGAGGAAGTTTCCCTGCCCTGAGAGCTCTGAGCCAGGTTCAAAAAGAAGGAGAAAAGGCAGGAAAAGGGAACTACTGCTGACTGGGTCCTGTTTTGTGCCTGGTTCTTCTGCACTCCTCGTTGCCGATCCCCAAAACTCCTGACAGCAAGGCTTGTCTTCCCCCTTTTACTGAGGTAGAAACTCAGAGAACTTAAGTGATGTGGTCAAAGTCTAGATCTGCCAGACAGAAGGGCTCAGCCTTTCTCCTTTATCTGACTGCCCCCCATGGGAAGGGATGACAGGGGGGTGAAGGGGCAGAGGAGAAAAAGACACTGGATTCTGATTCCAGACCCAAGAGCATTGGGCAGTGGAGATCTGCGGCTCTGAGTATTAGACTCAGACCTTAGATTTTCCCTTGTGAGTGCCTTTGAGTACTGTTTCCTCCCACCAAGATGTCAGGTGAGGCTTGGACACTTGGTCTCTTCTGCCAGGAACTAGGGAAGGTCATCTCATAATTAACTTTGTGACACAATTCACTGGATGGGAAGGGTGTTCAATTGTCTTGTGGCGCAGAACAAATGCCTCATTAATCAGAAGCATATCAAGCGGAGCCCAAGCACTAATAACATGAGAAAGAGTAATGAGCTGGCATCACCTGGGACACAACTGCAGCCACATGCTCATTCTTCAAAGGAGCCTGTGGTACTTGGACTTGAAAGATGGACGGTCACAGGAGGGATGAGGGGCAAAACTGAGCAAGAGATGCAAGGAGAGAGGCATAGAGTCAGGAGGAGAGGGCTCTAGCAGCCTTTTCCCCTCCAAGATATTGGGAAGGAATAGAAAGGCACAGAATTTTGAGGATCATGATCCTGGGGCTAAGAAGTAGAGTCAGGGACCAGACTGGCTTGGGGTGTGGGGAAGCCTTACAGAAGCTAAAAAGCTACCTCATGGAGTCAGATGGTCACGGGCTCTTGACACCCAGCATGGCCTTCCTGGGCCCATCCAGACAAGAACACAAAGATAGAGATGGGTCCTCCAGCTGGTTCCAAATCCCACAAACTATTACTTCATTTGTTCCTTTTCTCATTTATTTATTCACTCACCTCCTCATCCATTTGATCAATAAACAGTGATGCTGAGAGTCTTGACTTTGAACTGGAAAGGCATCAGACGAACATGGCCACCCTGGTTATCTCGTACCGATCGAAGGTTCTGATTGACTTCTGGGTCATTAGGCCTCTCATGTTGAGTCATGTGAGAATGATATCATCCCAACATCCAAATTAAACAAATCCAGTGTTAGCTACATTTGATTTATAACACTAAAAATAAATTATTGCATAATTGATGTATTTTATTTGCATGCGATTTAGAGGGGGCTGGTGAGAATAAGAAGTCCTAGATCAGTGATTCTCAACCTTCCTAATGCCGCGACCCTTTAATACAGTTCCTCATGTTGTGGTGACCCCCAACCATAAAATTATTTTCGTTGCTACTTCATAACTGTAATTTTGCTAGTTATGAATCGTAATGTAAATATCTGATATGCGGGATGTATTTTCATTGTTACAAATTGAACATAATTAAAGCATAGTGATTAATCACAAAAACAATATGTGATTATAAATGTGTTTTCCGATGGTCTTAGGTGACCCCTGTGAAAGGGTCGTTTGACCCCCAAAGGGGTCGCGACCCACAGGTTGAGAACTTCTGTCCTAGATGATAAAAAATCAAAATTTTCTGAGTTAGCCTGAATAACTCATGAAATAAGAATCTTCTGAGAAGGAGATTTTGCCCCAAATCAACACAGTTGCCCTGAGACAAGGAAGGAATGGAAACCCAGAGGGTCCTGACCCCTGATTTCATGCACTTTCAACCACATTTGGAAGCATGTCATGGAAGCTTCTGGGCCGGAAAGATAGGTGATCTTCCCAATCACCATAAGGGCTGTCCTAAGCCTTTAGGAGACAGGACAATTTCCCAAACAAAGTACAGCCAGCTGCTTATTGGGTTCCCTATATGCCTCCTGGCTGTACAAGATGCTGTTCTGAGCTTTTACACCCCTGGGTCTCCTCAGCCTTCCTCATCGTCATCTCAGGCCAGAAGCTGGCCCACCCTACTCACCTGGCCACATTCCCCCAACTCAGGACTCAGTCTCCAGGCTGGTAGGAGCCCCTTGGGAAAAAACAAACACGGGGCTCAGGAAAGGGCTTGGAAACTTTGACAGAAAACATTAAAAGGCTGACAAGACCTCCCAGGAGCCCAGTGAAATAGCTTACAGTCAGCAGAAGACAACCTCCAACTGAACAAAGACTTACTACCTGAGGAGTGGATTTTTCTTTTTCTCAGTAAACAATAGCATCTTTAATGGAGGTAGCTATTTCAGTATATAGCTAGAAACACAACTGTTGGTTTTAATATACTGAGTGAAAGCTATTAGGAGTTAAAACATATTTTTATTTAAAAATGCAAAAAAAATTATATTTTAATCCAATATTTTAACTTTCAGTTGACATCAGCTCACAAATATCACATATGGGAGAGGAAGTTGGGGAGAAGGATGTTCTGTTTTTGTTGTTTTTGAAGTAATGGGTAGGTTTGAGCATATAGAAAAGTTTAAGCTTTGTGTTTACCCCAGAAGGGAGTCTTTTTTTCAGTGACGTGGAAATGAAAAGGATGAATGCTGATTTCTATTCAGCACCGTATTGGAACTGAGTCTTATTTTACTTGGAGACACTAGCTATTGTGAGAATGGTCCTAAGATGGGATGAAATCTAGTTAATTCTTTTCATTACTTACCTTGCAGTCCTTGCCTCCTGAGTAGCCTTTTTTTTCTTAAACTCATTTCTTCCTACTCCCTCAGTTATTTAAATAATTGTGCCCGTGTTTGTGTATGTGTGTTCCTGATGCTTTCCAATCCCTGACGCTTCTCCCATTCTCCTCCTTCAAGGCCCTAAGACTGTTCCATTGCCTCCTCCATCAAATCCTATGGCAACCCTTCAATATCTCCTCATTTTCCTTTAATGAACAAGATCCTTAAAAATAGCTTGTTTTTTCATTTTTTTGGTCTCTTTCTTTGGTCTTATTTTGGTGTCATCTCTTCCACGATCTCCTTGAAATCTGTGTCCAGTACTTTGAACAAACACACCTTTTAAAAATTTTCTTGCATCTAGGCTTTTTTACATACAAACAGGTTCATAGATGAGGAAACCAAGCTGGAAGAGATAAGGTAATTTACTCAAGGTCATGTGATTGCTAGGAGGGAGCCAAAACCTTCTGCCTTTCTTACAGCCTGGTTTCTCTCCCTTGAAGCCTTGTAGGGTTGTGAGCATGCAGGGCAGAGAGATTTCAATAACCAGGCAACCAGGCTCTCATCCAATAAGGTAACGCCCTGTCCATTGCCTGTGCCCAGGATGCTTTGCCCTACCAGCAGGTGAACTGAAATCAACCCAGGCCACAGATTCTGCACTGGGGAAGAGGAGGGGCTCTCTGGAACTACCTGGTGGCAAATTTGCTCTGTTTCACTGCTCAGAGGGCAGGGCCAGGGGGCTTCCGTGGGCTTCAATCAGGTGCAAGAATAACTACCCATCTCATTCTCATCTTCTTCCTCCTCCCTTCCTCCTCTTCCTTTTCACCTCTGACTCTTCTTCCACCTCTGTTTTATCTTTCTCCTTTTTCTTGTTACCTTCCTTCCTAATTGTTTTTTTGCCTTACTTGTGTATGTATGTATTTATTTATTGCCCTCTTTTTAAATATTCACTTTTTCTTTTCCTTGCAATCCCCAGCAGGACAGCATTTTTGATCCTGATCCTTATTGGTCCTTGGTGTCTCACTTGTTATAACAGGAAATCCACCCCTACTCCCTTCTCTGCTTCACAGTCCCAGTCTTCCGCAAAGTCCCTGGTGTCATCCTACAGTGCTGTGTCTGTGAGACCTTAGGGTCTGAAGTCAGGACACGTGAGTTTGCCTCAAGCATTGCTAGGTCGGAGTCCATGAAACCTTGGGCAAGTCACGTCACTACTGAGACCTTTGATGCCTCGCCTTAGAGCAGGGATAACCAAGGCCACTTCTCTGGACTGAGGGGAGGGGTGTATGAAACAAGGTGCTATGACAGCATCTGGGTCTGCTACAAGGTGTCAAATCCCCATGCCTGCAGCACCTACTAATTCCTGTGGGATTATCATCTTTCATGTGCCCCAGCCCAGCCTCTGTTTCAGACACGACTGGACCCCTCACTGCCACCCGGCCCCAAGACCGCATCTATCTCAGCCCACATCCAACCTGCTCCTTTGCCATCTATCAAAGACCGGCTCCTGTGTAAGCTCTGTAGACGCCCTCCCTGCAGCACCTTCCTGAACAGCAGCTTCCTCTACCATCCTATTCCTTCCTCTGTGGTGAAGGCTTTTCTAATTAGTTAGGTACAAGCACAGATGGAAGAAATATTTTCCTTTCAAATTCTCTGTGGCACTAACCCAGCTCTGAGCACAGAGGCGATACTCAATCAATACCTCATTTATTGGTTCCTGAGTTCTCGGAGCTCTAGTCCTGGTGCTAGGGGAGTAGAAGGCTAACGGCTCCTGAGCTAAGTCAGCTCCTCTCTGTTCTTCTGCAGAAAGGCAGCATGGTGGGCAGAAGCTTTACTGGGCCAGACAAAACTGGCTTTCAACCCCAACTCTACTCCCCAACAGGGTGATCTCAGGCATGTTAGTTAACTTCCCTGATCCTCAGTGCATTTCTCTGTAAAATGGGAATATCAATAGTACCTAACTACCTCCTAGGGTTGCTATGGGGATTAAAAGAGATACTGGTTGTTTGGGTCTTCCAAAAATTAACAGTGGATTATCTTTCGCTCCACTGTCTTTAGTTTGTTCTAAATGATTTATCTGTCATGATTCCTTGCCTCATTGCACAGACTGGTCTGTCAGATGGGAACACTGAGGAATCTGTAAGTATGGATACACTGAGTGGTCAAAGGCACATTCAGAAATGCAGTGACCTTTCAGCAGCCTTTCTACCTTCTAAGGCTAGAATCTTTTGACCTGCCCTCTCCTCCCCATTTTCCTTTATCAAGGTCTGGGTACAACAGGTAGCATCATTACACATCTGCTCCTATCCCACTCTTGAGCCCAGCCCACTTTCATGCCAGGGAAGGCAGTGCCGATACCAGCAGGAGGCTGCTGGTGAATGCCAACTGGATACAGTTGGGATCAGAATCAGGCAGTTCTGTAAGGGGCCCGGGCATGGAAGTGTAAACCTAAGCAACAGCAGGTGTCAAAGCAGGAGTGGCTGCCACAAGAGGAAGACAGGTCAAGAAATGCCAGCATTGATCCAAGCAAGTGGAGTGGCTGATCCCCTAGTGGGAAGGAAGGTGTGGCCCCCTGGAGTTCACATGAAATCTTTGGGCCCCAAATTGTAGTTCCAGCTAGGTTTTAAAATTCATCTGCTTCATGAGAATGAGAAGAGTTCTTAATTCAATGCCTGCTATGTGCTTGGCAATTCATATAGATGCTATTTTATTTAACTCTCAATAACAAAATTGTGAAATAGCCCCACTTACCTTGGCTCTGCCCTCATCTCCTACACTGTCTCTGCTCTGCCCTTCCCACACGCTGCTCCACCACACTGACCTCTATCCTACACTCCAAACAACTCAACCGCACTCCCCGCACAGGGCCTTTGCACTTGCTATTTCCTCTGCAGGAATGTTTTTATGCTACATGTTCCCCTGGCCTTTTTTCTCTTTCTCCTTCAGGCCTGTTTTCATTCATATGCCATCTTCTCAAAGAGGTTCAAAGTGCAGCTCCCATAGCAATAGGTGATATCCTGTTATCTTCTTTTATGTGTTTTCTCTCTCCATGACAGTCATAGCTGTATGAATACACAGACACACACACACACACACACACACACACACACACACACACACACACACACATATGTATAGGTGTATAAGTATACATATGGGTATATATGTATACTCTGCATATTAAGGTACATCAGGTATTATGTGCCTGGCATTTAGAACAACATTTGGCCAACAGCAAACACTCAATAACTGATTGTTAAAGAATGAATGAAAAAATAGTTATTATTTTATCAATGAGGAAACTTCAGCTCAGAGAAATCCTGTGGCCTGTGGCTATCCAGCCAGTGAGTACCTGAGCCATGATGGGACCCAGTCTGCCCAGCCTCAGAGCAGCCAGGCCCTCTCCACACCCCTCTTACCTAGGGCAATGCACGGAGGCAGCAGGGAGTGGGAGTGCATCAGGCTGAAATTAAGTGAGAAGCAGAAGCTGAGAAGTTCCCGTGAGACAAGTTTGACGAATTAGAAGTCAGTGCTCAGAACACATTCCTATAAACTGTGCTGGATAGTGAGACTGGGGCAGCCAACACCATAGCATGTTTGAAAACAGAAAGCCAGAAATGACTGGATATAAGGTCAATGGTTATGCAATCCCACTTCACCCTGCATGTGAATTAAATATTATCATCTCAGCCTCATTTTATAGGTGGGCAATTATATGCTCGGAGCACTTGAAACTCTTTTCCATGGCTACACAGTTCTGGCCATGAAGGCCTCACCCACCCCCTTTCTCTTTCCCCTGCCCACAGTTCCCCTGCTGCCTGACCCCTCAGACTACCTGGGAGAGTGGTGTCAGGCCGACCCCCACCTGACAAGGGCTGACCCCCAGCTGGTGTCAAGTGCACCCTGACCTCACAGGGCATGGGTTGCCAGCCTGGCTCTGGGCTGCAAGCATGCTGCCAGCCTCTGCCTGCTGTGCAATCAACTTATTTTCTCCAAATGCAAGGAGTCATGGGGAATCTCCATGGCAAGAAATTGAGGTGTTTTGTGCTGTGAAAAATCACAGAAGGCCCTACTTTGAATTCTTTACCCCCACAAGTGTGCAGAGGTGCTGGAGTCATTCCCATTTGCCTGACTCTAGGATAGGACAGCTGATGAGAGTATTGCTTGACCTTGACCTTGGGGAGCTGGAGAGGGCATCCCTGGTCCACTGTGACAGACTCCTTCTGCCAGGGCCTTGGTAAGTGAGAAGTTGTGATCATTTCAATAGGGACTGAATGAAGATCTGTTTGTTCTGAATGTGAAGAAAGTGTTTACGAAGCTAACAAGAAATATAAACAAGAACTGGAGGGGAATCCTACTGCTTCTAATGTGCTTGATATGCTAATTACAAATTATGCTTATCTTTTGTATTAAAGCAGGTCCCCTCAGGAAGTTACATGTTAGCTAGTTGCTATGAGAATTTGAACGATGTTGGATGGGTTTCTTTCTCTTTTTTTATTGAATATGTTATCATTTAGGCAGGCGTTAACATCTATTTACTCATTCATGTAGTCAATAAATATTTACTGAGCTCTTATTCTGTGACAGGGATGGTGCAGGGAGAGCAGGGACAATTGAGAATGTTAACAGAGGAGGCCCCTGCCTGCAGGAATTGCTGTTCTAGTAGAAGAAAGTGCTCTGCTGAGACAGAGATGGTTTGTAGCCTGCGATAGTTTCAGAAGCAGAGTTGAGGACACCTCAGAAAACCCATCCAAGGGAGGCCAACGTCCATCCCCAGCCAGGGTACAGGAGGCCGAGCACTGAACCATGAATTACTGGGTGCCCAGGCCCTTATAGGCCTTCCTTGCAATGCCAGAGAGACCGAGGATCAAATCCTAACCTTGTCATTTACTAACTATGTGACATGGACAAGTCACATGACCTCAATGAGTCTCAGAAGATTTATCTGCAAAACAGAGATACTAATTTGAACCTCCTGGGACTTTGTGGAATAAGTGAGAAAATGGACATAAAATCTTGTCACAACACAGGAAGCAGCATGTGACGGCCAATACTGTTATCAGCCATTACCGCTAAAATAGAAGTCCTGTAATGCCCTGAGCTTTGGTGTCACTCTCTTTGACACAGATGCACAGGCGCAAAAATATAAGAAAAAAAATATGTATTTGTGTGTCAACACATGCATCTCTTTACTACATACAAACATATAAGTACTCACATTCATGTACACTTTCAGGCTTTCTTTTTATTTTAACATATTTTTATTGATTTCAGAGAGGAATGGAGAAGAGAGGGAGATAGAAACATCAATCATCAATCAGTGGCCTCCTGTACCCCCCACACTGGGGATCCACATGTGCCCTGACCGGGAATCGAACTGGACCTCCTGGTTCATAGGTTGACACTAAACCACTAAGCCATGCTGGCCGGACTCAGGCTTTCTTTAGCCCCGTGTACACAGGCTTCCTTTAGTCCTCCTCTAGGTGCCAAATACAATGTGAAGAGAAATAGGACTAGTGACTTTGAGATTCTCTTTGGTAGCTTTCCCTCTCTTGTTTGTACAATTTTTTTCAGTTTATCGCCACAGTTCACTGCCTTTCTCCACACCACACACTCCTTCCTCCCCCACAGGCAGACGTTCACAGGGGATTTCCTCTATCACTGAAAATCTGGGGTACTGAGTTTTCTCACATCAGGAATTTCCACTCCTACTTTGCAAGCTTTGCCTCTGGGGTGACTCTAGGATTGTCCCTCCAGTGAACTCGAGGATCTAGCTCTGTGCTCCCAGGAATTTCTTAACTTAATTGTTGTTTCCCGGTCAACTGTCCAGGCCATCAACCTTTCCCTTCATCCATAGAGGACCTCTGGGCATCTCCAGAATATTTGTAACTGAAGGTCGGAAGGCTATCTTCCCTCAACTGTGACATTTGCAGAATGAAGTCCCCGTAGACCTTCACCCTGAGTGCACACCCATGCGTGGACAGAAACGCATGCCGTTGCCTCAGAGACACTGTACACACAGGCTCCCTGCACCTGCTTATTGCACTGCTCTTCCTTCCTGCTGCACTTTGCCCCATTACTTCAAGTGCACGTGCCAGAGGACAGACCTTTGGTGAAAGAACAAGTTGAACGTTGCTGATTCAATGATGTATTTTATTTTGTTTCTCATTTTTATTTTCACCAAAATGGAACTGAAATTTTCTTTTTTTTCCACTCTTGCTTCTAGATATTTAATGGTAATTGACCAAGTGAAATGAACCTAGGAGTTTGGTGGGGAAAACAGAGGATTGGTTGGTTACCTCTGAAAAGAGGTTTTCAGGATTTTCCTAAATGTGAGTCAGGCTTCACTTCAGACAAGACTTGCTGGGCGTTCTCTAAACCCTATGGAGTTTGCCTGGGTAAGACAAACCTTTTCCCATTTAAGGTAGAATGTAATTCTTACAACCTGCCCATCAAGCATCTGCCGTGGAGTTCCAGTTCTCAGCTACAGAGTAGAGGTTAACTATAGGAATCAGATGATAATAAAGACGCCGTAATCTATTCAGTAACATAGCAAGTATTTACTGAGGAGCAGACTTCATGCTGGGTATTGAAATTATGTGAACAAGACAGATAAAACTCCAGAGACTGCTTATAACCAAATGAGGGACACGGGCATCAAACATAGCAGCACACTAAGAGCTTTTCAAGTACAACTGTGATAAATGTTAAGAAGGACAGACGTGGGGTCTTTGGGGATGTAAACCAGCACATCTCGGCCTAGGGAGAGTTGCAATAGGGTATGTGTGTGTGTGTGTGGGGGGGGGATGTTACTTAAGGAAACTTCTCTGAGGGAGTGAAATTTTAAATTAAGACTTGAAGAATAGACAGAAGTTGGCCAGAGAAAGAAGGGAGGAGAACATTCCAGAAAGAGGAAATAGTGCATGCAAAGACTCCGATTCACTAGGTCTCTATCCATGGAGGGGATAGAAGCTGAGGTGGTTGGAATGTGATGAGTAGGATGGTGTAGTGTGAGGTGCAGCTGGGGACCATGGTGGGGAGCTGGTTCTAGAAGCCTTGGCAAAGCACTCAGATACTTTCCTAGTTTATCCTGACCCTTCCTTAAGCTCCAGCCACATCTTCTGGAGAAGTGAGACCCAGACATGTGCAGAGCAGAGGACAGCCACTTGGATGCAAAGCCTGCCAGGATAAAATGATAAATATTAATGTTGGCTTTTAGGCTTATATAAAATTATTTTCCCTCTAAATGGCTATTTTTAGAATGAATACTACATTCTCTCCCCCCCACCCCACCCCGTGTCAAAAGAGCCACATCAACATAGCTTATACTAACTTCCCCATCTAGCTGTTGAAATGACCTCCTTAAATGGCTTATCAAGGTCTCAGAAATTCCACTATAGCGCAGGGGCACCTAAACCCCGAACCTTTTATTTCCCAGGGTATGTTTAATCCTGGTTATTTCAGCACAACTGCAATACATCTTAAGTACTTTTATCTCTGGTCAAGTTGATCTAATTTGCATAGAAATCTTTAACCTGATTTATTTTCCAACAATCAACGAACTAAAAACATTTGTTAGTAAAGATTTTAATTACTTGTCCACATGAAAAGTAGTCCTTCAAATTTGCATTATTTGTATGACAAAAAAGATGGAAAATAAGCCTGAAGAAGTTGAAACGCATTTTCAGGAATTGGCTGCTTGACAAAAATTCATGGTTCTTTGAATGTGACAGAGTTAGGCCAATTGACCTTCTTCATGCAAATGCTGAAGAGACCATAGGGCTGTGAGAGAAGAAAGAACATCAGACCCACAAGGGCCCTGGTCGCCTCCTCAAGCTTTGAATCCCCAGGCAACTACTTCCCTTCCAGTCAGCAAAAATGAGTGTTTGTACACAAGCCATGAATGTTAGGAGACATCTTAGATAAAACAAAGCCTGATTTATATTCGCTCCTCAGCCATAATTCCAAATCTCAACACCCATTGAGTGTTGTCATTTTTAACTTTAGGAATGGGCAACTTTCATTCAAAAGAGACCTCAGTTTCTTGGGCTGGCCACAGGGAAAAAAAAGCAGTTGAAATTTGTGGAAGGTCGAAATGATTGATTTTTATTTTTTGAGCAAATGCAATTTGATTACTTGGAGTGTAGACTCATTATTTGACGTGCAGAACAGAGTAGGAATAACCCCTAGAAAACAATTTCTGTAACCGCTGCTCCTTTCCTCCCTAGGCTCACCATGCCTCTTGGTCCACCTTTATTACAGTTCATACTATTTTTGCATATGATTTTTGGTTCACCTGTCTATCAGTCAGGTAGAAGATGGCACACTCAGACTAGGTAATTTGAGGAGAGTCTAATAACAAGTAAGCATCTACAAAGATATGGGCTTAGGGGAAAACCAACAGGAACTATGCAGTACCCCAGAGCTGGTAATGGTGGGGAGCTATTCTCACCCCAAGTCTGAAGGGGCACGAGAGTGATGTGGCTACCTGATAAGAGCTGGATCTCTGATAGACTCAGCCAACCCTTGGTGTCTCTGCTGGGAGGAAGCTGGGAATAAATATCCTGATCTCATTGCCCTCCTGCCCTCTGACCTCCCAGTCCCTTGATCAAACCCAGCGAGAAGCCAGGAGGCAAGGGAACTCACTGAAGTTCAGCAGCCTTCCATGCTCAGAGTGGGGTCAAGAAGCATAGACAATGAACCTCAGGGATGTGGGGGTGGGTGCCCGTGAATGGAACGCCCAACACTAACTGCTTGCTTTCCTCACTAAACTATGAGAGCCCTTTCAACAGGGAATGTGTGGTGTGTTTTTTGTTGTTGTTTTATATCCCGAACTCCAAACTCAAGCTCTGACAAATAAAAAGGACTTAATAAATTCTGGGTAAATGAATGGATGTAGGGATGGTGAATGGGTGAATGATTAAATGACTGAATGAATAACCAAGTGACTGAATGAATGATGGTAGGATAACAGAGTTTTTCCCTGCTGGAGTTCTTTGGGATGATCTGCTCTGGTAACTACCTAGGAACAATTTGTAATTAACACATCAAATTCTTCTTACGGCCTCCGCAGACTTTGTCTCTTCTGCAGCTGATGCGGTCGGCATAGAGGCTTGTTGTGTGCAGGATGAAATTGCTTTCTTCGTAGCAGAGATAAAGCATCTCCCACCTCCTATTCCAAAGGCCTCAAACTCTGAATTAGGAAAGACATGAATTAATGAATTCTTCATGTAACAAGAAAAACCTCTTTTAATAACTGGGAGTTAAACAGAGTTTGGATCCCTGCTGATCTTATTGGCAAAATTAAATAAAAGTGACATTCTGCTGGCCCAAGCAAATTAGCAGCCAGCCTGTGTAAAGGCTCAGTTAACCCGAGACATTGTGTGATGTATTACCCATTGTTTGACGTACTTTCATAAGAGCAAGACGAAGTGGCCCATCCTTTAGACTCTGGTAATGTGCTTCATTGTTAAATTCAATAGGAAAAGCGATTCATACTGTGGTATGATTGAAAAGAAAATTGAATCCTTTTGATGTTATAAATGTGTCTATTACTGCGTGTGCACACAAATTTTCCATGGAAATTATGGTGAAAGTAGTGATTCTCCTCGAAAAATGCATTAGTGTTGACACATTCAATTTTATCTGCATCAGAATATAAATACCCTTTAACCATGGTCAAATTGTGCGGAATGTATATACCACATCTGCATAAGTCACTTGTCTATCGAAAAGAAAGCATCGAGTTCCGAGAGCTATCCTGGTTCTCCATTTGCAGTTTTAAAAATGTATATTATTGAAAGCATTGGCGCAGGATTTATGGGAGGGTCTTTCTCATTTAAAAACCAGTTTCATAAAGCAAAGGTCTGTAATTTTATGTCTGGATTGCACACAGCAAGTTTGAAAGCTTTGGGAGACCTGGTGTGTTGTAGTATGTGTCATGCTAGCATTGGCTACCAGGTCATTACTGGCCATGTACTGACCGAGTGGTTATGGAACCTTCTTACAAGGAAGCAGGTGATGTCAGGGACATGCTACTCAGCGTGGCTCTATGGTTTCAAATCCCTTTGCTTTTAAGCCACACGCGGACAGGAAAATGCCCTTCATTTCTCGCCTCCTCCCCCCTGAGATCTGCCTCTTTTTGGCTCTGCTCCTCCATCCTCCTGACCTGTAGCAGTGAACTGAGGGTACCACCTCTTTCTAGGCTTGAGACTCCTTTTCTTCAAAGCAAGGCAGATGTTTGGGACCATTTAAAGACAGTATGTTCTTTTTTGCATCCATCCCTATATAAGTCAGGACCTTTTGGGTCACAGACAGAATTTAAACACAAATGACTTAGGAAAAATGAGGATGCATTGCTTCCCCACCATCTTCCCCCGCAAAAAAAATTCAGGGGCAAATCTGGTGATGGGCATTTCCGCCAGAACTGGGTTCCTCTCTAGCACTGGCTTTTCCCTTGGTGCTGAATTTATTTGCAAACTCTCTTGGTGATCCCTTCTCCTGGTGGCAAGATGGCCACACTCCTTGTTCACACCCCTCCTACTCCAAACCTAGCAGCCAAAAAAGCCATAAATATATTTTTGAACAATATTCTGGGACCTGGCTTTCCTTGACCCCATTAGGTCAGGACTCACCCCTGAACCAGTCACTGCAGGCAGAGGCACATGATGCTTGGTTTGCTAGGCTGGGGTCACATACGCCTTTGGAGTTGAAGGTAAAGTAGACTCAGCCATTGGCATCTGAATGAGAGTGGGGGAGGGGTAGTCAGTCCATGAACAAATATGTTCCTGTTATTAAAATAAGGGTAAATATGCATTGGAAGGGGGTGGGAGACAAATCTACTGTAATGTGTTTATGGAAGCAGTTTCTGCTGCCTGAAATACCCACTTTTTCTTATCAGTGTGGTGAATTTTGCCTGTCCTTCAAGATCAAGTTTAAATAACTTCTTTTCACTGAGTCCTCCCAAAATGCCTTCTAGCTTCTTTACTCCCTTAGCACTGAAACACACCTCTGTTACAGAATCTGTCATGTCATCCCCTCACTCCAACAAATATTTATTGAATGTGTATTGACACTGTCCATGCTTGTCTCCACTGAGTTGGAATACACAGCTCTTATGTGCTGGCTGCATGACATACTTGCAAGAGAAACATGGGATTGAGTTAAGGAGCAGGTAGTGGGAGGGTTGGAAGGGAAATAGCTAAAACTAGCAGAAAAAGGTGGTAGAGTAATTGGTTCTTCTGGAAGGCACTGGCAAATCAAGACCACTCAATGAATATTTATTGAGTATCTACTATGTATCAGATAATATCTAGGTGCTTGGGGTTAATTAGTGAAAAACAAAATAAAACAAAACATGCAGAATCTGGAGGAGGGAGTTTCAGGCTGAAGAAACAGCCAGTGTCAAGGCCCTGGAGTAGGCATGTGTTTGATTCATCAACAGATCAGCAAAATTACTTTCTTGGAGCCCTGACCGGTTTGGCTCAGTGGATAGAGCGTCGGCCTGTGGACTGAAGGGTCCTGGGTTCGATTCCGGTCAAGGATATGTACCTAGGTTGCAGGCACATCCCCAGTAGGGGGTGTGCAGGACGCAGCTAATCAATGTTTCTCATCGATGTTTCTAACTCTCTATCCCTCTCCCTTCCTCTCTGTAAAAAATCAATAAAATATATTTTTTTTAAAAAATGACTATCTTGGCTAAGAAGGAGGTGACATGAGAAAGATACTGTGGCCAGATCATAGAGGGACTAGTAGGCCATTGTAAGGACTTTATTCTTCAACCCACCATCCAAGTCTTGAAGCAATCCTGATCTGAACAAAAAACACATTAACATTCTGTGGAGAAAATAGGGCTAGGATTCGACTTGATGAAGGAATCCTTGATTCTCACCAAATGACCACCTTCCTCTCATTAATTTATCCCAGGCTGTAGGAGTGGACATCTGCCTCAGTTTCCCTATTAACAATTTTTATTAAGCATCTAGCTTTGCTGAGACCCTGACATCTTTGACATAGATTATATCTCCAGGGTGGTGGTGGGGGCAGTGCAGGGATGAAGAGGTGGAAGAGGAATAGAGGGGTGGATAGAGTTTAATGCTCTTTATTTGCTGTGAGCCTCATTTTCCTTATCTGTTAAATGGGAGCCAGAATACTGGTTTCACTATACATCCTATGATAGTATATATAAATGGCATAGCATAGAATGAGCCCTCATTAACTAATCACTATGCTATACTGGATAATTCTTGAAAATTTTTTCCACCTGGGGTTGGGATGCCGGGAGCCGGTCCATGCTTGCTGTTTCAAGGGACCTGGCATATATGGCATACTGTTCTTAATATGTTTGCTCACCTTCTTGGCACTATGTGTTTTAACCAAGGTCTCTGAGAAAGGTTGTTTCCCCAGGTAGGGATTTTCCCCTGAAGTTAGGGAGGGAATAAAACCTCTTAACTAAGTGCCAGGTGGGTAATTAATCACTTTAACTACGAACAATCATGCTTAAGCTACATAATCTTTACTCCCTGGAATGGAGATAAGAAACGCCCTAACCTTTGGAATAGAGATTGATAGGATTGGAATCAACTGGTATAAATACAGATGTAAGAACACAGAACTTAGAACACAGAACTTAGAACACAGAACTAAGAATACAGAGCTTAGAACACAGAACTTAGAAGACAGAACCAAGAGAGACAGAACCTAGGCACAGAACCTACACAGAACGTTCTCTAGAGACAGAAGAACTTCGCTGGAGAGAACATGGCAAAAGATCCTGGACAGAAACTGGCCTCAGAACCTAGAGACAGAACCTAGCGAGAGAACATGGCAAAAGATCCTGGACTGAACCTGACTACAGAAATTGGCAAGAGAACCTGACTAGAACCTGGTGACTGAACATGGCTGGAGAACCTGGACAGAACCTGGCTGGGGAACCTAGTGAGGGAACATGGCTACAGAACCTGGCTGGAGAACCTAGCAAGAGAACATGGACACAGAACCTGGCTGGAGATCCTAAGCAGAACCTCTCTGGAGATCCAGACCAGAACTTGGCTGGAGATCCTGGCTAGGCTGCTGATCAACTGAACACTGTCTCCGTGTCCTTCCTTCTTCGCCGACTCCATCCACACCTTTGGGAACCCCTGGACCTGCTGGGGTTGGACCCCGGCATTGGGACACAGTTCTTCATCCTTTCAGGCACGGGCAGATCCATGAAACTCTGCATACCTGGACTTCCAGTGTCATCAGTGACCTGGGTTTTGGCTGCCCCTTACCACCTTTCTTCCATTCCTCCCCAAGAGTTGACTTGGACCCCATTGGTTCTTAAAACCTGTCTAATATGCCCAGTATCACCATGTATATTTGGACGTGGAATATATGGCTGCTGGCCACTCCTCCACACTGGGAAACAGTCTTAGACTTTTCTTTTTTAAAATATATTTTTATTGATTTTAGAGAAGAAGGGAGGGGAAGCGAGAGATAGAAACATCAATGATGAGAGAGAATCACTGATGGACTGCCTTCTGCACGCCCCCTACTGGGGATTGAGCCTGCAACCTGGGCATGTGCCTTTGACCGGAATTGAACCAGGGACCCTTCAGTCCCCAGGCGGACACTCTATCCACTGAGCCAAACCTGCTAGGGCTCAGACTTTTCTTATTTATGCCCACATTGGTTTTGTCTGTCTTATCACCATTCCTACTCTGCAAGCTTGACTGGCCTGAGCCACACCTTAGCAGAGTCATGCCACCTGCCTGCCATATTCTTCTTTGCTCAGAAAGCAATTTCTTCAGGTGCTATATAAATAGCAAAACTCCTCCTTGGATTCCCTCAGACAGATGTCTCTAATTCACCTCCAGGACAAAACTTACCAGGACAGTGGCCCTTCCCCAGGGAAAAACCTCCTGTGGGATTTCTCTGCCTCTCACTCTGCTCGATCCTGCTCTCCATACGGAAGTCTCAGCCTCTCTCCCCCATGTATCACATGAGCATGGCCTTGTCAATTGTTCAGAATCGAAGTCTGGGTGGGGTATTTACCCAGAGCGAATTATGGCTGGATGCATTCCTATGTCAACACGTGCCACACTCATTTCTTATAAAGTAGTTCATTATTCTGTGGGGCATAAATAGTATTAGCAGATTGATATGATTAAAGCTCGTGAGTCATTAATTAGCATCTAATTAAAAGAGATGAGTTACATACCCATGTTCAATAGCTAATGTTATATTTTCCTTGAAAAAGAAGTGATTGCATATGCAGCAATTGTTTTCCAAGAAACCACACCAGACCACTTGTGCAGTTCTCTAAGGACTTAGGGACAATGTCTGCCCTGGGGCATCTGAACATTAAGTTTGTTATAACTCAATGATGTGGGTGCCAACATGGGCTAGGATCTTTCTGGCCTCAGAAAGCTGGCTTGAGCTTTTCATGATTTCCAGAAAGATCAACAGGAGAGCTGTCGAGGCAATTCCCCAGTGCTCAAGCCAAAGCTCCAGTTGCCATTACCAACTCACACAGCCAAGTGTTCTCACATTCTTTATCTAACTTAATTCTCCCAGAACTCGTATCCCTGTTTTATAAACCAGAGCAGTAAACCTCAGACAGGACTCATTATGGCTGATTTGATAAGAACAGAGAATTTCTGAAGAAGCACCAGGACACATTCCAACCATTCAAGCCAGACCTTTGAGGCCTTTGGAACCTGATTTTGATGTCTCCATGTAGCCTCCCCTATTCCTTACTTCTTACCTTTTTCTCTAGTTGAACTGTTCTCCTCCATGTGTTTCCTTAATGTCATAATTCTGTTCACAGCCAACTGAGAAGGTCCCAATCCTGTCCCCCATCTGTCCACATCTCCCCTAAATTCCTGGATGCAGTCCAGTTCTAACTTCATCCATACAGCCTTGACTAAGCCGTACTCTAGGACCTCTTACTCTCAGAGGATTCCTAGGAGATCTGTACAGAACTGAAGCTAGAAGGCAGGGGTTCACCTAGCTCAGACTCTCCATAGTGCAGGTATCTCCATCATAGCACCCCACATAAGTAGTGACAGAACCTCGTTTTACAGCACTGGGAAGATTTTGTTTCCATATTTATTATTCAGTGCTTCTGATTATCAAAGTAATACATAAAAATTATATGGAATAAAGTAGGAAAAAATAACTGTTGTTTCTTCTATAAAGGAACTAGGATAGGAATAGGAAGAGAACAGGCCAGAATATTAAGGGGAACTTTTATTTTATCAGTATCTATATTTTTTACATCATTTATATTCATGTATAGCTTGTATAATAAAGACAATACATAAAAGCAGCACATTCCCACTGGAGGAATCTTGTGTATTTACAGGAAGGGTAAACAACAAGTAGAACAAAATATAACTCTCTTGCCTATAGTTAACTGTTGTTATCCATACAGTATATCTATGTTTGGCATCCTTATTTTACTTTTTTTATCAAACTGATGTTATAATACTGTATAAGAATTGGAAATCCTTTTTTGCTTAATAGTTTAATATATACACCTCATATATTATTAAAGAATTTTAACACAAATTTTAGTTATGGCATAATGTTCCATTGAGGGGTTGAAAAGTCACCATATAACCTTTCGCTATGATTGGACATGTATGTTTTTAATATTTTTTCATTACAAATATTGCTGAGGAAAACATCTATTTTTAATTGGAAAATTTAAATTATTTCTATTTCCTGTCATAATTGGTATGCTCATTTGTTCTGTTATGTTTATTATATTTGATTCTTCCTTGCTATTTCCTTTAGATCACCTTCTCTTTCACTAGTTTTTTCCCTAACATAGTTTTAAAGGTATACTCTGTTTTTTAACTCTACTAAATGTATCCTTTTGAACTTAGTACTTAACAATGAACTGTTCAAAGTTCTCTTGTAAAGTTTGTAATCTTATTTGTCTAGTGCAGAGGTCCTCAAACTTTTTAAACAGGGGGCCAGTTCACTGTCCCTCAGACATTCCACACATGCGCACTGCGGGCCTGGGACGAGTAGGCTGCTAAGCAGGACAGGCAGCAGCGGCAAAAACACCCGGTGGGCCGCATGTGGCCCGCGGGCCGTAGTTTGAGGACCCCTGTCTAGTGCAATGATGACTAGCTAATCCTACTGTTAAACTCAATTGATTTTTAAATTTCAATTATGACATTGTTCTTGATTTTATAATTTCAATTTGATCTTTTTTCATAGATTCAATTTCTCTGAAAACTTTCTCAGACTAATTGTTGCAGATTTTTAATAGTTACTCTTTATTTGGTTAAAAGAATTACACCAATATTTTTTCTTTTATAAATTTTGAAGCATATTATATTAGGTACATTTAGAATTTTTATATCTTTATGGGGGAATTTGGCATTTGTCATTATGAACTATATATGTATTTCAAGTATATGTGCCTTAAAAACTCCCTTGTCTGATATTACTGACTATAGCTTTATTTTTTCTTTTCTCTTTTGAAGTATGAATGAAATAGGGTAAAATGCACTTCAATGAGTTTTTAAATTTTGTTTTATTGCTTAAAGTATTACAAAGAGTGTTACATATGTCTCCTTTTTTTTCCCCCCTTGACATTCCCCTGGCCCTTCCTACCCCCCCCCCCCAGTGTCTTGTGTCCATTGGTTATGCTTATATGCATGCATACAAGTCCTTCGGTTGATCTCTTACCCCCCCCCCCCCGCCAACCCTCCCCGGCCTTCCCACTGTAGTCTGACAGTCTGCTGCTCTGCCTCTGTATCTATTTTTGTTCATCAGTTTATAATGGTCTTTATTATCCATAAATGAGTGAGATCATGTGGTATTTTTCTTTCATTGACTGGCTTATTTCACTTATTTCTCCAGTTCCATCCATGCTGTTGCAAATGGTAAGAATTCCTTCTTTTTTATAGCAGCATAGTATTCCATTGTGTAGATGTACCACAGTTTTCTAATCCATTCATCTTCTGAGTTTTAACAAACTATTATACATGTGTAGCCCATAGCTCTGTCGATATACAGGGTATTTTCATCATTCCAGAGAGAATGATTGCATGTTTTAGATATATGTAGCTATATATCTATATATATTAGATTTTACTCATGGTCTGTTATATGATATACCTTTGTGACTATACCATGTACACTTGAAAAAAATGTCTTCCACTGCTGTGGAGTGTAGTGTAATACAAATGTTAATTAAGCTACATTGATTGATAGTGCTTTTAAAATCTATATTCTTACTATATTTTGTCTACATATTTAATAAGTGACTGTTGGAGAAATGTTAAAATTTTCAACTGTCATTGTGGACTTTTCTATTTCTCCTTTAAGTTCTACTAGATTATGTTTTTTGAATTGTGTAGCTATTATTACATCATGCTCATTCAGGATTGTTATGATTTCTTGATGGATTGGTCCCTTTTTATCTCTGACAATAACTTGTTGTCTTAATGTCAATTTTGACTGATATTAATATAGCCACTTCACCTTCTTATAATTAGTGTTTGCACAATATATCATTTTTCATTTTTTCTTCTAAGGTACTTGTTTTTATATTTAAAATGTATATATTGATGATATTGACTTTATATCCAGTCTGTCAATTTCTGCCTTTTAATTAGGTTGTTAATGTCATTTACATTTAATGTTATTATTAATATCATTGTATTTTAAATCTAGCATATTATTTTTTCTATTTAACACTTTTTTTTACCAATTTTTCTCCTTTTTTATCATACTTTTTGTACTAATTGATGATTTTTTTAAAGTTCCAATTTATCCTATTTTGAATAGCTATAACTTTGTTTTATTAGCATTTTTAGTAGTAGTACTAGAGATTATAATATGTTTCTCAATTTGTTATAACCTACCATGAGTGAACATATCACTTCTCATATAATGTACTAACCTTACAAGAGTATCTTTCAATTTATCCCCATTTTTTGTCCTGTTGTTGTCATGCAGTTTATTTCTACATATTATTATCCCACAATATATAATGTTTTGTGTTAAACAGTCAATTGCCTCTTAAAGAAATTAAATGAAAAAATGTCTTACATTTACCAATGTAGGTACCATTTCCAGCATTTCTCATGCCTTCGTATAGATTTGACTTTCTATTTGCTGTCACTTTTCCTTCATTCTTAAGAACTTTCTTTAATGTTCCTTGTAGTGCAGGTCTGCTGGTGATGAATTCTCTTAGATTTTGCTTATTGGAAAATGTTTTCATTTTGTGCTTATTTTTGAAAGATATTTTGTTTGGATATAGAATTCTAGGTTGACAGCTTTTCCTTTCAGCACTTTAAAGGTATTGTTTCTCTGTTTTCTAGCATGCTTTGTTTCAGTGTCAGTGTGCATGTTTGCTCTGAGTGCCTCAGTGTGTGTGTGTGTGTGTGTGTGTGTGTGTGTGTGTGTGTGTATTTTTAAACGTGTCCTAATTGTGAGTCATAGAGCCTCTTGATTCTGTGGGTTGATAGCTTTCTTTAGTTTTGGAAAACTCTCATCTAGTATTACTTCAAATATTGCTTCTTTAAAATTCTATTTCCTATCCTTCTGAAACTATAAATTCCTATAAACTAGACCTTTTTCAAACTGCCCATATATCTCTTGCACTGTGTCATTAATTTCCATTTCCATCTCTTTTCCTCTCTCTGCTTCATTCTATATATTCTACAGATCTGACTTCTAATTTATGATTCCCCTTTTTTGCTTCTAGTTAATAGTTAATATGTTGTGAAACCATCCATTGAGTTAACTTCAGCTACTGTATTTTTCAGGTCTCAAATTTTTAATTAATGACTTTCTACATTCCAAATCAATTTATTCATCTTTTCATCTATGTTCTTGATTATATAAGTCATATCTGATTTTTTAAAAAGGCCATGTTAGATAATTCCAAATAACTACTAGTAGATTATTAATAGCTGTGTCTCTATTGACTTAAATTTTTTTGAGTTATTTAGTCCTGTTTCCTGAAATGCATTTTAATTTAGAACTGACATTAGACATATTTTTAAAATAAAAAATGGTAAAAAGGTTTTGGATGTATTATTTTCCTCCACTGATTTTTTTCTTTCTTTCTGGAAAGCTATGACTAAATCACTTTTATTCAACCACAGGTTGAAATGATCTCAGGGTAGATTTCAGGCATTGCAAGGACTGGTTTCTTTATGGGTTGTCTTAAGTTTAGTTCTTCATGGGTCTCAGTTGAAAGTGTAAGGTTTCCTTGCTAGGTCTGAACTCTAGTTTTTGTTTTTAGGGCCATGAAACTGTTGAAACTATGCTTATAATTTTAGTCTCTGAGCAGTCACTTTTTCCTGGTTCCCTGTGTTGTGGTCTCATTTTGGAAGTGTGTGTACCTTAAGATTCAGCAAATGCTTTGAAGGGAAGGTTAAACTTACTTCTGGGATCTTGGCCCCTCAATTCTAGCTACCTTGATAGCCATGGACTCAAATTGTTGGACATAACTATATTTATGGACTTCCATTTTCTGCTCGGCATCTCTGCTCCCCACTGAGAAAATGTCCCACAGGGAAAAAGCAGTGATGAATATTGGGCCTCAATGTGTTTCTCTTCTCTCTGAATTCTTATACTCTCAGGTTTTATCTGTTTTGGTTGTCCTCTTATGCCTTCAAATGGCTGGATTTATTTTAAGCATTTATCCAGGTTTTTAGTTATTATTTTTGGCAGAATTGGTCTAAAACAAGGTATTCTGTCATAGCCAGAACCAGAAGTCACCACTTATTTTTGTCAAAAAAATACACTTGGGTCTCTACTGTGCATGCATCTGTAATTATATACCCCCTTTCAAAGTTGGACAGCACATTTTCCTATCCTTATTTATTTTACCTGCTACCACTGGTTTTAATTGGTGTAACATAATTTTACCTAGTTAATTGTTGTTAATTTTACAAATTAAGAACCTTCTCTTTCAAGAATTATTTATGACACTTTCATTCCATTTTGTAACCATATTTACCACAGTTATTTAGAATAAATTATGTGCTTAAATGCTTTCAGTTGCTCATTACCAGTTCTTCCACACCATGGCTTTACTATTTATGAGTTTTAAATTTTGATTCATTTTTTTTTTCAGCTGGCTGAAGTAGATCTTGGAGTAATTTTTCAGGAAGAATGCATGAGTCAAATACTTTGTGAGTTCTTGCATAACTGAGATTATTGGTCTGTTGACTTCATATATGAACCACACTTTTCAAGTATTCAATCATTTACCTAAAAAAAAATCAAACACTGAACCTGAGCAAAGTACTGTGCTAGATGTTAGAAATACAGCAGTATGCAAAATGTGCAGGTTGATGCTTTCATGGATTTTACACTCTAGTGAGAAAAACAGACATTAACAGCTGATTCCATAATTAATTACTAGTGATCATGGTGACAAAGGAGATTAACAGAGTTCTAGTCAGAAGAGGAAAAAGGAACCAGGAAAAGCTTCTCTAGGGTAACAGTGAAATGAAGACTCAGGAAATGAACTGAGGGACTTAGAGGGCTTTTATTTGGGAGGGGATGATAAATTCTAGGCAGAGCAAACAGCATATGCAACAGCTTGAGAGGGATGGAACAGGGGATAAAGGCAGTGTAGTTGGTGTGCAGTGTATGGAAGAGGATGGTGTGACATGTGTCTAGTAGAATGGGAAAAAGCAGATGACAGAGGATCGAAGGCCTCATTGGGGTTTTTATGCCAGGCAAAATCACTAAAGGGAACTGAGCAGAGATGTGGCATGTTCCATCCTGACTTTTTATTGAAATCACACTTTGCTATGTAGAATGATTCAGAAAGGTTTGATGAGGGGATGAAGATGGACTGATCAGGAGGCTATTTGCTATTGTAATGTCTTCAATAAGAGGTGGAAGTGGCTTGAATCAGACTGGTGGCTGTGAAACCTGTCAGAGGTAGAACTATTTCAGACAATGATGCAGATATCTTTCACCCACCCAACATCAAGTCTATTGGCAAAGTCTGACTGCTGTGCCTTTGAAATATGTCCAACCCAATCCATCTTCTCCTCTTTTGCCTTAGTCCAAGTCCCCATCATCTCTTGTCTGGCTTATTGTGGTAGTATCCTGGCTGCTCTTCCTGGATTTACCTTTGGTCCCCTTCACAGAATGGCCCTGTTAAAACATAAGTCAGATTAGGTCATTCTTCTCAAACTCTCCAACAATTTCCCATTTCACTTAGACTGAATGAAAGCCAAAATTCTAATAATGGCCTGGAAGGACAAACACGATCTGGCCTTGTTATTTCTGGTATCTCTTGCCACTCTCTGTTTTGCTAATTCTAGTCCAGCTACATTACCACCTTGTCATTCCCTCACCATGCCCAGGTCTTTGCACTTGCTGTTCCCTTTGTGAGGAAGACTCTTCCCCTAAATCATTGCACGTCTTCCCCCTTTACATTATTCCAGGATCTACTCAAATGTCTCAGCTTAACAGACCTTCTCCCTGACAATCTTGTAAGAACCTCTGCTCTCTTGCCAATCTGTTATCCTCTTACCCTACCTATCTTCCTTCATAACATCGACATGTTGAATAGCTTTGTATTTATTTATATATTGTCTGTTTCCTTCTGGAATGTGAGTGTCTTGAGAGCAGATATATTGTTATGTTCATTGTTACATGGTGAGAAGTTTCTATAATGTGAATGACTTGGTTGAATGTGGCAGTGAGGAAACAGATGATGCCAAGATTGCTCCCAAGTTTCTGGCTTAGACAGTAGGATAACTGGGAACACCAGTCACTGAGAACAGGAAATGGGAGGAAGAGGAATTTGGGAGAGATCATGAGTTTGGTACTGAACATGTTGAGTTTAACATGTTCAGTGAGTTCTGGCTGGCATGGCTCAGTGGTTGAGCATTGACCTATGAACCAGGAGGTAACGGTTTGATTCCCGGTCAGGGCACATGCCCATGTGGGGCGTGCAGGAGGCAGCCGATCAATGATTCCATGTCATCATTGATATTTCTTTCCCTCTCTCCCTCTCTCTTCCTCTCTGAAATCAATAAAAATATATTTAAAAAACAACAACACATCAGTGAGGATGTCTAGTAGCCAGTTGGACACATGGGCTTATAAAATGATACATACAGTATTTGGTAGTCCTTAGTCCTAAGGTGACCAACTCATTTGTTTGCTTGGGACTGTGCCTGATTTTAGCACCAAAAGTTCCACATCCTAGAAAACCCCTTGGTCCTGGAAAAACCAGGCCAGTTAGTCATCTTGTAGCTGGTCATTGAAGTCATGGGCATAAATGCCATCAAGGTGAGAACATGCAGTGAGAAAAGATGCAGCTCACACAAGTCCTGAGGAGCTCCAGTGAGAAAGGCAGGGTGAGCACACCCCCTCTCTCCTCGGCTGTGGGCTACCTATGGGCTGGGAGGCGTGATGCATGGTAGCTGCCCATTCATATTTGTTATGAGTGAAAAATAATGTTTAAAGGTTGAATAAGCAAGGTACAAAAAGGACTGAAAGATTTAGGAGTAAAGGAGAGTTTAAAATGAAAGCTTTAAACATGAAAGCTCAAAACTCTTCAAAGATTTTCTCTCTCAGGTAAAAATTCAAAACCTTTGCTTGCAAGGCCTTGTTTATAACACTCCTCTCCCCAGCCCCTACCCCCACATCACCTATTTTGTTTCCTCTGCTCCAGCTACATCCGTCTCCTTAAACTTGCTAGGGCTTTTGATAATCTTTGCCTGTTAGGCTCTTTCCTTGATATTTGAAATGTGGGTAGAAGATGAAACTGGAATCAAGAAGAATATTTTTTCAATTTTTTTACCTTCTGCCCGCCCCCTCTTCTTTTGTATTATAAAAGTTTCTCTCATTTTAGCCATACTGGTGGATATGTAATGGTATCTCATTATGGTCTTAATCTGCACCTTTATGATGAGTAATAATGTCTTTAATCATTTGGACACCCTCTTTGTGGAGTACTTCTTTAAGGCTTTTTGTCTATTGTTCTATTGGATGGTCTATCTTATTGTTTTGTAGAACTTTACATATTCTGGATACTAATCTTTTGTTAGATATATATTGTAAGTACCTCTTCCTACTCTGTGGCTTACCCTTTCCCCTCTTAGTGACGTGTTTGATGAATTCTTAATTTGAAAGTGTTCCAGTGTATCAGTCTTCTTCTTCATGGTTTGTGCTTTACTGCTACAACAATGTTTTTCTATGCAAGGTCATGAATATATTTTCCTATGTTTTGTTTTTTTTTAGAAGCGTTATTGTTTAATTTTCACATTTAGATCTACACCATCTGGAAATTCTTCCCACACCATACTATAATGCCACTTTTCTTATGTCAGGTGGCCATATGTGTGTGGGTTTATTTCTAGATTTTACTATTCTGTTTCATTGATTTCTTTGCCTATCTTAGGGCTAAATATCACACTTCCTTAACTACATTAGCTTTATAGTAAGTCTTGCTATCTGGTTGTGTTCTGCCTTCAAGTCATTCTGAAGTTGTGCTATTGAGAGTGTGCATGGTAACTGCCCATCCAGCTGCCTCTGAAATCAGATGTAAGCCAAGGGGATGTGGCACAGGGCACCAAAGGGTCTGCTCAACCTGTGTTGATCCCATTGCCTCTAGTATGAAATACAAACTGATTACCAAGGTCCACATGCTTGTCCTGCCTATGCCCCCAATCTCATCTCTCCATTCTCCCAACTCACTATATTGCAGTAGGTTTTTCTGTTCCTTTGAAAACAGACATTCCAGGTTTGTTTCCATCTCTTAGAACCTTTTCACTTGCCATTCTTTCTCTTTGGATGTCCCTTCTCCATACCATCACCAGGCTAGATTCTTCTCATTATTTAGATACCAGCTCAAATGTCCCTTTCACAGAGATTCCTCTGGTCACCTTCCCTAATTAAATTTTCCTCCTCCCTCCTGCCCTTGCCCACATTCTATTGCATTGCCTTGCGCAATTATAAGACCTACCAATATCTGAAATAACATCTGTTTGTTTAATTGTTTATTTAGCATATTACCACTAAAATGTAACTTCCAATGGCTGTGGGATCTTGGCAGTCTTTCGTATTATTGCTGGATTTTTAGCTGCTAGAATTCTGTTTGGCACATAGAAAGTGCCCAATAAATATTGGTGAAAGGATTTAGCTTTTCTTGAACTCTGTAGTCTCAATATCTTCTTGAGACACACTTTTCTTCCTCTTCTCAATGATTCTTTGGAGGTATTTGAAAGCAGCAATTACTTTTCTCTGGAATGTTCTCTTCTTAAAATTAAATTTCTTTAGTTGCTTTCACTTTTTATATATCCATGGATGATATCTCTGGCTTAGCTGTTTGCTTTATCATACAATTAGTTCATCAACAGTTTGGTCAGACCTGTGCCTTCTCTCTATGAACCAATTCCTACCACATGCATGCAAATACACTTTGGCTTGTCCAGTGACTCGGAAAGTATTTGTTGAATGAAAGGTTGAATAGAAAGTGCTACAAGCAGAGAACCCCTGGGTAGTTGGGCCTTGGAGGTTGAAAGAATCGAGCATGGCTTCCTTGGCCAGATTTATTACTCTCCCTTTCACTGCATCCCGTCGCCCATACTCCCAGAGCCTTTGTAAATCACTTGATGTTATTCCTTCACTTACACATTTTTTATGACTGTCCTTTTAGGACCACATAAATCAGATGTCAAATCAGGTTATTAGCAGGGGCTATTTTTTTCTCTCCTGTCAACAACTTGAGATTTTAATTCACTTTGGACTTTTCTATTTCTATTTGTAACCCTTCTCTGGGATGTTGGATGATGGAAGAAAGGTTTGTTCTGAATTAAAATTGGGGGAGTTAGACCAGATATCAGACAACAAATTTATAGTCTTATAGCAATAAGAATGGTAGAAAAAGGAACTTTCCACCTCTGTCACTCACCGTAATCCATGGATTAACCAGGAGGCTTTTCTTATTAGCTAAGGAAAAAAATGAAGGATTTTTCTGCAAACCCATGGAATTGGAGGAACATTAACTTTAGAGATTAAAAGTTATTCTATCATTCAAACCATATTTGAGAGAACTGATGAGGAAATGTAAAGAGAAGTTAATCTCTGGGCTCTCTAATCTGCCGCATAGTTCAATATAACTGGTAATTCATTTTAATATCTGGTAAACTGAGATCCCTTACATATTCTTATTTTTTAAAACAGTGCTGGCAAGTTTCAAAAATTCAACTTAAAAAAAAGCTTTATTTGTATTGTGTATGCTATTACAGATGTCTCTCCCCCCCCCCCTTACTTTTTATATATGATGACATGCACAGGTTTTAGTTGTACCATTTGATGAGCTTTGACATACACATATGTTTATTCCCAACAAGTTAATAAACCCATTATGTATTAACATAAATAACACATTTTTAAGAGAAATAATCTATTTCCAAAACAAACAAAATATATTGGCATTGTTTCACATTTTTAAAAATTTCTTTGATGTCTCACTTAATAGAAGATGGCAGGATTCTTGTATCTGTTTCTGTATTCTGTTATGATATCACACACCATGCCTCTGGAAAACTACACTGTACATTCAAGAGACAATGTGAAGGAAAAAAACAAATACAAATAACATCGAAATATGATTATGAAAATACCTCATGGTCTCAGTGACCTTCTGGGAATCCGTGGATAGCACTTTGAGATGCACATTTGAGAGCAATCATGTCAGCTCTGACAACAGACAGTTTTACTCCTCCCTGGTTTATTTTTATGTTATTACTAGAGGCCCAGTGCACAAATTCGTGCACAGGTGGGGTCCCTCAGCCTGGCCGGCAATCAGGGCTGATGAGGGGGACCAGCCGGAGGGAGGGGCCACGGGAGGTTGGCCAGCCAGGGGGAGGGACCACAGGCGGTCAACTGGCCATGGGGAGGGACTGTGGGAAGTTGGCTGGCTGGGGGGAGGGACTGTAGGAGGTTAGCCAGCTCCCCCAATCAGGACCAATGGGGGGGGGCACCCAACTGCAGGAGGTTGGCTGTGGGAGCGCACTGACCACCAGGGGGCAGCTCCTGCATTGAGCGTCTGCCCTCTGGTGGTCAGTGCATGTAATAGCAACAAGTCAACCAGTCATTTAGTCAGTTCGGTTGCTTAGGCTTTTATATATATAGATTTTTCCTGTCCTTCTCTGCCAGCTAAGGCCTCCACTACAATGTGTAACAGAAGTAATGAGAGCAGACATCATTGCCTTATTCCAAAATTTTAGAGAAAGCTTTTAGTATGTTACCATTTCCTGTGATTTCAGGAGTTTTGTACATGCTCTTTAACAGATTGAGAAAGTTTCCTGTGTTACAGTATTCTGAGGATTTTTGTTTATTTTGTTTTACCATAAATTAACTTCACATTTGTGGGATAAACTTCATTTTTTAAATACTTTTATATATTGCTGGATTCAATTTGCTAATAGTTTTTAGAGAATTTTTGCACCAATATTTATAAGATTTATTGGCCCCTAATTTTCTTTTCTTATAATATTTTTGTCAGGTTTTGTTATCATCGTCTGTGTTGACCTCATACATTGTGTTGGGAAGCACTCCTCCTCCTGTGTTTTCTAAATGAATTTGGTTAGATCGCTATTGTTTCTCATTTAAGTGTTTTGATAGAATTCACCAGGGAACCATTTGGGTCTGGCTCTGTGTGAAAGCTTTTGATTACAAAGTTAAGTTCTTTAATAGTTTTAGGCTGTTCAGCTTTTTAATTTTTATTTCTTGGGGCAGTTTTGATAAATTATGCCTTTCAAAAATTTAGTCATGCTCTTCTATGTTGTTGAATGTTGTTGATTATATGTTTCTCCTATTAACCTTTTAATACCTATCATTTCAGCAATACTATCCACTTTTGAATCCCTAATATTGTTAATTTGTGTTTTCTCCATTTTTTAATCTTACTCAGTTTTGAAGGAATTTGTTAATATTTATAATATTTTCTGAGAAGTTTAGGCTTTTATAAAAGTCTCATTTTTTTCTATCACATTGATTTCTGCTCTTTATCTGTATTTTTTATCATGAGGTCTAATTTGCTTGCTTTCTTATTCTTTTTAATTCAAAAACTTAATTGATTTCAAATCTTTTTTTCTATTATAGGCATTTTAGATACATACTGTACACTTATCTCTATGATTACTTTACATTCTATAAGTTTTATTTTCATTATCATTAATTGTAAAATAGCTTTTGTTCCCTTTTAATGTCTTCTTTGTGACCTATGGATTATTTTGAAGTGCGTCATTTAAACTCCAAATATTTGGGGATTTAAAAATATATCTTATTGCTATAGTTTTCTAATTCAAAACAGTTGTGGTCAGAGAATATATTCTGTGAGACTTTGATTTTTTGATGAAAGCATATGGTGTATCAGATGAGCATTTTATATGCACTCGAAAATAATATGTATTCTCCAGAGATACTGCTTAATTTTAAACTTTAAATGTGCATGTTAAAAATTTACAGGTAACCATTAAAATTCAAAATAGATTGTATAACATATAGCAAAAAAGCACATAAAACTGGATAATTCAATAGAAAGCAAGAACAGAAAACTAAAACAAAATAATAAAATGATTGATAAATAGGAATGACACCATAATAGAATGAAAATAACCTCAACCACTCACATGAACAGACATTAAATAAACACATAAACAACACATGGGTCATAAAATAAGTGTAATAAGAATTAGAAAATATTTGGAGTTAAATGTTGTTACATGTCATTTGAGGGATGCAGCTAAATATTGCATAAACAAAGCCAAAATAAAATTTATAATAAATTAAAAACTTTACTGACAAGGAAGAAAACAAGAAAAGAAGGCATAAATTTAAAATGCCATGAATGAAAAAGCAGACCTAAGAAAACAGAGATGTTAATACTTTGATGGGACTTTCTGCTGTCTTTCTGTTTATTATTTTAGGTAAAATTCAGCAGGAAACCTTGCAGTCTAGGCAAGGATTGTGATATTTTAACTGTTATGCAAATATTCTGAAGCCTTTGTTTCATGGTTTCCACTGACCCCATTGGAACAAGCTAATTGATAATGGACACAGTTACTATAAGAATCTATTGTTTCATTTCTGGTATATGGGTGGCATAGTCACACAGGTGAGCGGAACAGGTACTGACTTTATGCAAATCAGGAGGAACTCCTCTGTCTGGACACATGGTTGATGAGTGGCTGTGTCTTTGTGAGAAATACAATGTGCACCGTCCTCCAGGTGGCTGCAGCCCTGCATCGGTGCACACTTGGAGCTCAGTCCTTACCTGCCTCTCCGGTGGGCACCTCAGTGTCAGAGCAATCTGCACAGGCCGGTGGGACCCTTGATATCATCATAATCCAGGACTTTTCCTGGATTATAAGTGTGACCTTCTATTTAAGATCCTCCTCTCAGGAGTCCTTCGATATGAATGATTTATGGTATGCTCCTCAGATGATGTCTGAAGACAACCAGATATGGAAGAAGGAAATAAAATGGCAAAAGTGGAAAGGATAAGGCCCTTTCTTCTGTTTCTCTGCTGGAGAGGATTCTGATGGGACTGTGCTTCTTCCTCATTCCCCTGGGCTTTCTCCATTGTAGAGTCTGGAAGCCAGTGGCCAGCATCTGCATGTCTTTGCCTGAGGATTTCCTTGGTGATGAGGACCCCTTGTGCACATTTGGCCAGAGGGCTGGAGAGTTAATGCCCCTACTCCAGCAGTCCTTCGCCAGTGAGTGACAAAGTGAGAATTATCCCAGTGGGCTGGCCTCTTAGGTGGGATAGCTCTGCAGTAGGTCTTCTGCCCTACCTCCCAGGGTCCCCCAGCAGGAAATCCAGTCCCCCACAATGGTAACTCACTTGGTACCATACTTTTCTTGGCCTCTTCCATTCCTTGTCTCCCCTCCTTTTTTATTGGTGTTTTCTAGAACCTTCTGTATTGGTTTTCTCAGGCTGCCATTAAAAAATACCACAGACTGGGAAGCTTAAACATTAGAAATTTACTTTCTCACAGTTCTAGAAGTTGGAAGTCCAGGTATTGTCCAGGTTGGTTTCTCCTGATGTCTCTCCTTGACTTGCAGATGGCTGCTTTCTCCCTGTGTCCTCACCTGGTCTTTCCTCATGGGAACATATATCGGGCCTCTCTGTGTGTCCTAATCTCCTCCTCTTGTAAGGGCTCCAGTCAGATTGGATTAGGGCAGGGCTGGGCAACCCCTGGCACGTGTGCCAAACATGGCACGCCAGTAACTTTTGCTGGCACACAAAAACCTCTCTTATAATCTTCCATTTACAATTTTTTTCTTAATATCGACTTTTTTATTTTTCAGATAAATTCAGTGTAGGTGCATCTTAGATAAATAATTTTACATAACAAGTTATCTTAAAGACCATAGACATGGATTGACTAGAGAGGGGAAGATCAATTTCTATGCCTCTGCCTTAACTCTCCCTGCCTTCCTAGATCTGACCAGTGTTTTGGTTTCATCCACATACACTTGTGAATTTTTGTTCTCAGTGATGAATTTTGTTAAGTCTCATAATAAGAGTAGCCTGATGGATGAAAGTAGTAGCTCGTGCATATCTCTGAAGGTCACAAAATATAAACCTGATGTAAAATCTCTGTCATCAGTGATGCAGCAGCAAAAGTCCCACTGATAATATCAAACGGAGTCATACAGTTTTCTGTCGGACTATCAGTGTACATGTATACAAAAAAATGTATTTTTCATCATCATATACTGTGTTTTTGTTGCTCAAATGAATTTTATTATTTCTTCAAGGTTCTTCACATACGTACACCTTAAGAGATATCAAGTAGGCATAACATGTTCTCAAAAAATTAGGGTTGGCACGCAGAAGAATTTTGAGTCAGAGATTTTGCTGGTTTTGGCACGCACTCACAAAAAGGTTGCCCACCCCTGGATTAGGGTTTACCTTAATGGCTTATTTGGTCTTAATCATCTCTTTAAAGGCCTTGTCTCTGATTACAGTCACATTTTGAGGTGCTGGGAGTTACGGCTTCCACATAGGAATGTCAGGGGAACACAATTCAGCTCATAATAGCCAGCCTAATAAGCTACTTGTTCCTGAGTGTTTGTCCCAAAATACAATAGCAGATGAAATAGCCACTCTGAATCAGTGATTATGGAAGAACCTTTGGATCAGAAGAGAAGGGGGAGGAGGCTCCGCACCCTGCTGGCAAAAGCAAGGCCTAGGAAGAAAGCCCACGTTGAAAATGGCTCGTAATTTTATTATCCTAAAGAAGGCTGGGTGAGAGGAGAATTCACCAGCTTTACACGCAGAGATAATGTTAAATATTGCTCATCGTCCTAACATAATTCCACCACAGTAGTTCTTACAATTTATGTGCTAGGGAAAGATCACCACCTGGTTTAGGTTTAGCATAATATATATTTCCAGTCAAAATATACCCTTAACAAAGCAGGATAATTCAAAACTGCTTCAGCTAGGTTCTTTGGAGGTGAGCAAGAGATGACACAATAAGTATCAGTGTCCCTGTACCAGGTTAATACATTTAAAATTGCAGTGGGCTCAATAAATAAATAAAGTTGGGACTCTGAGAATCCAGTGGAACCCTGAGCAAATCCACACAAATAGCAGAAATACTCAAAGAAACCCAAAAGGAGGCTAGAATTCTGGAGCCAGAGGGCTGTAGTTGGACAGCAGGCAGGTGAGCAGAGTTGGTGGCTATGGCTATGGCTGCTCCGGTGCCCCTTCTGTCTCATGGGACCCTGACCTCATCTTCCACATATAATGTCACTCTGAGTCCTGGAGACCAAGCTGAGGGGTGCCATCCTTGCAATCAATGAGCTCATTACTCTGGGCAATGGTTTCTTCTCCCTTCAGCTCCTTTGCAGATTTCATTTGCATTCCCCAGACCTGTTTTCATTTCCATCAGCCTGGCCTGGCAGTTGAAGAGGGCTGGGGCTGGAGCTGCCTCATAGCCAAGTTACCCCCCACGATATTGCTTCTGGTTGGGCCTGTTTGGGCTTGCTTTGGCAGCACAATCCTGAGTGTCATTCAGGCAATTAAATAAGGTATTTTATTTTATTCAAGGGGGCTGTATCATGCCTATTTCAGGAGCTATTTGATGGGAACTGGGGCAAAAAAAAATTGTCCCTTGAAAATGGCATCCCATCTGTAGCCTGAAGCGAAAGGATCACAGAATTAGCTTTTCTTTAACACTATTATATTCTTTCAATAGGGTGTAAAGTTTTAGGAGATGAACTTTCATGCTCCGTGTCACGAGAGCAGATTGGTTTTGCATGTGTGACAGAGCAGGCCCAGAGACTCCAGCCATGGGGGGATGGGGCAGACACACAGAATGCTTAAGTGAGTCAGATGTCTTTCCAAGGCCTGCATCTGCTTAAAAACTTTCACTGGATTCTCCATGTCTGCTTTTCCCTAACTTGTTCACTTTCCTTTAACTCTAACTACAGAGTAACTTTGAACAACTGCTGTCTAGAAGTCTAGTTCTTTATGACAATGTAAGTGGAACTATGAGTTCATGTGTGTTGAATGCCAACTCCTAATGTGGGCCTTTCCAAGTCATTTTGTCTTTTCTTGCTTTGACTCTCCTTAGAAATGAATCTTCTTGCCTTGGCTAAGTGTCGTCCACAGGGAGACTGAGGTCCCAGACCTCCCTGTGTTCAAATTCACCGAGAGTGAGCTCCAAGTTCATGGTCCCAGTGAGTACAAGGTCATGACTGGAACATAAAAGTGATTTATATTGTGCCCTTTGCTCCTTTCTGCCCTTCATTTTTCCTAGGATACTAAATTAATTTTTAGACAAAAATTTAAGGGGTTTTGATATGAAAGTTGGCTGAAACATGGAAAAAGCCACAGCATCTAGAATCATATTTGCTAAACCTTCTAAAAAATGGAAGACTATATAATATTTTATTCATAACTATAAAAATTTTCTCACAAAAACAAATACCAGATTAAAAAAAAAAAAAAAAACATAACCAAACAAAAAAATTCCAAGGGTATACAGGGTTAACAACAGCAGCAAATCATCAAATTAGTTATTAGAACACAAAGATGGCCCAACTGGCATGGCTCAGTGGTTGAGCATTGACCTATGAACCAGGAGGCCACTGTTCCATTCCCAGTAAGGGCACAAGCCCGGTTTCAGGCTCAGTCCCCAGTGGGGAGTGTGCAGGAGGCAGACAATCAATGATTCTCTCTCATTGTTGATGTTTCTATCTCTCTCCCTCTCTCCCTTTCTCTGTGAAATCAATAAAAATATATTTAACAAAAAAGAATAACAAAACATTCTTAAAAACAGAAATTCTGGTACTATTTGAAATCACCTAGTTATCATAAACAAAAATCATAACTATGATTGTCCAGCATTTACTGTAGAGAAAAATATAGGATTATTTCCCTAATATATATAAACTCCTAGTCTAAAATATGAAACAATACATATAAAAAAATGTTATCCACCTTCTTCTATCTACCCATGTGTTCTCTTCAAGGCTTTAGACCACAGAGACTTTATGCAGACTTAAAGTCCTGAGAAATAACAGACCAACATTCAGCTACCAGAACTCCTTGTAGTCCTGGGGGGTGGGGGGAAATTCTGATTTAAAAAATTCATCTTCCATTCAACTCTCAGTAGATCCAAGCTTTCACCTATTACCTCCTTGCAGTCACTATTTATATACTCACAACTGAATTTGGGCCAAAATGAAGTACATGTTACCCGACAGCTGAAGTAGAGTTGGAAGTAGCATCATGGACATCTAGTCCTGATGGACTTAGTCCTGGGAAATGTGCTGCCCCATTAAAGGAGGTGGGAGGTCTTCTCTAAGTTCTTATGAGAGCATTGGGACCTCTGAAACCCTTCTCTATCCCTGTCTCAGCCACTAGCACAAAATTGGGCTATTCCAACTTGACCTCTGCATATTAGTACTGCCCATAGACCTATGGCCTTCTTTTGCAGCCTCCCTCTTGCCAGCATCCCAGGCAGCAGTCTTTCTCAATCTTGCCTCCTCTGTCTGACACATTCCTCTCAAGATTTTCTGAGCTCCAGCTAAATCCCAGCTAATGGATCACGGTCTTCACTGATGGGTAGACCATGGTGGCAGCACTGAGATTGTATGGACTGGAATGAGTTACCTGTCCTCTTGGGTGATGTCTCTTTGCCCTTTAGTCCATATGTAAAAACTAGAGGCCATATGCACAAAATTCATGCAAGGGCCTTGGCCCCGGCCCCCGCCCGCCGCAGCCGCGGCCGGTGGGCCTCTGCTGTCGCTGCCTTGGCCCCCACCCACTGCGGCTTTGTCAGGAAGGAAGGATATCCAGAAGAACATCTGGTCTAATTAGCATATCACTCTTTTATTATTATAGATGGGCAGCTGTCATAGGTTGGGTGAAGGACATAGGAAATGATGATAATCACCAGACTGGAAGGAGAGAGGAAACCAATATGTAGATGTTGAATCGGATAAGCCACTCTTCCATGTAAAACCCTCCAAAGATATTCCATGGCACTGAGTAGAAAATCCAAACCCTTTCCATGGCCTGAAAAGGCTACCTGAACTTCCCCCACTGCCCCCTCCAAACCCATCTGCCACTTGCTCTCTTCACTCACTCACCTTCACTTATGCTGCCCTCGTTTTTGCCTCCTAACCACCTTGGTCTCACTCACAGCTCTGAGCTTTCACTATGGTTTGCTCTCTCTGAAATTCACTTCCTCTAAATCATCTCATAGTTGACTTCCTGTTATTCAGGTCTCCACTCCAATGTTATGCCTCTTCAAAGAGAACTTTCCTGACCACTCCATTAGATGTTGTCCACCAACTCATTTTTCTGCTTCAGCTAGGTTAAACCTGAACCTAGTCACTTCCTAAACCATTACCCTGTCTTATTCTCATCATTGCACTCATACCTCTGAAATGGTTATGTTTATAGTTCTGTACTTATTTAATGTCTGTCTCCTCTACTACAATGTCATCACAACAAAGGCTGGGACTTGTATATCTTGTTAACTCTTTTGGTCCCAGTGGCTAGAACAGTGACTAGGCCATAGAAGTCTCCCAAAACAGACTTCTATGTACCTGGATGGACAAGTCACACTGTTCTAGAAGCACATATGGCTACATTATAAACTGCTGACACCAAAAGGGCAAATCAAATAACCAAAATAGCAGTAAAAATTTCAAGTGGAGTGATGGAAGGTTAGATGTTAGCCAAGGAATTTTTTTAAAATATATTTTATTAATTTTTTACAGAGAGGAAGAGAGAAGGACAGAGAGTCAGAAACATCAGTGAGAGAGAAACATCGATCAGCTGCCTCCTGCACACCCTCCACTGGGGATGTGCCCCCAACCAAGGTACATGCCCCTGACAGGAATCGAACCTGGGACCTTTCAGTCCGCAGGCCAATGCTCTATCCACTAAGCCAAGCCAGTCAGGGCTAGTCAAGGTATTTTGTCCATTGGCAATGAGAATCCAGCCACCTGAATTAGGCTGGACAGTCTTAATATAGGAAGACTGTTATAAGGCAAGGGAATCAATCAGAACTAAGGAGAAAGAAACAATGTTGAGTCCTGGAATGGTCAAGCCTACCTAGAAGAGAGAAAGGATTGTTGGCGGCAAGACAATTGACCAGCAACCAAACCTGAAAAGTACTGGTCCCCAAATCTGATGGCAAGTGGCAATGGCTTAGTGAGGGTGAGCAATAAGGAACCTTGTCTTGACTCAAGAAACAGACTTAGTTCTCAACACTGCCAAAATGGATACAGGAGCTGAAGGTGGGCTGGAGGGATCAGGAAGCCTCATGCTAGTCAGGACTAGAGAGGACAGAGCCACAGCGAGGTGGGAGCTGACAGCTCTCCTAGCAACCAGCCACTGCAAGAGTTAATCAGCTCCCTCCCTCCCCAGAGGCGGCTGAAGATGAATAGCTGTGTGCTGCGATTACTCTTCCTTTTAAACTGTCCTGTGTCTCCATGTTATAGGCAGCACTTTCTGGAGTAAGTAAATCATGCCCAGCATTCATCTCACACATACAGACAAATATGAAATCAACATTTCTCCATGGTAAAAAGGTCCCACTGTTCATCTGCTGCTGGTGGGCATCCTGAATGTCATTCCTTTCCTCTAAGGCAGCGGTTCTCAACCTGTGGGTCGAGACCCCTTTGGCGGTAGAATGACCCTTTCACAGGGGTCGCCTAAGACCATCCTGCATATCAGATATTTACATTACGATTCATAACAGTAACAACATTACGGTTATGAAGTAGCAATGAAAATAATTTTATGGTTGGGTCACAACATGAGGAACTGTATTTAAAGGGCCAGAAGGTTGAGAACCACTGCTCTAAGGGATTCAAGGCTCAGAAGAAGGACTGGCTTCCCTGTCAGGGGCTCTTTTTACACATGGTTAGGGGCAACTGTCCAAGACGAAAACAGCCATTCCAAAATGGGATCAACTGTGCCAATTCTGGGTAGTTTTAATTTGCTCAAGTGCAAGACTCCATAGCCATGCCTTCTGTGGAACTTCATTCAGACTTTAGAAGAGCAGGATTAGTTGAGGTAGACTAAGTGTGTATTATTAAAAGACTGTACATTCTGGCTGGTGTTGCTCAATGGTGGAGCGCCAGAATATGAACCAGGAGATCATGGTTCGAATCCCAGTCAGGGCACATGCCCAGGTGTACAGGAACTTAGTATTTAGACCAGCCGTGGGCAAACTACAGCCCGCGGGCCGGATCCAGATCTGGCCCGTTTGAAATGAATAAAACTAAAAAAAAAAATACCCGTACCCTTTTATGTAATGATGTTTAATTTGAATTTATATTAGTTCACACAAACACTCCATCCATGCTTTTGTTCCGGCCCTCCGGTCCAGTTTCACTTTTGACCCTCGAGTCAAAAAGTTTGCCCACCCCTGATTTAGACCCTCTTTACTGCACCTCTGATGTTCAGACAATGGAGATGGGCTGGACTGGCTTCTCTTCCCACTAGCAGTGGTTCTGAATGGAGGCATGAAAACAGTGTCATAGAAATTGCACTGTATCTGACCCCGACATGTGGTCCCAAGCCTTCAGTCCCTCTGTATTGCACATGATTATTCAAAGAGTTCCTGGGTGTCTTAAGCAAGACTCACCAGTAAGCCCACTCTTGGTGAGTGTGTCTCTGGCTTTGCATCCCCCTCCTGGTGTCCACGGGGTTCTGTTCTTCTGTATCCTGCAGGGCCCACCATCACACATGGCAGCCAAGGTGGTACCCAGGGCACATGCAAAACTGCTCAGTGTTTCATTCCCTCCTTTTCTCTTGTACTTAATGGAGAGTGTTGATAGTAGTAGTAATAATAATTGTGATAATGATGAATTATTGAACACTGGTTAGTTTGTGCCAAGTACTATTCTAAGTGCTTTACACATAATTAATCTGATCTCTATAACAGTCCTACAAGGCATATGCTATTTTACTGAAGGGAATACTGAGAAACAGAGAAGGTAACTTGCCTAAGTCTACTTGTGACACAGAGTTCTATAGAGTTTTAGTGAAATAGCTGGGTTTTCTTACATACACAGCACACACACAAAAGAAGAGAAAGATACCCTCAGCAACAAATAATTTTTACATCCACGCACACATGCATATACATAGATACATATGAAGAGAAATGGCAGAGTAAGCACAGTGCTTTTAATGCAATTTCTCACTTTCTATTTTTGAGGAATAATATTATGTACTGAATATAGATCCTCTACCATCTTTTAAACAACTGTATGGTATTCCATTGTGTGAAGATACCAAAATGTACTTAATGAATACCTTATTTTGAACATTAATAGCGTTTTCTAGTATTTTTATTCTACTAACACTGAAATGAACCTCTTTAGACCTATATCTTTAGACTGTCTTATTAATGCCCTAAGATTAAATTCTAGAAATTGCCTTACTGCATCAAGGGAATGCATATTTTCAATTTTAATAATATGTTGCCCAACTGCTCTCTAGAAACTTTGTTGAATCAATTTGAATTTACACCAAAGTGTATGAGAATGCCTGTTTAATCATGCCCTAGCCAAATTGGATACTGTCAATATATTTTCATCATTCCCAACTTAATAGGCAAGGAATTACATCTCACTAATGTTTTAACTTATGTTTCCTTAATAGCTAGAGAGGTTCAGAATTTTTTTGATGCTAAAAACATATGTATCTAATTATCTTTGAATTGCTTTACTTTCCTTGGCCACTTTCTATTGGAATATTCTCTATATTTTACTAATTTGTATGAGTTCTGAAAAGATTAAGAAAACTATAAACCTTTGTAATTTCTCTTGCAAATAATTTTCACAGTTTGTTTTTTAATGTTGTTTAAAATATTTAGGTGGATGATTGGATCAGAATTTATTTTTGGTATTCACAAGTTATCGAATTTTATGTAATCAAACTAATTATTAATCTTTTACTTTCATCCGTTGAATCCATACATTTTAAGTCTTTCAGAACCACAAGATTACATATATACTTACTTATATATTCTGATATTTTAATGGTTTCTTTTTTTCCAATCAAAACTTTGAAACATCTGGAATTTAGTTTTGTATAAATTATGGAATCAGGTTCAAACCTGTTTTTCACAATGCTTGTCTACTTGACCCAATCCTATTTTATTGAATGGTCCATTTAATAAATAGTTTATTCTTTCCTTAACCTTTTAAACTGACACCTTTAATATATATACCAAATTATTATCCATACTTAACTCAGCTTCTGGATTTTTTTTTTTTTTTAATTTTATGGATCTGTCTGACTACTTGGCTACCTTATAACAGTGATAATTTAATTTCTAGTAGGGCAAGTCAATCTCATTACTCATTTTTCTTGGTGTTTTCATGACTATTCTAACACAATTATTCTTCTAAATGAACTTTAGAATCATTTGGTCAAGTTCCAAACAAAAAATCTCATCAAATTTTAATTGGGATTGCATTAAATTTATAAATTAATTTGGGGAGAAATGGCATTTTTAAAATATTGATGCCTCTAATCCAGAAACATGGATTGTCTCCTGATTTATTAACATCTTTTATGCCCCTAGGTTAAATTGATAATATTTCTCAGATAGATCTGTCATATTTATTAAGATTAATCCTGGCTATTTTACATTGTTGTTGCTATTGTTAATCTGATTTTTTACATATTTCTAAATAGCTATTTCTATTGTGTAGAGAAGCTACTGATTTTTATGTTAATTTAATAATTTAGGATATAAGCATTTTTGTGAAAATTGCCATGAACTGTGGAAATTAATGTGTCTTATGTTTATAGTGAAAACAATTCTGTTGTAATTCATACAATTTTCCACTTAGATCTGTGAAAGCAATTTATTCAACTTATTTTTTTAAAAATATATTTTATTGATTTTTCACAGGAAGGAAGGGAGAGGGATAGAGAGCTAGAAACGTTGACGAGGGAGAAACATCTATCAGCTGCCTCCTGCACACCCCCTGCTAGGGATGTGACCACAACCAAGGTAAATGCCCTTGACTGGAATCGAACCTGGGACCCTTCAGTCCACAGGCAGAAGCTCTATCCACTGAGCCAAACCAGCCAGGGCTCGACTTATTTTTTTCCTCATTCACTTCCTAAGTACTTATGCTGTGTAAAAACATGAGATATATCTTTGAATACCTCATTTGTAATTTCATTAATTCCTTTTTATAATTCCAATAGCTTTAAAAATATTTTAATGCTATGCTATTTAGTAGATTTAAATTAGTAATTATGATAACTCGATTTTATATTGTATAGTCTATTAATATTAAGTAACATTCTACTTCCTTTTTTCCTTTGTATGTCACATAAATTTAATTTGAGTTCTAATAGTACATTTCTGACTTTTTTTTGAATCTTCACAGTATATCTCTACCCCTGTGAACCTCTCCAGATCCACTTAGTTTTAGAACATTACTTATAAACAATATGTAGACAGCTTTGTAATTTTTGCATATTATCATATTTTCTTTTTAAAAAGTTTTCTATTGATTAGGAAACTACTCACTTTATTTTATTCTAATAATGATTACCTATGTTTTTCCCCCTTAAAGCATATTGGACTTAATCTATCACAGTGAAACACATAAGCATTATCTATTGATTTCCCTACCCCATCTCCACCCATAAGCTCTAGTAGCCATGAGGGCAGGCACTTAAAAAAAAGACTTGTAACCTAAAACATTGAAAAATAAAATAATCCCTATCCCTCTCCCATTTTCAGCTCCACAATGGCAACCTCTTTCAACTTTTAAAGCTGATTTTTTAAAAATGTACTCTGTAACTCATGGTAGTATGTTTATACTGTTATATGAATTCCCAATAGAATTTAACCAGTCCTTGTTTTAGACTCTTCTGAGCACTGTCAACCCAACTCCCGTAAGTACCTGGGGCTAATGATTCCCGAGAGTGCAGAGGGCTCTGTGGTGTGAATTGTGTTCCTCCTAGGGTCTCTGCTGGCAGCTTAGGATCCTGCTTTCCTCAGTCAGCTGTACAGTTACACTCATCCATCTGCTTCTCAACTTCCAAATTTTGTTGCCACCATTTCCCTCACTATTTTTCTTTGCCATTTTCAATTTTTTGTCTTTAAATGTTGACTCTCATTTTAGTGAAGTTTCAAGAGGAAGTAAAACTAAAGGCATGAGTTCAATCTGCCATTTTTTTTTTTAAGTCAGAAGTCTCAGATATGTTTTTAGTTCTTGAAATTCAAAATTTTTACCAGGATATACCTTAGAACATATCTCCTTTTATCAGTTCTACCTGGAAACTCAATCAGGGATTGGATTCTACAGATCTAAATTTTTCCTAAGTATAAGGAAATCTATTATTTCTTTGCTCTTCTAGCTGCTTCATTTCACTTCCTGGAACCTAATTATAAATTATTTCTTAGTCCATTTGGGCTGTGAAAACAAAATACCACAGACTGGATGGCTCATAAACAACAGAAAATTATTTCTCACAGTTCTGGAGACTGAAAGTCCAAGGTCAAGGCACTGGCAGATTCTTTGTCCTTTGAGAGCTCACTTCCCCATTCATAGATGGCTAGCTATCTTTTCACTGAGTCCTAACATGGCAGAATGGACAAGGGAGCTCTCTGGTCTCTCCTATAAGGACACTAATCCCATTCATTAGTGCTCTTCCATCATGACCTAATCACTTCCCAAAGGCCCCACATCCTAATACCATCCCATTAGGCATATGAATTTTGGGAGAATGCAAACATTCAGTCTATAGCAACTTGATTGTATCTTCTGGATATATTCTTTGTTTTTATCATCTTTTTACTCATCATTTCCATCTGTTTTAACTTTTGAATTCTGGGATAATTTTTCTATTCAATGTTAATTTAATTTTCTTCAATATTTACACACGTTTACCTCTTTGTTGTATTTTGTGTGCTTTTTTATATTTGATAACCATATTTTTTTATCTCCTTAATGATCTCAGATGATCATTTTTTAAAAAATATGTTTTTATTGGTTTTTAAAAAGAGAGGAAGAGGGACAGAGAGATAGAAACATCGATGAGAGAGAGAGATATCAATCAGCATGTCCCACAACTGGGAATTGAGCACACAACCCAGGCATGTGCCCTGACTGGGAATCAAACTGGGATCTCTTGGTTCATAGGTTGACGATTAACCCCTGAGCCACACCGGCTGGGCTCAGATGATCATTTTTAATAGATACATTGCTCTCTTAGATCTCAATGAGAACACTGATTATAGATATTTAAAGTTCCTTCCTGGTTAATGGAATGTATCTATGAATATTAGTTCTGATTCTTAAGAATCATCCCCTTATATGTGGACCAGTGAATCTTTTTTATATGGCTGTGATAGTTCTTTAATCCATTAATTTTAAGGAAGTGAAGTATAGCTGGGCAGAGCGTGATACTCTTTTCAGAAGCCACTGGGAATGAGTAAAACGCACAAAATCCTGGAACAAGTATGATAGCTGAGAGCAAAACTATGACAGGGAACTGAATGAAAGAACTGAAGTGGCTCAGGTCATGCCTCTATAGCAGCAGAAAACCTCTCTAGAGTAGACCCAGACCAGGCTGCTCGTAAACATGACTGACCCACTGTGCACTTACCTGAATCCCTTCTCTCCTTCAGGGCTAAGCTCCAGGCCTTGTCTGTCTTTTTGTTTGTTTGGGTTTTAGCTAATTTTTTTAAAAAATTTAGGTTTCAATTACAGTTCATATATAATATATTAGTTTTAGGGGTACAACTTAGTGATTAGACATTTATATACCTTACAAAGTGATCACCCTGATAAAGGACAGGTCCTGTCTGTCCTGTGATTCTTTCTTTCAATGTTTGACTTCCTCAAGGATTAACACCCATTTCTTATCTTTCCTGTTAGTTTGTCCAAGACAACTCCAGGCAACAACTATCTCCAAGTTCATTGTTGATGTTAGTATTATTGTTAGCCCCAATAGCTACTACAATATTTTAATTAGCATGTGCATAGGCCAGTTCAATTCTTCCATTTAATTCCAGAAAGAGAGAATATTTGTCATCTGCAATGATGATTATCCAAGATCTTTTTCAATGAATTGTTTAAAATGCAAGAGCAAAAGCCATCGTTGATGGTTGATTCTTTAGTGAAATTAACACCGAAACTTTGTTTTGTTGGTTATCTTTGCTCAGAAACTCATTAACACTCTATCTCTCTCTGAAGATCCCACAGTCCATTCCGCAGTACCTTTCCTTAAGCCCTTAGGGCCAGATGTATCCAAAATTCCATTTAAAAATTCTGTTTTAGAAAGTTAATAAGGGACAAATGCCATTTGTTACATAACACTTGCAGCAAGCTTTGAGTAGCATATTATGAGCAAATGCAAATATAGATGAATGCTGACTCTAAATGGGGTGAATAAAAACCCTTGCCTCTTCCAGATCAGGTCAGGCTTTGCCATCAAAGGAGCTGTGAAAAAAATTTCTGTTTTCAAGTGTTTGGGGTCAAGAGATTATGGGCCTTTTATTTCTTGGTTCAGTTTTATTCCATTGGTTAGTTAAAATACAGTGATAAAATTTGAACAAGACAGCAGGGTTTTCTAACAAAAGATCGAGGTTAAAATCATATCTAGAAATGCCATTTGGCTTGTTTGCCTTGACTGTTTCTTCCCATAGGAAAATTTGGGATAGTATTCTTGATTATAGTCCAAGGATATGGGATATTCTGAGGTGTGACTGGGAAGAGGAGTTTGATCTCTTGAGCTCAGGAAATTTGTTGGTAGGTGAGGTGGAGCACACGGGAGGCGCCTCCTGATTCCACAGAGATTTCTTTATACCTTCACCCCGCCTTTTCTTCAATACTTCCGAAATAACCATTATTGTAAACAGTTCTAGCGATTAGGCCTGCAGGAGAGCTTGGTTCAATGTGCATTATAATTTATTGCCATCCCTGGGGAATGTTCCCAACAATCCTCATTAAAGCTGTTATTTACAGGTCAGATGGTGAAGAAATAATTACTCATATTTAAGAACCTCAAATACAGATTGTCAAATTATCCAAGGAGCTGGGGGAGAAGGAGAGAAAGTTGGAAAGGAGGGAAGAAAAGGAAGAAAGGAGGCAGGGAGGGAGGGATATTTTCTAATCTCATTCATTCCTTTCTGCAGTTAAGTAAACAAAGCCCCAGAGAAATGAAGATTAAGCTCTGTGGTTAGACTTCTAAGCTCAGGTACCAACAAGTCCTGGGCCTCCAGCTTGCCCCCTCATCTGCTCTTCTCACCCTCCAAAGATATTTCCTTTTTTTCTGAGGGCTTGGACAGGAAGGGCAATGGAAGGACTTATTCTTGGGAAGTCTCACTGGCTCCTGTTAGGAAGTGGAGTGGCTCGAGGCTCTAGCGTGCAGACATGAGGTGTGTCCCAGCCTCCATTCTACCATTTCAAACATGCCGCCTGACTGCTGAGACTCAGTAATTGCTAGGGTCTCCTGAACTAGGGGTCCTCAGGAGCTTTTTTTTTTTTATTCTTGCAGGAAGAGGCGAGAAGGAGGAAATCAGAGATCAAAGAGAAACTCTGTTTCCTTCTACTGTCCAATTTGGCCCAGACACAGGGAACCTGCTGACCTTAAAGCTGAGCTGGGCAGGCCCCATGGCTGGTGCAGCAACCACTCTGCACTCAGATCTTAAAAAAAAAAATTATATAAATATATATATATATATATATATATATATATATATATATATATATATATATATATATATTTCAGAGAGGAAGGAAGAGAGAGATGGGGAGAGAAACATCTACGATGAGAGAGAATCATCTGATCAGCTGCCTCCAGCACATCCCCTACTGGGGATCGAGCCCGTGACCTCCTGGTTCATAGGTCAATGCTCAACCACTGAGCCCCACAAGCCGGGCTGCATTCAGCAATCTTGTTCCCGCTCTGCCCTTGCTCTGGTCTCATGTTCTCTTCGCTTTAAAATCCAGTCCCTGGACCTCTGGGACTGTGGTTTGTGGCATTTGCACCTCAGCTCTCCGCTGTGGGGTCTGCCTTTGGTCATCAGACTTCCCTTTCAGGAAGCTCTTTGCACCCCAAACCTGCCTATTGAGCCAAAGGCAGAGCGAGCAGGTATCAGAGAAGTTAAATGATCCCCTGGAGAGGTTTCTTCAAAAGGCAGGGCCTGTTCAGACCTTGCAGTGTCTGAACAATGGGAGGATGGGGCTGTGCTTCTACCTGGAGCCCAGAGCTCCTGTGACCTGACTCTTCCGGTGACAAGGAAATCCAGACCCTTTTCTTCAAGTTGCACCTGCTCTCAGAAGGGGCAAGAAAGAGTAGGAGGACTCTTCCTGCGATGGCTACAAAGCAGAACCCGATGCCTTCCCCTCCCCACTGGGAACGTGCAGCTCTATGAGGCGCCCTCACGCCTGCCTGTATTTTAATTAATATCACCCTACCATCTATCAGCAGCAAGTCAACATGCTTCACACCCAGGGAGAGAAACAATCCTCGCCTTGTCAGTCCTACTTTCCCAGGAGCAGCTGAGGTCTCCATGCCCCCTGACTCTCTGCCACCTCTGCTTCCCTGGGGGCAGTTGACAGGATGTAGTGCAGTTTGCTCCTAGGTGGCTTTGGTATCAGAAGGTGGCAGCATGGGAGCATGGCAGACTGGGTCGGGGCTGGTTACTGGTAGGGCACGGGCCCTCAGTACCAGGGCTTTCCAATTCTCTTTGCAATGCTAGGTGGTGGGAATTTCTATCCCCATCTTAACGGAGGGGGCAGCGGGAGTTGGAGAACTGCAGGAGCTGCTGAGGTCATACTGCTGGGCGTCTGTATGCAGACCTGGCCCCTGGATCCCTCTGGGTCTTTCTGCCTCACTTCCCCTGGCCCCCAGGGCAGCAGCCTGGGGAGGGGCTGGTCTTGAGTGCCCCTCTGAGTGGCACAGCTGGTGGTGGCAGGGCCTTCCCTCATTGCCTCAGCTCCCTCAAGCTCATACATCCCAGCCATGCCCTGGGGACGCTGCTCAGCCTTGGACGTGAGTGTGTTATCCCGGACGCTCAATGCCTTTTTCTGAGACATGAGTTAATTGCCCGATTTTAGCAGCAGGTGAGAGGAGCTCTCTCTATAGGTGGAGACAGGAGGGAACAATATGCCAGACTACCTATAGGTGGCTGTCGTGTGCAAGGCTGTTTGTACCTGTAGGGTGTGTGTGCATGCGCATATACCCACAGGAGTGTGTGGGCATCGAGCAGTATGTGATTATAACTAGGAGTGTGTTTATTAGAGTTTCTTTATGCACAAATGGAATAGCCCCCACTGTATTCGAGGGGAGGCTGCCGTTCTAGCCTGGAAACAGCATTATGGGACAGAGTAGCGCTGATCTACCCAGATTGCCCTGCGTTGACCAAACCTCTCTGAGCCCCACTTACCTCATCTGTAAAATAGCAGTGAGGTGATTCAATGGTACACCATATGCAAACCTATTTGGCACATGGTAAGCACTCAATAAAATTTAGGTGCTAACTAGTGCTAAATCCACCTACTTACCATATCATCCGTCTTTTCCAAGAAGATAAAAAGACCTCAAATGTTTCTTTGTAATCCAGGTACATCCACTTTCCTGTGTTTCCACAATCTGCCAGCCTAGGAAGCAGCGAAACAAAAAAAAAACAGAGTCTGGTCCTTTGTGGCTAATTCCTAGGGAACCCTCACTCAGTCTTAGGGACCACCGCCTCCCAGGTGCTCCTGAAGGCAATGCCTTTGATAATACTGACCCACTGAAATACCTCGGAGCCTGAAAAAGAGAATCTCACTCCCCCTTCCTCTTCATAGGATGACAGACATGTCCTTTTCCTGAGCCTCACTTTCTCCCCCGCTCTTTTCCTTGAAACCCCAGATCAGCAGTTCTCAACCTGTGGGTCACAACCCCTTTGGGGTTGAACGACCCTTTCACAGGGGTTGCCTAAGACCATCGGAAAACACATATATAATTACATATTGTTTTTGTGATTAATCACTATGCTTTAATTATGTTCAATTTGTAACAATGAAATTGGGGGTCACCACAACATGAGGAACTGTTTTAAAGGGTCGCGGCATTAGGAAGGCTGAGAACCACTGCCCTAGATCCTGGAAAATCCCCACCTGCCTTAAAGCTAACCCTGTCATCCTTCCTGAAGAAAACCCCGCTCAGCTGGGTCCTCAGCTACTTAGTAACAATTGTCCAATTTCCAGCCTCACTTCCTTTGATCACAGAATTGCCTGAGCAGGTGTCCTCTGTAACTCCCCTCTCCTTGCGAGATAATGCCTTTCTTTGTGCTCATCCGGCAGGAGTGGCCGCCAGGGAGATGCTGCTGTGAGGACTCTAGGAACTGAGTCTTAGCCAACCTAGGAATTCTCTCCTGGGTGATTTCTGTGGAGGGGCTGGGCCACTCCCAAAGGACATAAGGCAGGGAAGAGGGTCTGAATGGGTCCCTAATAAAACAGGTTGGAAAGAGGAATGGGTGGTGGTGCGGGGGGGGGGGGGGGGGGGCGCGGACAGACTGTGAGTCAAGGCTTCAAGGGTTAGGGAGGAATTCCACTGTGTCCTGGAGAACATTAGAACTTTTCAAGATTTCCTCATCTGGGCAAACATGGTTGTCTCTCTCTCTTCAGAGTCTATGAGTCTTCAAGAATTATTAGATCTTAACTCCTGTTGCCCCATTACCTTTGTAGAGAGAATTCTGGATATTCAAAATGTGCAATGTTCTCTCTCTCTTCTTCTCTAGCTCCTTTTTCTATTTCTCTCCTGGATCCTCTTTGATTGCATTCCCTGGTGCTTGGTCCAAGGGTGCAAAGATGCTCCCTGGAGTGGGGAAGTTATCACAATGCGCCCTTGGCAATGCCGAGCCCAGCTATGAGAGGACAGGAGCTGTGTAAATGGTGCAGGGGCCGAAACCGGTTTGGCTCAGTGGATAGAGTGTCGGCCTGCGGACTGAAAGGTCCCAGGTTCGATTCCGGTCAAGGGCATGTACCTGGGTTGTGGGCATGTCCCCAGTAGGAGATGTGCAGGAGGCAGCTGGTCGATGTTTCTCTCTCATTGATGTTTCTAACTCTCTATCTCTCTCCCTTCCTCTCTGTAAAAAATCAATAAAATATATTTTTAAAAAATGGTGCAGGGATGCAGAGTAGAAGAGGCAGGAATAGAAGTGGTAACGATGATGCAAACAAAAACAAAACACGTTCCCTTTCTACTTTTTCCCAACCCACGGCCTCTCTGGTGTGGATCCTGGTGGTGGGAATGATGGCAGGAGTGGGGTGGAGCACTGGCAATGAGAAACTGATAAGGGTGGTGGCCATTGTGGTCTTGGGAATGGGGGTGATGACAGTGTTGGGTTACTGAAGGCACTGAGGACGGTGGAAGTGATCAGAGCCATCATCTGGAACATTCTCCTTCTTCCATGTTTAAACAAGTCCTATGCATCATATAAAGGAAAGGAGTGTGGACTGAGGAGTCAGAATTCCTATTGCTCTTGTAAACTTATAAATCCTACTTTCTTGTTACTCAGCTGGCTCATCTATAAAATGTGGCGATCAAAATAGGTGAATGCCAATAGCCCTGCCACCTCTTAAACTGTAGGATTTTAGGATTTCAGATTTAGTTCTGGTTCTGTTTTCTCACAAACATTCTAGGCAACAAGTCTCTGTTTCTCTGTGTTTTGAGAACACTTGATGCTTAAACCATTGCTTTGGTCATCAGCACTGATGGCAGTGCCCTGGTCTCGGGCCTGGGATCCCATAGGGCAAGGGCTATTTTCAGTTCAGTGCCTGGAACAATGTCTCACATATAATAGATCCTCCATACAGGTTTGATGTTCCCTGGGGATGTAGACTCAACCAACAGTTGCTGAGCGCTTCCTGCATTTCAGGCCCTGACTTGGTCCTGAGGATAAAGAAATTTAAAAGCACATTTTTCTGATTGTGAGACCTACAGAGTTTAGGCAGCAGGCATATAAACAGTTAAACACAGCACAGTGTGATCAGTTTCATAACACACAGAAGGACAAAGTGAAATGGGCTTGTTGATGAGGGGCCCAGGTAAGGTAGGATTCAATGACTTCATGTGAATCTTAGAAGATGACTCTTGTCTCTCCATTAACGAGAAAGCATACAGGCGCAGAGAATTGAAAGGCCACATGTCAAGGGTGAAAGGGTGGACCTAGGGCAGCCGTGGGCAAACTATGGCCCGCGGGCCGGATCTGGCCCGTTTGAAATGAATAAAACTAAAAAAAAAAAAAAAGACCGTACCCTTTTATGTAATGATGTTTACTTTGAATTTATATTAGTTCACACAAACACTCCATCCATACTTTTGTTCTGGCCCTCCGGTCCAGTTTAAGAACCCATTGTGGCCCTCGAGTCAAAAAGTTTGCCCACCCCTGACCTAGGGAGTAGTTGGCTGGTGGGAAGTCTGCAGCCTGACTGTGGAGAGAGTTGAACTTTATCCTGCGGGTACCAGTGAAGGGTTTTAGGCAAGAGTGCCACATGTTCCCAGAATGTTCAGAAAGGCTCTCTGACAGCAGGAGAGAGATTGAACTGGAATTCAATAAGATATAAGGATGCAACAGGAAAATCTCTTGAGCCTAAGCTTTATCTTGAGACTTGATAGAAGGCAGAAGTGTTAGGACTGAAAAGGGGCAGAGAACAGAAATCAAGGGGACTTGAGAGGAGGGTTTTATAAAATTCAATGACCTATTAGATCTAGAGGTTAAGGGATGGGCAGACATTCGGAATGGTTCTAAAATTTCTTGCTAGGTTGAGAGGTCCTATTAGGATGTGGGAAGGATTGTTGATAATGATGGTGGGATTAAGATGAGACCATTTGTCTTTAAGTCTTTGATCTCAGTATGGTACAGAGAGTGACTTTTGTCTCTTCCCATCCCTCCATTGCCCACATCTCAGCAACTCATAAGGTTCCACTGACCTGAAGGATCTAGGAACAGGCTGGGCGGAGAGATCAGAAGGTCCTCCAGATCATTGGTTTTACTTCTTAGTGACCAAGTGCCTCTATCCCAATAAGACCTATAACCAGTCTCGTTTCCAAGGCCCCCGAAGAGGTCTCTGCTTGATGCAGTTGAGTAGTGGGCTCTATTTTTTCTTTTTTTTGTACTAAAAGCAGTTTCCATTTTATGCCTTTTGTCTCTTCATCCAAGCTAATGTCGGTATGGGATCTGGCAACCTGAGTTCAATAGCCAGTCCTTTTGGTCTTTCAAAGGCTATGAATGTAATAAGAGCACTCAACCCTTCTGAAGATATGCAAATCCGTGCATTTAAAAGATTTACATTCATCCTTCACAGGCCCTGAAATATAAATATGAAATACCCAGAACCTTGTCACTTCAGTAATAATTAAGCTGATGGCCTATTATGTTCGATTGCAAATCAATATAGTATCTTTTGGTGCCACTTGAGTTCTTGAGGGTTGGCGCGGGGCCAGCTCCAGTTATACAATTGAATTGCTGCAGCTGCCTGGGAAACTTCGCTGCCGTTCCCATTCAGGAAGAATAGGCGGGTAACAATGGTGACCAGCCTCCCTGCAGTAATTGTGTACGAGGACACATTTCCAATGGGGTTTTTGTTCAGCAGGTGCTGTTATTTTAGTTTAATTTGAATTCTGAAATATGGAGGAGAGAAGGAGACTAATCTTAACAGCATCTAACCTACAGCTGTTCGAAAGAGGCCAGCAAACAGCATATGTTGCTTAGATGGAAATCATAATTGCTCATTCTCCCTGGGCTGTTGGCCCACCAATGTGGAGCCTCCGAAATTAGCCGGCATTTTTCCGGCATTTTCTGCAGTGGCGAGGCCTCTGCAGGGCTCAGGAAGAGCTAGTCTGGAGTGGCTCCCCCGCCAGGTGGCTTTTGCAGCATCTTCTCCTTCTTCTTCCTTCTTTCTCCTTGGTCAGTTGAGATGAATTCCAGACGCTACACAAAACGTATCCTGGGTTGGCTTCCTCGTTCAAGGCCACCATGGGGAGGCATTACAAGACAGGCACTGAAGAGGGCTGGGGGCCACCCTGCACCAGACTCCCATGGGGACAGAGTGACCAGGACCTCTGGGTCAGAGCTGCTCTGGGCAAGAAGAATCAGTGTAGACACTCTGATTGGAATAAGAAATACCATCCGCAAGGCATGTTCCCATCCACAAATCACTTTCACATGTTTTGTGTTTTTATTTATAGCCTCATGACACTCCCTGGAAGGAGATGGCAGTATTCCCATTTGATAGAGAGGGAAGCCGAGGTTCAAGGACAAATCCAAAGTAAAAATACCAGGACTGGTATGTAAATCCTGGAATTTAAAATCCCATGTCTTTTTCCTGTACCAGCTGCTTCCTCTTTTTATTCTAGTGACTTCCTTCCGCTCCCTGGTTGGCAAGAAGTCCTGAGAAATCGGCTTCCTTCAGCCTCTAAATCTATGGTGATGTACACAAGGTCAAGTCCAGATTTCACTGGGTTCTGCATTGGAAACTGATGTTTGCATGGTTTGGGGCCTGAGATTAGGAAAGATCAGAGCATACCAAATGCAAGGTCTCTTTCCCTCCTTCCTTCCCACCTTAGCTTGCCCCTTCCTTCCTTTCCTTCCTTCCTTCCTTCCTTCCTTCCTTCCTTCCTTCCTTCCTTCCTTCCTTCCTTCCTTTGTTCTTTTCAGATTGGTTACACATCCCACAGTTTGGAGCATGGCTTTGGAATCATATAGCTGCAGGTGCTAGAACAAATCTGGAGAAGAAATAGAAGATGGTGTCTAAGGGCATGGACTTTGAGGTCAAGCTGCCTGGGCTGGAACCTGATTTCATTGCTTCTAGTTGTGTAACTATCATTTAATTATCCTACTTGCAAATGGGAGAAAATAATCTCATTGATAAGATTTTTGTGGTGGTTAAATTAAGTAAAACATTTAAAATATTAACATAGGGCCTGGCACTCAGAGCCCAATAATTTTTAGCTGCTAGTAATGATGTATAAGCAGCAGCAGCAGTAGTAGAAAAATAGCAAGGGTAATGGCAGGAATAATAGTGCTAAGGGTAGTACTGTAGCAATAATGCTAAGGGTTGTACTGTAGTAATAGTGGTCGAAGTGATAATGCAGTCTGACCAGTGGTAATGGTAGCAATGGCAGTAATAGTAGAGATAATTGTAGTCATGTAGTAATAATAGTGCTAATGGTAGGGGTAGTAATCATAGCACTAAATGGTAGTATTTATAATAACTTGTGAGAGTTTCTACACTTCATCTTAACTGAAAACTGGGCAGATGCTATCTCTCTCACAGTTGAGATGATGTTAACAAGTAATTCAATTTCAGAGACATTTCCTGAGCACTCTGAACATATGTGAAATTGTCTTAGCCCATAGTCTGTCACATGGAATTTCATCGACTGTTAGATACATTTAAATGTGAGAGCCTCTCCTGGGTTCAATACCTGGTGCTTCCCTCCATGATTCTTTTATGCAGACAAAGCTTGTCCTTGCAGAGGAAGGAAGCCGGACTGCCCCAGTGTCACCCATAGAGCATGAACCCAGGCACCATTGGTCCCCCAGCCCAGCACTGCTTGGGGTAGAATCAATGTTTATTGAATGCAAGCTGAAGGAATGGTACTTGGCTGCCTAAGTAATGGACCATGGGGACCTCAGTGGGTCTCCAGTGGAGGAAGTGATGGCTGGCTCTCAGCCTTAGGTCAGGACGGGAAGGAAAGAAGCTCAACTCTGCAGGCACCTGAGGGATGCCTTGGATGGAAGAGCTCTGGGCTCCCTTTGTGAATGTGGAAGAATCTCTGTTTTTACTTTAAGCGAGCCAGACAGATCCAGGATGTGTATGTCGGTGGGAATTTATTTTGGCAGCTCAAGTGAGGAAGGGAAGCCAAAGCCTGAGGCTATTGAATAAAATACTACATTTCATCTCAATCTATCCTGGGTAATCCCAGCAAACATTTTGATCACAGGGAAGGGTAATCCCAGATTAACTAGCTTCTGTGAGGGGCTTGTTCTCTTGGAGCTCGTGATAAAGACAGGAGTGAGACCTAGAAGAGAAAAGGTTTGTTCATGCAGCTGTGATCAGACCCAAAAGCCCATTCCACCCCCAAATTATGATGTTAGGAGAGGCATGGTCCTCTGACCCACTGATGGCTGAGGTGGCTGCTTTGCTTTAAAAGCATGGGCATTGATACACATTGCAAAAAGGAACACAAACAAACAAAGAACCCTAAAAAGATGAGGCAACCCAGAAGAAAAAAGTGAAGATAGGAAAATACTTGCCCTGCTTGGCTCTGGCAGGGTGGGGTCTAGAAGCTATGGCTTCTGGGAGCAGGCTGTCTATACTAGGGACAAATAATTGACTCAAGTCTCAGGGTCTTGCCCGAAAGGCCTGAGCATGGCAGAGGTGGACTCAGGAGGTGCCAACCTTTTGTTGATCTGTGTCTCTCCTCATGGACGTGCATGTCCATGTTGCTGGACCCTTCCATCTGGATCTCGGCCCTCAGCGTTACCATACGGGACATACTCACAAACACATTGACATTTTATGGCACCAAATTCTCTTCACTGGATGACTGTCCGTCAGGGGTCACAAACTCCTCCTCCTTCCTGAGACTTTAGTGTTGTTCAGAGCTACCTATTTGACTGTGAGGATGTGAAGACTGGTCCCAAGCAGGTGTCTGGCTTATGTCACCCAGAGGCAGGGCAGTGCTGGTGGCAGAGGGACAGTCAGGAAAGGGGGAGGACAGTGAGCTGGAGGGAAGCATTCTCACACGAGGGAGGCAGAGACAGGTGCAGAGTCTGCAAGATGGGAAGTATCACCTGGACAAAAGCAAGGTGGGTTCCTATCCTTGCTGCCTCCCCTCTCAGGAGAGGACCTTCTTCAGGTCAGGCCAAAGATCTCTTGCTTGGTCCTCTCCGGTGTCTCATGCGTCTCGGCTCCTCTTTTGCTCGTCCCTTGCTCCTCTCCACGTGGGTCACAGAGACAGCCTCACTCTGGGCTCCATGATCACTCTTCTTTGCAAACCAGATGGTGGCCTAATGGTGTGGAAGGAGCACTGGGTCTGCTAGGATTAGCCTGGATTCTAAGCCTGACTTGTCTTTACTGCCCTGCATGTGACCCCACCTCTTTAAGTCTCACGTAACTCATCTGTAAAGTGGGAAAATAGTACCATCATTGAAGAATGCTGTCAGAAATGAGATAATCAATATTTCTGAAACGCATGGGCTAAAAGGGCTTCTTTGATGGGGGTTGGGGAGGAAGAGACCAAAGCAGTAAAGCTTGGACAAGAGCAGCTCTTCTTCTTTCTCTTGTGAATGTTGAGTTTCTGGGAAATTTGTCATGAGAAAACAACAACAACCTGTTTCTCTGCAAAAAAAAATAAAAAATAGAAAAATAAATAAGATAAAAATGTAGAAACTGCCAGTTTGTGTCTAGTGCTTAGTATATATTAGGCACTTAATAAATAACACTTTCTTCCCCCACCAACCCAAAGGCATTTTTTGAAAAAGAAAATAGCAATTGTTGTCTCAAATGGCTTTTGCTTTATGCACTTTTAAAAGTTTCCCCCCAAAAAGTACACTAAATGCTTTCCACTTGCGTCTAATTATGAGAATGGTTGGTCCAGTGATTCTGTGTGTTGAGATCACAACTCTGGTGCTTATCTCTTAATCCATCAGTTTCAAATGACCATCCCGGGATTCATTTTTCTTTGGTGTGACTTCATTCTGCAGCCAAAATTTCCTGGACCTGCCTGAACTGCCGTCTCTATGCAGCTCCCCTTTCACTTAGCTGACCTGATAAATGGCCAACAAGGTCCGGTGTCGGCAATGGGCACGTTCACTAAAAAACAATTAAAGTGGCTGAAACCTGCTGAGATCTAATAAATATTCACTCGTCTGCCTGAACAGATGCCAGTTAGAGCAGAAGAAAAATACAGCTCCTGGAGTCAGGGAATTTGCTCTTGTCTAGAGCTCCGAGCACAGGTGTCAAAAGAAATGGGACTAAGCGAAGGTAATCTGGCAATAGGAAGGACTTCAGGGATCAAAGAAAGATGAGGTGCAGGTTTCTTCCCCTGTGAAAGTGATACCCACAAATCTCCATGTATGGACTGGTCCCTCTTTTAAGAGAAATGGTGACTTGGATGTATAAGCTCCTTGGTAAGGATAACACAGCACACCTTTGGCTTTAGCCATAGTTTCCAGAACAGGACCCTAAGGTTCAGGGGCACTGATTGAACAAGGTTGAGAGTGTTGTTGCTTCAGGAGACATGGGGACACTCCTGACACTCATGTGATCAGAGACTTTGGCTCTCATTGGAGATGTGACTGTTCCAGGCAAAACCCAGGAAACTCTAAGTGGAGCAGTGGCTAAAACAAAGGATTCTGGAGTTTCAAAGGGGAAATCACCTCTGCCTGGAGGGGATTAAGGAAACTGTGTGGCACAAGTGGCATTTAAAATGGGTACTGAGATGCGGAGGTTGGTAAGGGCATTTTATGCTCACAGAGGCTGGAGGTAGGAAGGTGTGGGCTGTGCTTGGAATCTAGGAAACCCTGTAGTTTGGAGACAGAAAACTTGGCTCCTGTCCAACCTCCATCTGTTCAAAAGGAAACTGAGGTTCAGAGAAGGGAAGGTATGTGCTCAGATTCACACAGCCAATTAAATTCTTGTAATCAAGGTCCAGAGTGGGAGCCAACCAACACAGGAAGGAAACATCAGGGGACGGTACAGTTTGAGCTTTAGTGAATCACTCACGTTGAAACACTGGAGTTTGGAGGAGATACAGTGCAGGAGAAGCCTTCCAGGAGAGGGTGCAGGAAAAGCTTCTCACAGAAGAGAGAAGAAGCAGAGAAAGAGAACGCTCACCTGGGACCCAGGCAGTGGGTCAGGCACCCTATACAGCTAATGATAGAAAGACTAATTGCAGTCGCTATTTTGTTGACTGATTATGTGCCAGGTGTTTTATTTACATCACCTCTAATCTTTGGAATGATTCTTCCAGGGAGGAACAGTTATCCCAGTTTTGCAGATGAGAAAACAGTGTCACAGAGGCTCAACACCTGGCTAAAGCCACCCTGCTGGCTGCAGTCAGAGCCCAGAAATAAAAAGTGACCTTCCTTCTGTACCCTTTTACATATGAGAAGAACAGGTTCAGAATGGTTAAGTGATTGCCCACGGTCACACAGCCAGGAAGTGGCACGATCAGTTTAAGGGCAGAGCTAATTTTATTTTAGTTTTGTTTTTATATCAGCATAGGTTTGGATGGGCCCAGTGAGATGGGGCAAAGCAAGAGTGTAAAGACACAGAGGTTGGAACAAGAGCATCTCCCTGCAGGGTGTTGAGAAGACCTACTTCCTGTCTATCAGACTCTGTGTGGTTAGGAAGGGGACAAAGTCTTGATCTTGGCTCCGCCTCAGTCGATGCCTTCTCAGGCCTCACTCTGCTATTCTTTACTCTCCCCGCATTGTGCTTTACTCTCCCTTTCCTGGGTCATGAAAGATGGCAATTACTAAATTCTCTAGCTTCACTCTCTCTGCTATTCTTGGACAGAGTTTTGAACCAACTTTCTAGCGCCCTAAACTCTGGGCAAGTCATTTCATCCCTGTGCACCTCAGCTTCCTCCTCTATAAAGCGGGAGTGTCAATCTTCACTTCAAGGATCGCCTGGGTAATAAGGTAAACAATGTTGATTTAGAAGAATGCCTGGCACATATGTGACACTCCCTTACACAGTTTGGAGCAGTGATATTATCGTAGATGGGTGGTTGTTAATACTACTATATTCACCTCCCCTGTCACTCAATCCCCAGTCGCCAGGATCCACCTAACCTGATCCATCTGGCCAGCATCTTGGCTGTTCTTTCCCTGCTCATGTGGGCTGCTGACAAGATTCCTCTTTGTTATGTGGCAGGAAGGATGGAGCTAGAAAGATGGGCAAGGGGGTGGGGTGTACCTGGCAGGGCGGCCGGATATTTCTTGGCAGTAATTCATGGAAGTAATGGTGAGACCTGAGGTAGGAGTAGCAGATAAAGGAGGGGTTGCCCCATGGCTACCAAGGCCCCCTGGGGAAACCACATTCTGAAAAGGAAATGAAGTCTCTCTCCTCATTCCTGCCTCACCCTCCTTAGCCAACTCTGAGCTCCAGCTGGTCTGGGAGGCAGCTCACCTCTGCCTGGTCATTAACAGTTCATTTGCCTAAATACCCATCATCATTACTGCCAATGGCTCCTTGGGGCACCATTGCATCCCAGGAACTGCAGTAGACCTTCTCCTCTGACTGATGGCCCCAAGCTTGGCCCTGCCACCTGCTAATGACTCCTGGGCTGACAGCTTGGCTGGGGGACAGCAGGATGCGGAACAATAAAGGAAGTCTGCCTTTCTCCTCGTGAGTCCCTCTGACACTCACAGTCCTGGAAAGAACTTAGCCCTGAACATGACAATCCCCTAAATCCTCTCAGGAATGAAAAGTGAACCTGAGAGAAGAAAAGTCCTAGGAGGAAACAGAAGGCACCCTCAGTGATCTCCCTCTCAACTCTTACCTACCGAGAGCTCTTCCCTGCTCAAGCCCAGGGTACCTCTGTCTTCCTTCTGCTTGCAGGATGCATACGTATGTTGGTAGGTAGGGGTAAACTCACAGGACAGGAGCCCCCCTCCCCCCATCTTGAGCACCACGTCATGCCAGGCCATGTAGAAATCCTCTCTTTTCTCCTCATTGCCACATGCCCATGTGTGTGTGTGGGGGGGGGGGGAGGTTGTGCCCACCCCACACATGAGGAACCTAAGGCTCACAAAGCATGAGTGAGCTTCGCAAGGTCACACAGCCAGGACGTGGCAGAGTCAGTGTTCAGACTGGTCCCGGTCCAAAGGCCATGCTGTTTCCTCTCCCATCACCGGTCAAAGTGAGGGAACCCTGGGGATTTAGCAAAATCCAGAAGCTGACAACAGTGAGCCACTTGAGCCGCTGCCCTGTCTGGAAGCATTTTCCTTAAGACGTTTGCTCAGTTCTGGAGGCATGTTGCAGTTTTGTTTACTTGAGGGAAATTCTACAGCTTTTCCCTCTGCCCACCGAGCCTGCCCTCCCTGCTGCCTGCATCACCTCACAGGGTGCTGCTTCCATTTATTCAGTGGAGGGGACAGCTCTTAGTGACGGAAAGGCTAACTTTCCTATGTGTCAGCGCTTATTAAAGTGCTTTCCATGTGTTAAGTCATGGAATCTTCACAACAAACCTATGAAGTAGGTCTTGTTATTACACCTGTTTACGGATGAGGGAATGGAGGGCAGGGAGCTTAAATAACTTGTTCAAGGTCACCAAAGAACCCTTAAGGGGCAAGGTGAGAGGGCTATCTCTTTCAGGGCATCTTTCCTGCACTCTTGCATGGTCTGAACATTTTCAACCAGCCTAGTTCAGCTATATTGTTAGAAGTCGGGGAACCAGATTGCCATGGAATGCACCAGGTTTAAAAGCATCTGAACCGCAGACCTGCTTTGTGGTGGGGCCACACTTGGGGCTCAACCTGGGGAGGGTGGAGACCAGGCATCTCACTGGGAAGATGGAGCCAAGAGCCTCGAGCAGTGGGGAGAAGCAGGAGTGATGCCAAGCCAACTGCCAGCGGCTGGAGGGAGCAGAGCCAGAAGCAGGTTCTGGGGATAGGTTTGAAAGCTGCTTGAGGTAGTTCAGTCAGAGGGCCCGGGGGCCAAGCTTGAGTGGAGCCTGGCAGGCCCAACAGCCTGGCCCGAATTCTGGGTCTAGGGTCAGAAATTCATTCAAAGGAAGGCCTTAGCTCCCAAGAATGAATTTCTGGCCTGGGGCCCCCAAACTAGACAGTGAGCCACACCCTCCCTGGCTCCCCAGCATACTGCCCACACCCCTTTTATCACACTTGCCTCTTTGTCCAAGTTGCAAAACTGTCCATGCCATTTCTCAGCTCTTTTAATGACCCCCTGCCCCCACCAAGGCTGCATGATAAATGCCAAGCTCCCTCACATCATTTACAAGGTCCTCCGTAATCCAGTCCTGGTGGCACCTGCAGCCTCATCCATTGCCACCCCCTGGTGAATTCTGTTCCATTGACACAAGTAACTTTCAATCCACATCACAGCAGGTTTTCTCTCATCATTTCATGCATATGGTTCCTTGGCTGGGAAATTATCCTCGCCTCTGCACCCACAGCCCCACCCCGTGCATTCATACCTCCTCCCTATTGTCTGGCAAACTCCTATCCATTCTTCAACCCTGACATTGCTGCTATGGGAGCCGTTCTTAGACATCCCCACCCCAATCCTAACGGCCAGGTCAAGTTTAAATGCCCTTGCTGTGTTTCCTCCTAGAGACTGATATTTGCTTAGCATAGCAGTTGCCCGCTGGAACATGACTACTCATTTGTCTGTGATGGGCCTTCCACTCTCAGCTCCGCGAGGGCAGGCGCTCTGTCCTTTTCATTGTATCACCAGTGTCTGACACGGGGAGTGGCCAAGCAGTGTGGCTGCATGGTCAGTGGCCTCTGTGTTTTTGCAAATGAGACTGTTTTTTTTTCCAGAGTGACTCAGAGACTGTGTGGGAATCATCTTCAGGATCTGAGAGACTCCCGCAGGGTGGGTTTGGAGCAGGCAGTAGCACATTCTGACTTAACCGGAGGCAGCACAGGAAATGGGGCGCCAGGACCCACACCTGCTCCCAGACCAGAGTGTCAGGCACAGGTCATGGCAACTGGAATTAGTTTGTGCTGGGCCCTGATTGTAGTGCCAGGCTACAGCCGGGAAGGTGTGCTGAGTCACCTCATGTACCCAACCAGTTGAGGACAGGACTGGCCCCTGAGCCTTGTTGGGAGCTGACCTATACTTGGTATCATGTGATGCTTTTTGTGGAAAATGAGGACTGAGCCAGTGCAGGCAGTGGGTCTCAAAGAAGGAGATGTCCATGAGCAAGTGAAGGCACCAGAGGAAGGAGGGAGCTGAATTGTGGGTGACCAGGAGCCACAGTGGCCCATTCCTCTTGGCTTCCCGAGGGAGAGGCTGGGCTGGAGGGAGCCCAGAGGAGAGGTTCCAGGAGAGGCCCAGTCCTAGGAGAGGTGCATGTCACAGTAAGGCCTGAAAAGGAGCAGGGACCCTACCTGAGGCAAGTCAAAGAGCTGATTCAGCTGAAAGAAGATCCCTGGTCAAGTTCTGGCTCTCTTACTTCTCATCTCTGAACTTTAGTTTCCTTCTCAGCTGAATGAGGGAGTTGGGTGCAACATCTGCAGTTATCTAACTTATTTAGTCTGGCATCTAAGGCTCACCTGTGTTTGTGCCAACTTTATCCAGCCGACCATATGGAACAGTAATCTGTACAGAGATTAAGATCATAGACCCTGGAGTCATATTAGTGGGGTCTGAACTCTGATCTTGCTACTTGCTAGATATAGGAACTTGGGAAATATTCTTGACTTTTCTATCTGTAAAATGGGGATAATGTGTACCAAGATCATCAGACTGTTAATGGTTACATGAGATGATGAAGGCAAAGCAGAACTTGGCATGCGTTATGTGCTCGGTAAAGGTTGGCTAATATTACTCAGAGTTCTTTAGTTTTTGGGAAAACAACCAACTGATTGTCACTCATTTTCTCTTGTCTTTGCTCTTACCCTTACTCCACCTCTGTCCAAACCCAAACCCATCCTTCAAAGGTGGTAATTTTCAGACTTCTCCAGAGAAACTGTACCAATGGGATGTATATACATATGAGATATACATACATATGTAAATAAAAAAGTGACTTATTATAAAAAATCAACTCATTTACCTATGGAGGCTGGCAAGTCCCAAGATCCTGTGCAGAGTGGGTTGATGAGCTGGAAACCAGGAGAGCCAATGGTTTAGTTCAAGTCCAAAGGCAAGAAAAAGCCAATGTTCCAGTTTGAAGACCTTCAGGCAGGAGGCATTCTCTCTCATTCAGGGGAAGGTCAGCCTTTTTGTTCTATTCAAACTTAATTAGCTGACAACCATTCTCAATTGGGGGAGCAGTTTAAGTCAGTCTGCTGATTGAAATGTTAATCTTATTCTAAAACTCACTCACAGAAACACCCAGGATAAGGGTGGAGCAAATATCTGAACACCCTGTGACCCAGTTGAGGTGACATATAAACTTAACTGACATAGGTGGTTCCAGGCCCGCCCTCTCCCTGAGAAACCTATCCAAGTCTTCCATTGCCCTGGGATCTTAACTCTCCTTTGGCTGAACTCCTAGAGCAGTGGTTCTCAACTTATGGGTCACGACACCTTTGGGGGTCAAACGACCCTTTCACAGGGGTCGCCTAAGACCATCAGAAAACACATATATAATTACATATTGTTTTTGTGATTAATCACTATGCTTTAATTATGTTCAATTTGTAACAATGAAGTAGGGGACACCACAACATGAGGAACTGTATTAAAGGGTCGCGGCATTAGGAAGGTTGAGAACCACTGTCCTAGAGGATCTGTTTGGTATCCTATGTATTTTGGCAATCAGTCACATATGACCTTGCATTTTTTTTAAAAAAAGAACCAACATTTATTGAAACCTGCTATGCACCAGCCATTGGGGTGTAAACATTATTATTTCCATTTTTAAGATGAGTAAAATGAGGTGTAGAGGGTTTGATAACCTTACCTAAGGTATATTTCATAAGAGGGAGAGCCAGAATCCAAATCTAGATCTGTTTGATTCCACACATGTGCTCTTGCCACTACATCACACTATCTCCTTGACTTTAGATATTGTTAAATAATTCATCCATGGGTGTTTTCCTTTTCTCATTGGGTTGTAAGCTGCTAAAAGTGGGGGGAGAGGGGTTATTCTCTCTGGACCTTTCACTGAGCTTAGCATGGTGGATAATACTTGGTACAATGGAGGTATATCTGGTTGTAACTTTCTCCTGTGAAGTATAGGTATGATAAAGGACTAAGTGCCATTTGCGTTTGAGGCAGGGCTTTTCCCAGCTACCACGCACTGTGCCTTGGGTTTTGGGCTGGCGGAGACCCATTGCCTGGGAGAACGCGCAGCCCCCATTCCCCACAGTCTCTACTTGCAGCCGTTTGCTCACGTTTTCAGCTCCATTGCCATTTTCTTCCAGGGTTTCCATCTTCTCCTCTAGACTCACTCTTGTTGTTTATCTTTAGTTTCCACCTTTTTCCCATTTCTGAATCACTCTAATTGGTGCAAAAATACTTCTACTTTCCCTGTCCAACCCCAATACAAACGCTTGGCTGCTTGGGTCTAATGTTTCTTTGGCTCCCGAGTTCAGCTCACCATTCCATTTGGAAGCACTTTTATGTCTTCATATTCTGCAAGGTGGCTCTTCCTTATTATGCTATGATTCACCTTTTCTGCTAGATCCCAATTGGGGTGGGTTTCTGTTACTGCAACTAAGAGATCCTATCTAAAACACCTCAAAGGCTCAAAAGTTAGTCTAAATTCCACTTGAACTTCAAGGTATCTTTTGAAGACAACCTTCTACTTGGAATACAATTCATTTTATTTACTTTATTAATGCTATTACAGATGATTTTAAGTTTTTGTTTTTTTCTGAAATAAAGCTGTCACATTGTATCCAAAGACATAACAAATAGGTCAGTGTGACTGGAACAGAATAAGCAAAGCGAACTAGTAGAAGATGAAGGAAGAGGATTAACAACTTCTTTGAACTGTGGGGTAACAGATTATGGCCAGTTTTAGAGTAAGAGTTTTGACTTTACTTTTTATTTTGATATTTTTTATGTGTATTAAATATTAATTCTGAATGACATAGAAAGCCATTGGGGAGATTTGAACAGAGGAGTAACATGATTTGAATAAATTTTAACAAAATCTTTCTTGCTAATATACTGAGAATAGACTGTAAGGGGGAAGAGGGGGCAGGGAAACTAGTTTTAAGCCTATGGTGGTAACACAGGTAGGGGATGGCAGCAGCCTGGGTGGTTGAAGTGGTCGTGGTTGAAATGATTGGATGTGGTGATGATGATAGTGTCTGATGGATTGAATAGAATCTGCTTTGTGAGGGCAGAAAAATGATGTATGAGATCCTATAAACCTGTCCCAAATAAAAACCACCATAACTTTATAACTTTGGGAACTGGTAACAGGGAGACTATTAGAGGCTGAACATGAGTACATGTGTGAAAGGGTTGAAAAACATCATGAGGACACTGGGTGCCTTCTTGGGAAGAAAGGATCCAGAGCTAAGCTGTTGCATTGTATAGACCAAGGGTGGGCAAACTTTTTGACTCGAGGGCCACAATGGGTTCTTAAACTGGACCGGAGGGCCAGAACAAAAGCATGGATGGAGTGTTTGTGTGAACTAATAAAAATTCAAAGTAAACATCTTTACATAAAAGGGTACGGTCTTTTTTTTTTAGTTTTATTGATTTCAAACGGGCCGGATCTGGCCCGCGGGCCGTAGTTTGCCAACGGCTGGTATAGACTGTGAAAAGAGTTCAGTGAATCCATGATTGTGGGAAAGAGCCTGGACCCAGAACTGACCTGGCTGTCCCCTTGACAGGTTTGTACCCTAGGGAAGTGGCTGAGTGAGTGAATTTAAAGAGGGAGGCCTAGGCCAGGAGAAGGGGCTGAGCAAATCTTAGAGGTTGGGGGTCAACTTCCTTAGTCCCTTGAAGGACCACTGTGTCCTGGTAAGGTCTGCTCTAGCTTCCACGGCGGACCCTGAGCAGGATGCTCAGCCCTGTGACTTCCAGATCAACCTCCAGCAGGGGGAGGAGTGGTCAACAGCAAAGAGTGGGCAGTTGTTTGGATTGCCCACATGTCTGCCAGGACAGCAAGCCTCCAGGTTTATACCTCCTCTAATGTCGAAAGGCTAACACAGATCATGGAATAAATCTTACTTTCCATCCCGCTGAGTGCTATGTAATGGCAGAGCTGTCAGAAAAGACACTGGCAGAGTGCATCCTTCTACTTGGCATGATATAATTTGCACCACCTCTACAAACTTTCCCTGACTATAAAAATAGTGCTTCAATTAGAAACACAACTTCTGTTGGGGAAGGTGCGAACAGCCGTGAAACACTCCATAAGGAACAGGTGAGACCCAAGTAGATCATCAAATGCCAAATGATATACTATAATGTATGGTAATTGGTGATTATTAAAATAGTCTGTTGCTTATCACACAGTAGCTAAATGGCCTTTCAGTTGCTCTATAATTACCTGGTGACAGGTGATCTGTTTTTTTCTTTTGAAATTGGGTACCAAACGTATCCGAGCAGAATCTGTCACAGCAACGGAAGAGGGAACCACAAGGGATGGGTACCTGCCAAGATGGGGCTAAGCGGGTTATTTCAAAAATCCCCAGCAGGGCCAAATGCTCTGAGAGGTCCCCGTGGGACCAGGGAGCAGAGAATGCAGGTCAATCTCCCCAGGCTTTCCCCTGTCTTACATCACTTCTCACCTGGCCTTGAAGCTACTTGTTTTGTGTGTTTTTTTAAAATACATTTTTATTGATTTAAGAGAGGAAGGGAGAGGGAGAGAGAGATAGAAACATCAATGATGAAAGAGAACATTGATTGGCTGTCTCCTACCTACTGGGGATTGAGCCCAAAACCTGGGCATGTACCCTGACCAGGAATCAAACTGTGACTTCCTGGTTCATAGGTCAACACTCAACCACTGCACCACACCAGCTGGTCGAAGCTACCTGTTTTGAAGTTTTCTATAGGTTTAGCTGCTGGTGGAGACAAGACACATTTGTGTGGGGTGAGGAGAAGTTGGAGTGCCAGTCCCTGGTTCTGTTCCTTTATTGAAGCCAGCAGGGAAGCCTGAGTCTCACTAGGGGTTGCTAATGATGAGTCTCTGGGGATAAGAAGTGACTCAGTGGACCTCAGGGGAGACCTGATTGGATCCCAGGAAGTATGGGGAGCAGGGGGAGCAAGATGAGGACTCCACCCAGGACAGCCTGAGAGAGGAGGAGAAGCAAGGCCAAGGGATCCAAGAGATGGAAGGTGCATAGCAGTCGTGGGTCTCAGAGGGGAAAGAGGAAGCTAGACAGGGAGCTACTTGTCCAGAGCCTCATGATGTGGTGATGTCCAGAGCTTGGGCAAGAATTCTGAACCCACCTGGACAGGCCCAAACTTGAGAATGCTGCCAATACATTTGTGCTGAGGCTGGCGGCGCAGGAAAGAGGAGGGATGCAGGGCCCCCTTTCTCCTCCTTCACCCCCTCCCTGTGCTCCAGCAGGCCTCATGCTGGCCCTGGGGCAGGGTGAGAGAAGGGAACCTTTGTGTGGAAAGAAGAGTGAGGTACTCCAGATTCCAGCTGGGGGTGGGGGACAAAGGGAGTCTCTGTGGCTCCTGGGCTGGTTCACTTCTTCACCTCTTCCTGGGTGGGTAGCCAGAGCTATGGTTGGGGCAGATCAGACCTTGGCCAGTGACATGGAAACAAATCAGGAGATTACTCAGAAAAAGTCTCTGCTACCCCTTGCTCACTGGCTGTCTTTTACTTGTAGTCACAGCTACTCTTCTCAGCCCGACTAGACTCAGAGTCTCATCCACTCTAGGTGCCTAATGAATGTTTGTTGAATGAACTTTTTGAATAAATGGAAGGATGTATGAATGCTTGGCATTAAAAATGAGCCATCTCTACTTCCATTGTTCTAGAACTTAAAGACCTGGCCTGTGTCACTTCTTCTGGGAATTCTCACTGGACCTTGTCAGGAAAAGCAGGGTTGTGTCCAAGTACCCGTGCATGTGTGTTTTGTCATATTGTATTGCAAGTACCTATTGAGGAGTCTTTCTCCCCAAAGACAGTTTTGTTACCTCTGTATCCCCAGGAGTTAGCACAGGCCTAGCATAGTGTAGATGGTTAGAAAATGTTTGCTGAATGATTGGATGTCCAAAACCACACACACACACACACACACACACACACACACACACACACCATTCAAATTGTGAAAACAAAGTAAAGGGTTTTATTGTTTTGTTCTGTTTTTGCCTATAAAGCTTCCATTCCCCATTTCAACTAGATCTCAATTTATTTTATTATTATTATTTTTTTTGCAAATTACTTTCCTCTGTTATTTGCAATCTTGACGGGATGGCAAATCCAGATGCCTGCTCTCCCATGGTAGAAGGAGTCCTTGAGGGCTTCTCAGCCAGAGCCAGGGTAAATATATGGCCAGGCTTGGACAGTTGATACTCTCTCTGAGGCATCTGATTTGTAAGCAAATGATACAGAGAGGAAAGAGGTGGTCAGAGTGCACTTATCCCGGCAGCTCTCTGATCTGATTGCTCCTGCTACCAGAATGTGCTTGTAGTTCCTAATTCTGCCTATTTCTGAGCCTGGTTGTCCAACTCTCCCATTGATTTATTAAGCTCCTGTCATCCTTCCAATAAATCCCCCAATATATTGCAAGAGTTGGTTTTGTTGCTTGTAACCAAAGTCTTCTGATTGATATCATCACAAGTTCCCTTCTAAGCATGAATGGATGCCCAACAGAGGGCCTGGACTGTTTGTGGAATAAATAAGTTACGTCCAGCGGGTCCTCGTTTGTGGCTGCCACTCAGAAATGTTCAATGAAGATACTTATTTTTCACAAATATATTCGAAGCTCAAGGGTTTGAAAGCAAGTCCAGATTTTTCTCTTGGCATCTCCCAGATTGGGAGAAATGAAATAAAGATGAGCCTGGAACCCGCCAAAGGAATTTGGGTGGACATTTAGACTCTGGGATGCCTGGACCCTGCCAACCTAGAGGGCCTTTTCTGCCTCTGCCAAGGGGAATGCTGCCAGGCTGCTGAAATACAACCACCTGTGGTCAGCACCTCTCCCCAACATGGGTTTTGGTGACAGGGAAGGCGGTGCCTCATCTACACACACCCAGGAAAAGAAAAAGTGGCTGAACATAGACATTTTCCTTCAGCTAGAGCTGCTTGATTTTCTGGCCAAACACTGACAATAAAGGAGTTTGGAAAACAAATATTCCACAAGAGCATTTCTGTTGGCCTCCTCCTTGGGTGTGGAGTGATGACTGTTACTAGACTCAATAGAATATCTAGGGCAAGGCATTTTGTATTTGTTTTAAAGACACTAAATACATTGGACAGGAACATCCCATCTTCTCTGTGAAAAAGATGAGAACCAAACCTGGCAGGTGTAGATGCAGCATTGCTCCAGAGTCCAGCATGGCCTTGTTAGGGCACATCTCAACCCTGCAAGGCTGATGCTGAGGTTTGGGGTTCAGGTAGTGGACCACCACCAGGGCCCTTAATATCCTCAAAAAGCATTATTGGAAGCCAGTTGTTCAGGGAAATACAAATTAGCCAGGAGCAGTGGAAGGAAAATTATCTCATTCAGTACACCACAACCCTACTGGGTAATAATAGCTATGCTGTGTGCTGTAAAATCTCTATGTCAGCTCATTAAATATAACAATCTGTTCTTATACCCATTCAATAGAGGTCAAAGCCACAGTCCAGAGCGGTTAAGTCCTAATGGCTAGGAGAGGAACTCAAACTTGAGGATTGGTCTCCAAATCCCGTTCCTTCTCATCTACCATGCTTATTCCCTGTGGTTTTGTGACTTTGAAAAAATCCTTTTTGTTTTCCGACCTCCATGGCCTCCCCAGTGCAATGGATCAGTTCAATCATCTTTGAAGCCCTTCTTGCTAAAGTCATATTTCTCTAGGACTGAGGATCCAGGACCACTGTACCCATAAAAGACGAGGCAACCACCTCTTGACTGATTCACACACCACAGGGAGAGCTCATTGTTGCTCACAGGTGGATAAGAGCAGGTCCTCCCCAGGAAGCACAGACACATGGAGTCTAGATAGGGCCTCAATCTCAGATGGGTGCTGCTGCAGGGAATTCAGGAGAGAGAGAAGATTAATTGTGCGAAGGCTGCATGGGGAGGGGGTGGGAATGGAATGTAAAATTAGCTGGCTCCTAGAATGATGAGTAGAATTTAGAAAAGGAAAAGAAAATTTAGCATGTTAGGCAATGATAAATAATAATTGCTAAAACTGAATAAATAATTGATTGCCTAAGACCTTCACATATGTTAATGGCATTTAATTATTACAATGGTCCTATGAGATAGGCAATGTTATTATTTCCATTTTACAGATGGAGAAATCAAGCCTTTGAAATCTTTAAAAACTTGCTCCGGTCCATATATGTGTTCAATGGCAAATTTGACGATTGACTCCATCATGGTTCCCCAGGCTCCCGCTCAGGAATGAACAATAAATGGAGCAAGTGATGGGCAGAGAGGCCAGACCACTGGCCTCAAAGGAGGGAGTGGAATCCAGGAGGATGCAGTAGCAAAGGAGGCCTTGGAGGTGTTAGATCTCAGGGGCGCTTGGAGGGTGAAGCATAGGGTGGCCGGTGAGGACAATTCCACCACTTGTCCATATTCCCACCCTAGCAACTTTAGCTTGTGTCAGGGTAATCATAGTAAGAGCTCATTTTTTATGGCTCTTAGCGGGTGTCAAATATGTGTAATATCTACCACCCCTGAGGTTTTCTATGCGTAATGAATTAATCCTCACATCAGCCTTTTGAGGAAGCTACAGTTATTAGCCCTGCTTTAAATGGAGAAACTGAGGCACAGAGAGGTTAAGTAACTTGCCCAAGGTCTTTAAGCTGAAGGAACGGCAGCCCAGCTCCGGTGTCTGTTTCATAAACACTCTGCATGCTTCCTGGGCAGGCTAGAGACATGAGCCTGGATGCAAGCCCCATCTTGATCACTTCCTAGATGGGTGAACTCTCTGAGCCTCAGTTTCTGTATCTACAAAGCAATGGTGACACCACCTCTGCCAAGGGTCTGTGTGAAAGCCAAATAGGTGTCTAAAGGAAATGCCAGGCCAGGGGGTGTGAGGTTAAAGGCAAGCTTCCTCCAGCCTCCCAGTTCTCTCTCGTAGTCCCCAAAGCTTTCCTCCCTCAGGAGTCCTTGGCTGACCAGTCTCTGTGCTTCTGGGGTTGTTCATAGTAAGGCGGTGTGAGGAGTTCCCATCCACGGATGCAGAGGGGCCTGACCGAATTGCCTTTCCCCACTCGGCTCAGAGATGCTGAGAGCACTGAGGAAACATCTGGGATTTTCACATGTTGCCTATCTTTTAAAGACAGCTCTACAATGTACTGGAGTCTCCAGTGCTTAAAATAGGCCCCTGCAAGTTCTCCCATGCCTATAATTGAGTAGCAGTTTGGGAAAAATAGCTCCAATATTATTGCACTTTAAAATTATATTATTAATACACCCAGGATACTTTGTTTTTATTCAAGAAAGTGGCCTTATCATAAGTAAGTAGTACGGATGAAAAGAGAAAACAAAAAGAAGTTACATTTCCAACTGAATGCAAGGCATGGTCTGTTTCCAGGCAGAGAAGGGCCTGTGGCCTTTCAGAGGGAGGAATGCCCTCCTTTTGCCTGGGGACTCACAGGAAGAGACCGCCTTGTAAGCATCAGAGGCCCAGAGGAAGGAGAGGCCCATATAATATGTATCCCCAATTGTGCAATGAGGCCCTTCAGCCAAATGGTTTTTAAGTTATTTTTCCAGCTCAGGTATCTCCCATTTTACAGATGAGGCAACTGAGGTTGAGAAAAAATTGGCACCGAGGATCCTGCCACCTGTATAAGCTTGAGTTTGTGTTTGGGGGACCAAAGGAGTCCTGGTCTTGAAGCCCTACTTATTGGTGATGACACAGGCATTCAGGGCACACTGGGAAAATGGCCACAGGCCATCCCAAAAGGCACTTTCCCTCACCATCGATTGCCAGCATTCAGGAACTCACATTTCTCCCGCTTGCCTACAATATGTTCCCAGGTAGCTGGCTCACTATCAAGTCCACAGTTAGACATGTGGATACCAGATGTGCACAGCATTGCATCCAGCTGTGCTTTTGCCAGTTGTAGCAGATACCATATGTCAGTGGCTACCCATCTGACATCTGGAGAACACGGCCCACAACAGAAGAAACGCCTAGCACAGTACTGAGACCAAGCGGCCATCTGGGTCACAGTCACAGTGCCTTCAAAATTCGCAAAAAGCCTAAGTAAAAGTTAGGGCCCGAATTCTGGCCAAGACATTCAAGAAATATTTATTGAGTGCTTACTCTGAGAGGCAGCCTGCTAGATGCTAGAGACTAGAGAAAAAAGACAGGACCCTACTTTAGAGGAAAGGGAGAACCTGTGATCCCCCCAAAAGCCAGAGTGATCCTTTAGGAAAGTCAGTCAGATCATGGATTTGCCCACTCAAAGTAAAAGCCTCAATCTGGACCATGGCATACCCAAGCTTACCTATCTTCCCCTACTTTCCTGTCGCTAACACTCTTTCTCTTACCCAACCCACTGCGGCTGCACAGTGGATTGAGTCCCTAGACCACATGAAGCACGGCTCTACCTCAGGGCCTTGGTACTTGCTGTTTTCAGACTCAATCTTAGTTTTCTTTTTCCTTTTCTCCCCTTCCTTTCCCACCCCAACCAGATATGTAAGTTTTAGGGGCTAAGCATTACAGGTGATCAAAGAAGGAACAAGGTAGATGGTGGCTTAGCACCGGGCCCTTCCATCTCAGCATCAGTTTTGTGCCTGGTACCCACGTTCAACCCCAGCTTCAGATCCAGCCTCCAAGTTAGGAAACAGACTGGCCATAGACTGGCCTGACATTCCCACCACCATCAATGGCTGGCTCCTCTTCCCTGCCCCTGAAGGAGAGAGCTGGGCCACTTTCCAGACACATCCCAGGCAATGGGCCCGCTCTGTGGACACTGCCAAGAAGCGAGGAGCCTCAGGAAAGTCACAGACATAAACAAGATAAAGCCTGTGACCTTCCAGGGCACTTGGGCCTGTGGACCAGAGAACTGTCAGTGGCCCAGCTCATCCTGATAATAGAAGCTAAAACATTCCAGGAGATGTATTTGTCTCTGAGCCCAATGGAAGGGCAAAGGCTGAGCATCCTTAGAAGCTGGGGGGGCAGGGGCGGGCGGGGAGTGGTGTTAGAGAGAATGCCTCTGGGAGACTCTCTCCAGGGCGTGGAGCCAGCCACACTGCCCTTGCTGTCCCTTCAGACCAGACATTGGGCAAGGAATTTGGTCAAGTTCAACCCTGCCTATCTGGCACTGCTAGGGGCAGGGGTGCTGCAGGAGATGTGAGAGCTACATCCAGATCTCCAGGGGCTCACAAAGGCTGAACAAGACATGGGTGTCCATAACCAACATGGAAAACAAGAGGGGGCAAAGGCCAGGCTTTAGAGCTCTGAGGAAGGAGACAGTGATTCTGTCCGGGGTCATGGGAGTCCAGGAATATTTCAAGAGGGGAAAAAAGGCCCCTATGTGAGGCTGTGAATGTCTGGTGTGATTTAGAGAGGTGGAGAAGGCAGGGCCAATTCTCTGGGGCAGAGAAATCAGGGTTCTCAAAAGCCCAGAGAATGCATGCACGTTCAAGTTAGGGCCCCTGAACAGTGGCAGAGGGGGATGAAGAAGGAAAGGCAGATCCCAGCGGGAATAAGAGGGGCCTTGACCCCTAGGAAAGAGTTTGGACTCTATCCTAGAGGCAATCAGAGCTTGGGGTGTCTCACCAGCAGGGCAGGAACAGGCCAGCTGGGCTGTACATGGTGCATGGGGAGTAGACTGCGGCAGGTTTGTGATATTCCAAGTAAGAGATGATGAGGCCTGGGATCTGGCAGCAGCCATGGCATTGCTGGGAAACATTGCTGATTTTTTTTCTTTCTCTTCTTCTGAGATGATCATACAGGCCTCGCTCATCCCTGCTATAAACCTGCACGGTGCCCCCACCAGCTCATCCTGTGGATGAGCACACTTGCCCCAGGGCCCAGAGCTGAACTCAGACTGAGACTGTGGTTGCAGAGTTCCTGTCCTTTCCAGTGTCCTCTACTGTTCTTCCCGACACGGGGCAGCTCCTGACTCCAGTAGGGCTGGAATAATAAACATGCAGGCCTGTAGCAAAACTTGGCATTTTATTATGTTTTTATCATATTTGGTGCAGTCATCAAACGGAGCAAAGTCCTCCTTAAAATCCCAAGAACTTCAGTGCCAAAAATAAGGCTCCAGTTTTTTCCATTCACGTACAAGTGTATTTGCACGCACACACAGGCACACATATGGAAGGTGAGTGTGCACGCATGCACACACATACACACACACACACACACACACACACATACAGCCTCCAAGTTTTTCCTGAGGGCCCTGAAGAATTATTTTTCAGGAAATAGGGCTAGTGGAACAGGACTTTTCTGGAGAACAAATCAAATGGATTGTCAAGTTTGGGGTGGAGGGCCCTCTAAGTTTCCCAGTGATCAATGCTGTCTGGGCGCCTACTGAGGGGTTACTGACTAAAAGTACAGCTCCTCATGTCTGGATAGCTGACTTTTATGTGCCAGGATCCCACTAGGGAGTTCATGGTCTACTGGGGAAGAGGACCATAAAAACAGGAAATTATAGCATGTCAGTGCAATGACAACATGGAGTAGAGAAGCAAGTACCAAGTCTCCAGGTAACTTGAAGGTGGTACTACCTCTGTCCTGGAGGCGCAGGGAAGATTTTCTGAAAGAAGTATCAACTGATCTGGGATTTGAAGGATGAATAGGAGTTTTATTTTTAGGAAGTAGCTTTTAATTTTACCGGTTTATTTTCTGTCTAGAGTGTAAAGAAGAGGAATCAGAGGAAGGGGACTTATCCATACTTACATACATAGTATTTGTCTACGTGCACTAGATGCTTTGTACACATTTGCACATTTTAATTCTCGCAACAGCCCCATGAGATGGGGTTTTCACAGTGAGAAAACTTAGGATCAAAATGGGTAGGTTGAGTCATTTCCCCAGGGTCACGCCGCTAGCCAGTGCTGAGGCCAGAAACCCATCCCAGCACTTTTGGCTCTGACTCCCTGGCCCGTTCCCTGCTGCTGGCTTCTGTACCTGGCAGGAGATAAACATTAATGGAGTCCATTTGTGGCAAACTATGCACTTTTTGAGATAGAATGATCCTAAATCATTAGAAACTGATTAGCAAATGGCCTTCTTCAGAGTTAACCCTGCAAAATCTCTCCATCTACTCACAGAAGCTCCGAGTCTCAAAGTGGTGTCCTGTCTACCTACCCGGTCCTCAGCCCTGCGATATGAGCGGGAGGTCCCTCGTCAGGTAAACCAGGGGTAGTCTATTCATGAATATTCTGAAGACTCAGATGTCAGCTCTCACCCTTAGATCAGATGCCCCACATATGCCCAGCCCTCAGATCAGCCCCAGACTAGTGTCTAACCCCCTTCCTGCCTGCCAGTGACAGTCCAGCCCGGCCTCGTTAAATCTGGAGATGATCGGAAAGAGGCAGTTAGAACCAAGAGCACTTGCAGTGAAGGTCTGGATGTGGGCACACACGGAGGATGGTCAAGCTTGACCAGGCTGTGGAAATGCCACTTCCTATGTGGTATAAACCTCAGGCTGTGTGCCTTTGGACAATTACGTTACCTCTCTGTGCCAAAGGGGTTTGCATCTGCAAACAAAATAAGAATACAGGATAACTACTTCAAAGGACTGTTGTGAGGAATAAATTGGATAATGCATGTAAACCTCAGTGCCTGGTGCACGGTGACACCTCAGTAACGTGAGCCTTTTTCAGCGTCACAGTGACTCTTGGCCTTGTTGCCGTTGTGGCTACTGTTGTCAATCAGAAGGATGCACAGTATCGCCAGGTATGTCTCCTGTGCTGCTTCTTTTCCTCAATCTATTCATTAATATTCTGAAGACTCAGTCAGAGGCCGTAGCAACATGTCAGGCTTCAAACTAATCAAGTCCCTGTCACTCCAAATGAACTTTTCTCGCTGATTCTCAGATGTTTTGCATCTTGCCACCGGGTGCATTTTCCCACATAATGAAGTTTGGGCAGCCCTGGCTGGCCACTGCCAGCTCCTGCCTGGCCCCCAAGTGTGACGTCCACACAGCTGTTCCCAGGCACTGCTCTATGAGGTGCCCTCATCATCTGTCTGCCTTCTCACTGGGGAGTGATGCAGCCCTAACAGATGAACTTGATGTCCTTATAACTCTGCATCCACAGCACATGCCATTCTCCTTCAACACATTTGGAAGTTCTACTTTGTGAAGACCATCACTTATTTTGAACTGGAAGAAAATAATTTATTTGGTCAAAAGTTGTGTTTTTCCATCAAGGACACCTATTTCCCTTTTGCAATGAGACATGAGCCTGCTGATGCCCCATATGGTCTGCTTTCCAAAGTCATTCCAGTAGGGGATGGGCTTTCTTCCTCCGTTTATTTCAATGAACTAACCCAGCAACCAAGAAAAGGAGTTCAAAAATAACCACTTAAATAAGGTGAAAGGCAAAGAGGCAGGTGTGTTGGCAAGATCTCCCATCTCTGGTGTTTCTGAAAGAACCATACAAATGGACCCTCATCTGATGGAAAATGTATTCAAATTCTTCCTACCATGGAAATAAATGTTCTAGGAACTCCTTTGAAGGCCTGAGCCCTGGCTCTCAGAAACCCTGCTGGAGTTCCCAGTGCCACCATTACCCAACTAAGAGGGCTTCTGGGCTTCTGGGTATTTTTTTTTAGCTCCCAGCGCTGGGTCATCTGAGGCACCAAACATAAGGACACCTCTTAGAGGCTGAGATGTTGACAGTGGCAAGCCAGAGGATCCGAGACCTTGAATGAAGCTGCAAAATTTTAGGCCCTGGGAGGTTATTCTTGGAGAGACCACCATGGCGTGTCCCTCCCCACTTCCACCTTTCACAAAACATTTTCAATAGATGTCAAGTTCTTGGATCTGGAAGGCATGACTTCTAAACTACCTCTTCAGGTCTGTCGGTGATGAGCTTGCAGACCAAGGAAGCTGCCTCACACCTTCAGACATTCTCAGTAGGACTAAGAGAGAGTAACTTGCTCAGTGTCACATAGTAGAGAGTCGCAAAACCGGCTTTGAACCCCAATGTGTATGACTTCCCATGAGGTCTTTCTGCTCTGTTACTCCCAGGAAGGCAGGCTCTGAGCTGCTGAGATCCTGGTAGAGACCTACTTTCCCCACAGCACCGGACTCTGGAGGTTACAGCCAGATCCCCTGCCATCTGCTCATTTCCAGAGCACTTCTTCAAATGCCTGGCTTGCTGCTGGGGGGCCTTTGTGTCCCTAAGCATTCCTGACACTCAGGCACACACTGGCAAAGGAAAGCTGGGTTCCAGTTCCCAGGTTGGACAGACCCCATGGAACTTATTTAAAAGTGTGGAAAGAAAATGAAAAAAGCACTGAGGCTTCGCTCCCAGGGAGAGTGCACCACAGCTCACACCTCCCGCAAGGGCTGGGGACTGCATTTGTGTTTAATAACAACTTTGATCCCTCTGCCAGCGGCAGCGGTCATTGAGAAATCCTGACATAAAGAAGGTATCAGGGAGATAAAGTTCTGCAAGCGATGATTACCAGCACTTAAGTTCTCTTTTTGTTGAAAGGAAGAATCCCAGATTGAACAGTGCATTGAATGATATGACAAGCAAGTACTTGATCCCTGTCCAGCTGGAGGGGGATTGTACCCATCAGCAGCTTTTTAGCTAAGGACGTCTTTATATTTCCCTTCTTTGTCTGGGCCTCTCTAGTTCTTCCTTTTACTTCATGTCAGCACTATATAGTAGGTATGCCAAGTGGTTTTGAAATTTAAATTACAGTCTCTTTTTCAGATGTTATTGGAAAGAACATGTAATTTATAACCACGTGTTAGGAGTACAGGATGTTCATGGTCCACTGCCAATTTTTCTTTTGTAAAGTTAATAAAACTTTCATAAAACACTTATACACTTGTATATTTCATGGTAAAGATTTTTTTTTTATCTCATAGGCTAATGTAAAGATTTATTAAAACCATTTTTTTGTTAAGAGGAGTGTCAATAGTTTGCAGCTGAGTGTAATTTCGAATCCGTGGAAGATGCCGGTCTGATGGAAAATGACAGTAACAGCTTTGTTGATTTAGCACTAAAAATAAAGGAGCCTTTCAAACGCGAGAATGCTCTAATATCCAGAGTGGGCTAGGACGCACTCGGGCCGATGGAGGCGAGCCGGAGGAGCCGGCCACCAGCACTCCAGGCCTGGCAGGAGCAGAGCAGGACTGGATGGAGCCCAGATGGGAGGGGGAGCAGCAGCCCCCAGGGATTAGCCAGCAGGAAGGTTCTTATTGGGGAGGGAGGGAGGAGCCAGGAGGAGTGTCTGGGGCTTGCATTGGCTTCTTGTGGCAGGAAACTCAGGGATCTGACTGTACCCACAGGCACTCCTCACCCTTCTAGTCCTCCCTGGGCCCAGGCTTTTCATGAAAGTCAAGGGCTACATACTATAAAGTAGTGTGCTCTGCACGGCCCTTTCCACTTCACCTCCCTGCCCCCTGCCATCACCCCAGGATCCTGAAAGACTCTCTTCTAATGATTTCTTTAACTGGTAAATGGGTATTTCTCTTGTGTGGGGTTGAGCCTTGGGTCTGCTGCAGAATTCAATGCTTTAGTGGTGTAAATAGACCTCCCAGAGTCTCTGTTTTCTTCTCCATGAAATGTGGGTGGTAGGTCCTACCTTCTTTCTGAGACCACTGTGAGATTTGCAGTTTGTAAAGCCCACACAGATACTTTGCAAACTGCAGGCGGTAGACAGGGGAACTCTTCATCTTCCAGGCTGGATCCATGGTCCCTTCGAAGGAATGGTGAGAAGATGGCAAATGGCTTGCAAGAGACCTCCCATTCCCTCAAAGGTCGACATGGCTGAATTTACAATTAAAACGTTCAAGGGAACTACAGAGGAAGGGATGATAGTTCCCTGTGTGCCATAGGTCTTTCCATCAGTGAATCCTATTGGGCTGGTTTTATAGATGATGAAAGTGGCACTACGAAAGGCTGAGCAATCAGTCTGAGATCACAAAGCTAGTGAGACAACCCGGTTCCACACTTAGGCCAAAGCTTGTTCTTTTCTCCCACTTCATAATATTAGAAGCAGCAGGTGCCCTTTGGTGGCTCTGACAGGCTACCCACCCTGCTAGGCACTTCACAGCATTTCTCTTCCTTAATCCTCATGCCACTCCCAAGAACCACCATCATCCTCAGGCAAGGTGGCAAAGGGCCGCATGGTTCAAGGTGGGCGGCCTCCCTCTGATCCTGGCTCAGCTGAGCCTTGGAGTCTCAGTGCTCCAGAGGGAAGGCATGGGCATACTTTGAGGACAAGCTGAAGAGGGTATGGGTACCCTGATAGAAGTGCAAGCCCTCCTTGGCGACTTTTCCCCCAGGGGAGGGTTGGCCCCTGAGGTTAGGCTCAGAAGCTGGGCATCGATATTCTCATTCCTCCCCATGGGTCTCTTCCCCGTCTCCCCTATTCTGCCCTCCCCTCCAGCCCCACTCACTGGGGCCCACTTCCTCCGGTTCTTCCTATAATCCTGCATTCTCTTCCTTGCTCCCTCTCAACCAGGGCAGTGCTCTCTGACACAGCATTTCTCCTGGGACCCTCTCTGGCTCCAAGGAGGCAAAGGCCAGGCACATTCCTGGCTTTAGGGTAACAGTTTCCTTTGCTGGAACCCCCTCCTGCCACCTCTCTCACCCATTTACTTGCTAACTTCTATTCCTCATGGAGGCTTCTGCTTAAAAAAGGACATTTTTCCAGACCTTTCCTGACCCCTCAGACTAGAGCAGGCCATCTGTATGTGCACATTCATATCTTATGTTTTCCTCTCACTCCTCTCAATTATAATTAAGTAAGCAGTGTGACCAGGCAGAGCTCCTGAGTGGGATCCCCCTGGAATTGCCTAAAGCAGGGGGGTGTGGGCAAGAATGGAGGACCCACCATTTGCCATCTGTCTAGTTTGAGACAATTTAGCAGAGTGGCCAGGAGCTCAGGTTCTGCAGTCACACAGCCCTCCAGCCTATTAGCTTCATCGTCTTGGGGAAATTGTTTAGCATATCTATGTCTCAGTTATAATTATAAACAGAGCCGGTTTCATGAGCATGTGGCCTATTCAACTGCACCCTATGCTCAGAAGGGTTTGCTCTTGGTCTCATGGTCTGCTCTCCCTCCCCGCATCCCATCTTGAAATTCGTAATGATTTTTTAACAAGGGGCCTGTACTGTCATTTCATACCGGGATGGGCCTTGCGAATTATGTACCTGGTCCTTACTATAAATAAACATTTATTCCAAGAGTGAGAGTGAGGAACAATGACATAAGGCAGGTCGATGACTGGCATACTTTAAGGGCCCCATATTAAGGGCCATAATTAGTATTGCCTCCTGGGTTAGCTACCAAGTACTTCATACCTCTCCAGCTTTCTGGCAGGCAGTTTGTGAGAAAGAACATCTCTAGATTCCAAGGACAGTCAAGGACAGAGGCTCTCTAGTCCTCCAATAGAGGTCACATTGAATAAAGAAGAGCTGGGCTGTCCTCGGGGCACATTTCTCAGGGATCCCATGGTGTGAAGTAGGGCTTACCGGGATCAGACTTTGCGGAGGAGACCAGGCATCACCAAGCTCACACTCCTGTCTCCTTGGTACCTCAGTCTCAGTAGCAATGCCATTCCACCTCCCTGCTGAGTTTAACATTCCTGATGCTGTTTTGCCAGACCAATCACTCATCTGTGCCCCCATGTCTTGGAGTCGGGGACTGGTTGTGCTTCCCAGCTGGGTGCATCCAAGATAACAGAAAGAGGTGGCAGGAAAAATGGCTTCACTCTTCCTTCACCTGGTTGATACATTAGATTGGCCCCATTTCTCTCCAGCCTCTCTGACCACCTCTGACCCTTCTAACATGGCCAGCCCTTTACTCTTCTGCATTCCCTAGCCTCTTCCTTAATCCGAGTACTAGAATGCTTTTGATTCTGAGACCATTATCACCACCCTTGTCTCTTTGATGTATCCTCCAGAGAACCAAATCCCCTGACTGAAAAGAGGAATTTCCTATTTTATTTGAGCAAAATCTATTTTTGAACTATTTAAAACATCTGGCAGCATGTCGCAGGCCCTGACGTTGTTCATGCAATCCCTGGTATTCTTTAATGGAGGGAGGGGCTGGGAGAATCAGAGGGTCTCTTCGCCAGGGGGGTGAAGGGGTGTCCCCAAGGAGCCAGGGAAGTGGAGCAGGTATGTGCAGAGTTAGGCTCTGACAAATGGTCTCTGAAGCCCAGCCTCCTTCTGCCTGCTGCTTCATGTTGTCTATTGAAAGAGTCTCCTTCCCCAAACACGGCGTACAACAATCCTATTGAATGCCTTGCCGATGATAAACTATGTACGGACAAACAACAACAGTGACAAAACCACGCACAGAGACAAGGCAGTCTGTGTCGGGGAAGAAAGAGAAAAATAAATGAAATTAACAGTGGGAGACAAAAACAGAGGAAAACCCAGCAATTAGATTAATCATAGACTTCCAGGAAATTGGCCCAAATTTCTTTAAAATCTTGTTGATTGTTATTCAGATTGAAGGGTTCCCTCAGCAAGATTAGCCAGAGCCCACCAAGCTTGCATACCAATCTGCCTCATCCACAGCAAGCTGCTCCGATCCGGGGCTGGGTCCTGGCTACAGCGGGTCATCTGTGCAGGTGTGAGGTCCAGTGGGTCATCTGTGCAGGGGTGAGGCAGAGCCCAGCCCTAGGGGTCAAGAGGTGCCATTTCTAGTCTGGGCTCTCCAGCCAACTCACCTGGGGACTTTGAACAAATCATAGAACTTTCTGGACCTCAGTTTCCACATATGTTAAATAGGCAAGTATTACTCACCCTTTTTAAGTCAGTGGGATTTGAGAGGTTGAAGAATAAAATAGATGTGGCAGTCCTTGGGTAAGCCCCAAGTGCTCTACAAGCATAAACATAACGTTTTGAGTATTTTTAGAGTCAGAAAGAAGGCAGGATATTGCTCAAGGTTTAAATATCTTCCTCCAAGCCCAGGGGCGGAGGAAATGCAGTGTGGTACCAGACCTAGTGAGTTACTCCCAAAACTGTTCCAAAGCCTTCAGATTCAGTAAAACCATCAGTACATCTTGACCCAAATATCCCTCTCTTATGATCTGCATTTAAAAGAAAATTGAATGGCCTATCGCTGGATTTATTAATGCTTAAATCATTAGTATCCTGGCTCCAGAATGCTCCTGGGTTGCCAGAGGGACATCGGAGCTTTCATATGCTTGGAAGTTGCCCTTCACTTGGGGTGAAATAATCTAAGCATAAAATGGTTTGGATTTGGTTTGAAGAGTTGAATGCCTGAGTTTCTCTTCAAATATGATCATTTTGGACTCAAGGTAAAAAAAAAAAACAAAAAACAACTTATTGGCTCTGTACTAGGTGCTAGGCTCTGTGCTAAGTACTCTGCATGCATGATTTAACATAATCCTTACAACAACCCAATGTGGGAAGTTCTATTAATATTCCTATTTAAGGATGTCAAAAGCAGGACACCATTCAAGTATCATGGAAAAGATTCTGACTGATTTTTCTCTTGGCTTCTGTCTTTGAATTTTTGAACTCTGAGGGGAAAAAAAAAAGAAAAGAAAAAAAAGAGAAGAATCTGATGGCTGAAGAGGACCAAAACAGTCATCTAGTATTACATGTCCCCAAATATGTCTCTTCTAGATTTAATAGGTGTTAGCATTTGGGCATCAAATCAGCTTAAGAAAAATACTAAGTAGAATTCCTTGCTGTAGGACTTTTCAGGGCCTTTGAAATGAATACTCACTGTGAGTCTATAAGAAAATGCACACAGAATTTTCCAAACTTATTTGGTGATGGGAGATTTTTTTCCCTATAGGATCCTAATATTCTTCAGAAAGCCATTTAGAGAGTGGCATATGTCACCATGTTGTTTTATGGAGGAAGACACCAAGGCTTGGTGAGTAGAAGTAACTTGCTTCAGGTCACAGTGTGTTAACAGTAGGGTCAAAGCAGGGACTCACGTCCTCAGTCCAGGCCTTAGCTATGTTCCAGATTCCACTACAACAAAGGAAGATGTAGCAAGAGGGCCAGTTGTGGGACCTCCACAGGTTCAAGCCACAAGGGCCACACATAGCATCACAGAACACAAATCACACATTTGAGACTGCAATGGTCACAGGTACTACAAGTCAGAAGAAAAGATTTTATTTCAATAATTCTTTTGTGCGTGAAGAGGTTATTTTACTAAAGTTCTCCACGGAAAGAGAGAGAGGGAAAGAGGGAGAAATGGGGAGGTTTATTGAACTAACTGGCTTACATAATTATAGAAGTTTGCAAGTCCAAAATTTCCAGGGCAGGCCAGCAGCCTGGAGACCTGGGGATGATGTTGAGCTTGAGTTTGAAGGTGGAACTTCCTCTACCCCAGGGACTTAGTCTTTTTCCCTTAAGGCCTTCAACTGACTGAATGAGGCCCACTCAAAACATGGAAGTAATCTGTTTCACTCAAACTCTGCAGAGCTAAATGCTAACATCATCTTTAAAAATACCTTCACAGTGACATTTACACTGGTTGGTGATGGAGCAAATATCTGGGTACCATGGCCCAGCCAAGCTGACACATAAAATTAATCATCACGGTGCCAATGCTCCTTCCTGTTCTTAAAATCAGGTGACCTCTCTGTACATCATCCTCACCTAGAGATCACCCACTGTTCTGGGTGTCAAGCTGTGCCTGCCGTGGACTCAGTGGTACCACAGAGGTGCCTTGTGGGTTTTCTCATTAGTGGATGAAGCTAGAAGCAGAACCCAGAGGAAGCCAGAGCTGGGGATTTTCAAGGACTCCACTAGGCTGCCTTCCCCCAACCAGAACAATTCCATTTTTATTTGTTACCTATTAGACTTCCATTTAAACCAGTACTCACGTCTGCTGGAAGCTCTCTCAGACTATCCCAGCATACAAGCTCCTCCTCCAGGCCCTTCCTACTCTAAGTGGATTCTAAAGACCAGCATCATCAGCACACACAGGACCTTATTAGAAATGCAGAATCGCAGGCTCCACCCAGACCTAATGAACCAGAACCTGCATTTTATTTTTTATTTATTTTTTATTTTTTATTTTTTAAATTAAATCTTTATTGTTCAGATTATTACATTTGTTCCTCTTTTTCCCCCCATAACTCCCCTCCTCCCAGTTACCACCCCACCCTCTGCCCTCACTCCCCACCCACTGTCCTCATCCATAGGTGCACGATATTTGTCCAGTCTCTTCCCACATCCCCCACACCCCTTTCCCCCACAAGAATAGTCAGTCCATTCCCTTTCTATGCCCCTGATTCTATCATAATCACCAGTTCATTCTGTTCATCAGATTATTTATTCACTTGATTCTTAGATTCACTTGTTGATAGATGCGTATTTGTTGTTCATAATTTATATCTTTACCTTTTTCTTCTTCTTCCTCTTCTTAAAGGATACCTTTCAGCATTTCATATAATACTGGTTTGGTGGTGATGAACTCCTTTAGCTTTTCCTTATCTGTGAAGCTTTTTATCTGACCTTCAATTCTGAATGATAGCTTGCTGGATAAAGTAATCTTGGTTGTAGGTTCTTGGTATTCATCACTTTGAATATTTCTTGCCACTCCCTTCTGGCCTGCAAAGTTTCTGTTGAGAAATCAGCTGACAGTTGTATGGGTATTCCCTTGTAGGTAACTGAGTTTCTCTTGCTGCTTTTAAGATTCTCTTTGTCTTTTGCTCTTGGCATTTTAATTATGATGTGTCTTGGTGTGGTCCTCTTTGGATTCCTTTTGTTTGGGGTTCTCTGCGCTTCCTGGACTTGTAAGTCTATTTCTTTGACCAGGGATGGGAAGTTTTCTGTCATTATTTCTTCAAATAGGTTTTCAATATCTTGCTCTCTCTCATCTTCTGGAACCCCTATAATTCTGATGTTGGTATGCTTGAAGCTGTCCCAGAGGCTCCTTACACTATTTTCGTATTCTTTTTTCATTTTGCTTTTCTGGTTGGGTGTTTTTTGCTTCTTCGCATTTCAAATCTTTGACTTGATTCTTGCACTCCTCTGGTCTGCTGTTGGGAGTCTGTATAATATTCTTTATTTCAGTCAGTGTATGCTTAATTTCTAGTTGGTCCTTTATCACAACATTGAGGGTCTCATTAGATTTCTTGAGGATCTCACTATATTTATTGGCAGTCTCACCAGTCTTTTCGAGGGCCTTACTAAATTTATCGGTGGCTTCTAGACAGTTCTTGAGAGACCTTAAAAGTGTGGTTTTGAACTCTATATCCAGCATTTTGCTTTCCTCCATTTCTGTCATTTGTGTCCTGTTTCTTTGTCTCCGCATTTTTTATGCTTTCTTGGTGCACCCCCTAGTGGTCTTTGTATGCAGTCTTGTTGTATTTAAGCCTTGATTGTTGTAGGTAACACTGGGGGGGGGGGGGATTTGACCTCCAGGCCAACTGGCTGTGTCCAGAACCTGCATTTTAACACAATCCCTCCATGACGTGTAAGCATAGTAAAGACTGAGGAGACCGGCATGGCACCTCACTCATAGTAGACAGTTGAGAATTAATTTTTTCCTTAATGATGGCCTGACTTAGGACACTGAGGCCCAGAGGGGAGAAAGGTGACACAATTAGGGGAGTGTTGGTATCAGAACATAGGATTCTCTGAGTATGTGTTTTTTGTGTGGCAATATGACTTTTCCATGGAGAGCCCAAGTCATTGCTAAAAACTGTCAAGTCTCTAGTCTGAGCACTTCAGAAACCAAGATGTTGCAATGGATGCATCCAAGTTCTTTGTGTTTATGGGAAAACTCCCATAAGGAGATCTGTCCAGAAAAACAAACAAACAAACAAACAAAAACCCCACAAAAAAAACAAAACAAAACAAAAAAAAACCTCACTTGGCAAGAGTCAGCAGGGTCCCCTGAGAGGCCCCTTGGTATGGAAAAAAAATGAACTACATCTGTACTTGCAGGTACATTTCAACAAATAAAAAATTCCCGTCTCTGAAACCATGGATCCATCTGAACTGCCTTTTCCACAAGGATGGGAGACATTCTGAACTGATGATCTGCTGAGGAGTTAATTTGCTGTTGTGCTAAACTGCTAGCACTGCGGCTGTCATCGGGGAGAGAAAGAAGCAAGTGGAGAAATCTTTGATCCTCAGTACAGCCAACTTCTTCCGGAAACTTGAATGGGAGATCAAACATGAACAGCGGTGCAGGCTCTGGGCTCTGTCCAGGGCTATAGGAATCCAATACTCCAATAATCATCCAGCTTTGACAGAAGTCAACCCAGGAAGCTTGCCAGGGAAAAGGCTTGACTAAGAAGAAGACTGAAGCCATGACAAATGAGGGAGAGGAGGAGGGGGCTGCAAACATCCTTGGGCTGTCTTCATTGGAACATCCCTCCTGCACATTTCTCTCCTCGCACAGCCAGGCTTGCTCACAAAACTCCAAAGGAGCAAAGATGAAGTTGAGTAACCATCTGCATTTCTAAACTCAGCTAAAAATTCAAGGGCCTGGTCTTGGTTTTCGCATGTGAAGGATTCACACAATCTTAGCCCAGGAAATGGACTTCCTGTCCAAATAGCACTATGGGCCACGGCTCAGGCCAACTTCTGTCTAGATTACGTGTGATAATCACCATAAGGGCCCTCATATAGGTATAGCACCTTGTAGTTTACAAAGCTCTTCTACACTTGTCATCTCATTTGTCCTGCGGTGTGTGGGGTTGGGCTGGGATGGTGTCTGTGTGCTCCCAGAGCTCAGGATTGATTGCAGGCTGCCTTTTCATCACCTTTTCACTCCAAGAATCCTAGTCCTAAGTGATATGCAGAACAACTTGATCAAAGTCCAGCAACTCCCACAAGTGTGGTCATTTATAGCTATTACCAATGCAAAATCTCAGTACAGTCACTGGAATGGAGCCAACCACACTAATATATGCCAGGATGTATGGCAAAGAGGCAGAATAGTATCTCTTATAACTGTCTGAGCATCCAGACTGATATCATCTTACCTTGACACACCCACACTCAGACCCATTACACAGACCAGATACTAAGTAAATGTTGTCTACATAATCTTGCCCGGTATTTTAGAAGCGGTAGTCTGAAGTGTTAGTAAATCTCACTGTCATCTGTTTGGAATAGCAAAAGAGGTCAGGGATAGAAAAGCTCTCTTTGTGCACCCAGATGGATGTCTCAGAACTAAGGAGGAGGGTGCATGCTCTCTGTTTTGTCTCTCACTGCCTGACCCAACAGATAGTGACTCTGAGGGTGCATTCAGATGCAGACAGAACTGACGGCAGTGACCTGTATGTTCATTTTATGAAACCTTGGGGAAAGTTTACTTTTCTGAGTCAGGTCTGAACTGGGGCTTAATCTGAGTCCCATGGCAAGAACCTCCTGAGATTCCATTTGTCAACATTCTACTTTAACTTTCTCCAGGGACTTAGAGCCATAACTACTGATGAGATGATCTTTGTATGCTTGCCTGAAATTATTATAATTATTGTTTGCAGGGGTGCCCATTTTTATAGCAGTCTGGCATCTTATATTTATTGAGCACCTGCTATGTACCAGGCGTTGTGCTAGACATGTTATATACACGCTTTCATTCACTTATGCACATATTAACCTGTGAGGGAACCATTGTTTCTCCCATTTTCCAAGTGAAACTCAAGAAGTTCTCCTAGCTCACAGCCATGCAGCCAGTACAAAGCAGGTCTGCAATTCAGAACCAAACCTGTCTGCTTTCACTTGGACCCCCCACCATCAGGTCTGCTCCTGTAACTGGTTTTCTCTGGCTTTCCAGAGTCTTAGGCTGGTTGTTTGATACCAGTAGATACAAAGAATGGAAATGTTTAACTTTAAAAATGTAAAAATTATGATTATTAATTTCTCTCTGCACCTCAGGCATTACCTACCTTTTAAACAAATATCCAAAATGGGACTTGAAGGGCCAGACGAGAGCTCTGAATGGAAATCCTGTATTGGTCACATACAAGCCATGTGACTTTGGCCAACCTGTCTGGGCCTGAACTTTCCTATCTACTGAATGAAAGGCAAAATCTCAGAAGGTTCTTAATTATTTTAAATGAGAAAATGTCTCTGGCACATTGGGAAGCTAGAAATAGAATTTCCCTTCCCTTTTTCAAAATCAGGAGTGAGTCTGGTTTGCGCCATGGCTCTTTGACCGTCTAAATGTAGTACCTTCACAATCTCCACCTTGTAAAATGGGACAATAATAGTATTGACCTTATGGGGTTGATGGATCTTTGAATTAATAAGTATAGATTATTCATAAATGTGAAATGTCTAGAAGAGTACCTGGAACATAAGTTCTATGAGAGTTAGCTATTTTTAAGGTTTCCTTCCGTCCTGACTCCCTCCCTCCCTATGGACAGGAGATCTCTTCCTGGTGACACAATCCATTTGGAATTATCAGTTTTCGGACCATTGATCTCCCCTCAGCATCAAATGAGTTAAGATCCTTTCAAAACCAGATGCCTGAGCCATGTGCCGCACCCTCTCTGTAGAGGCTAAGGCCTTGATCATTTCTTAATGTAACTACTTCAGGAAATTTGTCGCGCTAATAATGTTAATATGCCTTATTTTTACAGAGCTCGTGCCCTGAGCTCTCAATCACTTCAAAACACAGTGATTGAAATGTTTCAAAAGTCTTTGATTTGGAAGTTGTTATGGAGAACACTAGTCAAGTATAAATATGGCAGAGTGATTTAAGGCAGTTGGAGCAATCCAAATGTTGAAGCTCGAGTCAAATAATGATCAATCTTTCTGCTCTGCATTTTCAACACCCCCCTTCATTTGAAGGAGTGGCCCTTGCTGAGGCCTGGAGCACACTGCTGAGGCTGCTGAGTGCCTCTCTGTCCCCTACCCAGTGTCTTGTTGCCATAATCACGTATTAAATCCTTAATGGCATGTGGTGCTCTTCATATCAGACTCAGGTCATACAGAGAACTGGCAACCTGGAGTCAAAGCTCAGCCTCTGTCTGCACCAATCCAGACAAACTCTTCCCAAGCCATGGCTCTGAGAGTGTGCTGCTAAGGGGACAGTGCCCTCTGATGGCCTCACACCAGTCAGCTCAGATGCCCACACAAAGGTGGTGGCCGAGCATCTGCCTTGAAGTCCTGGTGTCCAGAAGGATCATCTATGCTATTCCCAGGACACCTTTTGTGCACCACTTCTCATCCTCTCCACCTCTTCTCTTACTCCAGCCGCACCCACATCCCCTGGTTCTGCTTGGATCACAGCAGATCCTCACATGGGTTTCCTGCTTTCTCTGCCTATGTGCACATCTCAGACCTCCTATCTCTTGCCCTGAGTCTTCTCTGGCACAAAGGTGAGAGGCAACCATGCAACCTTCTAGCCATATGCATGTGCAACTGGAAGTGCAGGCAAGAAAATGACTGAAGGACCACCCTCGAGTAATGGAAGAGAGAAGTGTATGCTCTCCCTTCATACTTCGAGTTCTCACTCCCAAGGCACATTTCCTGAGGCTCCTCTGAAGCCCTGGAGGGATCGCCTCAGTCGTGGGTAGCCGTGGCCAGTTCCTGAGCACATCCCCTGTTGCCTTTTTCTCCGATGCTGTCTCACTCCTGCAGACCTCTCTTCAGCGCCCTTCCTGCTCAGATAAACTCCCTGCACACAACTGCCTCGGCCTCAGTCTCTGCTTCCAGGGGAACTCAGAATTACCCTAACTGGGAGGAACATGCTCAGGAAAATCCAGCTCTCAAAAAAAAAATGGACTTGGGAGAACCAGAACATGTGGATTCCTGGGAACAAAGGAGCGTAGCCAGAGACATTTCAGGCGGAGGACGAGGTGACCCAGTTGCCTGAGCACAGAATGACCAGGGGCAGAGCTACCTCAGCACGAAGGGTCTGCTCGACACAATGTCGCTGAGCGCCAGGGAGCCAGTGGACAGGATGACTGCAGTGAAATTAGTTCTGATTGAGTTATCACAGCACAGAGGCCCGGGGCCTGAGCGGAGTAAGACTAATACACACAATCACTTTGGATGGAAGCTTCAAGGAGAGCAGGTGTCTTCATAAATGTTCCAAGACCTACAGTTTCCTCAGCACGGAGGGAGAGGCCCAAGGTATTCAGAGTGGAGACTGGCCAGTCTCGTCCCTACCTCCCCTGGTGCCTCCACACACAAATGGCCCCGTTGCTCCAACTCTTACTGTGGTGCCCACATGAGGGAGAGCTTGGGGTTTGGGTTTAGACGAGCTGAGTTCAATGTACTCTACCCCTGTACTGCTTGTGTGATGAGCAACTTATAGACTGTGTGGGAAATACTGGCCTCTTATAAATGGGGAGGAATATAACAGGGGAGAGTGGGTATCACGGGCCTCTGTAAAATTAGAAAGTATTATATACTTAATGTTGACATTACCATCCCATAGCAAATGGGTGTTTCACTCAGGCCAGCAAGAATGTAAATTGTATCCTTACTATCATTGTGATACTTACTAAATAAAATTTTCAAAGTTCTAGTTTACTGAGTATTTTCACATCTTCAAACCTGTTGTGTCACTTGGTCCTGCCAGAGACACACCTGGCAGGTTGGATCATTACCCCTCATTCTAGGGAGGAGGAGACAGCTACTCAGAAAAGGTAGCTTCCTCCAGACAGACAGGGAGTGGCAGATCTGGGGCTCAAAGCAGGACTTTGGGGCCCCTATCCTTTTCTGTGTTCCTACCCCAACATGCCAGGGTGGACTCTTGGGCACGATGGCCCCATGCTCTGCAGCTTTAATTGGAAGGATGTCGGAAGATGATAAGCCAGCTGAGAACACTGGGTTGATAGTGCTCTCTCTCCCTCTTGCTCAGGGCCTTTTCCTGGGCTGTGCTCACACCATGCTGTTGCACAGACAAGCATCTCAGGCTGTATTTAAGTAATAAGACATGACAGGCCATGTATTTCTGAGACATTATTACATGCCTGGGGTGGTGGTAGGAGGCGGAGGCGGAGGCAATTTCTTGGAGCGTCGCTTTGGCTATTATAAAATACCATGTATAAAGCAAGATGGAGTGGAGGCTAGTCAAAGAGGCAGGCACCCACTTAGAAGGCAGTGATGGCATGGTTGTGACATCACCACCAGTTGATCCTGTAGCTCCTCCGTCTTGCCAAATCCCCAAGTGATTTGATCATTGGAGACCTCAGAAGCATTCAGGTTCAAAGTCATCCTCGGGGTGCTGAAATTGTCAGGGTGGATGAAGCTGGAGGGTCAGTCATCCCCTTGTGTCCATCACAGCCAGTATGATGTGTAATAAAGGTGAACCTGGACTTGGAGGATCTGGAAGACACTGCCTCCCAGCACAGCCATACTTGCCATTGTGCAATCACTGGATTTGCACGTCTCAACGTCTTGCAGTTGTGGTTTTACACTGATTTGAGGGAGGGGGCTGTACTCTCTGTCAGGTTAAATGAGTAGCAGGCACAAAAGATGGCTGCCGAGCTGATCAGAAACAGACGCTGGGCTAATCTGCAGCTGGATCCCTGAGCTCTGATGCTGCAGCCAAGGTTAGGCAAACCCAGGCCGCACGCCTGGTCTCTGCTGCGTGTTCTCCTGTACGACTTCCAGGCTGTGATGAGGAACAGTAATATTTTCCAGAGGCTTTGCCCTCAGGGAACTGATAATCAGGAAGAAGGTATAAAACAAATACACTCAGATAAATCCAATATGGGGCCGATAAAAAGAAATGCTACAATCAAGTCGTATTCAGCTGTATCCTCCTGTGTGGCAGCCAGTTGGGGGTAATAGTTTCTCAGTCAATGCTTGTTGAATGGATGAAAGCATCTGAAGAATACAATGTGCTGGAGGAGTCCATGTTCTTTATGCCTGTAAGTGGAATGAAAGGAAAGTGGGTCTGGCATTCCTTACCTTTCTTGCATGGCTAGAGTGTGAATTAAAGTATGAAAATATTATTGTAAGCTCTAAAGCACTAGCTAGTGATTTGTAATCAAGGATATGATCACACATCTGGCCAGCAGTAACTGGGATGACTCAAAGAGAAGAGTTCTTGAAGGTTTGGGAGGTTCATAAACATTTATAGCCCCTTTTCCTTCCTCCAAGGCTCCACTGTCAGTGACTTGGACTAGAGCCAACTTGCAAAGAGGTTTCATCGATCGGTCTGTTGGTAATGTCTGCCATGTATACTCAGTTGGGTAGGCTTATGAGATTTCATCTGGACTCAGTGAAAGAGAGCCATGGTCAATTAATGATGTCTGCCATGGTCCTGGGTTGGAGAATGGCAGCATGTATGGCATTTATTTTGAAATTCTTTGCCTAGACTCTCATTTTCTCATTCAGTGCAACAGCTTTCTGACTGGTCTCCATCTTCTGTTGTCATCCAACGTCGTTCCTTGTTTCTGCCACTAAAGTTGTCTTTTTCCGAAACATAAATCTAGCCACAACATTCTGCTCTGAAGTCATTTAAGGATTTTCTACTTGTTCTCAGAGTGTAGCCAAACTCCTCAGCAAGGCTACAAAGCCATCAGTGACTTGATCCCTCCCCTGGCCCAACACCCACAACCTTACCTCCAGCCACACCAATAGCGCATAGCCAGCTTCCTGCCAAATGCACCACACCCAATTCACTGCCTAAAATCTTCTACTCATCATGCATTCATTGTCATATCTGTGAACTCTTCCCTCACCACCTTCAAGTAGAACTGATCTCTTCTTTATCTCCACAGCACCCTATATAGATGTTTATAACAGCACTTTTCCTATATAAAAAGTATTTATCTGCTTATGGACTGTAAACGTTGTATGCAGGAGACCATGCCTTATATTTATATCTTTGTATTTATCCTGGGCTCTGTGTTTGGGATAAAATGCATACTCAGTAAATAGTGGAAGAGGAAATAAATGAGATGTAGAATGTACTAAATCGACCAGACATATGCACAGCCCTTTCTAATGGGCTCCTTCCTCAGAAGTGACCATTCTTGGATCTGGTTAGATGTAGGGAGGGTACCGACCTAAGAGAGCCATTCTTTAATCGGGGTGGAACCTTGTGAACTGCCTCCATGGGATGTTGGTGTTGCTGGTCTGAAGACCTCACTGTGAGTAGCAAGGTTCTTTGTGATACCAGAGGGGAGAAGCAGAGCTCACTGGAAGAAGTTAAAGGACAAGAATTACTAGTCAAAGAACTTTCTACCAGCTCAGAGCTCTGTGGAATGGAATGTGATGCTTTAATATCATGGGAGACGGAGCAGGTTAGGCCACGATTTAGCAGATGCATGTTACAGAAAACATTTCTGCTCTGTCTGGAAGGTAGAGAGCCAACATCAATTTAAACTTTTCTGTTGATGTAACTCCAAAAGATTTTAACAACTGTGTTCCTACCTGACAATTTTCAGGTTGACATCTAAAATTTTACATCATGTATTTAAATATATTTCTTAATAGGAGATAAAAACTTTAAATGCTTTATTAAATAAAACAAAACAAAGATGAACTAATTTAAATAAATACTTTATTTGATTTAGCATACAAGTTCCAGAGAGCAAGTTCCAAATATTTTGTCTGTTTTGTTCACTGATGTGTACCCAATATGTTGTAGGTACTTAATCGATGATTGATGAATGAATGAAGGCTCAACAAATCTTAAAGCAAACACATGAAACTTTTATCTATGAGCCTAACCTATTACATCTCAAAAAATTTGGTACCCCCCAAAAATATTCCAGTTAGATTTTTTAAATGATTAAACAAAAAGTATTCTAAATTCTCCCCGGCCAGTGTGGCTCAGTTGGTTGGAGTGTCATCTCATGCACCGAAAGGTCTCAGGTTCAATTCCTGGTCACGGCACATGCCAGGGTTGCACATGCCAGGGTTGCGAGTTCAATTTCCACTCCATTACTGGTTGGAGTGCGTATGGGAGCCAACTGATCAATATTTCTCTCTCACATTAATGTTTCTCTCTCTTTCTCTCCCTTTCTTTTCCTCTCTGGATAGAATTAAAAAAAAAAAAAAGTGTTCTAAATTCAGTGCTTCCCGACCTTGGTAAAAAAATAAATTAAAAAAAAAATTTAAAAAGGTTTAATGCTAAGTTTTACCCTTAATAGAATTATGATCAAGATAGGAAAAAGATAAAAAGCTCTATAAAGGATAGGACCCCTTGGTTACATTTTTTAAAAATAAAAGCTTTTATTAAAACATCCTTAGATGTCCTAGGGCTGCCTCTCTGCTCAGTGTTTGCTTCTGAATCCCCAGCACCTTGTCCCATCTCCCTGTCAAAACATCGCCAGGATCTGGGTTAGGACTGCAAACACGATGACAACATCTCTGCAATACTTACCCTACCTATTTTCATGCTCTTCGGATGCCACACTCTGCCACCACATGGAATTTCCTCTACTGCCCACTCTAACCCCCATGGGCAGCCAGTCCCAGGCCTCATGCCAGCCAGCACTATTCCACTAGCGTGGGCAGCATCTGCCTGGTGGCTGAGGTCAGCATGGGGCCACATTGTTCAACCCTTTGACCACAGAGATGTCACTGCCATATGACATCTCTTAAGCTACGAAGCATTCCACTCTCGCCTTTGGAGTTCTCTCTCCTTGCCACACTGGCTTTTGGAACTCTGACCCTTGGGCCAATAGCTGGAATCTTCCTGAGTGACCCTGTTTCTGTGCCCAGCCAGGACTTCAGAATTTCTTCTCCTCCCCCCCCGCCCCCCATCCTAACTCAGACTCCAGACTTTGTCCTCTCCCTCCCCAGCCTTCCCAGAGCCAGGGTTCCAGAAAGACATCAGGAGTCACCTGCCCCAGGCCTCCTTCCAGCCCATTTTAGTGTAAAAGGGGAGGCACAGCCAAGCCGTTTCTGCTTTCTTTTAATCTATTTTTACTAGAGGCCTGGTGCATGAATTCGTCTACAGGTGGGGTCTCTCAGGGTGGCCTGTGGAGATTGGGCCCCAGCTCATGCCCCCAGCCTCGCAGCCCCACAGCCCTGCAGCCCTGCCTGGCACCCTGCCATGGCCTGGCGCTACCCCCTCACCTGCTTCACCATCCCGCCTGCAGGGCAATTGATCAGGGCAAGGCCCTGTGCCCGGCTCCCTCAGCACCTGGGAGCCAGGAAGCGCCCCCCACACTCACCGCCACCGCTACCACTGGTCACCATCTGTGGGGCAATTGGGCCCCCACTCACACTCGCCTTGGCCTGGCACCGCCCACTCACCTGCTCCACCATCCTGCCGCAGTCCCACACTCATCAGGGCCCATCCGGGCCAGCAAAGCCTCCACTGCCGCCTGCTGCCAGTGCTGCATGGCCAATGCCCACCATGTTCCACGCCATCCCCTAGTGGTCAGCTCACATCATAGTGAGAGGTCAACCTCCTGGTTGAACGACTGCCCAAGGGGACAATTGCATATTAGGCTTTTATTGTATAGGTTTGATTTCAGAGAGGTAGGGAGACAGAGAGGGAGGGAGAGATACATCAATGATGAGAAAGAATTATTGGTCAGCTGCTTCCTACACACCAGCTATTAGCAATTGAGCCTGCAACCCGGGCACGTGCCCTGACCAGGAATCCAACTGTGACCTCAACCACTGAGCCACCGGGCCGGGCCATTTTTTCCTTTCTTTTCCTTGTTTATGGCCATCTCTCTAAGCATGGGTTAGACCAGTAATCTAAGACTTTACTACAGTGTTGCTCTGACCCAAAGAGGGAAATGGGACTGAGAAGGAATGCTGGCCAAACCAAAAATATTTTTGTGCCTTTTTTGAGACTCACCATAACTCATCTGTCTGAAGGGAAGTGGTGATGTTCCAGTGTCTGTTTGATAAGCACATCAGACAAGCCCACGGACCATGGGAACCAGGAGAAAATGGCACTGCGGGTTACATGGGCCTCGGACGCATTCCCGAGCAGAACAAGTGTTACTGTGGGTGACACAGACCAGAGCTCAAAGCAGATGCTGGTTTGTCCTGTTCTCAGAGGAAACGCTGGCTGGAAACCGAGCTCTGAGACAGGGTCAAAAGCAGCAATGCTCTTTCTGGCCGGCAGCCCTCGTCCACGGAATTGCACTGGGAGAAGACAGAACCCAGGAAAAGCTATGCAACTGTCTTTAAAATTAATCATGACTGATACTCGTCCAAGGGAGTGAATGGATCCAGGACAGGGAGAGAGATGTCTGATCAGAAGGCTAAGTAGGATATTTCCCAAACTTGCTTTCTGTCCCATTAAAAGCTCATCAGGACAAATCCTTTGGGAGACCTAACACGGTCCCTCTGGAAGCATTTGAAAAAGCAGATTATCTGGGCAAGAAAGAGGATGTCAATTTAGATGTTCTCCACTGGATGGTGATAGTAGCAAGAACAGGGCAAACAGAATCATCAAAGCTGATAAAAACCTTGGAAATGATCAAATCTGGGTTTTGTAGAGAAGGAAAGCAGGGTTCAGCGGGGAGTGAGGACATATCCAAGGTCACACAGTCACAGGAGGAAGGAGAGACAGGACACTCAGGTCTGCAGACACCCGGCCCAGGCCTGTTTTCCTTTGCACTGAGCCTTGAAGGACAGCCTAGGAATTGGCCAGGACGCTGTTTCCCTTTTCTGCTGCTCTGGGGCTGGGGAGAAATGGGCCAGGTCCTAAATGCAGCTCTCTGGGAAGTCTCCAGCAGGTTGTCAAGTGCTCCTGCCAGTGCTGAGCTGGCAAAGGAGGGTGGGGAGAAGTGCTTAGAAATCCTGAGCCCTGAAAGGTGGCCTGTAATTGTAAAATTCCATTTCCTTTCAATTAGCAGCTGATTGCCTTTGATGAGCTGCAACATTGTTTCCTCCGTGTAGATTAGGAGTCAGAGCAGTCAATGAGCTGTGAAATTCTCTCCCTGCTGAAACAATAGACAGTGATTAAAGCGCAGCTAATCCGATCATTATAGCCAGAGCCCACTGATCATTAGCTGCTAACCAGATCCCAGAGAGCAGCTCCAGCCCAGCCAAGGCGGGCTGCATGCAGCAGGTAAATGCTGCCAATACGCCAGCCTCCCTCCTCTCCATGCCCAGAAGTCCCTGGTGGACCCCAGGCTTGGGGGTGGAAACCAGGATGCCACAGTGGAGGTGGGGAATGAGCCTGCCAAGGACAGCTGGGTGTGAGGGAGAGAGCTAGGACTTTGGAGGCAGATGTAACAGATCTGGATCAAATCCTAACCACCCCCTCCCCCCACTCCCTAGGTGGTTGGTTAACCTCTGAGCCTTAGATACGTTATTTCCCAAATCCTTAATAATACCTTCCTCCTGTGGTTGTTCTGAGGATTAATATCACAGCCTAGGAAGATCCCTGGCATCATGCTAAACGTCAGTCATAACACTAACTAACATTTTGAGTGTTTGCTACGTGCGCAGCAGTGTTCTACGGGCTTTACATGGATTAACTTGTCTAATCTTCATAACAGCCCTGATAAAATAGATGCTATTATTATCCCTATTTTTTCAATGAGGAGCACAGAAGTTCAGTAATGTCCTGGAAAACTCTTAGCCATAAGTGACAGAACTGGGATTGGAACCAGGCAAGCCAGCTCAGAGGCCCTGTGGTTCATCTCCCCTCTCTCTCGCCCCCACCCCCCTCCCCCATCCCCCCTTCCCTCACCACTTTGCTGAAATGTTACCATTCATTGTCTCCCTTTTTGAGGCCTGTACAGTATTTTCCAACTTTGCTGTAAAAGGGCTGAAAATGCAGATCATCAGGCCAAAGCCCCAGAGATTCAGATTCAGCAGGGTAGGGATGAGATGCAGGAACAGGGGTGTTTATTAAGCACCACATGCGATGCAGGTGCCCGGGCCCAGAACCTACCTGGAGAAATGCTCTAGGTTCTGGGGAGCAGAGGTGTGGCGGGTCAGGGCCTGCATCTCTCCCAGGGCTGCCTCCCATGCCCAATGAGGAGAGCACAATGGAACTTACAGAAGAGTGGAAGGAGGCAAAAAGAATAGATTCTGGGGCCACATATGTCAGGATTTGCAACTGTCCCTGCCCCTCCTGGAGGGGCCATGTAAAGCATCCAACACGGACGACCTTTGAGAGCAAAATGGGGACTTTTATCATGATTCCCAGGTTTCAGGCACAGGCTGGGACTGGCCCAGGCAGAGGGCACGGGGCAGTTGATGCTGTTGGTGCCCTGCCCACTCCCCTTGGTTCTCACTGCTGGCCTGGGCTCTGCTGTGGCAAGCAGCCGTGGAGCAGGACTAGCCCGAGCTCGGAACTGCCGGAAGCCGGTCCATCCTTGCTGCTTGACACAGTCGCTGCAGGAAAGAAACATCTGCACAGCATATGTTTCAAGGTACCTGGCGTATATAGCATACTGTTCTTAATATGTTTGCTCCCCTTAGCGCTGTGTGTTTTAACCAAGGTCACCTCTCCGAGAAAGGTTGTTTCCCCAGGTAGGGATTTTTTCCCTGAAGTCAGGGAGGGGAAAAAACTCCTTAACTAAGTGCCAGACGGGTAGTTAATCACTTTAACTACAAACAATCATGCTTAAGCTACATAATCTTTACTCCCTGGAATGGAGATAAGAAATGCCCTAACCTTTGTAATAGAGATTGATAGGATTGAACCAACTGGTATAAATACAGATGTAACAAGACAGTGACACACAGAACTTAGAAGACAGAACTTAGAAGACAGAACTTACACACAGAACCAAGAGACTCAGAACCTACACACAGAACCTAGACAGAACTTCGCTGGAGATCCTAACCAGAACTTCGCTGGAGAGCCTGACCAGAACTTGGCTAGAGATCCTGGCTAGGCTGCTGATCAACTGAACGCTGTCTCCGTGTCATTCCTTCTTCGCCGACTCCGTCCACACCTTTGGGGACCACTGGACCTGCTGGGGCAGGACCCCGGCAGGGACAAGCAGGAAGGGTGGAGTTAATGTCCCTGAAATCTATCAATAAATGCCCTACGCCCTTGCCCCTTCGCTGGAATAATCACTAAAAATGTTCGGCTCCATCTCCTAGAGTTCCTCAGCAGGGCCAAGCTCCTTGCTCACCGTAACATGTAACTCAGCTTTGGTCTTCTCTCCTTCCCCTGTTTTATGTTTCACGTCTTTGCTGGTTGTTTCCTGGAATCGCCTCCCAGATGAATTGCTTACCCCCATATTCTTTCCCTAGGATGATCTTCTGAGCTCAGAAGAGTCCTATTTCCACCGACTCCCTGTGCAGCCGTGGGCAGGTAGTTACATTTCCGTGTCCTGAAGAATGAACTGGAAATGATGATAGTTAACCCATGGAAAGCACAGGACTTAGTGAGCACTCAACAAGTGTGCAATTCCACTATTATTGTCATGGTAAAGTGTGCGCATATTGGTCATTGCTCTGATTCACATCTGGAAGCTTCCCTTCTCTCTTGTGCTGTTGCTGCGGCCCTTGTCTCTGCCCCCGACTGTTGCAAGGCCCTCCCACAGGGATACCAGCGCCTCTTACCTTCAAGGTGGCCTTCTGACTGCAGCCAGGATGCTGTTCCCACATTTCACCACTCCCTGCTATATACAGGCAGAGTACAAGGCTCTGAGACATTGTAATATATATAGTTTTAAATCTGTTTGGAGAAATGGCTCAGAATGGCCACTTCTGAAGGAGAGCACGTATTTATTTACGTGCAGGAACCTAGCACTTATGTTGAAGATCCACACACATTTCTAAAGTCCCAAGTTGGTCCTTGCTCCCTCTTCCAAATACTTTCCATTGCTGTTCCTGAACAAGGTCCAAATATAGCCTTCAAGGTCCTGTGCTGACCTCTCAGCCGCCCAACAGGTCTGCTGGCACCACTTGTGCTCCGAGGCCTCTTTTGACCGAGAACACCCCCCTGCGAGGCTCCCCCCTCTTCCTGCTCTCCCTTTAAATGAAATCAAAATGAGGTGTGATCGCCCACTCCTTTTAATTTTTTGCCAAGCACAGTTGAGCAGCTGATTTCAGTCATTTCTACCTATGGTTTCCTCCTTAAAGCTAATTAGTTTCTTTTCAAGTAATTGCAAATAGTACATTTCCCAGGCCCTCGGAGTCAAGGCTGACAACTAGCGGGTTGGAGTGGGCTCTTATCAATAGCTCACAGAAATTAGACGTGCCAGCATCCCACTGGGGCCCCGAGGCTTGCTCTAAGTTGTTTAGAATAAATAGCTCGTGGAAGTCCCAGGGCTCTTTTGTGAATGGCGCCACTGATGTGGAAGCTCTGGGGTGTGGTGGGCAGTTGGGAGCTTCCATAAGCATCAGCCGAGATCAGCGCCACACACACACGCTCTGCTATGCTCCGGGGCCGTGCTCGATGCTGAGCGTGGTCCACGGGACGGGCTGGGGTGGCGAACAGTAACGTTTCCTGGAGGGGGAGGGACAGACAGGCTTCATGGAATAGTAATAATCTCCCTCACCAGTGAGTCTGACTGGCCAATCCCAGGACCCTGTCTCCCAGGAACCAAAGATGAGCTCATGCCTATAAAATTCTAGTTCAATCTTTGGGACATGATGAGTGCTCATTCTCAGATTTGCGGTTTTCCATGTTATTTTTCTCTGGTGTTATATTTTGAGGGATTATTATTATTATTATTATTATTAATTTATTCTTTCCCTTCCATTTTAACAGTATTGTTTTGGGCCTTGGATGAGAAGGGTGGAGTGATGGGGACTCCTTGGTCCCTAGCACTACTTGGTTTGGATACTCAGTTCATGCAGGCCTCTGTATCCCTGGATTAGGTTCCTATTGCTGTTGTAACAAGTTGCCACAAGCTCAGTGGCTAAACCAACACAAATGTGTTATTTGACAGTTCTGTACACCAACCCGACTCAGATCTCACCGGGATAAGACGAAGGTGATGGCAGGTACCTTCCCTCTTGGAGAAAATCTGCTTAGGAGAAAATCTATTTTCCTGTCTTTTCCAGAAGCTGCCCACTTCCCTTTCTCTAACTTCACAGCTGGCAACTTCAGGCCTAGTACATCTTATGCTGCCATCTCTCTTAAACAGCCCCATCTCCCTCCGACTGTCACTCCTGCTTCTTCCACTTTTAGGGACCTTTGTGGTTACACTGAGCACCTGGATGATCCAGGATGATCTCCCTCTCGCTGGTTAGGATGTGATTCCATCTGCACCCTTAATTCCCCTTGTTCCTTAGTAGGTAACAAAACAGATTCACAGGTTCTGGGATTAGGAGGTGGACATCTTGGGGGAGAGGGGTGTTGCATTATTCTGCCTACACAATCCTCATCCCATCTCTTGTCCTTGTCAGCAGCTATTCTAATGTATTTGATACCTGCCCTGAAATGCGTATGTTTCCTTGTAAACCTACCATTGGTGTGTACGTTCTCAATGGGTATATCTGGCATTGTCCTGTGTTCTGTCTATGGCATTGTTCTTACATTTTTCATTCGACACTGTATTTTTAAGGTCTTGCAGGTTGCCCTGGACACAGAGTTCGATGCTGGTAACAACTGCATATTAGTTTGCTTATCCACTCCTCCACGGATGCCGAGTCTATCTTTACTCCACTCTAAACAGCGCCATGACAAGCCTCCTTGTTCAGGGTGCCATGGACCCATTCAAGACTTTCTCAGGCCCTGACTGGTTTGGCTCAGTGGATAGAGCGTCGGCCTGCAGACTGAAGGTTCCCGGGTTCGATTCCGGTCAAGGGCATGTACCTTGGTTGTGGGCACTTCCCCAATAGGAGGTGTGCAGGAGGCAGTTGATTGATGTTTCTCTCTCATCGATGTTTCTAACTCTCTATCCCTCTCCCTTCCCCTTGGTAAAAAATCAATAAAATGTTTAAAAAAAAAAAAAAAGACTTTCTCAGGAAAACACACTAAGGCTAGGATTGCTGGGCCCAGGGCACGCGTCAGGTAACGTTTCGTTGCTCTCCTGGGGCTGTACTAGTTATCCCGGCTCTAGCACCGTTGTTGAACGTCTCTTCTCCAGGACAGGGAGGCAGTGTCTTCTCACGTGAAACCTCTCGCCCAGGAGCAGAGCCGAGAGCCCGCTCTGCATCTCTCAGATGTAAATTTCTGTTTCCTGCAAAGGTTTCAGGGTCGTTGAGTTGACTTTCCTCCAGCTACGTTTGAGCTCCCACCACTCACCTCTCCGGGTGTGAGGCACTGTGGGAGGCACTGGCTCCATCAGAGAGGCGCCTGCTCCGGCTCTGCATGTTCAGAGTTTCATTGCCATTCCTACCCTTGACGTTGCCCTTTTGGGTAAATGCAAAAGTATCTCCATATTTTAAAATAAAATCTGCTGCCCTTTCTCCCAAGTTCAGTTTCATTCCCTCAGGTGGTCACTCCATCCTATTTGTCCTTTATTTTCCCCACAGTGAGGTCTGGCTCATGGTAGGTGCTATTAACATCAGAACATACAGGAATGAAATGTGTAATTTCACCCTCTAATCATAGCCGCTCAGAACTACAAGGGAGATCTCATCCTGTTCAAGTCCCTGACCACCTACTGGAGGGAAAGGAAAGTGAGGCCCAGGGACAGGGTCTTACAGAGGTCAGCGCCAGGACTCAGACGCACTGAACTGACTTCCAGTCTGTCTTCTTTCCTTTCTTCTGCTGGATCCCTCTACAATCCAGTTCTAAAGATAGGCTGGTTCTTGAGGCTGGGAAAGCAACCAGCTAGCAGGGCATGGTGGCAAGAGCAGGAGCTCTGGAACCAGACAAATGTAGGTTCGAATCCCAGTTCTGGGATTTGTACAAACTATATTGTGAGGCACATTCCTTAACATCTCGGAGTCTCGGTGCCTTCACTTGTAATGCGGGGTGGTAACAGCTACCAGAGTTATTGTGAGAGAAAAACGAGTTAAGGTTTATAAAGCAGTCAGCACAGTGCCTGGCAGAGAGTCGGAACTAATTAAACGTAAACTCCATTCCCTTCTCTGCGGAACACCTTGGTGGCTGAAACACTCCTTTATGCATCCAGGAATTAACAGCACTGTTATGAGATTAATTCACAGCAATGCACATGAAAACAGTGATTCAGATCATGGCAAACAACTATAATTAAAGTATCTGGTATTGTTTGATTGCAGGGTTGGCTTCACTCACTTTAGCACTTTGTGGGCAGAGAGCAGGCAGCCTGGGGGCAAAGCGGCTTTGTTTTCTGGGAGGTTTCTGACCACTTCCCAGGGCTCTGCCTGGCCAGGATGATTCCTATGATTCTTGTTTTGCCCTGAAGAATCCTAACCTTAGTTGGGTGGAGTAGAGGGAGGGGCTCACATTCACTGAGCACCTTTTATGCATCAGGCCCTTCACACGCTCATTCTCACTTTTTTATCCCAGAAATTCTAAAAGATCAATACTCAAAGCTGCATCTGCAACCAACAGTGCTGAGGCACATAGGTCAACCCAATAAGTTGCTCCAAACCTCATTCCCAATAAGGGATGGAGCAAGGGTTTAACTCCAGTGGACTCCAAAGTCTGTGTTCAATTTATCACGCAGGCTGCCTCCTAGTTTGGGCACCAACTTTACAGCCAGGCAAGTAACAGATACTGCTTTTAAGTACTTCAAATGTTGCAGCCAAGACTGCTAGTCAACTACCCAATTCCATTCTCCCCTTCTTTACTACCAAAATTCCAAGTTCTTATTCTGAACAGCAATATGCCTAACCTCAAATCATTTCCCAGTTTTCTTTGCAACGAAGGAAGCCCAAAAGATGTGAGAAATTGTTGGTTGGAACTAGCAGGAAACTTCTTAAACAGTGAATGACCCATTTGAGAGACATGATCCCCTCTTCCCTTCTGCCTCCTGCGTAGGATATATAGTCTGAGAGCTGGTGCCTGGCAGTCTTGTGCACCATGAGGTTCATGAAGTGACCTTGAGAAAGAAAGGCAATTCCAAAGATGGTAGAACAGAAAGGTAGAGGGGTCCTGACAAGTATGGAGGTGCCCTGCCCTGCCAATACTGAAATGCTATTTTTTTTTTTCAGTTTCTTTTCAATGAAGGAGAAAAAAGCTTCTACTAATTTAAGTCACTTTCTTTTTTGTTAGTACAACTGGACATAAACTGACATACCCATAATATCATATTGATTCCTCCAACAGTTCTGTGAGGAAGGTATTATTTTTGTTTAGCTAAGTGAGGCACTAAAACACATAGAGGTTAAGCAACCTACCCTAGATCACTAAGTTAGAAGTAACAGAGAGTGATTTGAACCCACGCCAACTTCTCCAGCACTCATACTCTTAATAATCATATTAGTCTGCCTAGTTGGACTAGACATCAAAGACTCTTTTCTCCAAGCTGAATAACTTTCATGTCTCAGTGGAATTTTCCTTCAGAATCAAACTTTATTTCTGATGGCTTGAGCCCTATTTGCATCTGGCATGAGGTTAGTTTTTCACTTTGTAAGAAATAACATTCTAATGGGTTTTTAAGGGCCCAGAAGACTTATTAGCCATTCCCTGGCTGCCGCAGGACAAACTCATTAAAAACAGCTGAACAAGACCCACAGAATTTGAAGGGCAACAAGAAAATGAGGAAGATGCTCTGTGCATGAGGTTAGAGAATTTGCACAGTAAATCACAATGTCAGAGGGCCCACTCACCCAACTGCAATTGGGACTCCGTGTCCAGGACATTTAATCTGTTTGCATACCCAGATCCCCTTGCTTGGGAACGAGAATTGCAATCACATATTCATTAGACCAGAATTTCTTTCAATAAAACAATTTGGATATCCCTGGAGTCTTCTCTTAACGGGATTTTACCTTCGTGGAAAAGAGTTTGCTTAAGCAAATGAATGGAGCAAATAAAATTGGAGGAGAAATGTTTACTGAGCTAAAGAGAACAAATTATTTTGCGGCACCGGGAAAGTGCCCAATTACAGTGAAATATGGTTTATCCAGAGTTCCGTTGATTGGGACTTGCTATTAATTGGCATCTGTAAAATGGGGATAATCATTCTGACATTTCAGGATGGTGGTGAGGACTGCGTAAGGTACACCAGGCAGAGGTGATCTAGCTGATGGCTCTGAGGGCTGCCAGTCTGGTCTAGGCTCACCTGGACAGCTCTTATGCTGGTCGCAGTCTATGCAGTCAGGTAGGCGGCTGTGCTTCTAGCAATTACCTGTCTGTTAGTTGGAATGATGGTGGCAGCAGGGCTACGTGTCTCTCATCAGCAGGCAGGCTAGCCCAGGTTTGATTACACCAGGGCTGGCATGGGTTGCAAGAGAGGTCAAGTCCAAAGGTCCAGGCGCTGTTCAAGTTTCCACTTGTGTCACAATGACCAAAACAAATCACCTAGCCAAACCTAGTCACTGTCTGGGGAACTTCCCAAAGGCATGGATGTGGAACTTAAAGCACACATGTGTTCTAAGGATAATAAATACTTATCTTCCTAAAACTTCACAGTGAACCCACCAGTAGCCGTGAACTCAACAATCCAACACAAGCACCATAGAACCTGCTCTGGGAGAAGTCACTCTGAAGTAGGCACCATGTGTACCTGAGGCCAACTGAACTCCAAGGAGAAATCATTCAGTCCAGGAGTCTGGACAGACAGTTGAATGATGAAATTCTTCTCTTCCCAGCCAATTGAAAGGATGGATTTTGCATATGGATTTTCTTAATCTGCAAATCAGGGCCTCGTAATAAGAGGTTGCTGAGTCTTTTTAAACTCTGAGTTTGTGAATCTATACTTTTCCATTCCAATTAGTAAAGAGCTGAAGTCCACCCCAAGAAAGCTCTGTTTCCTTATCCAATGAGGTAGAGGCAAAAACCAACCGGTCAACTGTGGGGATTGTGTGACCATGGGCTACAATGCCTCTAGAAGTAGTGAACGCTCTGTTATTGGAGGTGATCAAGCACAGGCTGGACAATATTTTAAAACAATGATGTGAATCTGTGGTTCTATTGCATATGTATGAACAGACATCAGGATTTTCATACTGCTCCTAGGAATATGTCCCTTTCATCCCCCCAGAGCAGGACACACAGAAAAGTGGAACAGGTCCTTATAGCAGGTAAAAAAGTTAGACTTGTTCAACAACAGCAGATAAACACCTATTATGAACAAATCAAAGTATTTTCATGGCCCAAACCTTTCGTTACTCTTTCAGTACCAGTAACTCCTTTTTACAAAGGGAAGAACAAAAACTCAGAGAAAAGAAAATTTGCTCAAATTTATCCTCAATCAGTAAGTGTCTGAGTGGTTTTTTCACTATGTGCTTGGTGACCTGTTTTCTTTCTTTTCCTTCCATCACTCATTCATTTGTTCAGTCTGTCACTCATTTGATGTTTATTCTTAGTGAAATTTCTGTGACGTGTTAGGAAGATAAGTATTTGTTATCCTCAGAACACATGTGCACTTTAAGTTCCACACCTTCAGGTTTGGGTGAGAATGAAATTAGGTAATATGTGAACAATCTGTAAGCAGTACCTGGTACTAGAAAACACCCCATGAAGGCTGGCTGATATTATTTTGGGGGAAATGACAGGGGTAGCTTTGGAAACGGAGCCTGAGCTCAGAGAATCTGAGATGCCCAGTCAGAAAGAATCATGTGCACAGGGTTAAAGGACAATGACCAGAGAGCCCTGGACCCTTTGGTTGTTGCAGGGACCTTAAGGAGAGTGAAGGACATCCTGAGCAGAAGCCACCTCACGGGGAGCTGACAGAGCAGGGATGCAGCCCTGTGCGGCAGCCCCACCCAGGCCCACCCCATCCTCCCGCACTCACGCCAGTTCCCGTAAGGGCTGCTGTAAGAAAGCATTGTGCATTCCAGAGCTTGCCAAGAGAACATGCCACTGAGGGCACAGTGGGGACCTCTTCTCCCTTTCTCCCTGCTATGTATTCCCACAGCCCCAGTGCCCTAAATGGCTCTCTGGGGCAAGACCTTAAAAGTACCCTATACAGACCAAAAGTGCTTCAGAAGTGGCTGACATCTGGCTTCCAGAAAACACTCAAGTGATTCTTGCCCTGGCAAACTCAAGGAGTGCAGTCTCAGCCAACAGCTCGCCACCTCCTTGACTCCGAGGATGTAAGAGCTAACCAGGTGGTGATTAAAGTTCTACAGCATGTCAGACCCTGGCCACCCCACAGCAGGGGACACCCATCATGCTCTTTGCATGGTCTTGCCGAAGCCCCTCTCCCTTGCCCCGGATGCAGATACTCATGGAAGTATGGGTTCTCTCAGCAGGAGTGAGGGGTGGTGAGGAGGACTGAACATTCTCTAAAAGAAGATCCCATTTTGCAATTGTTTAGAACTAATGATAAAGCAGTTCTTGAAAGAGATGAGAGGTAGCAGAATGAAATCCAGGATGAACACGTCAGGTGAAAACAAAGGGACAGGAGAACAGGTGGTTTTGCACTCTGGCTAATCCACATCCCTGGCCCAGCCCTGGCCTAGCCCTGCCTGATGTTTAAAGCTGAATCGTCCCCAGCTCAGACCAGCTCAGGGCTCAGACCCAGAGGGGAGCATCTGGCAGAAGTTCCCCTCAAGGAAACCTTTCTCTACAAGCACTTTGTCACCTTGGGGCCATTATACCAGAAGCAATTTCAAGGAACTTGGGTGAAAGATTTGGCACAAAGAAAGAAACCACCAACTCTATCTATCTATTATCTATCTATCTATCTATTATCTATCTATCCATCGATCTATCGATCTATTGATCTATCTTATTTATCTATATTTTCAATTGCAGTTTACATTTAATATTATTTTAAATTAGTTTCAGGTGTTCAGCATAGTGGTTAGACAATCATATACTTTACAAAGTGGTCCCTTGGTATTTCTAGTACCCACCTGGCCCCATACATAGTCTTACAACATTATTGACTGTATTCTCCATGCTGTACTGCACATCCTTGTAACTATTTTGTAACTACAAATTTGTGCTTCTTAATCCCTTCACCTTTTTCACCAAGTCCCCCAATGTCCCCTCTCCTCTGGCAACTATTAATCTGTTCTGTGTCTATGAGTCTGTTTTAATTTTGTTTGTTCATTTATTTGGTTCTTTAGATTCCACATATGTGTAAAATCATATGATACTTGTCTTTCTCTGACTGACTTATTTCACTTAGCATAATACCTTCAAGGTCTATCCATGCTGTCACAAATGGTAAGATTTTATTCTTTTTTATGGCTGAGTAATATTCCATGGTAATCATGTACCACCACTTTTTTATCCACTCAGTCTATTGGTGAGCATTTGGAATTGCTGTATCATAAGGCAGTTCAATTTTTAATGTTTCTGAGGAATCTCTATCTTATTTTCCACAATGGCTGCACCAATCTTCATTCTCACCAACAGTTCATGAGAGTTCCCTTTTTTTCCACATCCTCACCAGCACTTGTTGTTTCTGAATTTATTGATGATAGCCATTCTGACAGGTGTGAGGTGGTCTCTTATGGTGGTCTTAATTTGAATTTCTCTGGTAATTAGTGACATTGAACATCTTTTCATATGTCTATTGGCTATGTATAGGTCCTTTTAGAGGAAGTGTCTATTCAGGTCCTCATGCATTTTTAAATCAGATTGTTTGTTTTTGGTGTTGAGTAGTATGATTTTGGATATTAACCCTGTATCAGATATATCACTGAAAAAAGTAAATATCTTCTTCCATTAATGGGTTGTCTTTTCATTTTGTTGCTGGTTTCTCTTGCTGTGCAAAAGTTTTTAGTTTGATGTAGCTCCATTAGTTCATTTTTCTTTTGTTTCCCTTGTCCAAGGAGATATAGCAGAAAAATATTGCTAAGAGAAATGACAGAGATTTTACTGTCTCTGTTTTCTTCTAAAATTTTTATGGTTGTAAGCCTTACATTTAAATCTTTAATCCATTTTGAGTTTATTTTTGTATATGGTGTAAGAAGGTGGTCTAATTTAACTTTTTTTTTGCATATATATGTTCAATTTTCCCAGCACCATTTATTGAATAGACCAGGGGTCCTCAAACTTTTTAAACAGGGGGCCAGTTCACTGTCCCTCAGACCATTGGAGGGCCAGACTATAGTTTAAAAAAAAAAACTATGAACAAATTCCTATGCACACTGCACATATCTTATTTTGAAGTAAAAAAAACAAAATGGGAACAAATACAATATTTGTATTTGCATGTGGCCCGTGGGCTGTAGTTTGAGGACCCCTGGAATAGACTGTCTTTACCCCCATTGAATGTTTTTGCCTCCTCTGTCAAATATTAATTGACCATATAGGTGTGGGTTGATTTCTGGGGAGAACATCAGCATTTAGAGGCTGGTTTGTGCTTTTTGATGTGCTGAGGGTTTTTCATACAGAATTCCATTTAAATAGAGAGCCACACAAAGAAAATTCCATACCATCCTTTGTTCAGCTTAAGGTCTTAGTTTACCAGATAGTCTATTTTTGTTCTCTCTGCCCTGAATGCCCTTCTCCAGCATGTCCACATTACATCCCAAACTCAAATCCCACCCTCTCCATGAAGTCTTCCCTGATTTCTCTGTCACCCCAACCACCACCACCCCATCAGAAACCACTCATCACATACTTATTCATTCTGCGCCATAATTTTCTTATCTGTAAAATGGGCATAAGAATAACACCTGCTCCATAAAGTTGCCGTGGGAATTAATAAGAACGCATAGAATGAAGCTTAGCATATAGACAAAGTTCAATCATACTATTAATTGTGGTTATTAATGGATATGACTTCTTCCTGTGCTCTACTGGGAGATTTTGGAGGCAGGGCAAGAATGGGGTCTTACTCATCTCTGAATCTTAGAAGTTAGTAGACGGTACCCAGCAGTATTCAGGCTCGGTGTATAAAGATGAGTAAGTGCAGGAGTGGCAGGGGACAATGACAAGAGCGACCCTTGAGCCAACAAACACACTGCTCATTAATCGTCCATCTGCCTGGCCCTCGTTTGGGGCCACCTAATATTATGTCGTTATTGTTCAAAGCCAGCCAAACTGTCCTCGTGCTGACCACCTGCATCCTTGCTTTCAAATAGCCATGAGAGAGGTGCCACCGCCGCCATGCAGGCCGACAGCATCATCGAAGCCGCCTTTGGAGCTTTGCTCCTCAGGGGCGGGTATGGATGGGACCTGTGGCCTGACTGTGTGGGGGCTCCGTGTGTCTGCGATCCCAGCGCTGCCTTGGGCCCCCAATAAAGCCACAGGAGTGGTGCATTGGACTCGCTACTGTGTCTCTCATGCTTCTCAGCACGGACAGTCCGTAGTGGATGTCAGACTTTGAATTTCTTACCATGTTGTTTGTATCTGATAAGTGACTCGCCCCGTTTTTTTTAAAGTCAGCTTTTAAAAATACTGTGTTTGAACATCTGTCAAGGGCTGGGGATTAGCTGAATAGGCGCTGGATGCCAGGATATTATATTCTCTCTTATCCTTTATACTGCAATTATCTTGATCCTCCAACAACTCCGCACCAGTTACAACCACTTTCGCAGACTTGTTGTTGCTGCACATTCAAAAAATTATTTTATTTGAATCTAAATTAAACTGATATGTAACAAGGTTTTTTTCCCCCATGCTAAGTCTCAAAAAACAGTATCTGCAGATGATTAAAAAACAGTAAAACATGGACAATTTCAAAGTTTATTTCAAGAATAAACTCATGAAAATTCATCTAATTATGCAGCAGTGTACCAAAAATAATCTCTTCCAAACCTAAATTTGTTTAACAAAACACACAGTCAGCTAAGCCAAATGAAAGCAAACGTGTGTTTATGCCACAGTCACCCCCTCCCCCTGGAGCTCGAGTGGGCACGAGGGCTTGGCAGGCCTGGATGCCTGCTGGTGGCTTCTGTGTCCTGAGTTGCGCCTGTCATCATTTCCAATGAGGGGCCATGGAAATAGACCCTGTTGAGAGTGGTCTTCGTTCCTGGCCAGGTGCAGAGCCAGCTGGAGGAATTGAGAGCATTGTATGCTCAGAAACTTAGGGGACAGGAGATATTACCAAAATGTCATGCACATAAATGGTGCCCTACCATGTATTAACAATATAAAAGCCTAATATGCAAACTGTCCCCTCAGGAGTTTGACCGACTGTTCAATCGCTCGCTATGATGTGTGCTGACCACCAGGGGGTGGCGCGGAATGAAGGAAGGCCCCGGCAGGTGGCCAGCAGTGGCTAGAGATCCTACCCGTGCACGAATTTCATGCACTGGGCCTCTAGTTAACAATAAGAGTGGTAACAGCCAGCATATGCTGAGCCCTTGCTCTGGAGCAGATATTTATTTGAGGGCCTGACATTCATTTATCAGGTTTGAATCCTATGTATCCAGACGCTAACGGCACCTGTGGTTTCTCACTCACCCTGCCACTGGCCTCCCAGCGGCAATCTTAGGCACTCACTAAATATTTTTAAAATGTTGTCCCATTTATCATCATTGGACTAAATGAATTGGGTTACATTAATGGAATGGGTTTAAACCCTAATTAAAACCCACCTCCTCCCCATATAGAATAAAATAGAATCAGCTGTCTTCACAAAGTTCTGTGGCCTGTCTCCTCATGGCACCTTTCCTCTACCTGGAGCAGAAAACGTGAGGAAGGAGCCTGGCCAACTGAGGAATGTGCACTTGGACGCCCAGGACGAGGGGACATGGGACTCCCGGGGAAACAGGAAGGCTCCATGGCCCTCAAATTCCCTGAAATGTGCTTTCCAACATGGGCTGAACAAGCGGAGGTCTTCTACTCAGCGTTCATCTATCAATTCACTGAATGATTTTTGCCCTTGCTGTGTGCCTGGCACTGTGCTAGTCCCTGGGTCCCCAGGCTTCACTTATTTTCTCTCTGTGTTTCCAAAGGCAAGTCCCTTAAACTCGCTGAGCCTCAGATGTAAAACTGATGTGAAACTGACATCCTTTTCAAAGCCTTCCAGAGTTGGTAGGAGTGTCGAATGAGGTTAAAATGCTTAGCATACTACCTGACATACACTTAAAAAAATAGTAATTAAAGAATTAAAGATTTTTTTAAAAAGAAGGAAAGATCTGTGGATCTAATAGTGGATAAGTCACAGAAAGAATGAATGACAGTTGGAGGTTGAAAGTAATGCACGCACATGCAGTACAGACCCAGACCGTGCTGCGTCTCCTGCTCAGAACCTTCCCTGCCCGCCCTCCCATTCCAGATGAGCGGAATGCCTGACACCCTTCCCCTCCCCAGACCCATCTCTTATTACCCTGCCCCTGCCTCCACTATGGGCCCTTCTCTCTGCCACACATGGATTGGGCTGGTTTGTTCTGGAAGGGACTGTTTTCAGGCCTCCCCGCCTTTGACAAGGCTGCTCCCTCTACTTGGAAAAGCCCCAGTAATTCAGCAAGACCAGCTGAACGTCAGACCCTCCGGGAGACCCTGATCTGGTCCTCTTGTCCTGGCTGAGTTTTGTGCTCTCCTCTGGCTCCTGCAGCATTAGGACTGACTGTTGATGAGCTGTGCATTCTGTGACCAGCTTTCCAGTAGATCAGTGGCTCTCAACCTTCCTAATGCCGCGACACTTTAATACAGTTCCTCATGTTGTGGTGACCCCCAACCATAAAATTATTTTCGTTGCTACTTCATAACTGTAATTTTGCTACTGTTATGAATCGTAATGTAAATATCTGATATGCAGGATATATTTTCATTGTTACAAATTGAACATAATTAAAGCATAGTGATTAATCACAAAGACAATATGTAATTATATATGTGTTCTCCGATGGTCTTAGGTGACCCCTGTGAAAGGGTCGTTCGACCCCCAAAGGGGTCGAGACCCACAGGTTGAGAACCGCTGCAGTAGACGGTGAGCTCCTCAAGGTAGAGCCTACCCTTCACTGGGTGTGTGCGGCCTAGCCCAGTGCCTGACATGGGGCTTTTGGGATGGAAGGGATGGAGGGAGGAAAGCAGACTGGCAGAAAGAGATCATGGCATTTCGGACAGCGGTTCCCAAAAGTGGGGGTGTGGGGGGTCCAAGGATTGGCTACTAAGGCTCATCACTTGGAGCAATCCTGACAACAAAACGGAACATACGTAGTTCCACTCTCCTGAGATTCAGAGCATGGACCCAGGCAACGATGATTTACCTTGACGCTAATGAAGCTTGTACTTCAGGACTCTGACACAGCCCATTCCAGGGCCCTGGGAGGAGCTCCAGAAATTTATTATTTATAATTTTACATATATTTTTAAAGGGGCCCTCTGTATGGAATGAGCTTAGGCCCCACAAAACCTGAACCAACTTCTGGTTCCAAGATCTGGAGTTTTAAGAAGCTTGTCAAAAAGGACTTGTATGCATGCATATTAGCATAACCCATGGACACAGACACTGGGGCGGTGAGGGCTTCCCCAGGGTGGGAATGGCTGGGGGAGGTCAACTGGGGAAAAAGGAGACATATGTAAAACTTTAGACAACAATTTTTTTTTTTTTTTTAAAGAAGCTTGTCAAGAGATTCTGATTCACAGCCAGGGCTGGGGCTCACTTGCTACTCAGTGTGCGATTCTCAGACCAGAAGCATCAAAATCACGGGAGAGCATGTTAGAAATGCAGACTCTCACCCCATCCCCAGACCTATTGCAATGGAGTCCACACTTTCACAAAATCTCTGGCCCAATTCACATGAAAAAAAAAAAAATCACATTAAAAAAGAAAAGTTTGTGAAATGCAGCTCTAGTAGTTTCTCTAAGATAATTTTTTTCTTCCAGCTCAGAAACCTGGGAGACCTTCTTGGAGGAGGTGGCCTCTGAACTGGGCCCCAATGTAGAAGTAGTGTTGGTGTGTGGAGTAGATTCCAGCAGAGGGAGCAGTATCAGCAGACACATGGAGATGGGAAGCATGAGTGTGTGTACAAGTTGTCCAGGGCCCTTGGACTAGAATCAGATAAAAGCAATGGTAGGTAAGCTGTCTGGAGTGGACTGAGAAAGGCAGGCAGGCTGTGGAGGAACATGGGTGCTGAGTTAGGGCCTCTAGATTCTAACAAGTAGCCTTTGTGTTTTGGACCAAAAGAATGAGAGCTCAAGCTGCAAAAGCAAAACTTCCCCTGGGAGAGGGAAGTGGTCACCGATACTCATTCATGCTCAGGTACAGATTATTTATGAACAAGCCTTTTCTGAAAGGAGTAAAAGAAGGGAAGGGCAGGAAGCCAGGAGAGAGGGCTGAGAAAAATGACTGGGAGGCACTCATATTTTTCCCCACCTGGGAGGGCTAGGGGGTCTCAATACTGCTCCCACATGGGAACCCCATGAATCTTTGCTGATTGTGGTTTGAAGAGGGGAAGGTGCAGGTGGGGTCCAGGTCGAGTCCTGTGAATTCCCTGTCACTCCCCACTCCCTCCAGGCTCCGCCTCAGAGCTTCCTCTGTTTAACTTATTCCTGTAGCTCCAACAAAACCTCCCTGCAGGGTTGTTAGGAAGATTAAGGGGATAAGATAGCAAAGTACAAGAATAATTAGGACCTGAAAAAGTACATGCACATGCTATCCTTTGAACCTTGGAGCCAGAGCTCATGGTTCACCCATTTGTCTCCCCGATACCCGGTTCAAGTTCTAATACCCAGTGGGTTTTTGATGAATGCTTGATGGGGAAAATAGCCAAAATATCAGCTAATGGGAAACTCATTGTCATTTGGCCTTAATGTGGGTTTTGTCACGGTTGTGATGCACATTTTAAAATGCACAGCAATAACAATTTAATGAACACTCACCGCGTGCCAATCACTGTGCTAAGCATTGTACGTATATTATTTCATTTAGTCCCATTATACAGATGAGGAAAAAAGGAACTCAGCAATGTTGAGCACCTTGCTCAGAGTCTCATTGCTATTAAGAGGCAGAGCGGGAGGTAAAATTGAGTACCAAGGTGAGGTCACAGCTGCACTCACAGCAAAGCCCCTTATGGGTGTCACAGGTGAAATATATTCCCCGAGGAATTGTATATTTGGCTTCTCCCCCACCTTAGTCAATTGATCGGGAGAGTCACTGTTTCATGCTGATGGAATTGCAGACTCACAGAGTCAGAGATGGAGAAAACACTAGGGATGACCTAGGTCAGTGATGGCGAACCTGTGATACGCGTGGCAGAGGTGACACGCGAACTCATTTTTTTGGTTGATTTTTCTTTGTTAAATGGCATTTAAATAAATAAATATCAAAAATATAAATCTCTGTTTTACTATGGTTGCAAATATAAAAAAAATTTCTATATGTGACACGGCACCAGAGTTAAGTTAGGGTTTTTCAAAATGCTGACACGCCGAGCTCAAAAGGTTCGCCATCACTGACCCAGGTCAATGCTGCTGTCTTACAGGTGCTAAAGTGGAGGCTCAGAGAGATTGCTTGACTTGCACAAGATAATACAGAATGAGAATGGAAGGGTTGGGCTCCATATTAGCTTTCTTGGCTCTTATAAATTGGCTCTTACATTAAGATAAAAACAAATATTTAAAAAACAGGTTCTCTTGTTTTGCTCTACCCTCACTTCTTCACATCCTTCCTCCTTTGCCAGCTCTTCTCTCTCTCTTTTTTTAATTCATTTATGCATTGGCTTAACAAATATGTAGTGAGGCACTATAGTGAAGCCAGTTATATTTGGAATTTGGGAATAAATAAGAGATAAGAGAGAGCAAGAAAGAAAAAAGAATAAAAATGAATATCAGAAGTAGAAAGGAAAAGAAGGAAGAAAAGAAAGAGGGAGGGGGGGACAAGAGGAAAAGAAGGGAAGGAAGGGAGGCAGGAAGGAGAGATAGAGAAAAACAACAGCGAGCACCTTCTATGTGAATTCTAAGTATTTTCCATGTATTAATTTATTTAAACCACACAGAAGTGCTAGGGGGGAGTCACTGTTATTATCCTCATTTTACAGATGAGGCACTGTGTCACAGAGACCTTAAGTAAATTGTCCAAGGTCAGAGACCTAGAAGGTGGCAAGGTCAATATGCAAACCTACCCGACCTGACTCTAGCGACCTCGTTTGGGAGTTGTGTTGAAATGTCCTTCAGTTGCCCTGATGGCCCCTGGAAGTGAAGGAGATGTCAACAGTGGGGACAATAGTGTTTCTGAGAGTCTTTTATCCTCTTTCTCCTCAGTTGTATCCTGGTGAAACATCCTCACGTGGTTTATCATGGACCATCAGCCCCAGGGCATGAAGGGGACTGCATGCACATAGGACTACCTAACAGAGCAGCCTGGAAGGGGAAGGATCGTGAGATTTAGAGCCAGGAGAACTAGGGTTTAGCTGTGTCCCTGTCACTCAGAGCTGTGACATAGATGAATCAAGTCATCTCTTCAACTGTCTGTCTCCTCGTCTGGAAAATGGGCACTATAGTCAGTTGTACCCTACATACTTCAGAGGATTAAATTTAGGCGAAAGTAGTTTATAACTCCAAAAGGTGAAGTCCAAGAAATCAAACATAGCCATTAACCCTCCTCTGCTTATTTTGTGTAGATGTTTGTTAAAAAGAAAAGAAAAAAGAAGCGCTGTGAGGGGCCTGAGTTTAGGATGAGGATGACAGAGACTATCCAAAGAAGAGAAAGGCTTAGGAGATGAGCTCTCTGCAGTGAGGGTAAGAAGATGAATTATTTTGAAAGAACCAGAAGGGCCCAGAGGATGGTTAATTGTCTCTGGATAAATAGGTTACTATAGTCATTTATTCATTCTTTTAATAGATTTATATTGTCTGTCTCCCATGTGCCAATCACAGTGCTAGTCATTGGGTACAGTGGCTTACAGAACAGACATGGTACTGATCCCCATGTGCCAGTCACAGTGCTAGACATTGGGGTACAGTGGTTTACACAGCAGACATGGTCCTGATCTCATGGAGCCTGCAGTCTGCAGAGAGTCAGACTGAATAATTTCATACAGAATTTAAATGCAATATTATAAACTATGACATATGCTATGAGGCAAAGGAAAATTTTGTATAAGAAAGAAAAATAGTATTGAGTAGGGGGGAACACATTGGAGGACTCAATACCCTATTTTCTTCCTCCTTTCCCCTCTACTGCACCCACACTCCTCCCACATGACCCCACCTCCCACCACCCACCCACCACTACTCAAAAGATCATAGGTCTCTAATCCACACAGGTTTGCATTATTTTGTTTCAATGAAAATCTTAGTTCATTCAGGCTGCTACAACAAAATACCATAAACTGGACTGGCTTATAGATGACAAACATTTAGTTTTCACATGTCTGGAGGCTGCCAAGTTCAAGATCATAGCACTGGTGCATATTCAGCATCTGGGGCAGACCCATCCTCATTGACAGCTGTCTCCTCACTGTAGCCTTGCATGGCGGAAGGGGGCACTAATCCTGTTCATGAGGGCTCTGCCCTCAGGACCTAATTGTCTTCCAAAGGAGATTACCTTTAATACCTTCACCTCAGAGGTTAGGATCTCAATATGTGAATTTGCAGGGACATAAACATGCAGGGACATAGCAATGAGCACTCTTTTGTATGTGCAAGAAAAACAGGTGCATATATCCCCACATGTCAAGCTGTTTTCAGAGTCAGCCTTGGCTGTAGCCCTCTCTAATGTAGCCCTACAAATCATTATTATTCCTACTTTTACAGATTAAAAAAAAAATGTTCATAACAGTACAATGACTTGTCTAAGATAACACAGCCAGAAAGACCACATTAGAGCTCAGGATGCATGTCCCAGGAGAGGGTGGCATAAGGGGTGAGGAGGATATAGAGAAGGTTCAGAGTGCGCCTGGCTCAGAGTGAGGTCAGACTTCCATGATTCTTTGGCAGCTAGAAACTGGGACACCAGCCATTCTCCGGAAGACCTGTGTCTGGTCCAGTTTGAATGGCCAGTAACAGCCCTTCAAAGCCAGAGGCAGGATTTTCACACCTCTTCAGGGAGCTGTAGTCAGATGGGGAGCACGGGGCTTGCCCTAGTACTGCTGTCTCCAAGGGGCAGGGCCCCAGTCACCTCCCCTAACAGTGCAAGCCTGAGGACCAGGGCATCAGGTGGCCCCTCTGAGTTGCTCCCACACAACTGAAACACGGTACTCGGAACAAACTTGAACGTAGGCTCCAGGCAGAGACCTGTAGGCTGTCTACATGCCAGGCAAAACCCTGGGGGGGTGTAGGAGTCTGAGCTGGGTGGTCTGCCTCTCACCCTCTCCTCATCGCAGTTTCAGAGGCCTGCAGCGCTCGCCCTGCAGTTCCCAGCTGCGGACAGTAGGTGGCAGTGGGTCGTGAGAAATCGCGATCCTCGCTGGGTCCGGGTTCGGGAGAACCAGCCTGGAGAAAAACGTGGCTGGGCTTCGGCCACGCGGGAGAGCAACGCCCCCAGGGGTGGGGGTGGGGGACGCCCCGGACTGGCCAGCTTCTGTCCCAGCAGAGGTCAGTGAGGACCTGGCAGGCAGCGCCTGGGGCAGGACAGGGAGGGCTCCCTGGGGCTCCTGGTCCCCATGTGCTGTGCTCTCAGAGGGAGCCCTTGGCCAGGCACCCTGGTGAGGGCCCTGCCCACTGCCTCCTTGGCCAGAATGCGTGCCAGGCGTGGGAATTTACTTCCTAAGCAATTACTTTTTTTTCTTTTTAATCTGAAGAAGAAACTGCCCTTCAGAGAGGTTAAGGGACTTGGCTGTGCTGTGGCCACTGAACTCTGTTAGTGTCTGTGCCGGATTAAAACCCAGTCCTGCGCTCTAACAGTACCCAGTGCGGTGGCCGGAGAGGGGGTCCCAGGTGGCAAAGGCCAGGGTCTAACATGGGGTGGCCTCTGGTCTGCGTTCATGGTGGAAAGCTCATGGCTCAGGCACGGTGTGGCCATGGGCTGCTTTGCCTCCTCTTTGAGGCTGTGTCCACTGAGGGGCATGGCTGCGATGGCCTTTGGGTGGCCTTTGAGCCCCAGAGTGCTCCCAGGGCCCATCTGCATGGCCTTCCCAGGCCCAGCCTCTGCGGGGCAGCCTCCTGAGCACCGAGTCTGACCAGGGCTGCTCTGCTCTCTAAGAAGTAACACTTTCCTCTGGGGAATTGTTAGGTCCCGACACCCTGTGAGGCACGCATAGGAGTGCTTCCACTTAAACACTCCTGAGCCTTGGGAAAGGTGACTGGCCAGAGCAGGCAAAGCCAGTGGGTGGCTGCCCCTGGGCTGGATCCCAGGTCTCCCTTGCAGGAGCAGCGGTGCTGGGGCAGGCTCTCCTGCAGGGAAGGCCGCTGCGTGCCCCTTCCACTCCCCACAGCAGGCAGGCAGGAGGCGGACCAATTAATTCATGCTATCTTTACATTATGTATAATGCGGCATGATTTTATTTTGCTTCATTCCCGAAATCTTTTACAGTAATTAGTAGCCAAGTAAAATATAAAAATTAATGCAATATAACACTTTAATGGTAATAATACACCATCCTGTCTAATTAATAAAATCTGTTGTTTCCAAGCACGATTATTTATTTGACAAATTGATAGCACACATCCTGTTCATACCCTCTCTCCCGGCTCCCATCCTTTCAGTTTATTGAATAAAATTGTAGCAGGAAAATAAACAGATTGTCTTCTGACCTGACAAGCAAGTGAGAAATAAACCCCTCACTCATATGTCTCTAATGGTTCTCAACAATATTCTCTAACAAATGTCCAGATTGGTTAGAAATGAATCTCAATTTCTCCCTTCTGTCCCCCGCCCCCCACCCCCCACCCCGTTGCCCTTAATAACTGTTTCTCCTTATTTTAGGGAAGGAGACCTAGCTCTCTTTTCCCTCCAGATAGTGTTTGTACTGGGACAGTTTGGAGAAATGAATTCAGTTGCTGAGACCTGCCGAGTGAGGAGGCCCGGGCTGCTCTGACTGCTGCTGCCAAGGGGCACTGCGCCCACCTGGGAGACAGCAGGAGAGGAGAGGCTCACAAAGGGGGTGGGGAGGGGACAGGTTGGAGGATTGTCACCAGGAGTCGGGAAAACAAAACCCAGAAATTGGTGAGGGCAAGGGGGAGGAACACCCCCATTGTCACTGTGTGTGGATCTTGGGACAAAACACTGATCTCATTACAGACCTGAATGTGCGTTATGTTTTGTATCACGGGGACACTTTCTATGCTAAGTGTGAAAACATGAAAGCATTTTAAGCTATAAATAGGGCCTCAGAGACAGAGGCACAGACACAGAGAGACACTGGGACTGAGTGAGACAGAGACACAGAGACAGAGCAAGACAGAGATGGGGAAAAAAGGGGGAGACTCACCATCTGCAGCTTGTTTTACAGCATTTTTCTCTGAAAGGAAAGTTGTGATGTGATCTGTGTTTGGGGAAAAGCTATGTTCTCCCAGCTTTCAAGCTACACTTGCTGTAATGAAAAGGGGGAAATCTCCAGGTGCACACAGGTGAAGGAAGTCGCCCTCTTACAGACATGGGCTCAGGAGAGATGCGCGTGCACATTGCAGACGCGACGACACACTGCAGTGCAAGTGTGCCCTGCTAAGCCAGGCCTTGCCTCAGTGCACTCATGTCCCCATTGCAGTCTTTCTGGGCCACCACAGTGACCCCGACCTTCCCTTGCACTCTTCACACTCTGATCTTTTCACACAATCATTTTGTGCTAATGCATTATTTGAATAATAATTAAGAAAAAGGATTTAAATACGATTTTCCTGAGAGCATTTCCTAGCCTGTCTGGAAGCCCATAAAGCAGGTCGTCACTTCAAGCTTTTTGCCAATGCCCAGGTATACAGAAGGTGATCAGTAAGTGTAGTTGCTTCCCTGTGAATTGTTTTAAGGCAGGGTTACTATATCCATTTCATAGATGAGGGAGCAGGTAGCCTCTTTCCAAGAGGAAATAGTTGGGTATTCATTGGAAAATAACATGCACCGGACACTTGCCAAGGGTCAGATACTATCTAAACACTTCATTTTATTTGATCTTCACAATAACTCTATGAGGTGGGTCCTGTTGTTATTCCCAACATGATAGATGTGGAGACTGATATTCAGAGGGTTTTTGTAATTTGCCTCAAATTAGACAGCTAATGTATGATAGGGTTTGGGTTTGAACCCTCATTTGTCTGGACTTACAGTTCCTCCAAGCCATGCCCTAGTCCCAGCTCGGATGCTCACCAGCTGCATGACTTTAAGCAAGTAACATTTCTGAGGTTCAGTTTGCTCAAATATAAAGCCCTTCATATTTTCACCTCGTGGAGTTGATATGGAGGCGAAATGAGACAGTTTATCCAAACATGGCCCAGAAGAGTGCCAGCATGCATTCAGAGTTTAATAAAATCTCCGCTTCCTTCAACTTTCCTTTTGTCCTTCCTCTGTCAGCCACTGCCCAGGAGCTGCCTGAAAGATAGCTCAGTTGACTGGAGCAGCACATAGTGGCAGCTCCAAGTTCCAAGCCTGGATTTTACCATTTGCAAAATAAAGAACTAATGGCTTTTTGTAGAAATAAACTGAGTTAAAGCATGAGAGGTCTGCACAGTGCCTGATATACAGTTGGTGCCAAATAAACATTTGTAAGAGGAAAGAAGGGAGGGAGGAAAGAACCAGGAGAATGGTACCCCAGTGCTCAAAGAGGACCTGGTGCCCCAGCAGCTCTCAGGGTCTGGGGACTGGTCCCACTCCAGCTCCACTAGTGGTCAAGAATGTCCTAGAAGATGGTGAGTCTCCTGCAGACCTGCTCAGTGCCATAGATGAATATGTCTTATGATGGATCTAATTAAGCTCTCTAATGAGGGATCACAAGATGACAATTTATCCCAGAGCCATCACTCATTAAATTGCTATTTCAGGAGACGACATGGTTCCAGCTTTAATTGGCAGAGTTCACGTGACTAGAATCCCTTTGGAGAAGAGATGCCCCTTGTCACAGTCTCATCACCTCTGTGGTTAAGGGGATCAGAGGGATTCCGAGAGGCACATTTCAACAGCCCAGACCCCACCTGCCCTGCTTTGGAGAGCTCCCTCCAGCAGGTGAGTCATGGGGAGCAGATGGAGGCAGGCAGCCTGCAGCTGTGCAGAGGCCCAATTTCAGAATCAGAAACCAGGACCTTTCCATCAGCTACATGGATGCCTAGTCAAGTAGGCCCAGTTTCCTCATCTGTAAAGAAGCCTTAGCGATGCCTTCCCTGCCCACCTCTGGTAGTTGTTTGGGAAGATTAGAGAAGATCCTGGAGAGGCTTGTAGAGTAGTGGTAAGAATACAGACTTTAAAGTGAAAGTCTCCAAGTTCAAATCTCTGTTCTATGACCCACTAGCTGTGCGACTCTGAGTAAGTTACTAAGCATCTCTGAACCTTGGTTTCTTTGTGTACAAAATGAATCAATAATAGTACCTACTTCCATAGGGTTGTTGGAAAGCTTTAAGAGTTTTATGTTCAGCTTGGTTTCTGAGGATCCTGGGGACACATAGATGAAGAGACATGGTGGTTTTCTAAGATCCTTTTGCACTTTAATATTTGCAGATTAACATCTACACCAAGGACAATTTACAAATCCCAAGAGAACTTGCACAAGTTATGCTGGCTATATCCCAGGGGACACAGGGAGGAGGTGACATTTTAGCTTGAAGTAGGAGCCTTTTTCAGTTCAAGAAGAGAGGAAAATATGCCCCAGGATGAGGGAGTCAGTATAAGCAAAGGGTCTCGGGTTGGAGAAAGTTGGTATATTCAGAATGTAGTGAGCAGAGAGGATTGGTTTGTGGGTAAATAAAAGGAATGACATAGTGAACGAGGAAAATAAGCCTAGAGGGGCAAGCAGAAAGCAGGTTTTTAGATCCTTGAAATACAGTGCAAAAGCATTTGGACTTTATTTTGAAGGTCACTGAAACCTGACAAGGGATGCATTGAATGAGCTCTCATTACAGTTTGGACCTCATAGAAGAACAAGAGGCCTGGTGCATGAATTCGTGCACAGGTGGGGTCCCTTGGCCTGGCCTGCACCCTTTCGCAAGCTGGGACCCTTCGGGGCATGTCAGACCACCGGTTTTGGCCTGACCCCTACAGGCCAGGCCAAGGGACCCCACTGGGGATCTCTAGTATGCATATAAGATCTTTGGTTAATCTCTTCCTGCCCTCCCCTCCCCCTTTCCCTCTGAGATTCATCAGTCTATTCCATGTTTCCATGTCTATGTGTTGAGCATCTGCCCCCTGGTGGTCAGTGCGCATCATAGCTACCAGTCGAATGGTCAAATGGTCTAACAGTTGAAAGGTCACTTAGACTTTTATACGTATAGATGGTAGATTCAGGTTATGCCCACAAAGGTGGTTTGGAGTCTGTGGAGTGAACCTTATCTGTCCATCAAGACCAGGATGACCAAAGCCCCTGTGTGTTAAGTGCCATAGCCTTCTGGGGGGCCACATGAGAAACCAAAATGGAAACGGTGCCTTGAATTTGGGACTGCTCAAATTCAAGAAGAAGACTAGAAGGAAACTAAAGCTAGCTGAGCTGCTAGCATGCATCAGGAAAGTGACATTCAATTCTCATGACGCTCTCAATTAGGTGTGACTGTCCCCATTTACAGAATGATGCGTTGAGTTTCAGGAAGGGTCATGGCTTCTCCTAAGTGACCAGCTAATAAGAACAGAGCCAGGATTTGACCCGTGGTTTGCAGGTACCGAAGCAGCGTTTGTACCACTGCATGCTCATTTACCAAAGGTTGATGTCACATTTAGGACCTCCAGCCTCACTGGCTTGAGGTGTGGTCACTACGCCTCTCCATTTTTCACAAGAGGACACTAAGGTACAGAGAATTATCTTGCCTATGGACACCTTAGATCAAATAACTTTCTGATAGAAAACAGAGATGCAATTCTGATCTGGCAGGAGTGGTGCTGAGGAGCGTTTTATTCCCGGAACTCTGGGACAGAATTCATGGCCAGATTCTAGTCTATCTTTCCAGAAGCCATTTGCCTTTGCTTATTCCTGACTCCACGGGCAGATGTGACCATTCCTGGCTCTTTGATTTTTGAGGGGGTAGAGATGGGGAATAGAGCTAGTTTTATATTACACAATAAAATTCTCTCAACAAGCAAGGTAGGGTACAGTTTTCAATTCAAGTGCTTTTCAGAAAAAGAAAATGGGAAAATACATAGTCAAAAATATTTGAATAAAGGATACACCCCTAAATGTGAAATTGTTCAGAAATATGTATTTGTAAGAGGATTTAAAGTGTTCGTGACAGCCACTACTTACACTGTTTAAAAAGTTGCAATTAGTACCAAAAGGCTTGGGTGGTGAAGAAAGCATCATAGCATAGGCGTATTTATATAACAACTTCCATCAGCCAAAGGAAAAATGGACAGAACTCTATTACAAGCTTTTTATATTTGAAGAGCAATTTCTAATAATATATCTAGAAGCCATTTCTGAAATTGACTTAGTGTGCATGATCCGGGATTAATGTTTTCTGCAAAATCACATGCTCGTTTGAACATAAACATTTTGCACTTCCGTTCCACCTCCTGGTTCAGAAGAATGCACCTCCAATGTGTAAAATGATCTATCAAAATTAATTGTGAATGCCCTAATCCAATCAAGTCCACCTCATTAGGCAAACATTTAAATTATTAAGTTAAATAGTGGGATATTTCAATATAATCTTGTTATGCTATTTTTATAGCAGTACAAATGCTGTCTACAGATGGGCTCAGCTTCCCACTATTGTTGAGTGCACTTACCACTTCTATTGCCGGCTTTCTGTCACTGACTGTCACGTGTGTATGACACTGGCCAGTCACAGTTGCTCACCTTCTCACCGCCTCATAATTACTGATAGAGCACCTCCTCTGTGCCACAATTTGAAAGCTGCAGCAGACCTTCAGGATGATCTAGTCACCTCTTTCTGCAGATGCAAGAATGAAGGTTCTGAGAGGGTGGGGGTATTTTCAATGGACCACAGAGCCAATTTGAGACAGAGCTGCATGGAGAACTCGGGCTCCTGATTCTGCATCCCTTGCTCTGCTCTCTTCTTTTTCACTCTACTGAATTGGTTTCCCTGTTCCCCTCCCTTCTACTTTCATTCAAATAGAAATACTGTAGAAACAAACCAGATCAGGCCCACGCTGGACAAAAGTTAAATAATTAGTAGTTTGCAAGATAGCTCTTTTATGCCCCCCATATGATACAAGATATAATCCCAACCTGATTGCCCTTCACAGAGCTTTAAATAGTTTGTTCTTTCCAAGTTCTTCTAGCCAGCAGACAGCCATTCATAATTTGATATTTCCTCGAAGGCCAGCCCAACAGAGACATGTTTTGGAAGAAATAAGCTCTCAATGTTTTAGACACCAATCCCAAAATTAGTCTCGTATATGTATGTTGTGGGAGGAAGAACAAGGAAGAAATGAGAAGGAATTGAAGAAGGCCTGAGAGCTAGCCACTGCCAGGACCACAAGCCCATCTCAGGATCCTCTTGGGAGCCAGAGAACACAGTTCTGTATTAGATATATTTGGGATCATTATCTAATACTGGATCTTTGCCAACTTCTTCAAATGCTTTATCTCAATCCCTAACTCGACATTGAGGTGGATCTTGTTATTTTGTCCAATGGATGGAGAAACGGGAAACTAATGCTTAGAGAGTCTAAATAACTCACCCAAATGCACATGACCGTTGAGTGACAAGCCGGGACTATGATCCCAGGACTATGTTTCTCCCAAGCATTCTTCATGTCCATGCTCTAGAATCAAAGTAATCAAGATCATCCTGGACAACAAAACATTACATTTGACTTGGGTCCAGATCCTACCTCTCTGGACCCCACCTTGTCTCATTGGTCCCTGTTCTTGTCCCTGCCCACCAGGAACCTATGAGGTCTCTCAGAACAGGCCAGGGCTGTGCACCTGGAGGTTCCTCAACAATCCAGCTGAAATGTGATTTTCTCCATGCTGCCTGGTAGGCCCAGGCCCAGCTGGCCCACAAGGACCTCTGTATCCCTGTGCTTATGCCAGGGACATCCAAGCTCCATCCTCTTGTGCTGACTGCTATTTTTGACTTCAGTTCTGAGTGTCAATTTATGTGGAAATATATAGAAAATGATGTAGCCCTGGCCACAACAAAGGCAAAACTCAGCTTCGGCCTTCTTCTCTGACCACACACTCAACCTTCCCCAGCCCCAGCTCTTCCCACAGCACTGTTCCCTGTGAGTGTGGGAAGACGTGCCAAGAAGAAAGGCAGGAAGGAGAGCTTCCTGAGTGGACCAAGTCCATTTATATACTCTTTCCCTTTTATACACGCAACTCCCCTGGGAACTGGATATCATTCCCCCATCTTATGGCTGAAGAATCTCAGAGCTCAGGAAGGTTAATGGTGATGGCTGTTACATGGGATGGTGAGGCAGGCAGAGCAAACAGGGAAGCAATCAGGGTCAGCCACACCCTCTCCTCTCTCATGGTCTACATTCACCCTCCCAGAGCCCCTGCATTGGGTGTGGATATATTCACAAGGCTTGCTGTCCGTGATCTTGGTGCATGGGCTGGATGTGATCAATGCCATCAGCATGGCACATGGTGCTCCACTGTGAGGGCAAAGGGTAAGAGAGATTACAGTTGGGAGTTCTGGTTCTAGCTTGGCCACTTACTCCATGTATCTTGAAAATATTTCTTCCCTTCCTGGCCCTGAACTTTCCTATCTGCGCAGTGGGAGAATAGCATTTGGTGTCTGTTGACCCGCCCAGCTGTAGTCCTCTGGCATCTGTGAGAAAGTGCTCTTGGATCTGGACCCTAAAATATTGGTACCACTAAGGAAATACCCTAAATTTCCCCCAGAATAGGGAAGGCAGAAAGGAACTTAACCCCATGGTCTCTGGCACAGAGGGTGTCTGAGTGACAGAGATAGTCACAACTCAAATCTAGTAGGAATGAGGGACATTCATTGGGGTCTTGTGGACCAGATGCACCAAAGACCTGGGATACTGGACAGTCAGAGGAAGGGCTCAGGAAGGCAGGTCGGAAGGGGTATCTAGAAGAACATAAGGTTCATACCATTTGCTGCAGCCTCCTGTTTTATGTGTTACCTCTTGACCCTCATTCACCCCAACTGTTCTCTATAGCTCAGGGGTTCTTAATCAGAATTCATGCTCTTTGAAATTTGTTTGCAAAGTAATACATGTAGGTGAACATGAGCATCTTTCTGGGGCCAAACGCTTTTATTACATTCTCAAGGAGTTTAGACACCACACATGCACACACACCAAGTTAAGAACCACTTATCCAATTCAAGCACATTCCTCTCCATCCTCACCACCTGTGTCCTGGTTCAGGCCCTCATCATGGGCATCTTGGTTTATTACACTGAATCTCTGGTCTCTTTGTCTCCAGCCTCATCTTCTTCCAATCTGGCTTCCACAGAGCCCTCAAGGTCACCTTTCTCAACCTCGGCTTTGACAGCCTTCCTTAGCTTTGCATTGTCTCCAGATGACATCCTAAGTGTTTAGCCCAGCTTACAAGATCCTTCCTAATGTGGCCCCCGGTTTATTCTCCAGTCTCACCTTCTGACAATCCCCTTCCTTGCGCATCCTTAGCTGTAGCCACAGCCTATAACATCCTGGCTCTATTATTTGCATATTTTATTCTCTCTGAGGGAATGCCCTACCCCCTTAATTTGTTGAACTCTTATAATGTAAATATCATGAGAAAAGGCTTAGTCTGTTTTGTTCACTGCACTATCCTCTAACATTCAGTGAGTGGCTGACACATGTAGGCATTCAGTAAATATGTGTTGTGAATGAATAATTGATTAAATGAATCCTCCAGGATCTAGATCAGTGGTTCTCAACCTTCCTAATGCCGCGACCCTTTAATACAGTTCCTCATGTTGGTGACCCCCAATTTCATTGTTCCAAATTGAACATAATTAAAGCATAGTGATTAGTCACAAAAACAATATGTAATTATATATGTGTTTTCTGATGGTCTTAGGTGACCCCTGTGAAAGGGTCGTTCGACCCCCAAAGGGGTCGCGACCTACAGGTTGAGAACCGCTGATCTAGATCAAGGTTTCCCACCTCTTACAGCTTTCCTGACCCCATGGTGGAGGTGGTCATTCTGTTGGATCCACATTTCATTGCATTGCAACTATTTTTATGTGTAGCATTACTAGGTGACATTATATGTGTCATTATTATATGTCACTTTACTGTATTATTTTAGTTCACAGATGCAGTTTGATTTTTCTTTATACCTCCAGTACCCAGACCAGGGCTTGGCACCTACCAGTTGCTCCAAATAAACCTGTCTTAAATTGGTGAGAAAATGAATGAATGACCTCACAAATGCAAATGCTAAGTTAATCTTTGCCAATTAAAATTCTATCCATTTTTCGAGGTCTGGCTCAAATTCTACTACCTTCATGAATTTATTCCACTTCTTGCCTCCAGTTAGATATGACTTCAAGCTTCTCCAAGTTCCCCTGGCATTTTGTTGAGCCCTCTCTTGTAGACTGATTCACACTCCCCCGTGGTAAGAACTGATCAGGAAGCTCTCCCCTACTCGTCTACACACACCTGAACCCTTGAGAAGCACCCATTCTCTTCTGTATCCACCCCACCCTTGCCTGCTAACCCAGCCCTAGCACAACACTGAAAACTGTGATATGTTTATGGGGTTGTCGTTCAATTAAACCACATTTTTTTTTCCAATTGGATCTATGATTGCCTCTTTTTAGATGTGGCAACTTCAGGTTTTCATAAAATTTTGCTCCATAAAGAAGAAAGAGAAAAACTCGCTGGCCAGTATGGAAGCTTCTGTGAGAACATTTGGCTCTTTGCATTCTTGCCATGCACACACCTCCAACCAAAACTGCTCAGAGGAGGGCCAGCCGAAACCCCCAGGAAACTGACACAGCCAGGCATTCACACTTCAGACAAAATAAAGATGCAGAGTGGGGAAAAAATCATGGGCCTCAGCCATCTCACAGTGAGAAGCACTAATTATTCTGTGTAGCCTGAGTTTTTCTTAGTAGGCAAACTCTTCTGAATATTAACAAATATTTATTTAGGAATTAATAATTGACATCTATTAAAGCATAATTTATGGAGAGTGAATTCCTCTTGGTTTGGGTTCACACTGCTCAGCTACATCTGGCTGTTCCAGGGGTGACTCCTGCTTTTGTTAACAGCGAGAGGCACGGGGGAGCAGGGGACAGGGACATGCTCCAGGGACCGCATAGAACAAAGCTCAGTCTGAGGGCACAGGGTTGGGGATTCTACCCTGACTACCACTCCTATTTCTGTGGCCTGGGGAGAGTTCCTTAGCCTCCCAGCCTTCCTTATAACATTAGGAAACAGACATCTTTATATATTCCTTTTATTTAGGTGGACATGCTTGGTTGCAAGTAAAGGGAATTATCTGAGTTGGCTTGAGCAATAACGGGGGATCTGGATAAGGAGCCAGATCATCTCCTGCAGCTCAGCACAGGGGTGTGGCTGGGGCCTCAGGGCCACCGGGAGCCAGGGCTTGTAAGCTCTCAGTTCACTCCTGCCTCTCACCTCTGCTCTTCTCTGTGCCCCTCCTGTTCTCTTCTCGTCTTTGGCCTCAATGGCAAATGCATGGATGCTTCCGTGGCTAGCTCTGAGCTTTCTTTTATTTTTTTTAAAATATATATTTTATTGATTTTTTACAGAGAGGAAGGGAGAGGGATAGAGAGTTAGAAACATCGATGAGAGAGAAACACCGAACAGCTGCCTCCTGAACACTCCCCACTGGGGATGTGCCCGCAACCAAGGTACATGCCCTTGACCGGAATCGAACCTGGGACCCTTCAGTCCGCAGGCCGACACTCTATCCACTGAGCCAAACCGGTTAGGGCTACTTTGAGCTTTCTTGATGTGAGTGCAGCCACAGAAGAGAGTGTGAATATTCCTTTTTGTCCCCATTTCCACCTTGACCTATTGTGTTGGTTGCTCAGTGAAAAGGTGCCTGTCACATGACCAACCAGGGACAGAGGTGCAGGATCACATTTAATAAAACACCTTCCAGGCACCACTCTTTATTCATTCATACATTCATTCATTCATTCACTCATTCAACAACCGGGGACCGATAGCCCATTGTGTGCCAGGTACTTCCTGGGTTCTGAATGGGGCAGTGAATAGGGCAGAAAGGTGTACAGAGCAGGGGACACTCTTGTCCACAAGGACAGGCTGTCCCAAGAGAAGCAGCATTGGCGTAGAATCAATGGGAAACCATTCACTCATTCATCTCTGCGAAGCTGTGTGACAAGCATGAAGAATGCTTCTGCAAAACTATAAGAGGTTATTATGATTTTAGATATTTTCAGGCCAAACTAATAAGTTAAAAAAGTAAAGGAGGGAGGGTGAGAGGGAACAAGAGAGAAAGTAAAGTCCACATCAATAGTAAAGACATTGATTTCGGACCAATGTAAGAATTATTTTTAAACTTGGAGGCTTTAAAAAATGAAATGCATAGTAGTGAGCTCTCCATCACTGGAAAGTATTCAAGCCAAAACTAGACCTCCAGTCAGGGCTGATTAGAGTTCACTCATAAACTGGACAAGAAAAAGACAATGTAACTGAAAAGATGCTGTCTGGTTCCATTGTTTGGGAACCAATTTTCAAACTCAAGGTCTTAGGAGATGCCACGCCTCTGGTCTTCAAGGAGACAGAGTGCCTGTGACCTTCCCTGGCCTCCCAAGACAAGAGCTTACACCTCATTTTAACATTAAATAGAAACAGCATTTCAACTCCTCTGGAATGCAAAGCTGCGAATTTGAGTGAAACATGCAGTTTTCATTATGTTAAAAGATCTACTCATTACAATCAGGATAAGAGGATGTGAATAAGACAAATTGATCACCACTTTAAATGTATTAATCAGCTTGCAACTCTTGTCACCAGTCAAAACAGAACAGCCAGACATTTATTCTGTCTCAGTTGTGTTTTAGGGCCCATCCCAGGAGGTCACGGAATCAGTGAGCTTCTCTATGCAGATTATGGGCAAACAGTCTCAACACATTGCAGAAGTTCTTGACTGCTTAGAATTGGACTAAGAAGGCACAATTAAATATGTTTAGTTGTTCTACAAATATTTATTGAGCACATAGTATGTGTAAGGGATTGCATAAGGCCCTGGAGATACAATATTAAGTCAAAGCTGGCCCTTGCTCTCCACATTCCCGTAGTTAAATCAAGAGATAGATGTGCAAGCACATAAGTTACATAAAGAGTAACGGGGGCAAATATCACATGATCTCACTTATGTGTGAATATAAAGAACAAAATAAACTGACAAACAAAATAAGTCCAGAGGCATGGATGCATGGAACAGACTGACAGATCTCAGTGGGGAAGGGGCGGGGGGCAGGAGGAGATTAACAACATATATGTATGTGTATATATGTATCCCATGGACACTGACAATAATGCAGTGAAAGCCTTGGGTGGGGCAGGGTTAGGTGGAGGAAAGCAAAAAGAGCGACATCTGTAATATTGTCAACAATAAATTAAAATTCAGAATAAGAGTAACTGGGGATAAATCAGTGGCCAGCATGGAGTGCTAGAGGACTAAGGACCGATCTGGAGATGGTTGGTTGGCCAGGCCTGAAAGATACTCTGCACTGGGCTGTCTAAGCTTTAGGTCTGGGAGAGGACAAAGGCTCTAGCGGGAAGAGAAGCCAGTCCAGCCCATCTCCATTGTCCGAACATCAGAGGTGCAGTAAAGAGGGTCTAAATCAGCCGTGGGCAAACTACGGCCCGCGGGCCAGATCCGGCCTGTTCGGCTGTTCTATCCGGCCTGCGGAGCCGAAAGAGCAGAGGGTTCTCTTGCTCTCCCCTCCGCTCCTTCACCAGCAGCAGTGTTAAGATGGCAACGTCGGGAAACACGGCCGCAGCTCCTTCTTCTGAGTCCAGTTTAAGAACCCATTGTGGCCCTCGAGTCAAAAAGTTTGCCCACCGCTGGTCTAAATGCTAAGTTCCAGAACGTGCCTTCTAGTCTGGTCTGACAGAGAAACCTTAGGCTGTTATCTGTGTTGGCTGCACTACCACACCCAGCCTTAATGAAAGCTATGAACCTGAACCCAAACCCCTCCCAGGCAGTGCTTTCCTTCTCTCACTGTCCCTGCCATAATGGGGTCTTAGAGCTCTGGAGGCTGAGCGAGGGGCAGGCACCTGGGTCAAAATCTAGAATCAGCATTGAGTAGGGAGATGTTGGAAGGATTTATTTATTTATAAAAATATATTTTTTATTGATTTCAGAGAGGAAGGGAGAGGGAGAGAGAGAATCATTGATCGGCTGCCTCCTGCACACCCCACACTGGGGACCAAGCCTGCAACCTGAGCATGTGCCCTGACTGGGAATTGAACTGTGGCCTCCAGGTTCACAGGTCGATGTTCAACCACTGAGCCATGCCAGCCAGGCTCCACTGATGTGTTATAGCTATCTTAAACTCAACATGTTCAGTCCTGAACTCATGATCTCTCCCAAGGACAGTTTCCTGAAAGTGAGCTTCTTAGGGGAGGTGAGACAGGGAGGAAGTCTGGATGTCTAGGTTTGGTTAAGCCCGGCAGGGTTCCAGTCCCTGGGACAATCTCCATTCTGAAAGGACACCGTATCAAGTCAGGATTCAGGCACAGGGGAACCTAGAGCAGAGCCACCTGCTGAGTCTGGGGCATGAGGTGATAGCTTGGCCAGGGTCAGAGGAGGCTAAGAACCAGGCTCACTTCAACCTTCCCTGCCTGGTAACAGAAAGGCAAGACTGAGCTGAAATACATGGGTAGCTTAGCCTCAACTGGGGTAGTGAGAGCTACAGTAACAGAAAACCTGCTATGTGACTACCAGCCCTCCTTTCTCCCAAACAAGGCCAAATCTCAAGGGAGTACCTAAAATCCTGGGAGTGGATTCATAGGAGGCCTGTTATCTATAAGAATTAAAACACTTTGGCTTGGGGCTGGGACTCAGGAGCCAGTGGGGCAATGAGAAAAGGAGATGGAACCACCCAGAAAGAAAGAGCAGTCCATGAGATTTCTCTGTGCTTCTGCTCCAAGCCTCAGGGTAAATGTAGAGGAGCCATTGGGGTCAAGAAAAGCCAGATATCTTCTGCCATGATCTGCTTTTACTCGAGGCAATCCACAAGGCCAAACAATCAATCCACTGAGTTGAGCCTTACAAGTTACTGATTTTTTTTAACTTCAATTATCTGCTGTTGACGATTCCATTATGGGGAGGGAGAGAGGTGTATACTCGATCTAGGGGGCTCCTGAACAGGGCATTTATCTGGCTTTATGAGGCTTCGAGAGACCATAATGCATGTTTTATGGGCCCATTCTCATTTTTAATCTTCTTTGATAAGATCGCTATGCTAAAAAGATACAGATACTGGCTGGCAGGCCCAGCTCAAGACAGAGACAATGATAGTGGCTTGGGAAGGCCTGTGGGGCCTGTGGGGTGTCCCCTGCATGTGGACTCTGGGTCCTGCTCGGTCAGGGCAGCCTTGTCGCACCCTCCCAGACCTCCCCTCCCTAGGGATCCTGGCTGGTAGCAGGCATGGAAGGGTGCAAACCTCAGACTGTGATAGTAAACCACTTTGACCTCTCCTTCAGGTCACAGCAGCAGCGACATTTTCCACTGAGTAGCATATGACATGTAGAGAACAGGAGAAAATGGAATTCATGCACACAGAAACAGACAAGGTTCCAGGCACAGATTTCTGGTCCTAACTCTGAGAGGCAAGGGTTGATTGAACCCCCTCATCCCCAGCCTTGACCATCTCCAGTCATCTCCCACTTGAATCTTCTAATCCTATTCCTTGCTTTAGTTCTCTTCTGGGAAGAAGAGAGTGTGGGCATTTGGTGAATGGGCAGGGGCAGTCAATCCTCAATAAACCTCTGTGTTCTCCCCTCTATGACCTGGTCTCTTCCGCAGCTAAGTTAGGGTCATGTGCCAGTCCCATAGGCTGGGAGTAGAAGTCATTGGCGTTGCTTCCAGTCAAAGCTGTTAGGAATAGGTGTGAATTCTCCACGCTGTCCCCCTGCCACACTGTAGGAAGTGAAGACCTCCAGAGGTGGAAATAGCCTTGATCCCTGAGTTACTGTTGGAAAAGTATTTTTGAGAATGCTGCCTGACCTATATGGCACTTGGTTGAGTTATATCGCTGAGATTCAGAGAATGTTTGTTCTTACTGTCCAGGTTAGCCTAGTCCAATATCCTGAATATCTTCTATGTGCCCAGGATGGCACTAGGTTCTTTGCTATAAATTATCTCAAGACAGTCTTATGAATATCTATTGAAGAGGGTCTGGCCTAGTGTACTTTGGGGGTGGGATGGGGTTCCTACATCCCTCAAGATTCTGCTTCTTTCTGTATCCCTCCAGACCTTATGCCAGAACACTTGCCTCTAGAGACTCTTGGGTTCTGCCTGTTCTCAAGGATTCTCTTGGGATCCTGGCTGCTTTCTGGACCTGACAGTTGCTACATTTTGCCCTGGACTTGACAATATCTGGATGCTGGAAGAGTCCACATTTTCCTGGATATAGTTTACTGGAATGGGACTGAATAGTATATAAAAATATTGACTTTTCAGTCAACGAAATCTGGCTTCAAATCCTAGCACTATCCCTTTACTCATTCACACATGCATTCACAACACATAAATTGCTGTTAATGCCCAGAGGTACATCTCTAGCTTGGACTGTTACTCTAAACTCCAGATCCAAGTATCCTACCATCTTCTTGGCATCTCAAACACAGCTAGAGCTCATGATACCCAGGGCTTCCTCCAGGCTCCCCCTTCTCGGGAAGTGGCTCCTTCAATAACCCAGATGCTCAGGTCAGACGCATCCTTGAATCATCCCTCTCCCTTCTCCAAGTTCTATAGATTCTACTTCAAATATCCCTTGAATTCTTATTGCATGCCACATCCACCATTCTGGTCCAAGCTCATATAGTCTCTCATCTGGAATAGATAAAGATAGCCTTATTGCTGTACTGCTAATTGCCTTACTCCATCCAGTCTCTGCTCAGCAGCCAAAGGATCTGCTCAGAATCTGTTTGAGGCTTTAAAGTGTCATTTTGGGGGCAAACCCCAATTCTGCATCCCTGAGAAATCTGTGTACCCCCTGCTGAATTTATACCCTGTCCTCTTCTCTCTTCCCATCCTTCTTTCAGCCCCTGATCGGGTCCTCAAATGGGCCCCATCTTGCCTCTGCCTGGAGTGCTCACTTGCTACTGGCCTTACAACCTGTGGTCACTGTTTTAGAGTTTAACTTAAATATCATTCTCTTAAAGATGTCATCTCTAAATTCCCACTCTAGGTTTTGTCCCCCAATATGACTTCTAATCACACCCTATACTTTTTCTTCATTTCATTTGGCTGGTGTGTGTGTGTGTGTGTGTGTGTGTGTGTGTGTGTGTATCATATTTTTTACTAGCATGCAAGCACTATGAAGCAATGACTGCCCACAGTGCTTGGCACACAGTATGTTCTCTGTATATACTGTTAAATGGGGGAAGGAGTGTTTATTGAGTGGAAGCCAAGTGCTGCTGATTCAGTGGGGAGCAGGGGCCCTAGTTTCAGGGACCTACTAAAATGTACATATACAAGGACCCTACTATAAGAAAAGCTCTGAGAAATCCATATTTACAAGACATCAAATTAGAAGGTGATTGATATAAAAATAGATTTTAACAATAGCTTCTTCCCAAGACTTATTAATAGCTAACATTTATACAGTGCTTACTGTATGTCAGGCATTATACGTGAATCAACTGTTCATCCTCACAAAGACCCTAGGGCGTAGGAACTGCTTTTGTACCCATTCTAAAAATAGGGAATTTGAGACACAGAGGTGTTTAATGACTTACCCAAGGTCACACAGCTAATAAGTGGCCAAGCCAAGATTCTAGTCTGAGTTTTCTATATCCAGAAAGTTCTCTCAGCCATTCTGCGCTATTCTAGGGAATGTTTCGTGGTTCTTCCTAAAATAGAAGATGATTGACAGATGAATTTTAGGTTTGTATCTCAAATAGACATCTAAACTAGGGACATATCATTGGGATTCTCAGAGAGCTTGGAAGACACAGCTAGGAAACAGCACTTCCTGGCAGTGGTGAGGAAACTGGGTAGGCCTGGCTACCATTACTGACTCCCTCTGTGACAATGGGCAGGTCACGTAACTCTCAGACCCTTGGTCATTTTCCTTCATAAAAATGTAAGGAGTTGGACTAGTTCATGTCTGAACTTTCCTTAAATTTAACACTCCAGAATTGTATGCATCTCTAAGGAGCAATGTTAAATAAAGTCCCAACTCCCTCTTGATTCGTTCCCAAGAAATTAACCAGGAGCACCCACCTCCTGCTGATCATTCAGGTATAGAGGGAGAGCTGACAAATAAATCGGCTGGGAGAGACCGAGGATGAATGAACGAAAGAGAAAGGTAAAAAAAAAGAAAAGTGAGGAAGAAAAGAAGTGGATGCAGGCAAAAAAGATGAACACGAAAGAGGGCAGGTGAAAGTGAAAGATGAGAAAACGGTAGGCAAGGCTGTGAGCTCCCGGCACAGGCAGACCCATGAGTGTGCACATTGACTCAGTTGCTTGTCACAGTGACGATGGGCATCAGAGGCTTTTGACTTGCTCTGAGCCAGGAGAGAGACATGAAAAGGATGATTTTAAAGCCACAAACACGTGGAGCAGAGATGGCAGATACAGAACAATAAATATCCAGGTCAAATTGCCGATGGCGGTATCTGTATTAGGATGTGTTTGTAGTCTCTGCATGTCAGCGATGGAGAGCCTAGATTGTGACCGGGGAAGTCACACAACAATGGGGCCTGATGTTTTGTTTCCACTTTTCAAAGGCGCTCCTTTTTTTCCTCCCGGTGATAAGGCCCAGGAAATGGTTAGTGACATGCTCGTGGGAACCTATGGAAAAGAATACACAGCGTATCAATGGCGCAGCCGCCAGCCGGGAGCAGAGCGGGTGGGTGGGGAAACTGTGGGCCTCTGGTGTGGGCTGTGGCGGTGAGATAGCATTGAGGCGGCCGCCCAGGAGCCGTGCGCCCCCAGTCTGGGGACCGGGCCCCTTTATCCAGCTAGAATAGGTGGAAGGCCAGACAATGTAGTGCTGTATTTGGTTTGACAACAAAGGGCCCAAGAAAGATTTGATAGTGCGGGGATGGCCGGGAAGGCGGCGCAGGATGCAGCACAATGAGCGCCTTGCAAAGGTATTTAGCCTGGCCCTTTATGCCAGGAACATGGCAGGGGATGGTTGTCGTCGCGATGTCTAATGGCTTTTGTCTGGGCCACGGTTCTATTGACTAGAGTGAGGTCCCTGGGCAGGGCTGAGATAGGTGCCATTACATGTAGGAGCCACCTGCAGTCACACTCCAATGCCATCAGTCCTCTCCTTCCCCCGAGCCCAGGTTCCAGCAGGCCCAGGGAGCCCAGGTCAAGGGAACAGGGTGAGCTGCAGCAGGACCTTTACAGGGACATCAAGTGAGACTTCCAACTGGAAAGAGGCAGCTCCAGTTCCTTCCTGGGCCAGGTGTCCCAGCAGGAAGCCAACCAGGAGGAGGGGGAGGAATGGAGGTGCAGCAGCTTCACATGCACACACACACACACACACACACACACCAATGCACCTTGATGTGCTTGCCTGACATGCCCTGACAAGCATATCCAGCCTCGCTGGGTTAGAATTCCGAATCCCACCTCTGCATTTCCCAATGTTGGAGGTGAAGTAAGGGGGATGGGACTTTCCCACAGCTGAGGCTGCCCAGAGCAGCCCTGGGTAGTGAGTTAAGAGCAAAGGCTTTGGGACAAGACAGACCTCAGTTTGAATCCTGGCTTCATCAATAATTAGCTTTATGGATTAGAATAGTTTGCATAACTTTTCCAAGTCTCATTTTCCATATTGAAAAATATTAGAAAATTGGCCTACCCCATAGATCATAGGTCTTATGAGGGGTAAATGAAATAATGCACATAGAAGGCTCAGCACAGAGCCCACACGTGGCAAAATGCTTATTGTATATGTCACTATTATCACATGGGTAAACAGCTTATTAAATGGGCTGGATAAGATGGCCTGAAAATAAGAAATAGTGCTCTCTTTTCTCCTATCCCTTCTCTCCCCCCACCCCCATTTCTCTCTCTCCCCATAATTCTCTTCAAACCCTCCTCTGGGGCACAGGACATTTATTAAGCAGTTCCATGGAATCATTGCTGGTGAAAGGGAGGGGAAGAAAGTGGTAGTAGAAAGAGGGAGAAGTCAAGCTGTGATGCATACGCAACAGCAGCCATGGCTAGTCCCATGGCAGCTCTGGAGCTAGAATTGGCCTTCAGCGTTTGCCAGAGTTGGGTTGAGATGGTCAAGTCTCTATGCTTCCATATATATCAGTCATTGGAAGAGGTGAGGTGAAGTGTTCTCCCATAGCTGAGGCAATCCCGGAAGATTGCCTACTGACAGCACTCCCAGCAGTTGGGACACCAAGTCCATCATTGCAGGGACATCTGAGGAAGCATATTGCAGTGTCTCAAAGCCCTTCTTTTGTATTTCATTTATGTATGCTCTTGCTGCTACCTCTAGCTGCTCCCATGGCGGCCATGCCAACTTCTCCTCCTCCTAGTGCCCCTCCTTCCCTCCTCCTCCTCCTCCTCCTCCTCCTCCTCCTCCTCCTCCTCCTCCTCCTCCTCCTCCTCCTCCTCCTCCTCCTCTTCTTTTCCTCTCCCCCTCCTCTTTTTCCTTTTGCTTCTTCTATCACTTTAGGTATTTAAACTTTCATAAGTTAAAGTTTGAAAAGTGAGGAATTAAAGAGTACAAACCAATCAGAAGCAACTCATTTGATCTTTTTAGTTCATTCTATTTCAAGTTCTCTGCTGCCCCTTCCCTGGCCTGAACCTTGGATTGGAGACTGACAGGCTAGAAGGGGGAATGTGCTCTCATTTTTTGCTCTCCTTGCTCCACTTCCTTCCCTACTTCCCCAACTACTCCAGGCCCTCTCCACTGGAAAGGCTCTTGTGGATCCCGAAGGCTGTCTAGTATTTGAGGAACTATTTTCATGATGGATGCTTCTGAAAGTACAGGGCATCTTTGAAAGAGAAAAGAACAGATGCCGGTAGGGAAAATAGCCCAGAGGTTCAGCTGGTCTGGATCTGATTCTGATTCTGCCACACACTCCTCACCATGTCCTACAATCCTGGCAAAGTCAGGGCTTGATAGAATCAGAGGTCACCTGCCATTACCTATCTTTGGACCTTAGCTGTCCCATCTCTAAATAAGGTGATAATGTGGTGTGAATAGAACTTTCCTAGGGGTGCATCCAACTCTGTAATTCTTTGGGTTGGCAAGAGCTAAGGCAGGAGTGGGGCTGCTCATGCACTGGCTGGTACACATGCTTTCTATTCTCTCTCTCTCTCTCTCTCTCTCTCTCTCTCTCTCTCTCTCTCTCTCTCTCTCTTTCTCTAATGCACCTAAAGGGGTCCTTCTTACATTTCACCCATCAGAGCTATACATCTGCCATCCCCCCAATAGCCACCATCTCTAGGCTCAAGGTTGAAGCTCTTTTCCAGCACAGATGGGCATCAGAGCACCACATGGATTGTTCTGAGTCCACAGTGACAGTTAACACAATAAAGACACCATAGCTACACTTACCCTGCACCAGGGACCATGTTAAGCGCTTCAGCATTCTAGTGACTCATTGACAACAAGGAATAATCATTACTACAAGTGTTCTGTTTTATAGATGAAAAAACTGAAGCCCAAAGAGGTTACCTTTTTAACCCAATGTACTCACTGGAAAACGGAGAAGCCCAGTTTAGACTCCAGACAATCTGACTCCAATCTGACTCCAGAACCTGTGCTTTTCACTCTCATGAATCTCAGCTTCCTAGCTGAACCTTAATTGCAGTTTTTGTTTGGATAAGCAGCTTGCCTTTTATTGTTCATATCTTAGAGCAAGGAAAAGTACTAGTAATGGTCATTTAGTGCCTACTATGTGTCAAATACTATGCCAAGTATTCCACATCCAATTGTCCCAGTTAGGTATTTCCCCCCACCTTGGTGATGAACAAACGGAAGTTCAAAGAAGTAGAGAAACTTGCATGAAGTTACATAGCTCATAACAGGCAGCAAAGAAATTTCAGCCTAGGCCTGACCGTGCTACCAAACCAGCCACTACCCTAACACATTTTGGTGCTAACTGACTGGAGAGTAATCCAACGCATATATAGAATCCTTGCCTGCAGCCTGCAAAGCTCGTTAGGTCTCTCATATCTCTCCCCATTGTCCCTGACTGATTGTCACCTCTGCAACTTTGCTCACACTGGCTTCCCAGATCTCTATGTCCTCCCTGCTCCTTTTTGCCTATCTAGTGGACCTAGCCACTAAGATACTTGAAAGCACTGCCTCCTCCAGGATGCCTCTCTTTAGAGCAGTGACTTCTAATTTGGAACTTTAAGCTTTCAAAGAGTGCCTCATTTTCTTAACTTGTGAACTATCCTTTAGAATTGTTAATTAGCTTTTGTCCTTTCATCTTTTTTTTTTTTAATGTAATGACTTGTTTCTAAAGGCATTGAAAGTTCCTAAATGATATGCAGGCAAGACATGATGCTGCATTCTTTTGTGCATGGTACATGGTGACTCGGCACACTACCTCCTCTGAGGGGATTTTCCTAATAATCCTATTTAAAGTAGCATCTCCGATCACTCTTTGTCCTCTTGCCCTGCCTTGTTTTCCAGATAGCATTCTCAAACATAGCTTTTTGTAAATTTCTCAATCCTTAATTTTCCTCATTAGAATGCAAGTTTCATGAGGTCAAGCACTTGTTTTTGTTTACTACTGGATGCCAAGAATCTAAAACAGGACTTGGCTCACAGTAGGTGTTCACACTTTATTGAATGGTTGATTCAATGGTTGAGCAAAGTAACAACATAGGTGCTGTCACTTGGGTAATACAGGGATGATGACAATGGTGATATAAATTGATGGGAGGAGGCTCCTCAGAAATATCAAGACAAGAACACCCAAAATAGCATATGTGCTGGATATTTTTGTCCTCTCTACCCTTCTTCCTCTGTGTTGTACCCTGGAAAGATGAGCTTTACAGACCTGGTATGTGGATTACCTTTTAACTTCTGGTTGAGTTCAGCCAATGGGAGACTTCACCAGTAGATTAGGAGGCAGAAGGAGAGAGAAGTTGAGGTACTTATTTCCCTAGCTCCCTCCTTGCCATGTTTCTCTACTGAAGGCCTCACTCCCATCAGGAGTTCTCTCCTGTAACCATAGCACTCCCCAGGTCTGGTAATACTCCCTGTCCTTGCCTGTTCCCCTAGACACGGCCAAGTCTAGCTCCCAAAGATGATTCCATCTGCCACCTTTATTTTTTTTCCCATCTCTTGAAAGTTGGGTAGGGCATCTCCCCCAGCAAGAGTGGGGATTGGATAAACAGATCAGCTTGAAGAGAGTATTTGTCATATTCTGCTTCTGCCCTAGGTCTTGAACCAGCCAAGCCCATCCACACTACAGAAACACAGAGGCCTCTCCCTTGTGGTTGGCGTCCAACACTGGACTAGCTCCTCACTGCTGCCAACCACATTCCTGTTTCATGTGTCCCGTTCTTGACCTTTGGCTTTTAGTTATTTTCTTTTTCCTGCCTGGCCTTGATCCTGCCTTTTGGACTTAGTGACTAAACGTAGTTTCTCTAATTTGACCTTTGATTCTCTCTAAGGACTTTGGCTGACACTCACCACTCTATTTCCACTCTTGGATGCATTTGAGGGGTTCATTATCTCGTAGCCCCAGGACGTGAGCGTATGAGTTGAAGCATGTGCATGTACATGTGTGAGTGCATGTTAGGGGTAAGGAAAGGAAGATGTCCAGTTGCCTGAGTCTGAATCTTCATTCCGCCCCCCCTCCCCCTTGCCCACTTATTAGGTGCATGACCTAGGACAAGTTATACATATCCTTTCTGTTCCTCAGTTTCCTAATCTGTAATCTGTAAATTTACAAAATGGAAAAATATTAAAATACCTACCTTATAAGTTGTGTGGTTACCAGTTCTGTTCAGTAATTATTTCTAGTGGCCACTTCACTCCCACCCCTGCACTTTTGACACACGGTAGGATGGTACTTCCTGACCCTTTTGTGAGCAGGAAAGGTCATGAGATTAATTCTGTCCAACAAATTGTGCTTAGAAGTTATGCATGTCATTTAATTGCTGATGTAAGATCCTCTAGAACTTTCTTTTCATCTGCCACAAATGCCATGTTTCAGATCCCAGAGTGAGGACCATGTGGAACAGAGGCTCCCACCCCCACTCCACAGTGGACATGTAGAAGAGAGAGAAATAAGCCTTGTCATTATAAATCACAGAGATTTGGGGATTATTTGTTACTGTAGCATAACCCAGCCTGCCTTGACTGAAGCAGTTGTATGGGTTGAGATCATTCATATAAAAATATTTCAGCTTAATGTTCAGCACATAAGATATATTCACTAAATATCTGTTACTATCATTTGTATGACTGTGTAGATCTGTGTGTGTGTGTTTCCTTTGTTAAACCAAAAAATTTGAATAATCTTTAATCCTCAGCACTTGAGAAGTGAAGAGGGGGGCATGGTTGTATGGTTCTAAATTATCAGGACAGTTTAATGATAGAGGTTCCTTATCTGAGGAATTCTTAAAAGGATGCTTTGACCCCAGTGTCACATACAGACTTAGTAAATATGCCCCAGACATTTGAACAGGCAAATCATGTCATAAACTTAACTTCCTTGATGCAGGCTGATGTGGTAGTACCCAGAGACGGCTCCTTTGGCTATGGATGAGAGATAGAGAGACACTATGTTGGATCATTCTTCTGCACAGTCTGAATGATGGTTGGTCTGTGGGGACCCTAGAAGACCTCCAATTAATTATTGCTGGAGAAGATGAAATTATAAACAAAATTCCTTGTAATAAATTTTTCAAATGAGAACACATGTTTTATTTACAGTACTGGCCCATTTTGGGCTTTAAAGCTATGAATAAAAACAAACACTTTTTTTTTATCAAACAGATGGGGGAAAAGGGCTCAATAGCCTTTTTCTCTCCCTGCCAAGGAGGACATGCACTCTGAGCTGCAGAGAGGAAGGCAGGCCCAGGCTCTGCTGTTTAGAAGAATAAATGGACTAATTTTGCTTTGCAAAGGAAGATTTAAGCTATAATGATCCTTCCACATTGAGGGGGAATAAAAGAAGGAAAGAAAAGGGGAAAACAAAGGGTGCTGCTGAGGTTCAGATGCTTTTACTTCTTAATTCAGTGTGACACCTGGGTAGAAAATAGAACATATGCAAAGTGTGAACTTCTGTAATTAAAGCAGCTACCATCAGGCATGTTTTTATAGCTGGAAATCAGAAATTCACTTGATCTGAGCATTCTGCAGAAAAAGTGAAAGAAGTGGGAGACAGGTCTGGTTTAACGCCTCCCTTGCCCTCTGTCTACCCGTAGCCTAGCAAAATTGTTCCAAAGGAAAGACGCACCGTGCATAAACTCAAACCAGTTCTCATGGATTCAGATTGGTTGAGCTCCAAAATGCTATTGCCAAAATGTCTAGAAGACCTATATTTTTGATAAATGTTGGTGACACATTGGAAAATTCAGGTCTACTGAAATGATGGGAAGGACCATTAAAAAACTCAGGTAGGCCTTGGCCGATGTGGCTCAGTTGGTGGGGCATCCTGAACACCTCAAGGTTGCTGATTCAATTCCCCGTCAGGGCACATACCTGGGCTATGGGCTTCATTCCCTGGTTGGGGGGAGGGGGTGTGCAGGAGGCATCTGATCAATGCTTTGCTCTTGCATCAATGTTTCTCTCTCTCTTTACTCTTTCTTTTAAAAATCAATAAAATAATAATAATAAAAAAACTCAGCTAAGCACCAGTTTGGAAAACCTGGGGTGGGGGTGGGGGTGGGCATGGGGGGTAGGTTGTTATTTTCTGGAACATGGTGTAAGCATAAATCAAATTTCTATATAGAGTGCTATTTCCCTATATTCATTTCCTGTCACTGGTGTGACAAATTGCCATAAACTCAGTGACTTAAAATATTAGGAACTTATTTTCTCACAGTTCTAGAGGCTAGAAGTCTGAAATCAATATCAATGAACCCAAATCAGTGTGTGTGTTTTTAAAATATATTTTTATTGATTTCAGAGAAGAAAGGAGGGGAATATATATATATATATAATGAGAATCAATGATTGGCTGCCTCCTGCACACCCCACACTGGATAGAGCCTGCAACCCGAGAATGTGCCCTGACTGGGAATCAAATCGTGACCTCCTGGTTCATAGGTCGACGCTCAACCACTGAACCCAAATCAGTGTTGCTGGGTCATGCTCCAGGGACTCTTGGGTGAATAATTTCTTGTCTCTCCCAGCTTCTGATAGCTGCCAGCAGTCCTTGGCTTACAGGCATATCTTCCAGTCTTTACCACCATCACCTTCTTGTCTTCTCTTCCTTTGTATCTCTTCTTCCTCTGTCTCTCTTTTATAAGAACACTTTGTGATTGCACTCAGGGCCCTCCTGGATAATCCAGAATAATCTCCCAATTTTAAGATATTCAACTTAATCACATTTGCAAATACAGCTTTTCCATAGCAGGTAATGTACAGTTGTCCCTCAAGATGCTTGGGGAAATGGCTCCAGAATCTCCTCGGATACCAAAATCCATGGATACTCAAGACCCTTATATAAGATGTTGGAGAACTTGCATGTAACCTATAGTTGCAGATAGACTACAGCTGGATGTGCCCGCACCTCACTTAATTTGTGTGGATTCAGTGCAGTGCTTGGTGCATGGTAAATTCAAGTTTTGCTTTTTGGAGCTTTCTGGGATTTTTTAAAAAATATTTTGAGCTGTGGTTGGTTGAATCTAAGGATGTAATACTTTACACAATAAAGAATTTAAATTTTAAAAAAATCCATGAATATGCAGGGCAGACTATTGGAGAAAGTTCCGTTTTCCCCTTGTGTAGGGAAAACCCTAGTACTTCCCTTCTGTGTATTTCTCCCCTGTGAGTCTCCTTTACTATTCACACAAAACAATCCATTTCTGATCACCAAACATGTAGAGATTTCTCCCACACCAAGAAATTCTCTGTGACAGCAGCTGGGTGTTCTGACACTGTCTACCTGGAAATAGCATCAGATCCCACAGGTTAAGGGCTTACTCCCACAAGACTGCCCTTCTCTACCTCGTCCACATCCTCCAGCACTTCAAATGCCAGTCACAAGCAAAGTTATTACTTGTGTGTCTGACCAACCAGCTACAGATTGGAGGCGCCAAAAAAACCCCTTTGTGGGTTTGATTAATTTGCTAGAACAGCTCACAGAACTCAGAGAAGTAGGGTACACACCTATGGGTAAAGTGGGAAAAGGAAAAGGAGGCAGTGATTCCATCTCATTGGAAAACTACAGAGGGTCTTTATAGAAGAGTGGCATCTAAGAAGGGTAGTGTGGAGTGACAAGGATATGTTGGGCTAAGGCATCGGTTTTCAACCTGTGGGTCGCGACTCCTTTGGCGGTCAAACGACCCTTTCACAGGGGTCACCTAAGACCATCCTGCATATCAGATACTTACATTATGATTCATAACAGAAGCAACATTACAGTTATGAAGTAGCAACGAAAATAATTTTATGGTTGGGTCACAACATGAGGAACTGTATTTAAAGGGCCAGAAGGCTGAGAACCACTGGGTTAAGGGAACAGGATGAGCAAAGGCCCAAGAAGAAGGAAGGGCAGGGCTGGGTGGCAGCCCTTGGAAGAGCTTAGATGGGAGGAGGTGTCACACATGTGAATGAAGTTGACTTGGGATAAATCTGGAGGTGGGGGCTGTGTAGGGGAACCCTTGGATGTCAGAAAGGGGAGTATGGGCTTTGTCCTTCTGTGAGAAGTCACCTAGTGCATGTGCCGGCATTGATAAGCCATTGAGGACATCCTTTTGCCACTTAGCACAAAGAAGAGAGATATCTTGACATATGAACCAGATGGCTTTTTATTGGTTCCATTTCCAGGAGAGAGTAGGTGGGGTAGCCTGAAGGCAACAAACCAAGAGAACTAACTTATTGAACACTTACTATATGCCAAATACTGATTATTTGCATTAGTTACTATAATTCTCAGAACAATCCTATGAGATTGGTACTGATGCTATTTTTACTTTATAGGCAAGAAGACAGAGGTAGAAACAGGCTAAATAACTTGTCCCTAGTATAGCTAGTAAGTGGTGAAGCTATTATTGTGCCATAGGCAGTCTAGTGCCTGTGTCCAACACTTAACCACTATGATGGCAGGGTGGGGTGAAGGCTGGGCAAGACTAGCAGCCTGCAAGAGCTCTGGAGCGAAGTCTTAATTCTGTCCGAATCCTCTGCCCATTGTTGAGGAATCATGACTTCTTTAGGTTTGACCCCTATCTGTGTGTTTCCAAGCCTGCCAGCAGGGTGGAGTCCTGTCCTGGGTTGGGATTCTGTGGCTCACTTGAAGCTGTTTGCAACCATTGCTGTCTGACTTTGAATTTATAAGTTCCATATCTTCAAAGCCCTGTATCTTTAAGTAGCCCCATTAAGATCCATTATTTATTTGTGAAGCATCTTCCAAGCATAGATCGAGCTACTCCATGGTGTTTACTTATTAATAATAGCAATGGCTAACACAATACCTGCACACATCATATCACTGAATTCTCACAACCATCTTAGGAAATAAGTACATTATTACCTCCTTATTTCAAATAACGAAATTGAGCTACAAAGAGGCAGGATCACAAATGCAGTCATCCTATTGCAGAAAGTTAAAGAAATTGATGGAATTTCATACAAAGTCCACTTGGAAGCACCATAATAAAGCTGCAGAGAAGCTGGCTGGCACAATCCTGAGGTCTCTGGGGTCCCAACTCTAGAAGCTTCTCCCATCAGACATTCCTGCCAGCAAGAACCATAGAGACATTATTATTTTCCAAATATCTCTTATGAGCCAGCTCTCACCACACATTGTGTCATTTTACCCTTATAATGCCCTGTGAAGAAGGTATGGCTGTAGCTCTTCTCATTTTATAGATAAAGAACCTGAGGCTCCAAGAACATTATTAACTTAAGATCACATAATTCTCCTCAAGGAGTTTATAGTATAAACAGGGGAATAAATATGCTTGAATAAGTGAGTAGGTACAATACAGTATGGCCTGGCAGTTATGAAGTACTGTGAGAGCCCTGGGGAGGGAACAACTGACTCAGTGTGGGCAGCAGGAGATGGGGTGTGGGGTAGAGGAATAGTCTGGAAATGTGTCCCATAGTGGCATTTGTGTTGAGTTTCAAGTGAGAGGAGGCATATTTTGAAGGAGGATGTGGGAGGAAGGTCATTCCAAGCTGTCCAGGAAACAACTGTCCAGTGAGAGAGTGGGGGTATAGGTTGGCATATCCTGGAAGGATGAGTGGTCAGGTGTGGCAGAGAATTGGGTATAATGGGGAAAAGCAAGAGTGGAGTGAGAAGCCGGAGTCAGATCCTGGAGGGCCTTGTGAGTGATGCCAAGGAGTTTGGGTGATATTCTGGAAATGATGGGGAACTTTTAAGTTTTGGAAGAATGTGGTAAGATTTACACATGCATCATTCATTGAGAGCAATTGGCAGGCAGACAGTGCAGAAAAGGACATTTCAAACAATGGGGACAGCAGTGACAAAGACATTCAAGTGCATAAGAGCCTACATTCCTACAGCCTGCATGTAGCCCAGTATGCCTGGGGGATGGGGATGCAGGAGGTAGAGAGAGGAGGGGTTATGGTTAGGATACTGAGGACAGGTGGTAGAGAATGCCATGTTAAGTGGTTTAGACTATTCTGTATAGCATGGAGATGGAATATAGACTAGATAACATAATCCATGTGATGTGATTGAATTTGGAGTTTAGGCAATGGCCGTTAAAACCACATGAGTGGTTTTCCCTTCTCATAGGGAAAGAAAAGAAGGTCGAAGATCAAAGACTTGTTCCAGAGGGAGGCAAAGAATTTCATAGCACCCTGCTCAGGCTGATCCTTGTACCAAATTATTAAAAACTAGCTTCTAGCCCTAACTGGTTTGGCTTAGTGGATAGAGCATCGGCCTGCGGATTGAAGGGTCCCAGTTTCGATTCCGGTCAAGGGCATGTACCTTGGTTGTGGGCACATCCCCAGTAGGAGGTGTGCAGGAGGCAGCTGATCAGTGTTTCTCTCTCATTGATGTTTCTAATTCTCTGTCCCTCTCCATTCTTCTCTGTAAAAAATCAATAAAATATATTTTAAAAAAAAACTAGCTTCTATGAAGCACATGCTCTGTGTCAGACACTATTCAAAGTACTTTCTTGTAACAGGTCACTTCATCCTTGTAATAATCTCACGAGGTAGGTTAACTAGGACTTCATGAATCCTTTACCACTGGACCTTGCAGCCTCTGGGCAAGGATCACAGCTAACGTTTGTGAGGGCTTATTAGGTGTCAGGTGCCCCCTTTGCACTATTTAGTTTGGTCCTTACAGCATCATAAGGGATGAGAAATGGGCCCACTGAGGGGCATATGCCAATTACTATACTTGACCAAATTGGAACAACTATGAAGCAGCCAAGTTTAATACAATCTTTCTGACTCGACTTTGCCCTGCTGACTCTGTATGTGCTCCATGAATACTAGCTGAGTACATAACCTGGTGGTTGGAAGAGCATTTGTTTCTAAGAATTGGCTTCTGCATCCCTGAGACCCAAGTGTCACCAGGCCAAGCACCCAGATGGGAACTTCCCACCGAGCCTGAGTAACATTGCTGGTTCCTAACCCCACTTGCTTGCTTCTGTAGCAGGACCTTTGTAGGACAGGGTGGGCATCAAAGGCTGCAGAGTTGGGCTGGGCCAGCCTTCAGCCCCCTCATTTGCCAGGCTCCATCAAAGGCGCCTGTGCCAGGCTCTGCTCCACTCCAAGGCTGGGCAGATCAAAGGGCTCTGCGGAAGTTGGGTTTCTGGGCAGCCCTAGTTCTGATCATCAATTGTCACTTTGGCAGTGACAGCAGAGGGTCCAATGTGACAGGACTACCACAGCCAAGGCCCCTGGGGCGGACATCAGAGAGTCAACTCCAAAGGCCAGGAAGCTGCCTGGGGCCCCTTTGGGCGTTGACCCCCAGTGGGAAGAGAGGGAAGAATAGAAGAGGCCCCTAAGGAAAATGTTTGGAGCAGCATCAGTAGCAGAAAGTTGCTGCAGGCAAGAAAACGGAGTTTGGCATTTATATTCCTGCTATGGAACCAGGAGATCTGATTACCTTATGTAGCTGGGAAAATTGTTGATGTGCCTCCCCATGTTCACTTTCATACACATATGTATACAGGCTTGCACACACACACACACACACACACACACACACACACACACAAATACATTATATATGCACACCAGAATCACCCACCTGGACATACATGCATTATAAACATAATCCCATATATGTAGATTCTCACACAAACTAAAACAAAAATATTCATACACACATACTCCCCCATACTTGCCTACATATACCTGTGCACACATACACACAATCATGATGTGTGCATAACCACACCCATATACATGCTTCCTCATTCACAGGCATATACACCTTAGGAAATATTCTGCCAGCTTCCAGGACCTGAACCTGATGCTTTTCTCTGAGAAGTGAGAGCATCATTCCCATAAATAGGCGTTAGTGCAGAAATAGCCTATTACACAGATCCTATGCCAGCCATTCTCCAACTCCAACGTGGACAAATCTACAGAAAACATAGCAAAGAGGATTTGTATCAGCTCTTGGAAGGGGCTTCCTGCCCCTAAGAGCTATTAAAAAGATTAGCATATTAGCATTCTGTTCACTGAGGAATATTTGGTTGCCAGAAATTTGAACCAGTTGAAATATCAAGTTTGCCCCAGAAAATACTTATATATTCTGAATTAATAGATTAAAAACACACATAATGGTCTAGTTGTAAATGAGGGATTTATTATAATTTGGGGAACTGTAAACCCTTTAGCATAAAAAACAATTAATGTCAGAGTTCAGTTTAGCTAAAAATTTAAGAAGTATAAATAGAGCAGTTTTTGTACCTGAGTTTGGATCTCATTCTAGTGCCCACTCTTTTCATGATCAAGGTCAGATGAGTGAGAAAAAATAGCATGGGAACCTTTATATTTTTTTTTCAATTTTGAAAATGAAATGTAATTTAATCAACATTGCCTTTATAATTATTCAAAGTGTGTGTATATATATATATTTGGGAATATATATATATATATATATATATATATATCACATTTTCCTCATTCATTCATCAATGGACACTTAAGTTGTTCTTATATTTTAGCTATCATAAATAATTTTGCAATGAAGATGGAAGTACAGATATCTCTTTAAAATAGTGATTTTATTCCCTTTGGATATATGCCCAGACGTGGAATTGCTCAATGTTATGTTAGTTCTATTTTTAAATATCTTCATTTCTAATAACTAATCTTTGTATAGTTTTATTTTTTTATTTATTTTTCTTACTCGTCATACTTTATTTTTATTTATTTAGCATGGGGACCTTTAAAACCAGTCTAATATCCTCTCCTCTGAGAAGTCTGCCCTGACCCTCAGCCCAGCAGGCTGGAGTGGGTGCCTGTAATGGACAGTGTGGCTTGTCACCAGTTTTCCCTTCAGGACCAAGGCACTCACTACCCCAGTGGCAAAGAATTGGCCTCTGACAGCTCACAGCAGACTCTCTTCCCAGGAATTGCCCTCAGAAGAAGGAAGCCATCTCACCCATGGTTACACCCGCTCTGCAGAGGTGGCTGCGTCCAATTACTGATTGATGTGAGGGATCGAGGTCCAGCCCCTTTGCCTCAAATGGGACAATAATAAATGGTTGTCCAGCTTCAGAACTTCCTGTAGGATCCACTGAGGCATCTGTTGCAACTACATTGGAGGCTCGTTTGCCCTCTGTCCGGCTTCCTTCGCTCCCTCACAGGTACCATTCCTGAAAGCGCTCCCCCATAAACTCAGGCACTCAAATCTCTGAGACCCAGACTCCATCTCCCAGTGCCCTTGATCTATGGCAGCACCTTTCCTCAGTGATCCCAAGTCCCCATGTATTCCTCATTCTTATTTAAAAATATATCCCAAATCTCATCATCTCCATGGCTGTCACTCTGGTATGAGCTATCATGATCTCTCCTCTGGCCCCCTTGCAATTTGGACCAGACTCTAACTCTAAACTGGTATATCTATATCTATATCTACATCTATATCTATATCTATATCTATATCTATATCTATATCTATATCTATATCTATATCTATATCTATACCTATACCTATATCTATATCTATATCTATATCTATATCTATACACATACATATCTTTGTTCTCTACTTCCATCTCTCTATCTCAACACAGTAGTGAGGGAAATCCTGTCAAAACATAATTGAATCACATAATTTCTTTGCTCAAAACTTTTCAGTGGCTTTCCATCTTACTAAAATAATATTATGATTTGAAAGTCCAAAGTCTTTACAATACCTGTAGGACCTCCAAGGCCTGGCCCTCTGCATCCTTTATGCTTTCATCTCTTGCATCCTCCTCCCTTGCTCCTTGAACACATCAAGCCTGCTGCTGCCACAGGATCGTTCACCCTTCCTGGACTCCTGGGACTTTAATTTGGTCCCTTCACTTTGTTCTCTCCCAAATGTTACCTGAACTAAGAAACATTTTCTAGGCCTTTTAATTTTTTTTTTAATTTTTAACCTTTATTGTTGAAAGTATTATATTTATAGATGTCCCCTTTTCCCTTCATTGACCCCTTCTAGCCCGCACTTGCCCTTCAACCTTGAGTCCCTTTATAACCTTGAGCTCCTCTTACCCCAGAGAGGGCCCAAGGAACAAAAGAAAGCCCTTCAGAAAGTCAATGGTGGGAAAAGGGTCAGGGTTCAAGTTAAGGAAGAGGTGGGCTTCCTATGAGAACCCTCCATGGCCTGTGGGACCAGGGAAGCCTGGTATCCCAGCCGGCTGAGATGCAGGGTATCTAGGTCAACTTTCATCTGTGTACATGGTGCTTGCCCCTTTGATCCTTGAGCAGATCAAACAAAGCTCATTCATCAATGGCTTCCCTCCTTGCCTTTCAGAGGAGATCATCAAACACAGCCTGAATCTCTCCCTGCTTCCTTCCCATCTTTCCTGCTTTCCATTCAGGGGAATTTGCTCTACAAGGCCCAGCCTGTGGCCCACCATCACTCCCCTCCCAAGTACTGCCCAAATGGTTGTGTGTTTAATTTCTTTAATTCAAATGAGTGGGGAGAATTTTTAGTCACTCACTGATACATCCTGCCTAGGCCCAGGACAGGGGTGAAATGACACATACACTGTGGTTTCCTGGCTCTTGATATAGGAAGCACCTGGTAATGAAAGAACCAGGACACAGATAAACAGGCCTGGGGGGCAAAGATGATCTTTTCTGAGCCTATATCCCCCTTTGTGCAACTGGAATGTTATTTCCAGTGCCAACTACCTTACAAGGCTAAAGTGAGAATTGAGCAAGTTAATGGATGTCTAAGTTCACTAGGAAGTATGGCTTCTGGATGTGTATTGCGTTTGTCTAGTCCTTCTAGTCTTACATATTGGGAAAGACGCAGGCAAGGCTTCTGAATGAGTTAAAGCCATCAATCTTCCCAGCGTGCCCAGGACTGAGTGATTTCCTGGGATATGGGAATTTCAGCACTAAAACCAGGAAAAGCCCAGGCAAACTTGGATAAGTCGATCACCCTACAAAGAGGCAGCACTTGAGAATGGCTGTTACGGGCTGAATTATGTGCCTCCAAAATTCATAGGCTGAAGCCCTAACCACCAGTAGCTCAGAATGTGACTGTATTTGGAGACTGGCCTTAAAGGAGGTGATAAAGTGAAAATGAGGCCTTTGGAGTGGCCCTACCCAATGTGACTGGTGTCCTTAAAAGAAGAGGAAATATGAATAAAAACAGACTCCAGGGATACACGCACACAAAGAAGACAATGGGAAGACACCACTGCTTAGCAAGAGCACCGGTCAGAGAGGAGCCAGAGTGGGAGTCATGGCAGCTTGGCATGTGGACACGAGATCTGCCTTTGCAGGAGCACAGGGCCAAAGAGCCACAGAGCCGCAGAATCTGAACTCAGGATTTGTACCCTTACTCATTAGAGCGCTGTCATCCAATGATGATAAAAACAAAACAAAACAAAACAAAACAAAAAAAACCTCTCCATGTACATTAAAGAAGTTGGACACACATGAGAGAACTCCCTTCACAGAAGTCACACTCGTGGGATAGTATTGGCTTCAGCTTAGGAAGAAGCAAACAGGCTCAGAGCGGGGACCTGGCCAGTTGGTGACAGAGCTTGAGGTTGACTCCAGAATCCAAGGGCATTTTAATTGCGGCACACTAGGCGAGCCACAGTGGCACTAAATGCTGTCTGTTCATTTGGACAGGCATTTATTAAGAGCGTTTCTGTGCCAGGCATTGATTAACTGCCAGGAAACACATGTGGACAAGATATGCCTCTGCTTGAGTGGCTCACAGACCACAGGGGAAATGGGCAGGTGAACTGTGAAAGCAGCAGTTGACAAGGGCCAGCAATAAGGACGTGCAATGAGGATGCAAAGGATGGTCTGTAAGGGCTACCCCTGCCCTGAGATGATTCTATTGCACCTTCTAGGCCAAGTGGGGGAGTGGCAGAGAACAGAGGGAAGAATTCGCCAAACAGGGGAAATGAATGTGCAGGTGAAGGAGACCTGAGAGACAGGTGAGCCTGTGGCTGCTTGGAATACCTAGAGCTTGGGGTAGGGGTGGAGGGTTGGGAGGGGGTTGTTTGGCCTGTGAAAGTCTGGTTAGACATGAGGGAAGCCCCACTCAGACTTAGTCCAGGAAATGCCGAGATCGGAGATGTGCTGTGACCTGTACCGAACACCTTTCACTTTGCGCTGAATCAGGCCCCTTTCCTCGTCTCTGCCTCCCACCCCTGTCTTTGACTTCCGTGGGGACTGAGTTTTATTACAGCCCAGTGCCTTGCATAGCATCTGGCATTCATTTGCTGAATGAATGAATGAGTGAATGAACTCTGCTACCTGGTTGCATTCTCCTATTATGACTTCCTTTTTTTTTTTTCTATGATGTTTCTGCTTTTAGTTAAGGATTGAACGTGGGCGCTGCACACAGGCCCTGAGGCAATGAGTCTGTGTGTGTATGTTTTACATCAGCCAAACCAAATAAACAAACACATGGCGGAACCCCAGGCGTGCTGCTCCTGCACTTGGCACAGCCAGCTGGCACGTGGCAGGCCCTCCCCAGACACCCCAACTCAGGATGCCGCCTAGAGGCTTGGCAGTGGAATTTGGAAGCCCCCTCCCGTCTCCAGCAGCAGCAGGATCCAGGCACACACTGATACACTCCTTTTAATTAGAGGGAAATTGAAATTACTTCTGTCTTGAAACTCTGGAGAATTGGTTGGCAGCTCCTAAAACAGTGAGGGCCCACTGGCAGCATGGTGACTGCAGTACGAGGGAGAGGACAGGGATCTAACCCCCACCTCCAACTGGGCTTCCTGCTCCATTGTACTCATTCTGTAAAGTGGCCACCCCCTCCTGACGGCTGCGGTGAACCCTAGAGCTTCCTTCTGGGGCGGTGTCCAGGTCTTTAGAATCCCAAATCAAAATCAGGGCTCTCAGTCCAGTCTTCCTGCATTTCCCCAAATCAGTAATGACTGCCCCAATTCCAAGGGCCTCAGGTAAAAAATTAGGGGCTAATTCTAGACTCCTTCCTCTCATTCCACAGCCTAGTCACCAGCATTGCTTACTTACCACCAAGGTGCTTCACAAATCCATCTCCTTCTTTCCAACCCCTTGCTGCTACCTTAGTTCATGTCCTCCTCATCTCTGGACGTGTACAACTTCCTCCTACTGGTCTCCTTGCCTCCAGCCTCCTTTCTCTGACCCCTTCTCCTTTCAAGGCCCCATATTAATCTCTCTAAATTACTGATTTGATCTAGTCACTCCTTTACCAAAAAAAAAAACACAACAAATAAAAAAACCTTAAATGATTCCTATAACGGAAACTGTGTGTTGTTCTGTAATCTTTAATCTTCTCTAGTAATACAACACCCACAATATATGTGGCTACACAAATAAAGGCTACATTTCTCAACCTCCTTTGAGGCAATATATGGTCATGCAACTCAGGTCTGGCCAATAAGAATTACCTAGAAATGGAGGATGCAACTTTTATCAGTATCCTTAGAGGGAAGAGACATGTTCTTCATCAGCCTTTCTTCCTTCCTGCAGGATGAGATGTAGATGTGATGGCTGGAGTTGGAGGAGGCCATAAAGTGACCTTGGCAATGGAGGTCATGAACAGTAAGATAGAAACATACCATGGATCACTGTACAAACCCCGCCTTTTTCTTCCAAACTTTCACATGAGAAGGAAATACACTTCTATCCTGATTAAGTCACTGCTATTTCAGGGTTTCTGACACTCCAGCTGATCCTGATTCTAATGAATTATCACCCACTGCAGGGATCTAGAACACTAACACCACCAGGAGCCAGGTAAGCAACATAACTATTGATGCCAGGAGGCAAGGAATGGGTTTTTTTATTCATTCATTTTTATGTATTTAGTTATTCAGGTGTTTTTTTTTTTAATTTAACAAGTATTTATAAAGCCCCATTATGTGCCAGGCACTCTTAGACATTGGAAAGGCAAAGACAAATTCTCAGAGGAGATCCAGTCTGATTGGGGAAGACATTTTATTTGAATATATTTTATTGATTTTTTACAGAGAGAAAGGGAGAGGGATAGAGAGTTAGGAACACCGATGAGAGAGAAACATTGATCAGCAGCCTCCTGCACACTCCCTACTGGGGATGTGCCCACAACCAAGGTACATGCCCTTGACTAGAATCGAACCCAGGACCCTTGAGTCCGCAGGCTGATGCTCTATCCACCGAGCCAAATCGGCCAGGGCGGGGAAAGACATTTTAAACAGACAAATGTAGAAGAATGATATGGAGATTATAATAGTTGATGTACAAATAGTTATAGGAGCACAAAAGAGATTGAAGTTACTTTTAAATAAAGATCTAAAAACAGAAATGTCAAAGGGAAGTTAACCTCTCCCCCAAAAGATGAGTGAAGGAAAGAATTCTGAATAAATAAAAGTTAAGAGGCTTGGATTGCTGCTGTTGCAATTTCCTTCCCTTTCAATGAATTACAAATAATTTGGTATAATACAGCCTTGGTGGGCTTCACCCAGGAAGCAACGGGGGAAGGGCATTAATACAGCAGAAGGAACTCCAGGATTTGGTGGGGGTTAGCTCTGCAGCCTTCTTTTCTCATTGAGCCTTTTACAGGATTTGATAATATCTGGTAACCATTGTTCCTACCTGATAGCACCATACTATGTAAGATCTGATGTTTAGGGACTGGAGGCAAGTCTAAAGATCTGACACATAGCAAGTGCTTAGTAAATTTTGGTGTAGCAAGAGAAGATTTTTTTTTGTCTCTTTACTACTTTTCTGCCCCAATATCCCAAGTACAAAGTCTTGGAGGTTCGGGTGATATTAAAAATATGTAATAATCCAGTATTGCACAGGTCTAACTAATCAGATCAGAAAATGGGTGTAAACCCATTTGGCACTGAGTGGACACTGGGTATATCAGCCCTTCCTGGAGAACACTTTAAAATAACAGTGTGAGAGTGGCTTACCAGCATCCTATCTAATAAAAGAGAAACATGGTAATTAGCCATACCTCCTCTACCCTTCCATTTGGCTAATCAGGGCGATATGCAAATTAACTGCCAGCCAAGATGGCGGCCGGCAGCCAGGCAGCTTGAAGCGAACATGAGGCTTGCTTGCTTCAGTGACGGAGGAAGCCAACGTTCCCGCCTGCCCCTGCCTGCCTCTGAGCTTGCAGTTTGAAACATTGTTACAAATATAGAAGCTAAACAAAACCCCAGATACCTGCTTTCAGCCAGCCGGGATCTCAGAGCTGGAGTTGAAACAGTGTTTCGATTATAGAACCCAAACAAAACAGATACCTGCTTTCAGCAGCCGAGGCCTCAGAGCTGGAGCCAAGCCTCAGAGCTAAAGCTGGCCCAGAATAAAAAAAAAAAGAAGAAAAGGAGCGGTTGGGAGCTTCAGTCACCCGCCAGCCTAAAAACAGCCCTCAGCCCCTCATCCAGACTGGCCAGGCACCCCAGTGGGGACCCCCACCCTGAAGGGTGTGTGAGCAGCTGCAAACAGCCATCATCCTCTCACCCAGGCTGGCCAGGCAACTCAGTGGGGACCCCCACCCTGATCCAGGACACCCTTCAGGGCAAACCAGCCGGCCCCCACCCATGCACCAGGCCTCTATCCTATACAGTAAAAGGGTAATATGCCTCTCAGCACTGGCATCAGTGGAGCTACGAGGCCTCCCAGCACCAGGATCAGCATGACAGGGGGCAGCGCCCAAACCCCCTGATTGCCCTGTGGCTCTGTGTGTGACAGGGGGCAAGGCCACAACCTCCCTATCCGCCCTGCTCTGTTTGTGACAGGGTGCGGCGCCCCCCCCCCCCCCCACGGGCCCTGCTCTGTGTGTGATGGGGTAGAGCCATAACCTCCCCAGCGGCCCTGCCCTGAGTGTGACAGTGGCGGCGCCCCAACCCCCTGATCTGCCCTGCTCTGTGGGTGAGAGAGGGCGGCACCCCAACCCTCCCCCCCCCACACACACGGGCCCTGCTCTGTGTGTGATGGGGTAGAGCCATAACCTCCCCAGCGGCCCTGCCCTGAGTGTGACAGGGTGCAGTGCCCCAACCCCCTGATCCGCCCTGCTCTGTGTGTGACAGGGGGCGGTGCCCCAACTCCCCTATCGGCCCTACTCTGTGAGTGACAGGGGAGAGCACCTCAACCCCCTGATCAGCCCTGCTCTGTGCATGACAGGGGGGAGCTCCCCAACCCCCTGATGGGCCCTGCCTTGTGAGTGACAGGGGGCAGCGCCCCAACCCCCTGATTGGCCCTGCTCTGTGCATGACAGGGGGTGGTGCCGCAACCTCCCCATCGACCCTGCCTTGAGTGTGACAGGGGGCGGTGCCCCAACCCCCAAATCGGCCCTACTCTGAGCGTGACTAAGGGTGACATTGCAACCTCCTGATCCGCCCTGCTCTGTGCATCACAGGGGGCAGCGCCCCAACTCCCCAATCAGCCCTGCTCTGAGCCCAACCAGGGGCTGCACCTAGGGATTGGGCCTGCCCTCTGCCACCCGGGAGCAGGCCTAAGCCAGCAGGTCGTTATCTCCCGAGGGGTCCCAGACTGCGAGAGGGCACAGGCCGGGCTGAGGGACCCCCCGCTCCACCCCAAGTGCACAAATTTTTGTGCACCAGTCCTCTAGTGTATATAATAAAAGCCTAAGTGACCGTTATGGAGGAATGACCAGAATGACCAGTTGCTATGATGCACACTGACCACCAGGGGGCAGATGCTCAATGCAGGAGTTGCTCCCTGGTGGTGAGTGCACTCCCACAGGGGGAGTGCTGCTCAGCCAGAAGCCGGGCTCACAGCTGGCGAGTGCAGCGGTGGTGGCAGGAGCCTCTCCCACCTCCATGGCAGCACTAAGGAGCAGCGAGCTGAGTGGTAAGGAGCAGCAAGCAGGCGGGCAATAAAGAGCGAGGGCTCCCAGACTGCAAGAGGGTGCAGGGTGGGCTGAGGGACCACCCCCCCCCCAGTGCACAAATTTTGTGCACGGGGCCTCTAGTTTATAAATAAGCATTAAAAGAGAAAGTTCAAAACAGGAATTACAAAAGCACAAGATGCGTAGATGCTGACCTCTCACCAGTTCTCACTTTGCACTCCCTGCTACTTACCCTTGGGCTGCATCCCTACTCTAAGTTTACTGCAGTCCAGCAGGGTCAGTTACCAGGGCTGGTCTGGGTGACCTTGAACCCTGAGCAGGTCAAGCTATCCCTGGGCCTCTGTGACTTCCCTGAAGGGGCTCAGAGCTCAGCTCCTCACACCACAGTCCTTTTTACTCTTCAAACAGAGCAGCAAATTCCTGCTACAGACTCAGCATGAATCTTCCCTCCTCTTCCGTTTTCTTTTATAATTTTTTTTTTTTGGTGCTCCAAACTGTCCTGAAGACGATCATGAGGAACACATACCTGCCACATTTCCCCCTCTGAAGCTCTTTCCTCATGGGACAACTCTCTTTAAAAAATGCCTGAGGAGAATAGACAACAATGAGGCTGAGCTGCCGTCATCAGCCCATGAGAACTTAGAAATAACTCCTCCAGCTGCTCGTAGCTAAAAGTGGAAAGCTGAGACCCAGAAACTGGAGTGGGTCGCTTAAAAACACACAGAGCATGTCAACAACATTTTTCAGCAATGTGAAGTGTGTGTACTTTCCATCCTTTTCTCTGCCTACACCTTGTAAACATGTTTTTAACAAATGGAGGAGTTATCCACACACTGCTGTTAATCTCAGGCATACACAGGGTCCTGACAGTAAAGGGGACAATTTTGGGGTCCCCTTTAGTGTGCATTCTGGGAGCCTCTTTGGTCCAAGCCTGACAAGATACCTGAGTGCCTCTGAGAAGAAGCCATATGGAATGTGGGTGGGAGGGCTGGAGTAGTGGTCAGGGAAGCAGCTGGGAGCCCAGGTGATGGGCAGGGGTGTGTGTGAGGGAGGCCTGGGCTTAATCCCAGGTCTGCAAACTTTGAACCTCTAGGGCCCAGCAGGAGGGCAGCAGGGTTGGGGGTATTAGCATTTGTTTTTCCACTTTGATCTTTTGTCTTTTAAGTGTTGTGGAAGATCTTGTTTGCTGGAGCCTAAGAAAGTGAACCTGGCAATGTGGCTTCAATACTGTGAAACCCATCTCTTCTCAAAGCCCACAGGTTGTCTCCTTGGATTCCTAAGAGTCCTATCCTTGCCTCTTCTGCCTCTCAGTTTTCTTCACCTACGAAGTGGGAGGGTGGGACTAGTCCAGCGATGTTCAAACTTCACCCTTTAACAGTAGAACCTCACTTTCCCCCTAAAGCAGCTGCTCTGATTGAAGTTAGATCTCTGCCTTTTGGATAAACTTGAGGTCCCCTTCCTGAGGGTCATTGGACAGACTTGAGGAACCTGAGGAAGTCTTGGGGAGGAAGTTTGAAAAACCTCTGGACTAGATGAACCTTTAGGCCCCTTCCTATTCTTTATAATTCTCAAGCTAACTATTGTGTGGTAGGGAGGGCAGAAACTCTGGCTTTTAGTTTTTATATAAATGAACCAACTAAAGGCCAGAAATGGCATGTGATTTGTCCAAGTCGTAGGGCAACTCTGCCTGTCTTTCAAGTCCTGTGGCAACAGTGCAGTCTGGTCCAATAGAAATACTTAGAGTTCCCAAATATGACACTTTCATTTGTCTGCGCCTCTCTAAATGCCCTTCCTTCTCCCTGGAATGCAATGCATACTCTTGTGTGAACTTAGCTCAATGGCTCCTCTCCCCTGAAGACTTCTCAGAATCCCACACCCCTCCTTTGTGCTTGCGGAATGCTCTGGCGCTGCCTGAGCAGTGGTGTCACAGGTCACGGGTGACTTACCCCCTCGACCCCTCCACTAGAGGCCATGTATCTTGCTTATATTTTCTGGGATTTTCAGGGTCTCTTGCACATAATTGATATTAAAACATAGGAACTGAATGAATAGCTAAAGGAATGAGGGGCACTGCTGGGGCTGAGGGCCGGCGGCTCATCGCCACAACTTCCACATGACAACAGCCATGGGCGGGTTTCCCCCTTGCTCTTTGGTGTTGCCTGATTTCTGCCTTCATGATATTTCCTAACATTCAGCTCCAAGGAGAAAAGTTATTTTAAATGTAAGGCTGTCCTCAGCTTGCTGACCACAAGCAGCCTCATCTGCCAAGGATCGATCAGTGTGATCTAAACTTATACTCCACAGGGCACTTCCCCCAGGGAATCAGTCAGAGCAGGCTGTAAAGAAAGACTCTCACCCGCTGCCCCTCTCCTGTATGACGGATGCTTTATTCAGGCCGGATACCCCACCCTTGTGGTTTCTTTAGCCCTGCCTACCATCACCCTCCACATCCCCATGGGGGCATTGGGTTTGGGCCTTTAATACATCAAGTTATTGCTAACCAGATGATCCCTACTTTAAAAAGATTTGCCTCATGTAAGCTTCTCTGAACATTATGAGATGAAAAAGGGCGAAGGACTCGCCTTCAGAGATCACTTCCAGCTGCAGTAGTGAGTGACTGGGGGTTGCAACAGGGTGACAGTGTTCAGATGTGTCCTGAGACAGTGGCCCAGCCACAGTGTTTTAAGCCAACCCTTCCTGGGCAGGGTCTTGGCGGCACCAACCCTCTCTGGCTTCCTGCCTGACCCTCCTTGCTCTCTATCCTCCTCATTTAAAGTGTGAGTTATTTGATATAGTCTAATAAGCCCCTTTATGTTTACACTAAAGAATTAATAGGACTTGCCAACTTAGACTCAAGGGGCAACAATTCGGGACAGACCTTGCAGATTAAAGTCCAGTAGATAAACCCTGAACCCTTTTGGGGGGGGCAGATGGAAAAGAAAGCGGAAGGAAAACTAAGGGGAAGGGGAGGTCTGAGAGCTCCATTCAAGGCCAACTTGATAGAACTAGAAGAAGACTTAAGGAGAACAGTTAAATTTTTTTTTGGTACCATCTTCTATATTTCCGATGGCTTAGGAGGAACAGGCTGTTTCTGGTGATGGACAGACACTCATGTTGTCCAGCCTTTGCAGGACAAAGAACTGGTTTTGTATTTCCTCGTGTCACTCTCGCAACAGGCCTGAGGAAGTTGGTTTAGCACCACTCAGAGCACAAGAGGCCTTTCACCGGGGCCTCTTGCCATCTGGCATGTGAGGGGCAGGTACAGGGCTGGAGGAAAGGGTATCTTCTAATACCAGAAGCACAGTTACCCTAAGCTTCCTTGGGCGGACTGCTTCCGACACTGAGAAGTCTATCAGAGGGGGACAGGAAGAGGCACTACCTACAGAGACTCAATCAAGAGGCTGGTGAATGTTCTCAGTCCTCTTCCCCTCTGTGCCAAGTGCGATGCTAGGCTCTGGGCATCAGAAGTGAACAATGACACCTTGTCCTTGAGGGTTTGCAGTAGGGCGTTTCTGGGACCTCAATCTCTCCCCATTGATGGAGTTCTGAACCAGAAGCCCCTTCATGCTTTTATCCTCTGACCTGATGTCTGCTGACCTGGTCCTGATTTTGTCTGAGAGCTGGAACTGTTTGCAGTCTCAGCCTTGCATCTGCAGTTGCTCGACCTCGCTTTGCCTTCGTCATTTTACTGACTTCATCAGCTGTGCTTACATTACTCGATTGTATTTACTTCACTGTAGCTTCTTCTGTCCTTGTTTGCCACAGAGCTACCATGTAAAAATGCAGCTCCAGCAAAGATAGGAACAGATGATTGTTGTCTTCAGTGATCTCACTCATTAATGACCAGTGCAAGGGAGAATTCAATGAAATGAAATAATATATAAAATGTATCAAGATCATGTTAGACATATAGGAGGCATATATGTTAGTCATTATCATTAGGTATCTATATCTTTCAAGTTGACAATTACCTGGAAGGAGCCCATTATTCAGAAGTCCTTCTTGTTCTCATCAAATAGCTCTTTGAGTGCAGCGGAGTGTGGCTGCTGAGGTATGGGCCACCTGCTTCCTGATGCTACTGGTTTCCCTGAGCACTCTCATTCCCACCTGCAAGCAGGTCATATCTGCTCTTTACCCATCACCCACCCTTACCTTGAACTGTCGATGGGAGCAGAGAAATGTGCATTTCTTATTAAATTTAACCCCACACTGAGAGCAATGTAAGAGCATTTATCCATTCAACGAATATTATGAGCACACTCTGTGTTAGGAGCTGTGCTGGGTGCTGGGGGTATGGAGATAAATAAACCTTAGCCCCCACCCTCCAGAAATGCCAATAGTAAACAAAGTAAAGTGTGTTAACTCCATCCAGGTATGAGCCAAGTGTCCCTTCGCATTATGGCAAGTGTTCTGGACACTCTTATTAAAATGAAACTCTTCAATCCAGAAAGAGGAACCAGCAACAGCTCCCCATTTCTTCTAGAATAGTGGTTCTCAACCTTCTGGCCCTTTAAATACAGTTCTTCATGTTGTGACCCAACCATAAAATTATTTTCGTTGCTACTTCATAACTGTAATGTTGCTACTGTTATGAATCGTCATGTAAATATCTGATATGCAGGATGGTCTTAGGCAACCTCTGTGAAAGGGTCGTTTGACCCCCAAAGGGGTCGCGACCCACAGGTTGAGAACCGCTGCTCTAAAATCAAAACAAAATTGCATGGTATTTATGGCAGGTTAGAGAATTGTTAAACAACTGTGAACTCACTCCACTCACCACCTTCTATGAGAAAGAGCTCTTTTTCCCCATTCAAGTTGGGCATGACTACATGACCTGCTTTGGTGGAAGTGACTTTCATTCCAAGCCGAGGCTTTGAGAAGCATTGTGGGTTTCATTTGCTCCTCTGAGAGCCTCAGACCTCCTCCATGAAAAAAAACCACCCTCAATAGCTGCCAGCCTCTGGCCTGGGCCCACAGTGAGATGTGTGGGGTAGACCTGAACTTGCCCCCAGCCTGAAGTAGAGCCACTATAGCCACCTTATTTTTTTATACACTGAGATTCTGTGGTTGTTTGTCACATGGCAAAAGCTGAGTAATACTGCCTTCAGGATTTCTTGTTCATTATGACTTCACCCATCCTCTCTAGCCTCATCTCCCTAAAATCACACCAAACCACCCCCCTGTTCCCAAGACCACAGTCTGAGGAGTTCCCTCTGCTTGGATCTGTCTTCTTCATTTACTGATCATTCAAATCCAGGGTCAGGTTTCACCTTTTATCTAACATGCTTCTTGATCCCTCCTTCTCCACACCAAAAAATATAAATAAATACAAATAAAGATGATGATAATATCACTAACAATAAATTGTTCATTCATTCAATGGGTATTTGTTGGGTGCCTACATCACATCAGATTTATGTTCTCCTCCCTCTCTGTGCCCCCTCCCCAGGCTCTTCATGCAAATCCATCTAAGGCCCTGGCCAGCTTGCATTGCAATTGGCTCTTTAGAAGGCCTGCTCCCCAAGGAGCTAGTGCCTCTTCCAGGGCAGAGGCTGTCTTTTCATCTCTGTCTGGGTGTAAGGACAAGCACAAAGTAAATGTCAGTTGAAGCAGTCTCCCCAGGAACAGCAGTTGACAGCAGTTGATGGCCAGTTCCTTGGTTGGGACTCACAGCTGGCGCTGATGCTGCTCCCACCTGCAGGCCTGGCCCTGCCCCAGCTCCAGCCCGATCTGACCAAGGCAGGAAGTCCTTAAGCATCTCCAGAACCTAGTCCAGTGGGGTTTAGTGTTGATTCATGCTGTTTATTGGCCTCGTCTGTGAGTCATTTCCCCTGCACTGAGTTCAGGAGTCCACGCTTTTCCTGGATCACCTGACCTGGGAGCTGGGCTGTGTTACCACTGGGTTTCTGAGCTGCCTCCTCACACTTCCCACCAGCTAAGGCACCTCCACAGAACCCAGGCTTAGAGCTGGGCCTACACACTAGGTGCTGCCGGTACCGGCCTGGCTTGTTTGGTCCCAAGTTCTGGTGCTTCTCCAGTCACTAGGTTCCTCTAAGGAGAGGTCCAGTTCTGTTTTGCCAGCCCCTTTCCTGGGGGCTGTTCTGCTTCTGGGCCCCAGCTGTTCCCTGCTCCCAGACACCAGTCACCTCTAACTTTGACAAATTGAGTATAAAATCCCCACTGGCATTTGGTGACTACAGCTACCACTAACCACTCAGATATTTGCGGGCAGGGGTTTCATTCCAGAAGACAGATAGGGCCTGTCTTGCACATGTATCTATAAAAACAGTGAAGGAATAACTGAAAGGCTAGAGGCCCAGCCTCAGAGCTCACCTTCCACAGGATAAGGAGAACAGAGTGAACATAGCATTTGAGATTTCAGGTTGAAATCGCATCTGTGCCCCTCTCTTACTTCCCCTCCATCTAATCAACTCCACTTGCTGATCTCATGTTGGCCTAAACACTCACCTTCTCCCTCACACCACCCCAACCTCCTACTGTGTGCCTGCCTCCCCTATATATCCAGTTCCTTCTGGCACAAGGCTTGCGGGGAGGGACCTGCCAATGGTAAGGCATGTCCCCATCTGGTGAGTTCTGGGGTCCTCTTCCTGAGGTCCGACTCTCACTAGAAGCCCCTGGTAAGATACACCAGCTTTTCAGACTGTCTCCAGGGTTCAACTCTCCACCAGGACTAGAAAGGCCACAGCATTGGGCACTTGGCCTATTTTGATAGGCAGAGCCTCTGCCTTTACTCCCTGCATTTAACTCAGCTGCACCTCCTGCTCCTCCTGAACTATCATTCTGTGATGGACAGTGAGATGCTGGTGAAACGCAGCACTTCCCCCTTGCTCTCTAAGGCCCTGGTGAGCAGCCCAGCTTCCCTGCTGAATTCTGAGGAGGGTCAGAGAGCAGGAGAAAGCCCAGAAACTTTGTCCCTTCTGGGCTGGCAGATCTCTGTCCTCACAAGACTTTGAAGCAAATGATTCTGCTAAGAACCCTCAATATAAGATCCCACCCCACCTGGAGAAGGTGAGAGAAGACTGAGGCCACCCGGACAAGAGGAAGACTCCTTGGGAAGGAGTGTAGATCTTCAGACCTGAGACCAGCAAGGGCTTCAGAGGGACCCCAAGGGGTAGAAAACAGAGGGAGCATTTCTCCTTGGCTTAAGAAGCAGCTCTGTCTTTCTCAGTTACACCCAGACCCAGCCAGCCCTGAGGACCTCCAGCTCAGCAGCCCCGAGGCTGGCAGGAAGTACCCAGGTAGCAAGGTTGTGGGGGAAGACAGCACAGCCTGCACTATGTAGACTCACGCAATCTCAACATCTTGGGAGCTGAAAGGGCCCGAAATACATTGCAATCTAGCCGGTCCTCTAAGGCCATCCTATTGTAGAATACCTCAGGCAACAGAGAGCTCACTACCTCTCAAGGCCATACATACATCTTCATATATTATATTCTCCCTCCTGTTGAGCTGAAACCTGCCTCTGAGTAAGATAAAGTGTTAAACTATCTCTCAGCTCTTTCATCCGAGCTCCCCAGACCTCAGCTTTGGAAACATCAGATCCCCTGTCCCCAGGTAATCTAATAATCCCCCGGTTTACTACACTCATCTAAAGGAGTCAGAATTCTATTTCTTTTTAAATGTCCCTTTGGGGCTAAGAAGAATGTCTGATCAAGAAGATAATGTTGTATGGTAGGTCATTGAAACACCCTGTTGTCTTCAAGGGGTTTGTTTATGCCCCCGCCCTAAAGAGAAGCTCACCGCAGCCTTCGTGTGCTGGTTCCCTCCAGCCCTGGGTCAGTGCAGGGCCTGTGACAGCTGAGGGCAGCCCCCCCCCCACGTTCCCCGGTGCCCCCTCCACGGCTGTGCACACACTTCTCCTCTCTAACACCCCTTTGCCACTGGGGCTGCCTTTTTTTTACATGCAAATTTCACATAAAATCCTTCAAATGAAAACAGGTACTTTTCATTTTGCTCCCATAAACAGATACTTTCTAAATATTTAGACATCTGTATATAATGCCCTTAAACTGTTTGTTCCCAAGCATAAATAGGTACCTCCGTGTTTGAGTTAGTGTCTGATATGTTTCTCATTTAAGGAGAAAACATAAAAAATAATTGGAATAACTACAGCCAGGAACAATGCTTACGCAGCATGTCAGTGTCTTTTATTGTGCCTTAAAGTAAAAGCTTCAGTTGTCGGAGTCTTTCCCTCCCTGTCAGACAGAACCACAGCTCTTGCTTTTAACCCTTCACAGGACTCAGTGCCTCAGGACAAGGGGTAACAGCAAAAGACCCCCCCTTTAGGGCCTGATATGCTAGTTGCACTCACAATGCTTCACAGCAGTATATGGATTCCTCATTCCTCATCCTCAACTTTTCATTGAGGGGAACAAACTCCCATTTTACTCCCAAGGAGGGAAAAATACCACCCTTTCCCCAGCCCCTAATTGCTCCCCAAAGAGAAGATGAAATGGAGAAACAGGACGTCAGCACGTATAGATCTGCCTTCTGAGTTCTCTCCTCCTGGAGTCTACCAGGAGGGTCTGGGACTGTCAGCCCACCTTTACCCAGAACTGGGTGGGGGGCATTCAGTTCAGGGTGGGGGTAGAAATTAGGGAGCTAGTTTGGATAGAGATCCAAGCTATTTTCTCCAATCTGCTTTACATTAATTTTTTCAAATCTCCATCTCTCTGACTCTAGTGGCTTCCTTAAATAGTCTGACCAACACTATGAAGAGAGGTGAGATTTGTATTATCTCCAAATTCTTATCCCCAAATAGGATATTCCAAGTCCCTAAAGCTCCCCTCTGAACATAGAGGAAATGTTATGTGTTTACTACATCCTTAAAATGGGGCTTATGCAACTTCATCAAGAATGAATGGGTGTTCCAGACCTAATTGTTTTCAATAGTCCTGCCAAACTTGCCTGGTCTTGCTTGGACTTCCTGGTGATGGGGCATTCTTTTAGGAGGTAGCTTCCTCCATTGCTGAGGCTCTGACTGCTAGAACTGATTTTTAATAGGCTGATATTTCCTGTAATGTCTACCCATTGGCCTTTCGATGGTCTCCAAATTCTTATGTTGAAGCCTCAACTCCCAATCTGATGAGATTTGGAGATGGGGCCTTTGGGAGATAATTGGGGTTAGATGAAGTCTCTAGGGTGAGTCTCTCATGATGGGATTAGTACCCATATAAGAAGAGATGCCAGAGAGTTTGCTCTTTTCCACCTTCACAGAGAGGTCATGTGAGCACAGTGAAGTGATGTTACCTACAAACCAAGAGAAGAGACCTCAGAATGAAACTGACCTTACTGGCACCTTCATCTTGAATTTCTGAGTCTCCAGAACTGTGAGAAATAAATGTCTGCTGTTTAAGCCACCAGCCTATGGTATTTTGTTATAGGAACTTCAGCAGACTAAGACAGACCCTCTTCATTCATTCTTTCACTTGTCGAACGTGTAATGAATCCCTAGTTATGTAAGATACTCTGCGGGGTGCTTGCGATGAAAATAAAAATGAGGAAGTTTCCATTTCTGCAGAGTCAGTTTGGAAAACAGACAAAGAAGCCAGTAATTTTAGCGCAGAGTATACTTTCGTGTAAAGACTACTGTGATAAAGATAGTGAGGGCCCAGCAGAAGGATCTGTTTGCATCTGAGGCAAGGTCAGCATCTGTGTCCACAGAGAATGAGGGCAAACCATGCAATCCTGCTTCCAGTGTGGGATCTGATCTCTTCCAGAAGGTGGGGAGCAGGACAGCCATTCCCACCAAGCAGTATGGGCTCAGAGCCCCCAGGCCTGGAGGAGAGCCCAGAATCCCAGGAGAGTCCAAACATTTGCAGAGTCGAGGAGTAGGGCCTTCCTCTTCGATCGGGGAGCAGCTGCAGGGCAGACAGTGGTGCCCACGGCTCATGCACTCCCACCATCTGTCTCAATGCAGCAGCCAGAAGGACCCTTTTAAAACATTAGATCATGTCACTCCTTAATACAAAATCCTCCACCAGCTCCAGATCACTCAGACGAAATGCCAAAGCACTTACAGTGTCCAGAGAGGACTATGTGATCCTGCCCTCATCACCTTTCTGATTGTTCTCTTAATCTTCTGGTCACCCACTCCTCTCAGCCACAGTGGGTGAGTCTCTCATGACTAAAAATACCCCAGGCATGCCCTACCTGAGGGCCTTAGCATGGGCTGTTCCCTTTGCTGGGGACCGCCCCCCTCCCCCCAGATTATCTGTGTGGCGCACATGCTCCCCTCTTTCAAGTCTCTGCTATAATGTTACCTTCTCAATGAGCCCTTCCTGACTGTACCTTTAAATATAGAACTGTCCCACACCAACCCCCTTACTCATGACTCTACTTTTGTTTTCTCTTGACAATTCCATTTTCTAAAATTCCTTATTAGTTTATTATGTCTATTTGTATTGTTACCCCTTTCTACCCTACACACACACACACACACACACACACACACACACACACACACACACACACAGGAATATAAGTTTCCAGTGCAGATATTTTTATCTTTTTATTTACTGATATATTTCCATTACCGAGAGCTGTGCCTGGCACAGAGCGGGTACTTGTGATGGACTGAATTGTGTCCCCTCCAATGGAATAATGGAGTGTTGGGTCCACATCAGGAATCAGTGCAGGTCTTTGAATAGATTCCGATGCTCAGCGTGGTCATGTAAGAAACATATAAAGAAAAGCTCTGGTTTGGTCTATATACACTGGTGCCACATTCATTATGACTGTGTCAGGAGACCAAGGATAGGCTTTTATCTGTATGAATTCAGACACACACAAAACCAAACACTTGGTCCAAACTTCTTACCATCACTCAGGTGGGCGGGCCATTCCATGCAGTTCTGGGCATCTGAAGAGCGGGGCTAGCAAACTCAAGTGCCTGGGACCCAGGATGAGAAAAGTGCTTGAGTAAAAGGATTAGGGTTGAAGGATGTCTTTAGTTCTCTAAAGGGAACAGCCATCACTCACCTCCAGCTGATTTCCTCTTTGTAGGAACATGGGGGTCAGCATTACCAGATTTCCCCATTTTTCCACAGGACCCCGAAAACTGGCTTGTAATATGGAATTTCCTGACCTTTAAAATCTGATGGCCCAGCCGGCGTGCCTCAGTGGTTGAGCATCGACTTATGAACCAGGAGGTCAGAGTTTGATTCCCAGTTGGGGCACATGCTTGGGTTGCAGTCTCAGTGTCTCAGTCCCCAGTGCGGGGTGTGCAGGAGGCAGCCGATCAATGATTCTCTCTCTTCATTGATGTTTCTGTCTCTGTATCCCTCTCCTTTCCTCTCTGAAATCAATAAAAAATATATTAAAATAAATAAAATAAAACCTGATAGTGAATTCAAACTAAAAACAAATAAACAAAAATAATATACAGGCCAACAAAGACTATCTGTAGCCCAGATGTCGCCATGGGTCACCATTTGGGCACCTCAGCTCAGAGCCACGACCAGACTGTATGATGTCTCTGTGCAAATTAGAAAAGCACTCCCTTGAGGCAGATGCAGCCCTGGAGGTGCATGGTTGGAGGAGCAGAGTAAGGGGGAGATTTCAATCCTCACTCATTACCTCAACCAGAACCTTTGAGCAATATACCAACTGCCCGACTATATGCAGTTATAGGTCTCTCTTTCAACTGTTACAGTGAACCTAATCACCCTACGGTTCACATCCATTGGTCCTAATTTTAAAGTTACAAATCCTCACAGTGCCCTTGACCATCCCATTTTTATGTTTTTTATTACCAAACACATTTAAAATTACTCATTCAATGTGTCATTCCAACTAGATTATAAGCCCAGGAGGTCAGGAGATCTTTGGTTCTCCAATCTATTCACAGTGATAAGCACAGAGTCTGGTACATAGAAGACATCCAGTAAATATTTCTTTACTGACAGAAGGGATAGAAATAGAATAAGCCGGCGCCCTCTTTTAGATTAGAGTGACTGGGGTATGAAGGCAGTTACTACAGCTCCTGCCCAGCTCTACACTAAGTGTGTTCAGTTCTTTCAGCTATTCCTCAGAGGCCTGGATTCCAGACCCCGCATCATCTTGGATACTTTCCTCAGGCTCAGTTTAGTTCATCAGAAATATTTCAAAAATGTGGTTTCAACATTTGATCCTCGTGACCAAAGGAATGGGAACTGGGCTTACTCTACCACTTTGCATCTGATACAGAACAGCCCTCAAGGTAGAAACCAGAGGGAGAAACCAGGGCTTCTGGAAGTTAAGGAACTTGTCTAACCAAGGTCACACTGTTTGTAAGCAGAGGGACTGGGATTCAAACTTAAAATTGTTTTGACTCCCCAAAGCCATGCTTTCTACTATGCGAGGCCTCTCTGTTCCATTGAATTATATTCAACCACCAAGTCAGGGACTGTCTTGGGTCCAAACATCTCAAGCAAGAATGAGCTGAGACTTCCTGGGCTTGAAGGGTCAGGATCAGTGGTTGAGTCCATGGAGAACAGTCCACTCCATCGAAAACCATGCCTCCGCCTCACAAAGGCAAAGATGTCTTGGGCCAGGACAGCTGAAAGGATGTTTACGGCAAGAAAACCTGGCGGAGATTAAATCCTGCTCACCCGCACACCCTGATCCCAGACTGCTGTTTACGGCCAGAGCAGCAAAAAGCCAAACAAGCTTTTCTTCCTTCTTTTTCTTGGTAATGGCTTTTGGGATTTATCTTAGGACAAAGCAAAAGGGTTGCTGACCCCCTTTTTCCAATCCTCCTCCAAAAGCAACAGAACTCAAAACTCACCAATGGAAATGAGGGCAGATGAAGTCCAAGCCTCCGGACATTTCACTTTCTGCTTGGTTTCCAGCTCTGGGTGTTTGGGAGCTGTCAGTGACTGGATGAAGCATTTGAGTTTGGGGGTCATTGTTGTCATTCTGTCTGGTTATGAAGGACAGTTCCAGACAGCTGGGGGAAAAGAACAAGGCCAGATAGTTGTATGTATAGTCCGTATGTATAGTTCAGCCATCTTTGAACAAGTCCTCAAAACCTCAGCTTGAAAAAAATCAAATAATGTGTGCAGAGCCAGAGAGCATATTTTCTGTCATTTCCAACCTTATTTTTTTTTTATCTTTAAAAAATTTACAAAGAAGACAAGCACATTAAAAAGAATTAGAGCCTGGGCAGCATGGCTCAGTGATTGAGTGTCGACCTATGGTTCAATTTCTGGTCAGGGCACAGGCCCGTGTTGTGGGCTTGATCCCAAGTGGGGTGCATTCAGGAGGCAGCATATCAGTGATTATCATCATTGATGTTTCTTATGTTTCTCTCTCTCTCTCCCTCTCCATTCCTCTCTGAAATACATATATACATACATATGTGTGTGTGTGTATATATATATATATGTATATATATTTTAAAAAAAAGAATTGGAGAAAGATTTTTACAGAAACAAAGTGAAAAACAGACAAACTTTACTTCTAGCTTCACTTCTTTACCCAAATACTCTGCATCTGTGTGTGTTTTCTGCCCATCATTTTCCTCTTCTTCGTGTAACCAGGTTATAATCATAGTTCACATAATGCTTATTTAACTACACATTTTCAATTAGCTTTATATCATAAACTTTAAAAAATTAGTCTCTATTATCATTATCATTATCATAATATAGCTTAATTGTTCCTTGACTCCAGCATTTAAACTACATTTTTATTAATGCATTAGATTCTTATTGTTAATATAATAGATTGCTAGTAAATTAATTATTGTTTAAATTTATTTGTCGTTCTCAAATATCAAAACTGTATGACAAAAGCGCCTTTATTTTGTAGGGATATGTAAATTATAAAGGATACTGATTAATAAAGAATTAAATCCTAAAGTCATGGCATTAGAAGGGAATGTCAAAGTCATTTCATTCAAAATTCCAGTTGAGGGTGGTCTCCTTTATGTTTATGGTGTACATGTTCAGTCATGGGAAGCTCTCTCCTGAGACGGGCAGCTAGTTCTACCTTGAAGAACAACTCTGATGTCTGTCTATCTGTTACTTCCTCAGTGTAATGAGAACATAAGTTTGTTCTCTTTCCCATAAGAGGGACTCACTCTTCCCCTATCCCAATTAAGGGAGCAATCCCCAAAGTAACTTAATTTGTATCTAATCATTGCATAAATACTTATCAAGGGCCTCCTGTATGTCAAACATTGGAGATAGAATGGAGGACACAACTTGCAAAGCCCGGCCTTCACGGACCTTTTATTCTCGGGTAGATATGGTTAGAAAAGTAAAAGACATATGAAATGAGTACCTACCCAGACCTGAGGCATGGGGAAGGCAGCCCAGAAGCTGGGGTGAGAAGGTTGAGATAGCCAGTCAGAAAGCATGGGCAGTGTACTAGGCAGAGGATAGAGTGAATGCAGAAACCCATAGAGACACTAATCAGAGGTGCTAACCCAGAGGTGCAGGCAGTGCCGGTCTTTTCCACGCACATCACAGTCATGCTTCTGTGGGTGACTCCCCTGCTAATGAAAGAGGCACAGAAGAGCCTAGGACTAAGGAACCAGAGCGGTTCTCTAGATCTCTGTTTCCCAGAGTGTGTGCTGAGCAGTATTCATTACTTAGGTGATAAAAGCATGTACTGGGGAAAGCATGTACTGGGGAAAGCAACACAAGGTTAAACAAAGAGAAACAGATTTCATTGCAGCATTTTTGGAGCCTTTCCTGGGCACATCAGCATTGTTATTCTCTAAGGTGCATCATTGTATGCATATCGTACCATGAAATCATTGTATGTAAAGTATCTCATAGGACTTATTTTCCCTAGAACCTTCTTTGTAAAATGTAGTTATATAGGCCATTCCTGGACTTTTACAGATGAGGAAACTGAGACCTAGAAGGTGAAAATAACTTCCCCAAAAGCACACAGAGGAAGAGCTAGAACAGTAACCAAGTTCTCCTGACTCTCAGATCATTGCATGCTCTAATATATTTTATTTTATTTTTTTAATTAATAAATCTTTATTGTTCAGATTATTACAGATGTTCCTCTTTTTTCCCCCATAGCTCCCCTCCACCTGGTTCCCACCCCACCACATGACCTTACCCCCTGCCACTGTCCTCATCCATAGGTGTAAGATTTTTGTCCAATCTCTTCCTGCAGCCCCCACACCTCCTTCCCCCCAAGAATTGTCAGTCCATTCTCTTTCTATGCCCCTGCTTCTATTATATTCACCAGTTTATTCTGACTTAATTTTTAGGTTCACTTGTTGATAGGTATTTATTTGTTGTCATTTTGTTGTTCATAGATTTTATCTTTACCTTTTTCTTCTTCTTCCTCTTCTTAAAGAATATCCTTCAGCATTTCATATAATCCTGGTTTGGTGGTGATGAACTCCTTTAGCTTTTTCTTGTCTGTGAAGCTCTTTATCTGACTTTCAATTCTACATGATAGCTTTGCTGGGTAGAATAATCTTGGTTGTGGGTTCTTGCTATTCATCACTTTGAATATTTCTTGCCACTCCCTTCTGGCCTGCATGGTTTCTGTTGTGAAATCAGCTGACAGTCATATGGGTACTCCCTTGTAGGTAACTGACTGTTTTTCTCTTGCTGCTTTTAAGATTCTCTCTTTGTCTTTAGCCCTTGGCATTTTAATTATGATGTGTCTTGGTGTGGTCCTCTTTGGATTCCTCTTGTTTGGGGTTCTCTTAGCTTCCTGGACTTGTAAGTCTATTTCTTTCATCAGGTAGGGGAAGTTTTCTGTCATGATTTCTTCTAATAGGCTTTCAGTATCTTGCTCTCACTCTTCTTCTAGCACCCTGATAACTCGGATGTTGGTACGTTTGAAGTTGTCCCAGAGGCTCCTTAAACTATCTTCATATTTTTGGATTCTTTTTTCATTTTGCTTTTCGGGTGGGTGTTTTTTGCTTCTTCATACTTCAAATCTTTGACTTGATTCTTGGGATCCTCTAGTCTGCTGTTGGATCTCTGTATATTATTTTTAATTTCAGTCAGTGTATGTTTAATTTCTGACTGGTCCTTTTCCATTTTTTTTGGCATTCTCATTAAGATCCTTGAAGGTCTCACTAAGTTCCTCGGAGGTTCGTAGAAGATTCTTGAGTAACTTATAGCTGTGGTTTTGAACTCTATGTCCTCCATTAGTTTTCTTTCCTCCATTTCTTTCATTGTGATATGTTTCTTTGTCTCCACATTTTTGGCTGACTTGAGGACCTGCTGTGTCTATAGTGGAAGAACTGCTGTGCTGGAGACACCCTTATGGGGCAGGACTTGCTTCAGTGGGGCTTTGTTGCTCACTGAGTCTGCTTCTTGAGTGTGTCCCTTATGGATGTGAGGAGTTGAAATCTGATATCTGACTAGGGGTACCCTGGCTCCTGGATCTCCAAGTCAACCACTGTGTGAGTCCACCCAGCAGGAGCTACAGCGATATCAGCAGATTTCTCCTCTTTGTTTGGGATTTGGAAGTTCTGGAGCTCTCTGACCCAGCTGCAGTTTGTTAGATTAGGCTGCAAAAGCACAGGTGATTCCCCTGCGCCGCTGCGCACAGTTTGGGTGGGGATGTAAATTGAGTGGGGCGGGGTCTCAGAGAATCACCAGGGCAGAGCAAACAGCAACGGCTGTCGTCAGTGTCTCTGCAACTCCGTGTCTCTGCGTCCCTGAGTCCCGCGCCCCCACAGCAACAATGATCCCTGCAAGCAGCTCTGCGAGAAAGCCACCCTGGCTTTCTGACCCACTGCAAGACAGTCCAGTTTCTCCCTGTAGGAGTCTGGGACCCCAGAATCTCACCTTAAAGGAGCTCAGTGCATTCGAGAGCTTGTATCTCCTTCCAAAAACCGTGCATCCAGGTGCAGTCCACCTCGCGCGCGCACCTTTGTACCTCTGTTCTTGGCACCTCTGCACTTCCTACCAGGTCTCAATGTGCTTCTTTCTTTCTTTCTAGTTGTAGAACTTCCACTCGGCCAGCTTTCCCATGGTTCTGGATGATAGCTGTTTTGTCTTATAGTTGTAGTTTTAATGTTGTTGTGCGGGGCAGCACACACAGGTTTATACCTTATGCCGCCATCTTGGTTCTTTCTACCTCTAATATATTTTAATGTCTCACAATCACTAGGCTAAATTATTGTAAGTTATTTTTCAGCATGTACTGAAAATCTACCATGTGCCCATTACATGATGCATGGCATATTGTGCAATGCCCACCACTGCCCTGAGAAGATCTGGTTAGGCTTCAGAGAATTTTATTAAACATCCCAACCTGGACTTACCCCTATGCCTGACACAGGGCCTCTTCCCGAGGACCTACCTATACCTGATGGCTGCACCTAGGCTCTATATCCCTACAGATCCTTCCCTGATGGGCTTGCTGTTCTGATGTCATTGTGAGACTGGTGGCAGATGGGCCCTGAATTCAGGAAACTAACAAGTCAAAGGGGGCTGCAGCGGTCATCCACTGTGATTCCTCAGCCAATAGAGGAGCAGTTATCCTCTATGTGGATCTTTCCAGGGATGGAGAATTCACTACCTCAACCCATTCTGGATCTGGATGGATTTCAGAAAGAGCAGTTGTCTGGACCCATTAGATAAGTCCAGTCAAAAGCCAAGCACAGAGCTCCCCTCCTACCTGGAAGAGCTATTGTTGGGGAAAAACGTGCAGCCTCAAAAATCACTACTTTCTCTTCTCCTGGCTGCACTGCAGAGAAGATGACGGGAAGCTGAGGTGGTGGCTCAGGGTTGGCAGCCAACACTCATCTTTTTTGACTTGAGGAGTGAAGAGTTTTAAGGTGATTTGTCTAAAAGAAGCAGCTCTGGATTTGGCTTTGATTGCTCTTAATTCTCTTAATGAGGAAACCCATAAAGAGAACCCAGAGAAAGAGATAATTTTATTGGCTTTCTTTCTTTTTTGAAATGACAACAGGAGGCATAAAGAAGAGGAAAGGGGGCTTTCTTGTGGGTGCTGGGCCTGTTTCTTACAAGAAGGGGCTGGCTGAGTCCCAGCTTCCCAGGAAGGAACTCGTGAGAAATGAGGCAGAGGGGGAACAATAAAACTTGTAAGGAAGGGCACATGTCCTCAGAGGGAAACCAGCAGCAGCTGAGGGAACAGAGGGCGCCCGATGAGATCAAGATCTGCATGTGGGTAAGGCCTGGGCCCCTGGGACCAGGGAAATAGGAGCCTTGGTGAAAGAATCTTACTTCTGAAAACATGGTAAGCTTGTAGACACCATGAATTTGCACTGTGTCTTACTTGCAACCTAATCCTCACACCATGTCTGTCGGCAGCTGGTGTGACCTACCAAGCTTGCCCTAGACCAGTGATGGCAAACCTATGACACTCGTGTCAGAGGTGACACGCGAACTCATTTTTTTGGTTGATTTTTCTTTGTTAAATGGCATTTACATATATAAAATAAATATCAAAAATATAAGTCTTTGTTTTACTATGGTTGCAAATATCAAAAAATTTCTATATGTGACACGGCACCAGAGTTAAGTTAGGGTTTTTCAAAATGCTGACATGCGGAGCTCAAAAGTTTCGCCATCCCTGCCCTAGGCCCTGATTTTGTGGGCACAATTGTTTGCTTCTCTGGTGCCTGTGGGTTCTCACCTTCCTGGCTGCCCTCAGGACCCATTCCTAGAACAAGGTCATGCCTCACAGGCCCGGGAGAAAGCTTTCAGCTTCCAGCCCTGGCCTAACCCTTGCTGTCCTTGTCAGAGGCCCAGCCTAGCGGGACATTTTGAGCCAAGGAAATCAAACTGCTGTCTCATGGATTCAGAGACCTGTGGAATGTCAGGGCTGAAAGGCACCTCTGGGATAATTAATTTTCTTGACTAAGTAGCAGGTGAGGAAACGGAAGCACTGGGAAAAAGAATGCTTTGCGAAAGCTCACGTGTTCAACAAGAGCCAGAGCCAGGTGTTGTGGATCTCATGTCGGCTCTCACTCCTGGGCTCAAAGAGAGCTGTGCTGCCTTCTCCTCACACACCCCCAGGCCGCACCACACAACCACCCTCAACCAGACCTAGCGGAGAGGAAAGTGTGATGACAGAGCTGCATCTGCTTCAGGTAATCAGAACTACCTCGGGTGACATCTTCAAAGCAGGGTCACATAACAAATGAGGTAGTTATCAATATCACTGTTGGATGGGCTCCTGGCTTCCTAATATGCAATTTTCAGTAAGTATTCCTTTTTATGGGTGACTTTATATTCTGGGACCCTCAGGAAGCTCTTCATTGCCCAACATATTGAGCCTCTGAATCAGCCTAGATTCAGTCAAGAAAATTGAGCCTCTATGACATTTGACAATAAGGGGGTCGATATCAGAATTAGGACTTACACAAATGTAGGAACAGTTAGGGGAATGAAGATCTAGAAGGCTACCATCTGACAATCAGGGAAATGTTTATTAGATTGAATCCTATGAACCGGAGCAGGAAAGTTCTACAACAACTGCAGCCATGAAGGGGCCTGAAGCCTGCGGTGTCTGACCATCACACATTTCCAAAAAGAAAGACCACTTCATTTCCACCTTCCAGATCTCATGCATCTTCTTATTGAAAACCTAACCCAACAATCTATAAGGAATGAGATTTATTCTGACAAAGGCTTGGTAGGTGATGCTGCCAAGATAACAATAACCAGTCTGACACAATCTTAGTTCTACAGCCTGATTTTAAAAGGCATGTATAGCTCAATCCCTCCAGTTTGGTACACCTCCCTAGACAGGGGGACACAGAAGCATGGTGCCTATGCCAGCAGTTATGTGTGTGTAGCTGAGATTATCACAAGTATCTTATGGGGTCATCATTGTAATACAAAGGTTAATAGTCTAAAGTTAGCTCATCGAATCCTAGTGGAGCAAAATGAGATTAAAAAAAGAGGCAAAAAAGAGGCAAGATGGGCTCAGCCAAACAAGTGAAGGTGATCTGAAGCTGATGTGAAGCCAGAGGTCTGAAACAGATTGCCTAAGCCAGATTTCAGGTGTTTGCAGGGTGTTTTTTAGATCAGTGGTCCTCAACATCAGAATCACCTGGGGCTTTTACAAAATACCAATGTGCTAGTCCCAAGCACATGAGTCTTGATAAAGTACACAAAAACGCTCTTGGCTGAGAGTGGGGGTTGTGGGGTAGGAGAGGCTGACCAGGAGGCTTGCAGAGTGAGGAAGCTTAGGATAATTTTAAAGAAGATGCTAGAGTACATTGGCCAAAATGAGGTTAAAGACCATAATTTGTAGATTACCACAGTTTATGGTTATTTGGGTTTTCTCCAACATTGCTCAGCTGCACAGGTGTAGAAGATAAATAAGCAGAATGGGGAAAAGACTGAGATTTGAGGTTTTGTCAGGAAGATAGAAGGGCAAGGAAATTAAGGATGCATTTGAGAAAGTGATTGTAATGATCAGCCGTGGATCTTTGATGGACAGGGAAGTAGGAGAGAGAGTGGCGGGACCAAGTGACAAGTCTGTGCAGGTGGACTGAAAAGGAGGGGATGAGATTGCTGGGAAGGAGTGCGAGTTGTGGTCAAAGTAAGAAGCAGGAGAGTGACTTTTCTGAGGAGACAGTCCCAGATTACCAGATGTGACTCTTAAGAAGCAAGAGAAGATGATAAAGATATTATGGCCAATTGGCTATTCACATGGAGGGATAAAGGAGCTAGAGACACATTTAGGGTAACCTCTTCAGATTTGTAGAGGCAAAGAAACCTGGACCACATTGGCTTTATGTGAGAGAGTGTGATGGGGTCATCTTAGGTCTTATCCAAGGAGACCTGAAGAGATGAGGAGACCTTAGTAGAAAAACTAGAGACACCACCAAGTGTCAGGAGGCTGCAAAAGTGTAAACAACTAGCTGGAATGGAGCATCGCCATCAAGGTGGCTGCAATTGAAGATCGCCAGCAATGAGGGTGGGATGGGTTCCCTGGAGAACCCAACAGTGTGCCCTCACTCGACATGCCCAATCATGTAAGAACTCTTGTGCTTCCCTTCCCTCTTCTGGATCATCATGCTCTGGGCCTGAACGTATGCAAAGCAAGAGGGGGAATTAAGAAGGAAAGCACTGAGTGAGGAAAGGAAAAGCGATCACCCATTCCTGTTCCCTCACTGTCACCTTACTTTTGCAGCAGATCCAAGGTGGGAGAAGAAGAAAAGTCAGAACTGTAAATCTACATCAACAATTTCCCTATTATAGGAGATTGGGCATTTTAATTTGTAAATTGAGAATATGAACCTTTATATGTCTGGTAAACTTTTATTATCTAAAAGTATCCGAGAAATTCAAGGGATAGCCCGAGATTTCATCCAGGGGTAGAGGTCTCACATCAAATAAGCTTAGAGAAGAGTGAGGAAATAAAAATTTAAGTTTGTTACTAAGGGTTACAGGGTCATGAGGAAATGACCTTCCCAATGAAATTGCAATGTGGGTATTATAATCTGATTTTATGGATGAGGAGCCCAAAATTCAGAGAAGTTAAATAAGTTGCCTAAGTTGCCTACTTACTATTGCACACCCAGCCTAAAATCAGGTCCTATGCTCCAGGGTCCCGACTGTTTCCACCACAGAGTTGGCCCTCATAAGAAAGAGTGGGAAACCTCTACATTCCTGAAATTACATTAGGCTTTTTATAGAAATAAATGTTTAATGTGTAGATTAAGAATATGATGGTAACATTCAAGAGTACGGGGTAAAATGAACATATGAATAGAGTGAGTAATTGCAGGAAAAATGCACATTTGTATTTAATATGATTTTACTTTCTTTTTTATAAACCACCAACTTGCAATAATTAGGTTATTAGTTACAGGCAGCTTGGAAAAGGATGTTTTGAATTAACAACTGAATTGTCAGGCTTCTTTATGAAGCATTTTATTGTTGGGGACATTTGGAGGGAATCAGTCCCATTTGTCATTCATTTCATTCTGCTGAACATATGACTTGCCCACAAAGCATTTCTCCTGCATCTTCTCCTCAGCCCTCAGCTCTCCAGCCACACTTCCTCAGTCCACCAGAACTGTGCACAGAGCTTCAGGACTGGAAGGCACCTCAGAGAACAGCTGGTGTGAGCCTTGGCCCATGTAGAAATCCTTTCAATCCCCACAACATAAGGTCACGCAGACTCCCCTTGATCACTTACATTAATAGGATCAGGGTGAAGTTGTAGAAGTTCAAATACAAGCTCTTCCCTAGCTCTTCACTAGCCCTGGGATCTCAGAGAAATTCCATAACTTCTCTGTCTTTCAGTTCCCTCATTGTATAAATTTTCAGAAACACGGTGAGGACTTCATGATCAAAAACACACAAAATGCCTCATATAAGCTCTGGCTCACAGTAGGTGCTCAGTAAATGATAGCAGTCCATTCCTCCTTCCCTTCATTGTTGGAAGTTGTGGGAATATTTTTCTTTGTATCTTTCTAGTTCTGGTTTCTCTGGCCATGAAGACCACATCTTCCTCATATCTACCCTTCAGCTATTGGCGAACAGCTCTCATTGCCCCTATGCTATCTTTTCCTCTACATTAAACAACCCTGCACTCTTCAGCTCTTTCTCACGGTATGGTTGTCATCCCCTCTGTACCCTGGTCTCCATAATGTGCATCTGATCATTGCCAATGATGCTTGTACAGTGTTGTAGTTCTAAAGGGAAGGTCAGCTATGAAGGTGATTAAGTTTGTCCTTCATATGTCTCCGGCTTCTCTTCTCCCAACCCAATCTCAAACTCCCTCTTTTATTTTTTTTTAAAATATATTTTATTGATTTTCTACAGAGAGGAAGGGAGAGAGATAGAGTTAGAAACATCGATGAGAGAGAAACATCAATCAGCTGCCTCCTGCACATCCCCCACTGGGGAAGTGCCTGCAACCCAGGTACATGCCCTTGACCGGAATCGAACCTGGGACCTTTCAGTCCACAGGCTGCTCTCTACCCACTGAGCCAAACCGGCTTTGGCTCAAACTCCCTCTTCATGTGCCACTGACTCAGCTATTCAGTGACGGCCCAGGGTAAGGAAGGCCTTATTATTGAATTCAGTCTAGATGCAAGAGAAGATATGGAGAGGAAGGTGGGCATCCAGATGTCCCTGATAAGACCCTACATGAGCAACTTCCCCTGGGTCCCCACAGCACCCCCCTCCCTATTACCTCCTTTGTCTCCTCATGATAATTTAAGGATAATTTTACTTCTCCAAGGGTTTCTCAGTTCCCAGGACATATGAGAAAAATCTGTGGATTTCTCCACAATGCATTTGATTCCTCATAAGCATCAGAAGTTATGGCCAAGAAAGGACAACAGTTGTGGCATCAACTAAAGTGGGTCCCTCCCTGCTCCCATGCTAGTTACTGATGCATTTGGGGAAAGCTCAGGCAATGTTTAAAATCATAAATCTGGGCCGAAGACTTTAATGTGTATCCAAAACATCTGAATACATGAGATAAACTGGGGGCAGGTTTCTGAAATTTTAGCAGCTCTTACCCTAACCTCTGATGTATTTATTATTGGAAAATCAAAGATCCAAAATGCTTCATGCCAATAAAGTCTCCATGCCAGGCCTTTAAATGTGTAGACTTAAAAGAGAGTGAAATGGAGAGGCATATAATTTGGTATCAACTCAAGTCTATAGGTTCAAAACCAGGCCTAGGAGATCTGGGGGTAGGCGTTAGGGGGCAACATGTTTCCCACCCTCCCCTGCTTGCTGCAGAGTCAGCTCACCCAAGGTGAGTGGTAAGTGGCTACAGAGAAAGCATGCTCTGCCACAGTATCCACTGCCTTCTTTCCTCTAAGAGCCAGGGTTGGGAGGCTGGCCTGGGTCTTCATGCAGCATTTAGAAGGAAGCCGACAGGAGAATCCTGGTCACAAATAGTATCTTGCAAACGCAGGGGATTGATAATCCAACCTTTCTTCAAAACCAGTGGTTGAGTGTCAGAAAAGTTTACTCGTTTACCACTAATCTGAATTAAAGCCTGGCTTTTGGAAGTGCTCTCATAATGCGTAATGCACTTTGAAACAGACACTGTCCTTTTGTTCTCAGGATGAGAAAGAAGGAAGTGCTTCTGCTGGTTCCTGCCTTGGGGCACACTCGGAAGCCGGGGATGGGGAGGGGAGGATATACGGATATGTAACACAGAGTAAGCACATGGCTCTCAACCCCATGGGATTTGTTAGATGACTCCAAGGCCACTGGGTCCCAAGTACTCCCCACTTCCTACTCCAGGACATCCTACAGGAGTTGCCTTCCTTCAGTACCATTTTTAAAACCTTGTTTAGAAGATCTCCATTAGAGTTAAGACATTATGTCATCATAGAACAAGCTACCAAATGCCTCATTAAGGAACAGATTTGTTTTGAGCCCTCACTCTTTCACATTTTATATATGTTCTAAGAATTATTCCTTACAAAGTCCAACCCTATAAGCTCAAACTGATTTCTCCCCTTTATTACTGATGTGAAAACCAAGATACAAAAAGTCTCAGATTGACTCTCCCTGGGTCACAGGGCACAGACACTAAATCCTGCATGATTTCCACTAAATCATGCCCGTCAGTGGTGTCAGTGGTGGCCGGCCTGGGTCCCAAGGGGAGAGGAAGCCGCGTGGAGCAGGGGAAAGGATTTCAGAGGAATCTGTACTCACCAGTTGTGAGGTCTGGGGCAAATTATTTTGCCTGAGTCTGTTTTCCCTTTGGAAAAGAAGCATGTCATTCCTTACCTTACAGAATTTCTGTGATGCTCAAATGAGGTGACACCTAAGAACATTCTGTGCATGATGGGTATGTTTGGCGGGTGCTCTATATAAGTTAAGGTGACTGTGATTTGGGGTCCAGACACTGATTGCAAAGGGGAAGCTGGGAGTGAGGTACACATAGAGGCTCGAGGCATAGTAGGTGAGAGGAGGCCACTGGAGGGAACCGAAGTAACTGGGGAAGCAGAGTAGCAGCCTGTCTTGTCACTTTTCCAGTTTAGCAGAGACCAGGTACTCCCCTGTGTGTGATGCCCAAGCAAGAACAACTGTGGATGCCCTCGTCCTCTTGGTTGTGTTTCTCTTGTGAAAAACCCCATGATTGTCTTTATGGCAAACTATTAAGAATTATTTCTGTTCCTCATTTATCTAAGAATAACACCCCCCCCCCCAATAGCTATTTTATTATGACCACAACTAAAGCTGAAAACAGTTTCATTTCCCCCCTTTGAGGTCCTCGGAAACAATTTAAATTTCATAATAAAGTGACGCGGCCAGGGTTTGTTTCTTAGAGACAGCAGACGTGGGTGTGACCCGGGAGTCAGAGCTGGGCCTGAGTCCGGGCCCCCGCTCCCCCCCCCCCAACCTGCCTGGGCTCCAGATGGCTTGGAAAGGGGTTCAGAAGCCTTTGCAGGGCTCTTAAGCAGTGGGTCTGAGCATGCAGGGAAGCAGAGAGCAGGGGTTCACTTCATTTGGAAGCAGGAAGAGGAGAAATATCCATGCAGGAGAGATCAGGAGCTCCAGCAGATTCCAGTACACAGGGGGGTGGGGGACTTCCCAGAGAGGGAACTGGATCAGTGCCAAGTGAATGGTGCTTCTCTGTGCTGCCAGCTCAACAGTAAGGCTCTACCTGTAATCAATCCTGAAGAATCGTCTCAACATTCTGGCTGCCCCAAGCCAGAAACCCGAGTCATACTAGATAGCTCCACGTCCCCACATGCCTTCAGGTATCAAGTTGTCCTTAGATCTCTCTTGGGTTTTTATTGACCTCATCTCTATCCCTCCACCCACTATAGCCACTTTTGCTCAGGCACTAGTATCATGCTCTTATCTGGACTGTTACAGCAGCCCCTGACGGGTCTCCCTGCCCCACCTTGCTCCCACCATTCGTCCTCCATGTCACCAGCTCCATCTTACATTTTAATCTTCTGCTTAAATCTTCCAGCCTTTCTCAGTTACCTTGAGGACTGAGCCCCAATTTTTCATCCTGGTATAGAAAACTCTCCTATACCAAACTCATCTGCTTACCTCTTGTTACTTTGGAAGAATTATCTTTTTGTGAGCTTCTTTTAGGAGAATGGATCTAGGTTATTATTGACATATTTTCCAACATTTTATGATGAAAACCATAGAAAAGTTAAAAGAATTGTACAGTGAAACCCATATGCCCACAACTTGGATTATATAATTAACATTCTAGAGTAGTGCTTGCTTTATCCATTCATTCTTTCCTCCATTAATTGCAAAAATTTAACTGTTTTTGGTGCATTTCAAAATAAGTTCTGGATGTCAGCACTTTTTATTCCATAACCTTCAGCATGTATATCAGATGGCCCTTACATTTGTTTGTACCTCATCCCTTTCCCCCATATGGCTTCTGATCAAAGCATGGATATATTAGAACCAAAAGATTTGCAAAATAAAGTTAAGCATTAAAAAATAAAGGCCAGATAAGGGGAGAGAAAAGGTGTATTGATCTCTGACTGAAGAAAATGACAGCACATGAATGCAAAACTACCTCTGAGCTTCCCAGAAACCAAAAATCATGTTAGGTATATTGCTTTAATCCTCTTACAGAAGGCCTAGTAGGGACAAATTTTGCTACATCTTGAAATTTGTGAATTTTTCATATGTGTAAAGAGCATTTAGTAATGTTGGAAACAAAGCCAACAGAGTTTAGAACTCAGACTCTGAAGCCAAAGGCCTTGGGTTCAAATTTACCCAAAATTCAAGTTTACCACATGTGTGAACTATAATAAGCAAAGACATTTAACTATGTTAAGATTCAGGTTCCTCATCTGAAAAATGAGGATCTCACAGTACCAGCCTTCTCTTATTTATTTGCTGACTTTAATCACATATATACATAAATCACTTATAGTGCTAGGCACATAGTATTTAGTCAATAATTGTAGTTGTTATTTTAGCACTAAAAAGAAATGCTTTCAGTGGAAGGTGAGATTAGAACATTAAAACATAATTTTATAAAAGCTTTTCAGATGGTGAACACAAATGATAATGTTTAGGAACAGTGTTTTATTTTTAATCTGGTTTAACACAATGAAAAAGCAAGAAACTCCTCAAGGAATGTGGAAGATACCAGGGATTGCTTACCCAGCAATGATCCCTGCTTTTTTTTTTTTTTTTTCCTAGCAGAATCCAAATTTTGTCCAGGTAACAGACAAAATTTGTGGCAATGTATTCATTCCCAGGATTATGAATCATTCTAACTGTAAGCCAATTATGCTAATTCCCTTCCTGTGTGGTAATGAATGGTCTAGAAACAATAGAGAGCAGTGTGCTGGAATGACTATACAGAGAAACTTCCTGGTATAAAGAGAGAACATTCCAAGGGGAAGGCCTGTTCTCTGCTTCTTGTTTTAGATCTTGTATAAGGATGTGATGCATGGTACCACAGCAGCCACTTTGTAACCATGAAGAGAAAGCCAAGGAATTGCAAAGAAGCTTACTCAAAGCCTGTATCCTAATTTCTTATTATAAGCTGAGTGAATTATATAAGCTGAGTGAATAGTTTTAAAGCTATTTTTAGATGGCCTTTCTGTAATATTCAGCTTCAAGCATTCTTAATTAAATATAAAACAACTAGAGACTAGAGGCCTGCACAAAATTCATGCACGGTTAGGGTCCCTAGGCCTGGCTGGCAATCAGGGCCTTCCTTCCCCCGCCTGCTGGCTGCTGGCTGATGGCTGGGGACTTCCTTTGTTCTGAGCCGCCCCCTGGTGGTCAGCACAAATCATAGCGAGTGGTCAAACTCCTGATGGGTCGAACTCCCGAGGGGGACAATTTGCATATTAACCTTTTATTATATAGGATGAGCTAATATTTCCCTGCAGCTCATCTATGTTGTTTATTAACTCCCTCAGGCTGGTTTGACAATAGCTGAAGGGCAGATAAAGAGCTTCATGCAGATCAGTTACATTGTGCATATTCACCAAGAGCAGATACCAGCCATGTTTCAGGAATCCCTTTGAGTAGCTCATGATAGTCACTTCCTGCAGCAGTTGCAGAATCCCTGCTCACTGAGCTCAGCAAATGTTTGGCCAAACAGTTATAATCTCAAATGGCCCATTACCTAGAAATTCCATTAGGAAAGAGAGTAAGCCAGTTACCTGTCAAAGACATTGCCTGAAAGCATCAGAAAAAGCATCTTCAAGAAGATTTTGCAGTTAGGGATTCTTCTATCTGCTAGAACAAAGGCCAAGTAGTTGTGGCAGATAGAGAAGTCATGCCCCGTGGAGCTAGGGAAATGCCCTTTTGCTGTGCGCTATATTTTCACACTTTAATTTATTGAGATTGATGTGCAAAGGCAGGGTTTAGGTGGGAGGAGTCAAATCCTATTGGCAAAGTTGGAGTCTTGTTCGGTGTAAATGTATGAATTCATAAGTAAGACTTGTATTCTATGTTTGGTAACATATCTCTAACATCATTATGACAATAAGTGGGAAGTAGATTATTTAATAGAAAAAAAATACCTGGAACATAGATGTCTGTGGGAGGGGCTATGTGCAACCCAGCACAGTGTGATCTTCGTCCTCTGCAAAGGACGTGGGGTGGGGAACGAGGAAGGAAACTACTTTAGATGTATGTAGCACAGACTGCTTGCTCTCCACTAAAAACTATTTTCTCATCTTCCTGGACACACAACAAATGGCATTTCCCATAGCCCTTGCCGTTAGCCATGGCTATGTGACTAAGTTCTAGCCAATGGAATATGAATGGTGGCAACATATTTGCCATTTGCAGGCTTGAGCAATAAAACCTCCCACACGACTCACTCCATGCTCTTCGTTTCTGTCATTTTGGTGCAGATGAGGAAGGTACCCTATAACATAATCTCAGTATGGGAGTCTCAATATGGAAGAGGCTGGAGCCCTGGATTGCTGCAGGGAGTAGAGCTGACAACCTCCTTGAACACCTACCTGGGATGACCACGTGAGTGAGAACTAATATTACATTGTGTTTGAGCTGTTATACATTGTTTGGTTCTACTTGTTGCAGGGTTTTGGCCTGCACTAAAGGTATACAACTATATATCTATTAAGTACAAAGTAGAGGTGTTTTGGCCCCTCTGGAGTCCCATATCTGTAATAATATACAGGTGAATGCATACAACAGATTGATACAAACAAATTATTTTAGTCTTGGGTAAGGTCATTTCCTCTAGAAACTCATCTTAGTTAAATAATGACAATAATAATATTTGAAAGGCCTGGGAGGTGGCCTGGGACCCAGGGCTTTGGGTTCACCCCCTACCTTTGAGGCAAAAAGAATGTTCCTTCCTGAGGGCCCAGAGGGGGATGAAGCAAACTAGGTGTGGAAGCCGAGGTGCTGAATGATGTGATTCTTTCCCTATGGCCCCTGTGTTATCCACAGGGCTGCGTCGCTCACTGATGGTTTTGTTTGAGTTGTGCATCCATGAAAACGCTTCTCTCTGGAGGGCATCCATACAGAGTTTTGAATTCTGCACTCATTTGGGGATGGAGAAAAGGGCCAGCATTTCTATGAAGATACCCACCTAGTTAGAGCTATTCCAGATAACAGCCAAGGGGCTCTCAGAGCTCAAGGGAGGAAATGCTTTCCCTGGTGCAGCCCAGCAAGTGCTAAGGGAAAACCGACTGGTCTTGAAATATGCGTCAGACCCTCTGGTTTAGAGAAGGAGCAAGGGCATGCGAAGCAGAGAATAACAAATGGATTTCAGCCTTGTCAGGCCATGGCCTTCATGGATTTCACCAATTACCGGGCCTCGGTGCCTGACCCTGTCGCTGCACCATGGTAAATGCGGTTAGAATCACCTTGTCACCACAGCTTGTATCTCTGCTGGTTACCTAAGGACAGGGACATAAAACGCTCTTGGATGAGGGCCTTGCGTGCATCCCAGCAATCTTGTCAATTTTCTCCGGGCTGATTTGCATGCTGCTCCTTCTCAGCTCCTACACTGGCTGGCAAAGAGGCCACTTCGTTTTATTGGAGCCTATTGTGCTGTCAGGCTTGGTTTACAACACAATAAGCTTACAGTCACTTACAATGAATGGGCTCCTCAGGAGAGTTCAGAAACACATTAAACACGAGCAGGTAGCGAATTATCTATGGATCCGATCATCTGCACTTACGTAAACATCCAGGCTTTACTTAGACTGGAATTGGCTAAAAGTCCCCATCGGTTGTCAGGTGGTATGTCAGCTTAATGGGCCCTGGGGCTCATTTATGGGTCTCCCACTAAACTCTCGGAATTGTCTGCCTTCACTTGGAGAAACCCACTCCTGCCTGAAGGGGTGGCTCCAGAACAGGAGCCTTAGCCAAGCTTGGCATCTGTGTGTCTGTGCCCTGGTTCTAGGGGAATCCACTATGGAATTCTGGGAAAAGTTCTCTTTGTTTTTGTTTTTGAAATGCACATTGACAAGAGGTATAAAGGTATGAGCAGTCTGGATAAAAGCACATGTGGATTTGGTTTAAGTCTTTCTGCTTACTTGCTGTGTAATTTTGAGAGAGTTACTTAGTGTCTCTGAGCCTGTTTCTTATTCTGTGAATGCAGATAGCAACAGCAGATTCAACATAAGGATTAAATGAAACAAAGAATGTAAAGAATACTAGATTTACACAGTATTTGTGCCAAGTATTGCAAGCACTTTGCATTGATTCAATTTATCCTCACAACAGTTTTACTCCAGGAAAGTATTGTTTTGCAATCCCATTGTGCAGATGAGAAAACAGAAGCCCTGAGAGATTTTAAGTAATTTATTTAAAGTCACATGTGTATTAAGTGATGGACCTGGGATTCAAAAGTGGGCACTTGTGATGCCAGAGGCCTTGCTCTGCTTAAATACCATGCTATAGAACCAGGTGGGTACCTGGAGAGGAGTTCGTAGTGCTCTGTGAATGGAGGGAAACTAGAGAGGTTGCCGGAAGCTGGTCCATCCTTGCTGCTTGACACAGTCGCTGCAGGGAAGAAACATTTGCACAGCATATGTTTCAAGGGACCTGGAGTATATGGCATACTGTTCTTAATATGTTTGCTCCCCTACTTAGCGCTATATGTTTTAACCAAGGTCACCTCTCTGAGAAAGGTTGTTTCCCCAGCGAGTCACCAGTTTTGCCAGCATGCAAGGGCAGAGGATTTGCAAAGGGCATGACTCCAATGGGGGGAAGGGGGTATGTCCACCACACAATACAAGCCATTGTTCACTTGGGACACTTGCGAGTGAAAAGATGCTGCTAATAAATGCTGGGTAACAGGCATAAACCAGAACTGACCAAATGAAACGGGCTGTATGATCGCCCCGACTGCAAGCAGCATGAGCAAGTTCCTTTGAGACAAGTGGGTCTGAGAGTGCTTCACTGAGCAGATGGGTTTTTGATCAGGCTATGAAAAATGGGTTGAATTTCTCCAGACAGAAATGGGATGGGGAGCAGGAGACAACTCCAGCCAAGGGAGTAGTTTGGGCAAAGATATAGACGTGAGAAGGAACCAGTCCAGGTTCTCTGAATGAGAGATAAGCCCTCCTGCTCCACTTCCCATGCTCCCACCTCCCTTCTAAGGCTGCTGATGTGTTTCAAGGGCCTCATTCCAGGACAGAGGGCATGGGCTCCTACCTTGCTGTCTGCTCTTTGGCTGGGGTTTCTGAAGAGAGAGTGCCTCTCCAATCCTTAATGCACCTGGGATATTCTAGGACACCCACCGATTAGCGGAGAGGCCCTGGGCTTTCTGCATCCTCGCGGGCATTCTCTTGTACGCACTGCACGTGTGGACCTGCAGTTCCTCACTGGAGCTGCTCTTCTGGGGAAAATCGGCGGAAGACACAAAAGGGGGTCAGCTAATTCCGTACGCCTGAGCGACGATTTGTTAGAATTGAATTAAGTAGCCACATCAGCCCACCGATCAGGCCTGCGCTTGTCTGATTCAGAGCCGTGTGATGCATCGTTTTACTCTGGGATTGTTTTTGTGATTCTCTCCCGTGGAGCGGTGTGCGCCTAGCTGACCTCTCTCCCTGCTGCAGGGGAGGTCTTGTCTGTTTCCCGTCCATCTGTCCCCTGCTGGGACTTGGTGACGGCCGTGAAGGGGCGTTTCTGACCTCGCTCCACTTCATCCCTCACTTAGGTAAACAGGAGTGACCTTTGACATGGCCACTGATGGGTCCTCTGCTGCCACTAGCCCCCTGATCAGGTGACACCGGGGGGCCCTCACAGGAGAACCACCTCCAGGGAAGGGCCCGGGAAGGTGCCATGGAGGATGTGGCGTTTGGTTCAGAAGGGATCTGAGTCCAGGTCAGGCTCCAGCAGGGAAGCTGGGTTGGCGACACACAGCCACAGTTGTGCCAAGCTGCAGTGACTCCTGGGCTCCGTGCTCAGGGGCAACAGAGTGGCATACCCTGTGGCTTCATGCAGAATGAAGCGGGAACTTGGAGAGGGAGCCAGACAAGTCCAAAGAGCTAGAACACAGTAATTCTTCTCCATTGGAAGGCAAAGATCAGACATTTCCTGGGATCTGTTCACTACTTTATCAACAGCTATTTTTTTTTTTAAATATAATTCATTGTTGTTGTTTTTTTTACAGAGAGGAAGGGAGAGGGATGGAGAGGGATAGAGAATTAGAAACATTGATGAGAGAGAAACATCTATCAGCTGCCTCCTGCACGCCCCCTACTGGGTACATGCCCTTGACCGGAATCGAACCTGGGATCCTTCAGTCCGCAGGCTGATGCTCTATCCACTGAGCCAAACTGGTTAGGGCTATCAACAGCTATTTATTGATCTTCATCTATGTGCCAGGCACTGGGGTTGGCGCTGGAAGTTCAACAGTGAATAAAACAAAATCTCTGCCCTCGTGGCTCTTACAGTCTTGGGCAGGAGCAGGAGGAGAGCTAATAAGGAGAAAGCAAATAAATGCAGGAAGAATAAATGAAATGGGGGCGGTGGGAGTGCATCTGGTTAAATAGAAGGAACAGAGTTCTCTAAGGAAGTGACATTTTATCTGGGATAAAGGATGAGAAGGAGCGAGAAATACCAAGAGCATTGCAGACAGAAGAAAGGGTACAAATGCCCTGAAGCGGGAACAAGAGGTTGGGGGGATGGAAGGTGCTGGAAAGAAGTTGCAGCTGGAGTTAATGAGTGAGCAGAAGTGTGGCTCCCAGTGAGACGGGAGTGCTGTGGGGGGCATGCTGGTAGTGGGGAGGCTATGCACGTGTGGGGGCAGATAGATAATATGTCTCAGTATCTCCCTCTCAATTTGTCTGTGAACCTAAATAACAAGGTCTTTAAAAAGCTAGGAGGAAGCAGGGGCTTCTTTTCAAAGGTGGGATGCTGAATGGTTTAGCTTGAGTATTTCCTGGTGATAACAGTCTGACAAGGAACAGTGTTCCTGTGGTCAGAAAGCCAAGGCTATTCCTGGGGAGACTGGCAGAGTGGCCAGACAAACACCCCGAGGGTCAGATGCAGTCACCCCAGGAGTCTCCAGAGAAGGCAGAGCAGGATGACAGGGGTGGTCCCACTGCTCCAGCAGCCTCTGTCATAGGCAGCAAGTCCCCTCTGGTCTTCAAAGGACAATCAATGTCTTAGGGCTACAGAGCCACTGGGGCCCAGGTAGAAAGCAGCATAAAAAATACATCTGAAGGGAAGAAGGGGGCAGGGAGCAGGTAAAATGATCCAGGGCTGGGGATGGTGCTGCCACCAGCTCACATGCACCAGGAGATGGGTTTCCAAATGCCTGGGGCACAGGGGCTCCCAGCAGAGAGGCCTGGAGGGGGATTGGGAGAGGCAGGCTTCCTGCCCTCCTCATGCTTCAAACAAGAGGACGGCCACCTCCACAGTTCTCATCCGAAAACACAGACTTTTGAACAGAAAGAGACTGTTAGTGTGACCTCTTTCCCAGAAGGCATTTCCCAGTGGAAAAACACAAAGACCAGTGGCGTGGCAGACACTTGGGCATGCACATTCACTCCAAAGAAAGAGTTAAAGTGCTTTCTAATAGAGATTGGTTTTCGGTATTTCAGTGCCAATATAATTAGATTGTAACAAGCGAAGCCCTGTAACATAGCACAGCGAAAATTTGAAAATTTGATTCTGCCTGGCAAACAACCAAGTCCCCGCGTGTGCGCAAACCTGACATTAATAAGCTACAAGAGATTACATGATTTAGAAAAGAAGCACTTGGTGTTACCAAATCAAATAATGGATCTCTAGGCTATAATTAGGAGAATTGGGACTCAACAATGAAGTCATAATACCGTAATTTAGCTGTGAGTAACAGAGCCACGGAGGCACATGAGGAGGTGGGATGGTATCTCAGTGGTGAGCAGCTCCCAGGGGGCGGCTGCTCCCGGCCCCGCATGCAGCCACCTGTTGGCCTTTGATATCACGGGGTGGACCTGGCCTGCTGTGGCTCATGGAACAAAGGCTCTGGGACCCTCGAGCGTCAGACTCCACATTAAAGATGCAGGTCCCCAGGGACAGCTGAGGGCAGAGTGCCCGACAGGGCGATGCGGGCACATTGTTGCCTCAGAGTGCTTTCGGGGACACGTGACACATGCAGAAACATAAACAAAGCAAAACAAACACTATAATAAATAAAACGAGAGTGGGAGAGGCCGGCAGCATCGTTCATAGTCCCAGAGCTGGGGGGTTGTCAGGTTGGGCGAGTGCATTTTTCCTCTGAAATAGTAGACTGTGCAGAGCTCTCTCTACTCAACCGCCTCCTGGCAGAGTAACTCTTAGGCTATAAAACCGTATCATTTCACGTGGATAAGGAACCTTAACAGGGCTTCTTAACCTGGGGTCTCCTGAGGGGTCTGTGGATAGAACCGACTTTCAATATGATTGGTTTTCTTTGTAATCCTATGAAGTTTATTTTAGGCATTTCAAACATGACACTGCCAAGGGGTCTGTGGCAGACATTGCAAGTGCCCCTGAGCATATCCCCTGGGCCTTCCTGTTCGCTCCAGCTGGCTCCCCACTGCCAGTATCTCTGGGCCTGAGAACTCTTCACCCCACCAGCCAAGTAAAGCAGCATTTCTGGTTTCCCACACACACAGCAGGCTGGAGGGGCCAGGGCATTAATGCCCCTGGGGCAGGTGTGTAATCACCCCAGCACTTCCCCCCTTTGAGTAGAAAGAAGCTAAGAAGCAGTTTGGCACTCCTGTCCCAGAGTAACCTGCAGGAGGAAGGAAACCCCAGTCCTTGACTTTATTTGCTGCCTTTCTTTTCCCACTTGGTGACTATTTTCTGTACCTCCCAGATAAGTTACTTGCAGTTAGGATCTGCTTCTGGAAGAACCCAAAGATAGGGTCAACAGAGAGGGCACCAGACCAAAACAAAGAAGAAAATGGTTAAGAAGCCCTATAAGGTGTAGTTAGAATCCTCTCCTCACCTGAGGCACTTTTTCTCAGATGAGGAAGTGTGGGCATAAAGAGTGCAGCTCCTTGCCCTACAGAAGGGAGTGACGAAGTTTGGCATTTGCTGAGATGCTCATATCATGCTCATCTATTCATTTTCCACTGTGGAGCCTGACTTCTCTCTTCTCATTCCTTCCCAAGTCCTCTCTGACAGCAGCCATTGGCCCAGTGCTGCTTAAAGGCAGAGACGCTGATTGGATGCTCCTTTCCTCTCTGCCCTCAATGCAGGGTGAGTGGCAGGGACCTTGCACTGTGTCACCCTATTCCCAGGCTCAGCAGAGATCTGGCCCAAAGCTGAGCTACAGCAAAGTGTGGGAGAAGAGGCTCTCCTACCACATTTAACACAGGTCCCATTTCCATTCATCACCCCTGAGTCAGGTGGCACCTGGCTGTGTATAAACTTTACCTATTCCAGGAGCCCACGATAGGATTTAGCACTGGGGTGGCAAAGGTGTTCTTGTTGTATTTACGTTCATATCAGTTACTTATAAAGGACATTGTTCCAATTATGACTTTAAACAGTTTTTAGAAATGCTATTGTATAATAAAAGGAGGATAGAAGGATGCAGGTAAAAGGAAATAGAGATATAATTACAGTCGGAAACCAGGGGTAAAGTTACACAGAAATAAATAATGATGATAATGATAATAAAGCGCTTCGCATGGATGACTTTATTTAATCCTCACAATAATCACAGGAAGTTGTTATTATTGTTTTCGATGAGGGAGTTTTCTTAGATGAGGAAACATTAGAAAGAAGCATTTTGCCATTCAATCCTTGTGCTTAAAAGTTGTCTATTTTTGCTTTACTCTCTTAAAAAAAAATGACCCCTTTCCCCTCTTGTTGAAGAACTAAGATCTTATTATTATCTTACAAGCCATTCAAAATAAGATTTTTAAAAAAGGGAATTTAATCAGATTATTGCCCTCACATTCCTTGATGTTTTTTTTTTATGACTTTGACAGTTTTGAGGAGTACTGACTAGGTATTTTGTACAATGTACCCCAGTTGTGATTTGTCTGATGTTTTTCTTATTATTAGACCAGGTTATATTTTTTGGGGGGAGAAAAAAGACCACAGAGCTAAAGTGCCATTTTTATCACATCATATCAAGGGTATGTGCCACCAACATAACTTACTGGCATTACCCGGACTGTTATTGGTGCTAACCATAACCATTGATGCTAACCATGGTCACCTGGCTGAGGGGTGTTTGTCAGGTCTGCCCACTGTACAGGGCTCTTCCTTCCCACACTGTGCTCCTGGGAGGAAGCCACTCTGCAGCTCACACTTAAAGAGCGGAGGTTATTGCAGAACACTCACAACTGACTTCAAATTCCTCTGCAGAGGTTTGCCTGTCTTCTTCATTTGCTTGTTTATCCAATTATTTATTCATTTCAGTATGAAATCCTATATTTATTTTACACTTGTGTTATAATCCAATACCACTTTATTTATTTTTGCTCATACTCTTCCAGTTTTGATCATTGGGAGGTTTTTCTGTTGGTTCCTGTGTCCCTTTGATATAATCCCTATCAGTGTGTGTGTGTGTGGGGGGGGGGATTTGTGTTATTATTATTTGTTTATTTTTTAAAGCAATTTCTTAAGTTTTGGCACTCCAAGATGTTCCAAGGTCACCTTGTGCTTTTCCTGCCTGCCCCACTTCTAGAATTGACAATTTTTTTTTTTTATTGGAGAATGGTTAGAAACCAAGATCTGGGCACAAAATGTGCTCCTTGTTCCTGGGGTGTCATTGCTTCTAGGCCCTTTCAACTGACAGCAAGAAATTATATTAGTGGGTACTAACCTATGTGTATACAAATATCCGTAAATGTCTCTGTATGTAACCATCTGAATCCATAATAACTAAATATGAGTTTATAAAGATTATCTGACACTAATCAATTACCACATGCATCATCTAGTCTATTCCCTTTGCTTATCTTTAACCTTTCACTCCAATAGTGAGAAACCTGACTCCCACCATTCACCATTCCTTTGTTGTTTAATTTCAGGTACATATATAGAAGTATCAGAATTGTTAACACATATCAGCATGGGAAACAAATTTGTCAACTAGAATACAGTGCTTATATACAGTTTGTTTGTTTGTGTTTTGACTTTAATCTTCTAGACTCCACTCATTTTCAAAGTTACTTATGTCTGCACATTTCTACCCAACACCTCCAATGAAGTTATTTCATACATTGTTAAAATAGTTAGATTGTTTTGTCACATTCTACATTCCATCCTGGGATCCCCTTACCTCTTAAATGACTTTTAACTTTGCATAATCAAGGTTTACGTCTTTCCTATAATGTTCTATGGGTTTTGACAAATGAAGAGTAAGGCATTAACCATTACAACACCACACAGAATAAATTCACTACCCTAAAAATAAATCCCTGTACTTCATTTACTCAAATATCTCTCTCTCCCCCAAAGCCCCTAGCAACCACTAATCTTTTTATTGTCATTGTAGTTTTGCCTTTTTAAGAATGTCATATAATTGAAATAGCACTTTATATGGTTCGATTTTACCTCTTCTCTTAACATACCAACCATACTTTAAAAAAAAAATAATTTTAGTAATTTTCCTGGAGTTTCCCATATATAGTTTAATTTAATTGCACCTTCAAATAACATTATACTGCTTCATATGTATACATGATGATACATAGTATTCCTCATTCCTTCTTCCATTCCCTTGTGAATTCATTTCACTATTAGTATGCTAGAATCACCCAATACATTGCACTATTATTATTTTAAATAGTTACCAGTTAAAAGTAAGAAAAATTAAAAATTTCATTTACTGTCACTTATTCCATCTCTGATATTCTTCCTTTCTTTGTGTACATTTAAGTTTTGATTTATAAAATCTTCCTTCTGCCTGAAAATATTTTTTGAACATTTATTGTGATGAAGATTTTTTTGGTAATGAATTCTTTTTGTTTTTGTTTATCACAAAATATCTTTATTTCTCCTTTTTATTTTGAAGGATAGTGTTACTGGATGTAGAATTCTAGGTTGGTATTTTTTTCTTTTAACAATTAAATACTTCGCTTCATTCTCTTCTTACTTGCATGGTTCCTGATGAGAAGTCTGCTGCAATTCTTATCTTGTTTCTCTATGTTAAAGTTCTCCCCTTCTTACCATCCCCAACCCTGGCTGCTTTCAAGATATTCTAGGTGTAGATTTTTGGCATTTGTTGATGTTCTCTAAGCTTCTGAGATCTGTGATTTGGTTCCTGTCATTGATTTAGATTTTAGAAGAATACCCAGCCATTATTACTTCAAATATTTCTTATGTTTTATTCTCTTCTTCTGGTTTTCCAACACACCTATGTTATACCTTTTGAAATTGTCCCACAATTCATGGATGTTCTGTTGCTCTTTTTGTTGTTGCTATTCATTCATTATTTTTCTTTGCATTTTATATTTAGAAATTTCATTGACTTATTTTCAAGCTCACTGACTCATTGTCTGTGTCCAGTCTACTGATAAGCTCATCAAGGGCACCCTTCATTTCTGTTAGTCTTTTTTTATATTGAGCATTTCTTTTTTTACTCTTTCCTAGAATTTCCATATCTCTGTTCATATTACCCATTTATTCTTGCATGCTGTCTGCTCTTTCCATTATGCCTTTAACATATTAATCATAGTTATTTTAGATGCTCTATTTGATAATTCCAACATCTGTGTCATATCTGAGTTTGTTCTCATGCTTGCTTTATCTTTCAGACTGTTTTATTTCTCCTTTATTTTTAGCATGCCTTACCATTTTGTTGTTGTTGAAAGCCACACATGTTGGTTGGTAGGAACTTAAATAAATAGGTCTTTAATATTGTGGATTTGTGGCCATCTGGATAGGATTTAGATTATGTTTAATGTTTGCTGTAGGTGCTAGAGGCTTCAACTCCCCCACCCCCCACCCCACCCCACCCTGATTCTTGTTTTGCCTCCCCAATTGTCTTTGGGCTTCCCTAAGTACTCTTCCTCAGAGAGAGTCTTACAGTTCTTTTAGCTGAAGTCCACTGTAATTGTGCTGGAGCCATATTGGTGTGGTGCTAAGGTGGGTAGGCAGGGAAACATTGTCTAATCTTGTGCTTAAGTTTGGCATTTTTTAAAAAAAATATATTTTATTGATTTTTTACAGAGAGGAAGGGAGAGAGATAGAGAGTTAGAAACATCAATGAGAGAGAAACATCGATCAGCCACCTCCTGCACATCTCCTACTGGGGATGTGCCCGCAACCCAGGTACATGCCCTTGACCGGAATCGAACCTAGGACCTTTCAGTCTTCAGGCCGATGCTCTATCCACTGAGCCAAACCGGTTTCGGCAAGTTTGGCATTTTTATTTATGTATTTAATTCTCTTTTGAGATGCCTGTCATTGATTTAGAAAAATGTTTAGAGAGAGAGAAAGGGAGAGGGAGGAAGAGAGAGAGGAAAAAAAAAATCAATGTGAAACATCCATTGGCGGTGTTCCATATGCACCCCAATAGGGATTGAACCCACAACCTAGGTATGTGCCTTGACTGGGAATCAACCAACTGAGCCAGAGCTAAATCTTTGTCTTTTAATAGGCCTATGTCTTAGGGCTGTGACCTTCACAAGTGTTTCTGCATTGGTGTCGCTTTTTCCCTCTTTAGATGGAACAGGAAAACTAGAGGGGGCTGGAGTTGGCTAGTTGCCCTTCTCCCAGGTAGTCCTTTCCCTCCTGGAGAGGAGGCTATAGTTATGGAGAGTGTCTGGGCATATTTCACAATTATTACTCTTCCCCTTTCCATGCCAGACCCCCTGGGGAACTCTTGGATCATCATCATGAGAACCTAGTGGGGTTCCCAGATAAAAAACCCATGAGAATGTGGAGGTTCCCTTAAGATGGCATCCCAGAGGATATTTTCCACTCTCATGTCAGCCCACACAGCCTCAGACAATTCATCCACCTTACTTGTTAGTGTTCCTCCCACTTTATACTTCCAGCAGCTTTGGCTCCATATAAGTAGATCTCAGCTGCTGATCTCTCTGGATTCATCCTTCTCTCCAGATCTTAGGGTTTTGGTTTACTCTGAGATCTCAGTTCTCTGATGGGCCTAAGAAAATGCATTGATTTTTAGTTTTCTCAGCTTTTCTTATTGTAAGGATGGAAGTGATGACTTAATAAGCTCTTTACATGCCAAAGCTGAAACTAGCCATGAGATTTTTTAACCTATGACACAGAAGAAGGAGAATTATATTCTTTTCTACTTGAGAGATTTCGAGAGAAAGAAAAGAGACAGAGGGAGAACAGGAGAAGGTCTGATGCCAGAGTTTCCATATATATTTTTAAATTAAATTTATTGGGGTGACATTGGTTTCAAGTGTACATTTCTATGATACATTATCTGTATGTTACATTTAGGCTTTTCATTTTCCTCCTTTCTCATCTCAGGGCTCAATCTTCAGGGAATGGCTTAGACACATAGTTTGGGATAATGGGACATGGTCAGAGAGTTTTCTGCCTTTCTTCAATCATAAGATCCTGGGGAAGGAGCACCTGCCTGCCACTCTGGCAGTACATGAGAGTCAATAGAAGCAGGCGCTGGCTTACAGCTTCCCTAGGCTTCTCTTGGTTCCCACGGTGTGTGTAAAAGACTCAGAAGTTCCTGAATGGGGACTCATAAAGCAGTTGATTTGGAAGCCAGCAGACCTGCCATGGAGTCCTTCATAACAACATAGCGATGACTCCCAGCAGAGCGTGCAGAATGGAGGCCAGGCTGGTGGTGTCTTGGCAGAGGCAGAACCTCTGATGGGCCTCTAGTGTCAAGGAGAGCTGAGATGAAGATGGGTTAGCCAGGGAAGGCTACCAAATCCAGATTAAACTGAGAGATAGAGGAAAGCCTTAACATTCCCCATCGATCCAGGCACAATTAGGATGAGTGCCATCAGGCAGAAGACATTGTTTTAGAGACCAGAGAAGCTGGAGGACAGTACAAAGATCTGAGGGCCCCTTTTCCTAAATAGCACAAGGTCCCAGATATGATACTCCCCTCCCCATAAACCCAGATGTCCTCTTGCTTTGCAGTCAAAGGTGGGGAAGCAAAATCTAGATTCTTTAGATTCTTGCATGAGGTCAGAATTACAGACTGGATGGAGAAAGTTAACTATTTTCCATGCTAACCATTAGGCAACTCATGAAGAATGTCAGAGGAGTTTAGAAACTTAAAATGTATTTTCTCTGTGCCCATCTGAGTCTAATGGACAATTTGTGATTCTACTGCATTCTCCTTTCCGTTACTCTGAATTATATCCTTTGTAACATTTGTCATTCTCTGAAGGTATCTGATTTACTTGTTTGATTAGTCTGCCTACCCTATTAGAAAGAGAACTTGGAGAAAACAGTGGCCTGGCTGTCTCAGCCACCATGGGGTTCCCAGCCCCTGCACAATCTGACACATCGAAGGTGCACAATAAAATAATACTTGTGAGACAAATGGGTGGAAGGATTTTGAACCTTCAAGTAATTACTAAGTTAATTAATATTTATTAAGTGCTAAGCACTTTACATGTATCAATTCATTAAGTTCTTATAACAACATTAGGAAGACAGTATTACTGTCTATAGTTTTCAAATGAGGAAATGGAGGCACAGAGAAGTTATGCAATCTGTCCGAAGTCACAGAGCTTACAAGAGCAAACAAGACAATCTGGTTGCAAAGCCTGCACGCCCATCCACCACGCCACACTGCCTCTCAGAGTCTCCTGCCTGGCCTCAGCTCACCGCCTCCCGCCCCTCCTCCCTCACACCAGATGAGCCACAGACGGCTAAGTAGGCAGCGAACACTTCTCAAGATGTTTTCATCGATTTTGCCAACACTCAGCTGCTTTATCGGCTCTGATGAAACATTTGTGACAACCACAGCAATTGCAATGATCATTTCCACGCTGAAAACATTTGCCTACAAAGCAGGCATTTTTTCTCTTCAAAGTAAACATTGGTGCTGCTGAGAAGCTGCCACCCGTGCCCATCGATGCTGCTGCCTTCCCATTGAGAATGCCTCCAAGCAAAACCCCCCAAGCACTGACACAACAGGCAACCGGAGGTGGCCGTCTCCTCCACGTGGCCTCATCTGACACTCCCAGGCAGTCAGGAGGTGGCTCCCATCATCCCCACCTCAGGTTCCCTGTCCTGGCACTGCCTTCACACCTACAAGAAACTGGGTGCAGGGATTAACCCTTCCAACTGTGTATCTGTTCTGTGTCTTGACTCTGATGATATGGATGGATGATGCCTTGTTGCTCTGAAGCCCAGCACTTAGTGTATTTGCGTAATTAAGTCATTAATAGTAAATAGAACAAGACCTTGAAACGCCCTGAACTTGTCTCTTCTAGTGTTCAGAGGAAAAAAAGACAGAAGGCAATAGAGCTTTCTCAAGTATATTTCTGTGAATTGTATCCCAAAAGATATTAATAGGGCATTTGGTGTGGGGCATGGGTTGGGGAGGCTCTCATTGCCAAAAAAATTAAAAAATAAAGATCAGAGTTAAGCTGAATTGGAAGTAAAAATATACTTGTCTGCAAGACTTCTCAGAGCCTTTGGCATGCCAGGGTGCAGGAGAATCTACAAAAGGGACACACTATGTTTAGCATCGTGCAAATGCCTTTGACCTCAGAGCCATTCCTTTGCTAGGCTCTTCAGGGTCCTGGTGGATCATAAAACCCAGCTGAAGAAATGCTATTTGCATAGGCAAGGGGAGACCCTCCTCCATCTAACGATGGTTTGCATGGGCAGGAATGGGCAGACCACCAAGAGCTTGTCATTGGCATCAATTAAGTCTTTCTGAGAATGGAAAGACCTCCTTAGGCTCAGATGGCATCTCATAAGAATAGCCTCCCAGACACATGGGGAATGTGCTGTAGATATAATCCAATGGACCAGTCCATGCCAGTACCATGGTGGATCCTCTCAGGAAGCTAACTTAGCCCCGACAACCCTGTGAGGTCAGCATTTTCATGCTATTGCAGACAAGAAACTCAAGGACATGGAGTCTGAGCAGTGGTCTCACGCAGACACTATGACACCAAGTCAGCACCTTCTCTACTTCTAGCTGCTCAGATGAAAACTGAAACCCAAAAGGGTGGGCCAAAGTGGTGAACAGTTACCCCTCTTTCAAGAGTTTGGTGGTGGCAAGACCTGCCCTCTCCTTGCTGGTCCCTCCTTGCTGGTCCCTCCTTGCAGGGCCTGATCAAAAAAATCTTTGGATGGGGGCGGGGGCAGCCAGTGAGGCAGGACGGGTCCCCAATCCCAAATCAGACAGAAGCCTCTTCTCACTCCTCATCTACACTCCGAGTCACGATCTTGGCCTGCGCTCTTAAGTGATTGTGACTGTTTCGTTTTCGAAATATCAGCCGGCCTGTTCAGTAATTTTATACTTAAATTATTTAAATGCAATCTATCCATTGAAGCAATTTCCCCCGCACAGGAGAAGTGTTTTCTTTTTTAGGGAACTGAAGCATGATAAATAAATGAATAAAGACGCGTAGCAGTGTCTCTCTCTCTCTCTCTCTCCTGAAGAAAGCACTTCAGCTGCGAGTCCCTCTTGTCAGAAATCTTGGAACTCATAATATTCCCTGTGGTTCTGCCGCTCAGCATTAAAAATAACCAAAGACTCCAGTAACAGCTTTTTTTTTTCTAGACACGAAGCACATTTTACGCCACAATGCCCGGGATGACACGGGGCTGCTCAGAGCTTGCTAATATTCTCCGCTGCCTCTCCCCAGGCCTGCAAGCAGTTAGAATGGCTTAGTGGTGATCACAAATGCTGTCCCATTTGGAAAGTACTTCTTTAAGGCGGCACAGATTAAAATTCATGAAAGGCGCTTGCTTGCATAAATAAATTAAAAGCTGCAAAACTAAAGTTTAAACACCCATACACAACTAGCATTTTGCAAACACCATATGCACCGCGGTTCTCAATTCGGGGCTGTCATGCAAGAAGCAAGGAAAGAGGCCTCATTGGGTTTGAATGCCTAAAATGGGAGGCACCTTGATCACCTTTGGTACAAAGGAGCCGCGGCAGCAAAGTGTGAACTAATTGATTTGAACCTTGTCTAAATGCATATGGATTTTAGGGGAGCGTGCCAATGCCTGGAGAGCACTGTACGAGGAAACTGAGATCGAGAGAGAGCACAGACTTTGTATTCAGACCATGCCAGTTCAAATCCTAACTCTTGAAATGACTGTGGTGCCTTGGGTAGATCATGGGAAGTCTCCTATAGCCAGTTTTCTCATGTATGAAGTCGGCTTAAGAAAACTAACCTCCAGCCGTAGACGGCTGCGTGGGGAGTAAATGATGCACCGCACAGAAAGCAGCTGGCCGACAGGAGGCGGCACAAGCTCTTAGTTCCCTACTTCCTGCTTTTATCTCATACTTATGTAGTGGTGGCATTGTGGCAAAGGAGTGGGTTCTGGGGTCAGAAGCCTCAACTCTGAGCCCCAGTTTTGCCATTCACTGGCTCTGCGACCTTGGAGAGCTCACTTCATCTCTCCCAAGCTCAGATTCTTCATCTGTAAAGTTAAGATGGGAACGTTTAACCTCTCCCCACACATGTATATCATCTGCGAGGTATCTGGCCCTCGCAACATTAGGCATGGCAGGCACCCTTATGTCCATTTCCTTAGTAAGGGAACTGATGCTAAGAGAGGGGGCAGAGTGAACCCAAAGTGACGTAGGAGGCGAGTGGCAGACCCAGGAGCAAAGGCCGATGAACTGAACTGCCCTATCCATGCAGCTGGGCCTTCCTCGCCCCGGTGCCTCCTTGACGCCCCGTGGCTGCTCAGGGCCCGCCAGGGAAGTACCAGGTCCAGGTTTATCCCAGCTGGAGGCATTTAGGGGCCTGCTTCACGCTGATGGAAATAAGCATGTTTTCATCCCTGTGTTCCAAAGCCTTGCTGCCAAATTCTGATTATTCAGTGCAATTGGCATCAGTGGGTTGAATTTCAGTCCTTCCTGAGAAACAAGTGTGCTTCTTGTAGAGTTTTCTGAATTCCCAAGCTGCTGTCTAAGACTGGAGTTCCACAAAGCCTGAATGTGGCAGCAATGAGTTCATGGGGGGACTGCCTGCTTTGGCTTAGAATAGGTACTCCTTTATGAATTGCTCTAGTAGTGGAATTCTGTCAGGAGCCTGGGGGTGTCTGTCTGCCATTCTCTAGCTGGAGCTCTTCAGCAAGATATTAGACCTTAGGGATCATCCCAAACCAGGCCCAGGCCTGAGGATACGCATTCTAAAACACCAAATTTATCCATTAGTAGTCTTGGTGGCAAGCAACAGAAATAGAATTCTGGCTGTTCTAATTAAATTTAAAGTGTGAAAAGGTAGACTGTCATGTGAAATCCTCCCACTATAAAATACCTAGAAATTCTAGAAAGAAATGATAAACAGAGCATATATGAGCTTGTAGGGATTTTTAAGAAAGTAAGAGAAATCCTCCGAGGGGGGTAAAATAAATAAATAAGAAATGACACCCTTGCGACTTGAACCTGCAACTGCCCTCGTAGGTAGGGAGGGATGTGGGGGAGGGCACGGGAGTGTCAGTGTCATTGACCTAAGGGCAGATTTTTATGCCTGCCTTAGAACAACAGACCAAGCCTCAGGCCTGCACAATTCCATGCTTGAACAAAAGCCCTTGCATAAAAAGGCAGGATACTCAAAGAGGTATACCATGAGTAAAAGAACAGGCTTAAAAACCCACCCAATCCATTCTTTGTGTACAAGTTTGCTTATTTACCTAGGTTGAGCCCTGGGAGAGAAAATAAAATCTCTAAAAAAGGGGTAACCATAAGGACACACCTCATATAGACTTGAAGTTCATATTTATATTACCCATGTTGTTTGGTGACCCTGCCATCCCAACACAAGAAATTAACCAAAAAAAAAGTAGATCCCAACCAAGAGAAATTTTCTCAAAAAACAGCTGCCGTTTTCTCTTTGCTCCTTCTTTTTGCTCTCCTGCTAGTTGGAGCATGGGTATGATGGTTGGGGCGCCATCTTGAACCATGAGGACAACTGTGGAGTGGCACCATATCAACAGTGGACTGCCTACATCACATCAGAACTTTTACATGAGAAAGAACTAGTCTTCTACTGTTTAAATCATTATGTTCCTTATTTCTGTAGCTCACAGTGAAACAATATCCTAATTCGTTAGGTGAAATCTACCATGAGTCAAGTCATTAGGTAGAATAAACAAGAGAGCTATTCTCAAAAAATTAGATAATATTAGTATTGGAAAGTAAATACAAAATAATTGTTTAAGTAATTAAAAGCATAACAAAAGGAAAAGGAAAAGAATATGTGAGAAAAGAGCAAGACATTAGGGAAAAATGCATATTTTTAAAAAACTAAAAGCAGTAATAGAAAAAAAAAATGAAGTCATTGAAACCAACAAACAAGAAACTCAAATAGATAAGTTAAATAACCCAGTCTTCAGGAAGGAAGAGAGAATTAGTGAACCAGAAAGTATATATGAGAAAATTACCCAGAATGCAGAACAGAGAAAGAAAGAGACAAATAAATCTGAAGGAAAGTTGAAAGATGCGAAGATTAGAATGAAACTGTCCAACACACATCTATTAGGAGTTCCAAAAAGAGACAACATAGAGCATGGAGAAGATGCAATATTTGAATATCTAATGGCTAAGAATATTCAATAATTAATAAAAGGCATAGGTGATAAGATTGAGGCTTCACAATCAATATGAAGGAGATGACAGAATAAGTAGATGATAGATGACAGGTAAATAGATAGATATCCACAAAGAGATACATTAAACTGTGGAACTCCAAAAAAAAAAAAAAGACCTCAAAAGCAGTAAGAGAAGGAGTAGATTAGGGTTTATTAATAAAAATAAGAGAAAACACTGACATGAAGGGTTCTACAAGGTCAAGCCCTCCCAGACCACCCTACCTTTAAATTCACAGTTGACAAGTCTCATATGTGTTTACAGCCTCTAGTCAGCTTTGAAGTCCCCCTTTCTGAAATGTGATCAGACAACTGTGTACTCTTAGAAATTTAGACATCTAATGAAATTTTCTGACATCATGTAGATAATAATTAAAAAATGCTGCAATATGGACAGAGTAGAGACTGGGGAAAAGCAAAGTTTAGAAAATCATTGGCATTCATAGCTTTTGAAAATTAATGTTGTGACCATGCATAGAAAAATGAAAACTGAGAATATTCAAGGAACTAAAAGGAGACCTTGGAGATTAAAAATGTGATAACAAAGGTGAAAAACACAACAGAAAGTTTTAAAAGTAAGATTTCCAAAAGAAGTAGACAAAAATAAAGAGAGGCAAAACTTAAAATAAAAACATAAGTTCAAGAGTTCTGATAACCAAATAATAGAATTTTTACAAAATTTAAGGAAATTATATGAATGCAATCATCAAACATATAATTCAAGAAAATTTCCCAGGATGAAAGAGCACCAGTTTCTTGATTAAAAGTGTTCACCAGAATAATGGCTTAAAAAAAATCTACAACAAGGCATATTATTGTGAAATTCCCAAATATTAGGGACCCTGAAGAAATTCCATAAATTCAGAGAAAATGGTCATACAGGCTTGGGAATCAGAATGGCTACCAACCAATCTTAAAACCGGAAGCTGGAAGAAAGTGAAATAATAATAATAATACCTTCAAAATTCTGAAGGAAATGAATCTCCAATGTGGAATTCTATTCCCAGATAAATAAGAAAGAAAGAAAGAAAGAAAGAAAGAAAGAAAGAAAGAAAGAAAGAAAGAAAGAAAGAAAGAAAGAAAGAAAGAAAGGAAGGAAGGAAGGAAGGAAGGAAGGAAGGAAGGAAGGAAGGAAGGAAGAAAGAAAGAAAGAAAGAAAGAAAGAAAGAAAGAAAGAAAGAAAGAAAGAAGAAAGAAAGAAAGAAAGAAAGAAAGAAAGAAAGAAAGAAAGAAAGAAAGAAAGAAAGAAAGAAGACACTTTTAGATCATCACAGTCACAAAAATATTTACCTCCCATCCAACTTTCTCAGGAAGCCACTAGGGGATGCACTCCAACAAAATGATGGGATAATCAGAAGATGACTTCTTGGGGCACAGGAAAGGGGAGCCCCAGCCTAGGAGAGAAGTGAAGGCAGGTCCTGAGGTGATGGGAAGGTAGGTTCCCGGGAGATTGCTGGGCACAATGCGGGAGTGACTGAAAGAGGTCAGGAGGCTCCCTGGGGAGAAAATGATGGCAAGCCTCATGTAAATGGAAAGTCTCTAGGATAGATTTAGACCATTGGCAAAGAGTTTGGAATTTAATGATTTATTTGTACATGCAATCTTGAGCAAATAAAAAAATATGACAAACATTACCTCTAGGAAAAACCAAAGGTGAAGAAAAGGAGAAATAATCAGTTTGCTAAATGAATCACCTATAAAGATCGTTACAAGGTGATATCACTATAAACTCTGAATATTTATCCCTCAAGATGATAATGTAAATGTGTTATCATTAGAAGGATATGGGACATGGGTAGAGTATGAAGTGGGTTAGGGGGAGCAACGAGCTAAATTCTGTCTTCCTCTGCTGTGGAAGTCCTGGGATAGTGCCTCAGCTCCAAAGACAGCTACATGGGCTTGTTGCTGAGAGGCTTGGGGGTAAGTAACAAAACGGTCAGCTTTTCTGGGTAAAGTGGTTGCCTCTGGAAGGGGAGGATGAAGAGATGGGGACAAGTGCTTCTGTTTGGTGCAACTGACTTTATAAAATTGTTTAATTCTCCAAATGTTGTCCATAATGAACTTTAATTAAAAAATAAAAACAAAGGAAACAAAAAGGGGGAACTACAGATAAAGGCCTATGATTGGGGTTATGACTTTACTACCTAAAGTATTATAATCTTCTGGAGGCAATGTATCCCAAGAAGATGTGTTAATATATTTTCTAACTTAAATTAGTTTATTTAGTAAATATATTCTTAAGGAGGAAACAAAGATTATTCTGAAGTAAAATGCTTTTAGGACATGTCAGTCCTCTTACTGCTCTGGGAAGAAAGACAAAGCAGAGGAAAGGAACAAAACCACTTCTTTTGTTGGTGGTTCCGAGACCTTGTTGGAGTCACGTGAGAACACGGAGAGCATTTAAGACATGCCCAACAATGTCAAAACAGCAAGCAGCTTCATCTTGAAATAGGAACAAAAACAGATGAAATAGCTTTTTCATTATTTTCCACATCCCGAAAGGAAACTCACTTCAATTTTAATAACATTTCTATTTCTTATTTATCGCCATGCAAACCTTATAAGAATTGCAAGCTCCAAGTTTTGGGGTATAGGGTGGCAGGATGAAAAAGAAAATGTTTCTGTCATCTAGTCTTTTTTTTTATCGAACTAAAAATAAAACGGATATTACCTTTGAAGGAGAAAACAGATGGATAATAGCTAATTCAACGAATGACCATAGAGTCTCAGGAACCTGGCTCAGGGCTACACAGCCAGGAACAACGCCAAAGGTCAGAGCACAGAACTGCTCAAGTGCAGACACAAGTCCTGCCTGACCTTGCGCTGACCTTGCAACTTACATTCATGACACAACCAGCCCTGGACAGTGTCCACCACCACTCCCACACAGCCTCAAATGATGCTCCATGCTTCAACTACCAGGCCACAAGAAACTCTACCTCCTGGTCTCTGATCCTGGCATCACTAGCTCCTGATATGAAGGCCATGGAGTGTCTCTGCACCTGGAGCATATAACTATCCCATAATTTCTGGGAGAACTAAGAGAAAGAGTATCTGACATTCTCAAAAACCATCAAAATTCCAAAAATTGAAGAGGGGTTTGATGTCAGGCCAACAGCAGAGACATAATAACAGCAATAATGACTATCATCCTTGGAGCCTATAAGATGGTAGTGAAGCATATAGATTCTGCATTCAGACTAAGTGGGGTCAAACTCTGGTCCCTTCCTTTCCTTAGCTATTCAGCCAAGCAAACTCCCACCTCAGGGCCTTTATTCCTGCTGGCCTGTCTCCTTGGGATGTGCCAGTTCACCATCTCTCTGAGGCATGCAGTTCAAAGTCACATCCTCTTTGGCATTCCCGAGCCCCCTTCTATGATTTAGGTTTCTCCCTAGAGCTTATCACCATTGATAAGCTACACAGACCAGATAGTTGACCTATTGAGCTTTGTTTGTTGTTGTTTCTTCCCTGCTCCCCCAACCCAACTTGGATATAAGCTCCATAAGAATAGGGATTTTGTGTGTATTGATCACCGACGTAGCCCTCAAACCCAGAAGAGGCCTGGCACATAACTATCTGGTGACTGAATGGATTGGGCCCAACACCCAGTTGTTTTTTGAGTCTTAGATCATCATCTGTGAGATGGGATTGGTCATAGAAACTACATCATAGGATTGTGTGAAAATTAAATAAGATTCGTGTTTGTTTTGTGAGAGGGTGAGTGTCCCTTTGCCAGCCACCTTTCATTCCTTGCTTCCATCTCAACCCGCACCTGTTGGGTCAGTTAGACCAAAGCCCCTGACACTTTAGGAAAGCTGTCCTGATAGAACCAGAGAAGAAAAACTTGGCTTTTAAGGTCAATTCTCTCAATCCAGAAATAAGACAGAAAATATTTAGGAGAATATGTGATCAAGTATAGATAGCTTTTCCTGTCTCATCTCCTGTTTCTATAAAATCTTACAAGGTGTAAGGATGGAGAGATCATCTGAGAGAAAGCAACAGGGCTCTCAGAGAAGTGGCTCTTCCAATCTGCACCAGCCTCCCCGTCCCCAGGTGTCAGTTGCAAAGGGGAGGAGTGGTCAGGATAGTCTTCCAGAACAGAGGCCCTGGGCATCCCTGAGTGTCTAGGGGCTGCAGCAGGCACTGGAAAACAGCCAGGTTTTCCTGTATCCCATAGAATAGTGTTCGAATTAGGAGAGAAAGATGCCACAGCAGAAAACAGTTGAGACCATGCAGCCAGGGACCAGATGGGGCATGGCAGAGCCCGGGGCAAGAATGCCACTTACCAAAGACCAGGAGATACATCTTAGCAGCCGCCATCATAAGTAAAGGAATGACGCTGGGCTGGAAGCCTCAGGCTTTTCTCCACCCACACCCACACCCACACCCACACCCACACCCACACCCACACCCACACCAGGATACTCCCCAACTCCAGCATGTCAATGCCACACCAAGGAGAAGGAGAAAAAAAGGAGACATTCTGAATTTACTGAGCTTAACCTCAATGAAACTTAGAAAACATGGAGGTGACTGTGATTTCCCAGCAATGGCTAAAATTGGGTATCTGCCATTATACAGAATGGGGACTTCAAATAACATTTTATAAGCAAATAAGTAATTAATTAATAGAAATAATAAAGTCTAGAAAACTATGCAGAGAGTTATATTTATCTGACTTATGGATGTGTGGCCTATGAACACCATCCCTACTAAAATATGTACAGACCACATTAAGGTGTCTGGCACTTAGTAAGCAACTAAATGAATGGAAGCTGCTGCTATCAGTGACCTGCCAGACTCTAGGCCATTCATTTTACATGCCTCCTCTCCAACTCCCACAACAATCCTGCAAGGAAGATTGTATTACTTATATTTTGTGTTTAATAAAAAATGGAACTTGGAATGATTCAATGACTTGGCCAAAGCCCCATGCTTAGGAAAGGTCAGCGGTAGAGTTGGAGCCTGGGATACCTGATTCCATACTAGGCTGCACGTCACGCTGCCTCACTGGGATGGGAGTCCAGCTCTATTAGGAAGGCGCTTGCTCTCTGACTCCGCTGAATGGGGCTGCCCTGGATTGGGGGCTCCTATTAGTTACTGCAAGGATTCCAGGCAGCAAGGGAAAGTCCATCTTGGCCTCCTCAGGGTTACCTGGGTAGACAGGCATTGCTTTGTGATGTAAAGAGGATCCAGGGGCCTATAGGCTTTGAAGGGGGACACTGGCAGATGTCTCTCAAGGGTCTTCTAATCTCTCAGTCCCATGACTCTCAAGCCTTAAGGTCTGTATGAGAAGCCTAAAGAAGAAGTTGACATGGGGTGGGGGGCTAGTGGGGAATCCTTTCCCATCTCAGCTGTGGCCATATCTGGGCAGCCTAGTCTAAAACCAACCATATGATGGGTTGGCCCCACCTCATGAGAGCAAGGGAGGTCCAAACAAGGGTTCAGCATCCAAGGCAGGAGCCACAGGACCAAAATGTCCACCAACGAGTGCCAGTGAGGCCCCCGTGTGTTTGCTGGAACCATGAGGTGACCAGGTGGTGAAGTCAGGGTCATTTCCATGTTCATAACCACACACCCCTGGATTTACTTTCCTCCCTGAGTGTGGGTAAGCTAGAGAAATAAGGAATGTGTAATTATGCATTGACTTCAGGGTAACTATGTTCTCTTCCTCTCACAAGTAACACACACACACACACACACACACACACACACACACACACACACACACACCTGGACCCATGCTGCTCTCTCAAAGGCTGCCTTTTCTGAAATAAAAAAAAAAAATGGCACTTCACTTCCTTTTGCTAGAGGTGTTATTTAAAAGATTTTGGGGGGTGTAATCCTCCATGTTATCACTCCATTTCTCCGTTCCACCCCTGATACTCACCACACATGATCTCCTGCCATTTGAGGACTCACTCTTTCTGATGCTTCTCTGAATAACTGGCCAGAGTATAGACTCATGACAGAGGTGGGTGTGCCCTACTTTGGTCAGAAAACCTCCCAGGACAGTGGTGTCTGGCAGTGACCTCAGCTGTCATCTCAGACCAGGGAACACCCGACCTAATTCCAGACAAAATGCTCCCAGGGCTGTGGACACAAGGCCTCCTCAGCCAAGTGTCACTGCACCCAGGGTCTGAGGAGATGGGGATTTGGGAGGTGAAGCTGTAGACTGGGAGGAGGGTTATTTCTATTTTTCACAAGGACCAATTACTAAAGCCCTGTCTTATAGGATCTCAATGTTCTTGCATAATGGAGGGGTGGGGATGGGGCTTCTTTGAATGGAAACGTTTTGGACAGGAGCCCAGGAGGGCAGAAGCAGGCTGCTTGGCAGCAGGAAACTTTAAGAGATTAAATGAGACTCTGGCCAAATGACCTTCTCTAACCACAGCCAGCAAAAGCGAGGGGGTTTCTGTGTCCAAGAGCAGGCTGGAGTATGTACGTTCTTAAGGTGGGGCAGGAGGGTGGGAATCCAGATATGGGGACGGGGGACCAAATCTGTTTCCAAGCGCACCACCGAAAGCCTTACACCACCTTTGTGATGGCTTCTCCCAACCATGATGTCTTTATCCTCATAAAAGCTCATCACGCTGGCATAGGAAGAAATCACTCAAAACCAAAGCATCAATTAGGTCTCAAAGAGTTCCGAGATAATAACTAGCCATTACTAAGCTCATATAACATGCCAGGCCCTGTTCTAGGTGTGATTTGGTTCTCAAGCCATGGGATCCTTACAACCATACTCCGATGTAGGTACCACCTACAATCCCCATTTTACAGGTAAAGAAACCAAAGCCCAGAGAAGTCAACACAGATTGCACAGCCCCCGGCCATGCCAGCTAGGAAGGGACCACACTGGGATTGGAGCCGAGGGAGTCTGGCCCCAGCACTGAGAGCTAAGCCATCCTACCACCCTGCCTCACCTGGGCTCACTTCTGTCAGAGCCCTTAATGTGCTGTGTGCTCTGTTTACTAGTTCATCTCCTCTGCCCTTGAGGATGGACACTATGTTTTATTTATCTCTATTTATCTTCAGTTCCTATGACTGTAGTGGGTATTCAGTAAATACTGAGTTGAATGGTGAGTTTAAGAAATCCTTATAAACCTGTGCTAATGCGGAGGAAAAAGGAGACTACGAAAAAAAAAATACTTGTTAAACTTTTGCTGTGTAAATAGCACTCTGCTAAATATATCACATTTATTTCCCCCTTAATTCCCTAGAATTCTCTGAGAGGTAAATACTCTCATTAGCTCAGATTCACAGAAGAGAAGCTGAGGCACAGAGAATTTAAGTGGCCTACACAGGCCCCAGCACCAAGATTCCCATTTAGATATTTAATTCCGTGGCCTATGCACTTAATTATGCCCCAATGTACTGACCCTGGGCTAGAATGGGTGACAGGGAAGGAGAAAGGACAATGAGGACATGTCTTCCAACCGGAAGATCAAGGAAGTCTTCCTGGAGGAGGTAGCACATGATCTTGATCTTGAAGAATCAGTAGGATCTGGACATGCAGAGATGAACCAACAGGACAGGGCACTCGATATAAAGGAAATTGTAGGAATAAACACACAGGCAGAAAACTGGCATGTGCAGGAAAATCAGAATTATTTCCACTTGGCTGCAGCTCAAGATGAGTGAAGAGGAATGCCTGAAATCCAGTTAGAAACGAAGAGTGGAGCCAAACTGAGGCGAGCTTTGAATGATAAACCTCGGGGCTTGGATCGAGTTACTAGGCAATTGGGAGCCATTGGGTGCTTCTGAGCAGGTAGTGATATATTAGAGCGGTGCTTAGGATGACTTAGCAATCAGAAAGAGGGTGGTTTAAGCAGGAAGACATGGGCAGGATAAAGAGCAATTGGGATTACTAGAAAAATGAGATCCAGGTCTTCACTAGGCATGATGAGGAAAGAGTGGAAGCAAATAGATAATTTGAAGCCACAACCAATTACTTGGCCACTGGGAAGGTGTGAGGGCTGCGATGATGGGAAGAGTTAAAAGAGATGTTAAGGCTTTCCTCTGGGCTCGGAGGGTGACAGTTCCCTTAGCAGAGAGCATATCCGGTGGGAGCACAGGCCTTGTCAGCGATGGTGGGTGAGGGAAGCTAATGAGCCAATCCCCTCACACTGGGAGCATTTTCTAAAGGGTCAGATCTCCATTCCAGGCCATCTGCCCCCTCAGCCAGAAGAGCTCCCGTTGGTAAGCCAGGGCTCCACTTCCATTTCTTAGACAAATTCTCTCCCTAGATTTGATTCATGCAGAGCAATGCATATCTGATATCATCGTCAGGCGCCAATAGCTGCCACACACACACACACACACACACACACACACACACACACACACACTAATGACCAGCATCTTAATGACACCCCCTCCTCTGTGTGAGCCGCATTAGTGAGTTGATCCGATAATAGAAGACAAGCCGTACAAATTGAAAACTAAAAACTTCCAGATTCCATCCTGCTTTTCCTTATGTCACTTATTTTATGCCGCATGAGCTGGATATTCGTTTCCCCGTTTCACTGGAATGTCAGATCACTAGGGTAGCTGGAGCAGACTCAATTTCGCTTCGAGTAATAGCGTGAGATTATTCAAAATTATTTCCAGTGGGCTGAGCCTGCCTGTTCCTTCTGGTAGGAGAATAGAAGTAAACAACTCGCCACCCTCCTCGCAAGCTGACATCCTTGACACAGCGTCCCCCTGCCTCGCTCCTTAATCGCGAGAGCACTTTGGGTTTAGCCACGCTCAATTAATTCATCCAGGAAAAAGGTCCGGTCAGAACAAGCTGCTTTAAAGTGAGATAAACTGGGCATCTGCTTGGAAAACCAGATGATCCCAAATATGTCTTCCATCGTGAGAAAATGCAGAGCTCTCGCCACATTTAGAGCAGTCGCTGCTCGGCGGCATATTTTTTCCGTGAGAGTTTAAGCAGTGGTGGTGGCAGAAGAGATCAGTGGCACGCCCTTTCCCCCTCCCCTCCCCCGCCGCCCCAACCTCCGGGCTGTGCAGGATGAGGGACCTCCACACCATGCACTACCCCTGGCCTGTGTGTCTGGTGGGGCCAGGTACGCCCGGCTGGGGTTCAGAAAGGGTGTGCATCCCCAGCTAGACACGCAGCTGGCCCCTCTTGTAGTCGAACACCAAAGAGCTGAGCTAGCACTTGGGAAACATTTTTGCTCAAATTTGATAAGCAACGGAAGATTAGCACCTTCCTCAAGCCCCTACTCCGAACAATGTTCCTTTCAAGGCAGCCCGATTTGGCAGAGAATCCAGACCCTGCAGACAGCCCTGAGGCTTGTGGGGAGAGGCAGGGGTGGGGAGATTGGAGCAGGGAAAGGAAGATATGTGGTGACAAACCCCAAACCCACAGCTTCTAATGCAGCAGCTTTCACTCGGGGGAGGAAGGAAGCCCTACCACGTGAATTTTCCACCGTGGAAGCCCTCCCGGGGGCTGGTATCAGGGTGTTCCCTGCGAAGAAAGGAGGCCGGATAGTGAAGCATCTGTCCAGGGGGCAGGAGGACCCAGGCTCCCTGTGGCCTCAGGTCACCCTGGACATCTCACTCCTCTGCGCCCACTGTGCCGAAAGCATTACATGGCACCAACCAGCTGGGGAAACAGGGACCAATTGGAGCATTAAAAACAGGCCTTTCTGGCCTCCCAGTGAAGGCTAGGGTTTCGGCTCTGCTGCCATCTCCTCACATTTTCCACTGATGTCACCCCAGGCGAATAATTGGTGGAGAAGAGACTTAAAGGGGAAGAGTGGGGCTGTGTGAACAGAACAGTGGGCTGGAGAGAAAAACTGGGCTGGGACTGGCCCCAGCTGTGACCATGGGGTTCCCACCCCTACTTGAGAGGCAGGACTGCCGGACAGCCATTTGCTGCAAATGAAACCTGCCTCTTGTTCCTTGACTCAAAGACGTGCTAGCGAAGGCGCGCTTCTCCTGGAGCAGAAAGACTTGTGTGGCATGCCAACCCTGGCCATGGCTCCCACGGTCCCCACCAAGGGAGGCAGCATGGCGAAGCAGGCAGCAAGGAGGCTGCTGGCCAGGAGGGGGGTTCTGTCCCTGCCTCTACTGCCCTGTGCGACACTGGGCCTTTCTCTGGGCCTCAGCTGGAACCGTTGCTTAGCCAGGGACCTTTTTTTTTTTTTTTTTAGTATATTTTATTGATTTTTTACAGAGAAGAAGGGAGAGGGATAGAAAGTCAGAAACATCGATGAGAGAGATCGATCAGCTGCCTCCTGCACACCCCCTACTGGGGATGTGCCCGCAACCAACGTACATGCCCTTGACCGGAATCGAACCTGGGACCCTTGAGTCCACAGGCCGACGCTCTATCCACTGAGCCAAACCGGTTCGGCAATAGCCAGGGACTTTGATTGTGTAATGGGCTGTTCAGAAAATGTGCTACCAAAACCCAATTTAAAGGTCTCTACAGGTAAATTCCTTCAAACCAGCTGAAATTCAAGAAATATTACTTAAATGTCTCGTATATGCTAGGTGCTTTCACATAAATCATTGACATTCATTTTTTAAAAGTGTATTAGTTATCTGTGCTGTGTGATCACGTCTCTAAGCACTTGGGGATAAGGCAGCAAGCAAGACTGACACCGAGTTTACCTTTAAGAGCTTGTCTTCTAGCCCCCTCATCTGTACCTGGCAGCACAGTATTATTTTCTGCATTTTGCGAATGAGGTGATAGAAGCTCAAGGAGGTGACGTGACTTGCCCAAGGTCACACAGTAGTCAAGGGCAGAGTCAGGGGAGAAAACTTGATCTTCTGACTTTAAACCCAGGTCGCTTCCCATTATACCACCCTTAATTCTCATGCACAGAATAGCAGGGGATGCTGAAACAATCAGAAAGAAAGGAGAGAGGGAGAGAAGGAGAGGGAGACAGACAGGAAAAGGGAGAGGAGGAAGGGGGGAAGGGAGAGAGAGCATTTCTGCTTTGAAATTCTCACAACCAAATAATTTTGTAAATGCTGTCTCCAGCCATCACTTTCCAGGAGGCCAAAGCTCTGACCTGCCCAAATTCTATTCCTCTACTCCAAATATTTCTTATACCAACCAGGCAAGAAATGCTGAAGGGGCTGACCAAAAAAATAAGGCTCTAATAATAATAATAGGCTTGCATTAAACCAAATAAAGTCATTCTGAAATGACTAAAGAGAAATAGCAGAGGAGAATGCCCCTGGGCTCACACTCTGTTTATGCATTGCACATTATACCTTTTCATCACAATTACCTAAAGTGGTACATTTGTACTTCCATAATGTATGGAATTCATTACATAGTTTTGCAATGAAATTATCACACTGTGCCTGGGACATCTGCACCCTGTCATACATCATTCTATTCATTTCTAGTTAATTTAATCCCAATATCTGCCCACATGATAAGACAGATGTTCAGCTACACTGCAGCTTCAATGGTTTTCTGCCTTGAAGAAACTTTAAGCCGTTGAAAGAAATGACATCTTTCAGACAGAAAGCTTAGAGAATTAAAAAGTTTGAGGGGGTTGCCACTTGACTATTATCAACTTTATTATTTGTTGGTCTATCATAGTAACCTCTGCCGTGAGGATCAACATATGAGATTAACAGAGGCATAAGTGTAAAGGGAGTATTTCTATAGCCACTGAAAATGAATCCCCATCAAGACTGGTTTAGAAATAGCTGCATGTCACTCAGGAAGAAAGAAAATGTAGACATTCACACTATTAAATTCCTCGAGTTTGTGGCTTTGCAGGGAGAGGGAAGGAGGCCATCGCTGCCTGAGTCTTTACTATTCGCCTTTCTTGCCTGGCTGCTTGGCTCCCATGATCTCCTTTACTTGGCACTGCCATCCTGGGAGGTGAGCACTATGGTGCTTTCCCCTCCATGCCTTCCCCACTTCCCTGAGTGTCCCGTACTGGATAGTCCACAGGCCTTGCAGACAGCTCTCCCTGGGTGTGAATTCTGGCCCTGTCTCTCACTGTCTGGATGACTCAGGGTGTTACTCAATCCTCTTGGAGCCTCAATTTCACTATTTGCAGAAGGTAAATAATAATAAGTATTTCATAGAGATGTGAAGGCTAGGTAATACATGTAAAGTATTGAGCACAGTGCTTAGCTCAGTGATATTAGGAATACTTTTAACAGTAAGAATAACACTTTTCATACATGAAAAATGTCTCAGAGTTCCTACCTTGGGGTGACCTCTAAGGAGGTAGCAGGCATTATTATTAGTGATAACACCGCTATAAATGTTATTATTCCACAATGAAGCCTGTTATACAGAAAACAGGTTGGAATCATTTCTGATTTTTACAAAAGTTCACTGATAACTCAATGACATAAAGTTTTTGCCTCCAGATGCCACAGGTTGGATAGAATCATTTCTGGTTTTTGTGATGGTCAATTATTGTTCCTGTTAGATCACACAAAAATTCTAATGGACTCTGGAATTCTGTGTGCTTTAAAGGGGCTTTAGGTAAGGTAGTCAGAAGTGAAATAAAAATATAATTTGGAGCAGGGACAGGAGTGTAAGTGCATCATTTGTACAACCTTCAAGTAGGCTGCCCCTTGAGGACAGGAGGAATCATTGCACTACAAAAAAAAATACAAACAAAAAACAAAAACAACCTTAATTATTCCCACCTCCATTTACTCAAGAAACATTGAGAGAGTAGTGAGTCCCAACCAAGTGGCATAAACTGTGCTGAACTATTATGTGAGACAGGACTAATAAAGATATAGACTCTATATTAATGTGATCATGATGTAGTTATATGGTATATACAGGGTGGGGCAAAAGTAGGTTTATAGTTGTTTGTATGGAAAAATAATACAATAATTAATAAATAATAATACAAGAATAGACTCTGTGCTTCACATACTCACAGCTATAAATCCACTTTCCCCATCCCTGTGTAATATATATATATGTATATATATTTGTATATGCTATTATTTTGATATAGATATATATTTAACCACCAAATAATGGACTAGCCCATCTAGCCATGAGTCTAGATGGGCTCTCTACATTTTGGGTCCTCCACTACCTTAACATGCACACTGCTCATTAAGTTTTAGGCATGTTGCTTATGAGGTATAATCTAGCTCCAGGAGAACATTGCAAATCCAAACAATTAAGTTTTGTCAGTGGAAAATCTTTAATGTCCTTTTTCCACCATCCGTGGATAGTTCAATATAGGTTCTCCAATCTCTGTTCTTTTTTTCTATTCTCTTCTGAACTCCATTACCTATATGCTCATGTATTCATGGTACTTACCTTCTGCGTTGTGCTTTAAATACACTAAATGCAACTTCTAAATGCACACATGTACACACAGTATTATTCTTATTTTTATTCCTTCCAACTTGGTCATATGCACACTAAGTGGCTGTTTTATTATTTCATTGAAGAAGATTGCTTCAAGTTTGGCTCTATACATATCTGCTACCCTATTCCACCACTGAAAACTCCCCCTTCTTAAGCCACTCCTTCTGGAATGACTTTGGAAGGAATAATATATTCAACAACTAGCCTACAGATGACCTGGACTCAGAGAAAGAACGAGGGTACCTGTCTCTGTTTTCTATCATCTAATAAGAAATCAGAAGGCATGGGCTTCTGGATGGGCCAGTAGGAGGTAATGATTCAAGGCCTGCATCAAAACTGAGCAAATGTTACAGTGCTTGAGATACTAAGCAATGTTGTGAGAGAGAGGACATGGCAATGGGGTTCACCTTCAGGCAAGCAATCCCTGGCTACCAAGTCTTCTGATTCGGCAACATCAATGAAAGGCCAGGATACAGAATGACCTGGTTCTCTGACCAGAGTCAGGAATCATGTTCCTGGAATGGCTTCCCCAGCTGGTATAGAATATCAGAAGTAAAAGTGGCCTTAGGGATCGCTAGTCCAATCCTCTTTACAAATGAGAAAAATGAGATTGAAGAGTATCTGTTTCATCAACCCACTATCTCTTCTTACTGAAAGTGCATCTTTTTGGCTTTGTCCCAAATGCCTAGCCCAGTGGTAGGCCCATGGTGGCAGTTCACTGACAATTCAATGAACTAAAGTGAGGTGAGGCCCAAAGAGCTCCAAGGGCACACCAGATTATTGTCAGAGTCCTGAGTGGATCCCAACTCCCCAGCCCAGATGCCCTTATTATTGCTTCTGGTCACCAGACAGATTACCCTTTCCAGAGCCAACAACCCAGACAGCCTTGTGGTCAGGAATGACAAGCTGGAGGGCCAATGCCATCACTTCCATTGCTCACAACATTGTTCATAATCCGAAGTCCTGCAACATTAGCCCCATTAGGAATGTAAGGTCAAGCTCATTTGCTCTCTGGGCACTTTTTCTGACATATTTTAAATTGAGGATTGGTCTACATCCCTTGAAAATACATTTCAAGATTATGTTTCTGTTCACTGCAGAGTTCCCCATGCTTAAAACAGTACCCCCCACCTGGTAAGGCCTTCACAAATATTTAATGAATAAACTAGTAAGTGAATAACCCAGTCATTCAATTCAGTTTTGGCTCTTGGGTCAACAACTATTAGAAGTAAATTTCTAATGTTCTGCTTAAGAAGAAATCTAAGGCCGTTCCAGGGATTTCTGGGAAAGAATGTTTTGATTAATTAATAAGGCTTGGCATGGGCTCAGGAGCACATAGTGTGGCACAGGTATTTGTTATTGCCAGACAAGATAATTGGGTGGTGGGAGAAAGAGAGGATGGAAAGGGTGCATTTTGGTTTTGTGGAAGGAAAAGTGAGTGGGGAATAAGAATCAAAGGGGGGATGAAAAATAACTATCTCCACCTCCAAATTACTCTGATGATGCTAATGCCATAGGGAAGATGCGTTCCTGGTGTTCTAAGTAATCTTTGCCTTCTATCCATCTTGGCTTCCGCTAGAGGCCCAGGCCCCTGGGATCTCTGCTTCAGGGGGTTCCTCCTTCCTGTCCTGGAGCAAGTCCATATTAGGCCCAATTTCTAATCAGCAGAATCGGATGAAGCTGCAGTACCTTTCCGCACTACAACAGAGCCCTGCCCCGAGCCTGGTTCTGATGAGTAGGAGATGCCTCCCTCAGGTTCCAGGGCCACATGGATCTGGCTTCTGCAAATTATGCTTTGTTTGGCATAGAAAAAAACTATCTTCTTTGTATAAAATGAGAGTAATAATAGTGCTACCACAAGGAAGGACTGGACAAAATGGAACAGTCCCTGTAAAAGAATGAGCACACTTTGTTCGTTTGTGTTAGGATATCATCCCCTCGGCTGGTCTATTCTGCTTTAGGCCAGCACTTCCTCAGCACTATTGTTCCCAAAGAGCCGCCATTGCTTAAGTGGATGGAAAAAAGGGGGCCTCTCCTCTGTGGTTTGCTGCAAGAGTAGCTGCTTTTCCTAGATCCTGGAAGCCAGCTTAATACTGAGCTCCCTGGCTGGGGGCCTCCAGCTAAGCCCTGAGCATATTGAACTCCAGCTGTTGAGTGGAGGAACAGCTGGAAATTACACAATTGACACCTAAATGGAGGCGATGATCCCTGCACAATCACCTCTCGATTACCTGCACAGAGCTTTCGGCCTCAGCCTCGCTGATGTGTAAGTGGTTGTCCAGACCCACGCTCAGTTCCCAAGCTGGGTGTGGGGTCTGTATGGTGGGGTGTGTATATAACTGATTATCATAGCCAAATTCCATACAGCCTGGGGAGTGCATATTGATTCCTCTCATCTGTGCCTCTGCTTCCTAATGCATCAAGAAACCTGAAGCATTCCTTCAGACCGTTGTACATGGGGCAGAGCAAAACCATTCTTGGCTGCTTTTCAGCCCTGGGGCCTACAGCAATCGCCCCCAAGAGACTCCGTAGGGAAGGCAGCTTGGTGTGAGAGGAAAAGCATCAACTTCTGCCATGGCGAAGTCCAATTCCCAGCTCTGTCATGTCCAGCTGGATGACCTTGGGCGAGTTATTTATTTTCTCTGTCTTACAGATACCTGGCCCAAGGTCACATTTGGGATTACTGATTCCAAAACCATCCTATCTAACCACTGGGAAATACTGACTTCCTCATTTTGGCAGTCATCAAGTCTGATCCTATACAGATATCTGTACCTGTAGGCCTTGCCTAGATCCCCCCCCATCCCTCTCCTGCCACCACTCCCTCCAGAACAAGCTGGGGATGACTTTGTAGTCCAGATAGGGGTGAGAGCTTCCTTAGATCTCTTCTAGTCTCTCTTTTCCATATAAAAGGCAAGGAAGAGAAAATAAGCATTTATGATATAACTATTATCTGCCAGGGGCTATGGTTGCTGGTATCTCCACCAAGTGTCATCCCTGATTACAGATGCAGTTTCTGAGGATCACAGAGGTCAAGTGCTTATCTGAGTGGGTGGCCAGCAGGGGTGGAGAAGCAGGAGGTTCAGCCAGATGGCAAGATCAGGGGACACTGGCCTGAAGCTCACCCCCTAATTCTGGGTCAGTGACCTGAGAGGAAGCCCATGGGGAGACAAGAGACCCAAGGTGATTGCAGGAGCAGTACTTCAGGTAGACAGGGAAGGCTCACGTGGCAAAGACTAAGACAAGTGTGAAGGCGTGCCTCTGAGTCCCCACACAGCCCTGCCAAGGAGAGGAAGGATTAGGGCAGGGGACTGGGGAGTGAGGGAATCCAGGATGAGACTAGAGAATTTCTTGGTTATTTTTTATGTTATTGAGGCCTGTCACCTGACTTTAACTTCTTAGGGTTTGCCCTGCTCAAAAAGCCAGAAGTGCCCTGGTTCAGAACTCCTTAGTGGAAAACACACAAAAAAGTAAGAAGACTTGAGCTAGTGAGAAATGCTATGCAGGAAAGAAAACAGGGAAATGAGAGAGTGGGAGCAGTGGGACCTTCTCTGGATTGGATGATGTAGTGGGTTGAATGGTGGCACCCACAAAAGATGTATCCATGCTCTAACACCCAGAACCTATGGAGGGGACCTTATTTGGAAATGGGGTCTTTGCAGTTGTGATAACTTAAGGATCTTGACATGAGGAGAACATCCTGGATGATGTGGGTGAGCCTTAAATCCAAAGACATGTGTCTTTATAAGAGAAAGGCAGGAGGAGATCTGAGTCAGACAGGAGAGGAGAAGACAGACACACAGAGGAGACAGTCAGAGAAGATGGAGGCAGAGACTGGAGGGATGTGTCCACAAGCCAAGTAATGCCAAGGATGCCACAGCCATCAGATGTCAGGAGAGAGACATGGAACACATTCTCCCCCAGAACCTCTGCAGGACGTGTGGTCTCCAAAACTGTGAGAGAATAAGTCCGTTATAGCAAATGAATCTGCAGAAGTCACATTTATGCTGAGACCAGACTTCTAAGAGGGACCAGCCATTCGGTGAGACACCAACACACTCCAAACTCTGACTTCTGTGGCTACGAGGAGAGAGGAAGTCCCCAGGCCAGAATGATCTGTGCAAGGGTCAGAATAGGGTAGCTTAACTGTGTGGGCCTGGCACTGACTCCGGGGGTTCAAACCCTGGCTCTATTAATTAGTAGCTGTGTGACTGTGGGCAAGTTGTGATCTGAGCCTCTTTTCTCACCTGAAAACAAGCTTAATAATAGTGCTCCTCCCTGAGTTGAAAGAAATGAGTTAATAATCGTTAACTCAATGCCTGGCACAGAGTATGAGCTCTCCATAAATGTTAGTTATAATCACTATTATTATTATTATTTCAATTTCGAGTCACAAATGGCCAGAATCCTCTTTCCTGATCACAAAGACTTAAGTGGGCAGGCTGAAGCTGTTCATAAAACTAGAAAAGTACCACCTTTTGTCCAATGAGTCTTCAGGGCTGAGACTTCCTGTTGCAAATCAGTGGCCTTGATGGGGCCGGAAGGCAGCTGCCAGAACTACTTCAGCTCACAGGAGGGCAGTCCTGAAGGGTGAGCATTCAGCTAGAGCTGTGCATAACTGCAGAGTCCTGCCTTTCAGAGATCCGTGTAGGTGCCACCTTAAAGGCACAAAGCCGCCTGATCTACAGATGACTGTCAGAGCCTCTGATCCTGCACCTGAGGGCCTGAGGGAAGGGAGAGACCCACCGCTCTCCTTTCACGGGAGGTGAGGAGCTGGCTTGGCAAGCACAGTCCTGCACCACACCCATCCCTCCTCAAGCATTAGAGGCTTCCAGAAAAATAAAATCTGGTGCAGATAACAATGTTTCAAGAAGAGGGGCTGGTGCCCTCTGTACCTCACCTCCCAGAGAGGGCTGGACACTGGTTCCCAGCCTGCAATCAGCAAGTCTGTGTGCTGTGCCCTTCCCCACTGCCAGCCAGTGGTTCTCAACCTTCTGGCCCTTTAAATACAGTTCCTCATGTTGTGACCCAACCATAAAATTATTTTCATTGCTACTTCATAACTGTAATGTTGCTACTGTTATGAATCATAATGTAAATATCTGATATGCAGGATGGTCTTAGGCGACCCCTGTGAAAGGGTCGTTTGACCACCAAAGGGGTCGCGACCCACAGGTTGAGAACCTCTGGGCTAGACAAAGTCAAGTTGGGCCCCTGTGGGTTCCAAACCCTGAGAATCAGCAGGGAGAAGAAGTCAGGCTCTGGCAGAGAAGGGGAGGCCACTGGGACATATTGGGGGGTTAGCAAACGTTGAAGTAAGACCTTTACCAGGAGGCAGACATGGGCTAGGATCTGGGATAGAAAGATAGTCCTGCCCTCCTGGTGCTGACAGTCCAGTGGGGAGTCTGAGTCTTACTCAATAACTGCACAAACAAGTACACAATTACAAAGTCAGCTCACCTTGCTCAAGCCACACCACTTTCCCCAGTGCTCCCCCTGAGGCTTTTCACCATGCTCCCAACCTCCTGAGACTCTGCATTCAGTCCTCAAAATCCAGCTCTGATATCCACCAGCCAGACATGTGATACTGTCCACGGTGTCTGTTCAGCTTGTGCCCATAGAGGTGCCTCCACTCCTAACTCTACCCAGGTCAGGCCCCAGCCCCAGTCTCTGAACTAGTCTTTCCACAAGACCTGCAAATTAACTCTTCTTCTTTATGGGTTTTCCAAAAGAGAAGAAGTTATAGTTAGTTAAACAAGAGAAGATTGATCACTTTTAACCCCAAATTCTGTACTTATCAAGCACAGATAAGTTTCCAGGTGTGGGCTGGGTGAACCACCCAGGTTTGCACAAACATTCCACCCTTTTTTTTCTTCTCACAGTTGTAAGGTTGTCAGGTGCTGGCTTCTGTTCCTCAGAGCACAGCCAAAAATGATAACTCAGAGGCTGGTGTCTGTGGGTGAGGTGAAATACCACTCCCCAGTTCTTGACTCCCAACAATTCCAAAGCTTCTTTGCTTACACTAATTTTCTATTTCTACAGAGTAGGAAGAGTTGCCATTCAAAAAAGTGGCCATTTATACAATGTTCAGTCCAACCATGGAGGCAGGCACCCATACGATGACTGGCTAGCAGGAAACGGGGTGTGGAACCAGTAATTATCAGGATTTGAGGCAATAGGATCAGTTTGGAAGTGGCTGCTACCTTTGACACTGGACGGCATTATCTGTAGGCCTGGAAGCTCATATAGATCTAAGATTAAAGTGTCATAAATGGAGTTATGAATAAAAGTGTATCCCTGTTCCTTATTCTTTCCAAGACATCTCCCAGTATTTCTTAGGGCTGAGAACTGAGGCTAATTTCTCATGCCATCCCATGTATTTTAAATGCCAGACCTATATGTATGGATCTGCAGATTGTGTGTGTGTGTGTGTGTGTGTGTGTGTGTGTGTGTGTGTATGTGCACATGTGTGCAAACTCTAAGCATTAGAAATGGGTGTTTTAGCAAAAGATGACAAGGCCCAGTTCCATGCACTCAGACTTACCAGACCTGGATAAGTCACAATAAATTCACACCTAGTGGGGAGACTCATATGTATAGAAATAATGACAGTGCAGAGCACAACATAAGTGCCTTGAATGAGGTCCAAACAGCACAACACAGGGTTCTGGGAGGAGGGACCAACATTACCTCTGGTTGATTTCATGAGACCTCAGAGATTTCATCTGTCCTTGAGGGTTTCCCTGGGCGGGTGAGGCCCTTGTAGACAGGTTTCCTAGAGACTTCATCCTAAAGCATCCTTTGTATCTTGCAACCCGTCACTTGCCACCTCCTAAACCTTCGCCACCATTTAAAAGCCCTGCTTCATCCTTTCCAACTATAGTGACTATAGCACCATCTCCACCCAGACTTCCTACTAGTGTATTACCAACCATGCAAATGGTCAGGCCACCCTTGAGACTGGCTCCCTGTGGTGGTAACAAGATTCTGATCCCTGTAAGTATTTAAGCCAAGGCAGAATGTCTCCTTGTCTGAAATATTATAAATTACACATGTATTTGGGCATTGTACACCAAAACCAGTCAAAACATATTGGTTGTTCATGTTGAGGGTGGGGTGGTCATGTTGAATATGACAATATAGGGAACATGTTCATCAGGTGAGGGTCTGGGCTAGAGAACTAGGAAAACTGAGAAAAGGAAGCAAGTTTTCAAGAGAATAAGTGACTCACTCAAGGTCATCCAGCCAATGAATGGTGGGACCCACGTTTTCTGAGTCCTTTTCACAGCACTGTGCTGCCTATTAGTAGTGCTTAACACTCAAACCTAGGAACAATATCCATTTCCATCTGCCTAAATAAATTACAGATTTCTAAAAATGGCACTAGTGGGTGTTAGCACTTACGTTAGAAATCCCAAAGTTAAAAATAGTTTTCACACATGGATTTTTTTTTCTTCAAAAGTTATGCTCAGATGATTCTATAATTTTGGCAATTAAATACACGCTCATTATGTGTCCATTGGCACTGACTTCCTGTTCATTTGGAGAAGTTTAATGTAGAAATTAAGAACTCTGGAACTAGACTTCCTGATTTTGATTGACACACTAAAGTGCAAGGCCTTAAGCAGGATTCATAACCTTTCTGTACCTCAGTTTCCTCATCTAGAAAACAGTGAAAAGAGTACCTACCTTATAAATTGTCAATATGATAGAATGAGTTCATATATATTAAATGGTTAGAACAGAGCTTGGCATGTGGTAAGAGTAGAATAAAAGCTTGCTGCTGATATTATCATCAGCGATATTGTTATTTACATAGCAGAAGCTCTCAATCCCCATACTGAGGGCTCAGAATTGATTAAAATCAAGCAGGCCACAAATAATCCTTGACCATGCATCTCTACCACTTATGACTATATCTGAGCTACTCAAACCCTTAAATCAATTATAGTCCAGGCAGTAAAGAGATGGCACACTCAAACAAGTAAGAAAGGAGAATTTAATGGAGGGACTATTTATAAAGGTGTGGGAAGGATTAAAGGAACCCAACAAGGGGTGGTACAGAACCCCAGGGCTATCAACAGTGGGAGCCATGGCCACTCCTTGGTCTGAAAGGACAAGTGCAGGGAGTGGTGAGTGGAGCCAAAAGAGAGAGCTAAAGCTGTGAGAGAGGGTCCCCTGACAGGAGCTGTTGCCTTCAGCAAGTCATATTACCATCCACAGTACTCGGCTGAAAAGGAGCCAAGTCCCATGTTCCATTGTCCTACTGGTGCTTTCCATTGATCAAACCCAACCACAGCCAGAGGACAAGAGAGGGTGAACAAAGTAGTCCAGAGAAGTCAGCCTCCTGGGCACAGAGCTGGATAGAGACAGGTGGAAGGTCTGGAGGGGCCATGGAGAAGATCCAGCACAATCCCTTTCTCACTTTGCTATGACATCCTCTAGGAAATTTACCAACAATAGCAATATCTTAACCATAATTAGGGGGATAGGAGTTGTTGCTTAAGCTTCACAACTAGAACGTGGCTTATGAGGAACTTTTTGGCTCAGTGTTTTCCATACAATTTAAAATCCTTCTAATGCTTTGCTGCAACTAGACTAGTGGGCTGAATAAAACCTAGACCAGACTGCAAAAAAGTGTGAGTCTTGGCACCTAGATACTGAGTTCAGGTGCCAGTTCTACTTCTTGTCACGTGAATGACCGTGGGGACTAAATGAACCACCTGTAATGACAGTGAGGACGGGTGATGTAAGAGATGAGAAACACCCACAGCACAAGCAATACATAGGTCTTGCTGAGGGCTTCGGTGTTGGGGGTGAGTGGGTATACAGGGAAGAGTAAGGTGGAAAAAGCCGGGGAGATGAAGAAGCCATGGACTGAGTTAGGGGAACCAGCAGAGGAGATGGTCCTCTTTCCCTGTAGGAGCACCTGTCGTTTCCACTCTTTTCTCAAAGTCCTAACATGCTTCGTTTTCCCTGTAAATGGACTCAGGAGGCAAAAGTCATCCTGGCGGCTCCTTGGCAGCTGAGGTCTGTACTGGCCCAGGTCCCCAGCACAGAGCTGCCACCTTGGAAACTCAGTAAGTAGTTTAGACTGATTCCCCTATTAACTAGGAATTTGCAATCTCAGGGGAGGGATAATTGGTGCAATTTGGCTCATCCTCCACTAAAGCTGCAAGGAGACAATCAACATCAAAAAGCCTTTTGGTCCGGAAGTCTGCAAGGAAGTGGCTAAGGATGGAGCGATTTTGATTTTGTGCTTTCAATTTTCAGCTAAACCAGGTCCTAATTGGAACAATATCATTAATTACACATTTGTCCCCATGTGGTCTCTGGGCCCGGAATCTGTTGCAGATAAGGATCCCTTCCATAGGGTAGTTTATTACCATGTCCTCCGCCTGGTGTTGCAGTTAAAGGCAGTGTGGGATGGCTTGTTTTGCTGCTAAGATAGCAAATGCAGCTGGCAAATTTATTGGGTTTACCCTTCCTATCCAAACAGATTGCTTTTTTCTTCCTCCCTTGCTGATGATGTTCCCTGCAGAGAATTGTAATAATTAAGAAGTCAAGTCACCAACGTCTGAAAGGAGGGAGGTGTGCTTTCCTAGCTAACTTCCAGTGGAAAAGATTCCCCAGAATTTGCTTGAGTCATAGACTTTTTCTGAATCAAATGATAAACTTCCATTGAGCATCTGTGTTGTGCTGGAATGGTGGGGACACAATGCACATTAACACATGGCCTCTGTCATCAAGTAGCTTCAAGTTAGGAAGACAAATGCGTACACATAAACAGGTGACCAACAAGGGAAGTCACCCAGAGGGCCTGAGCTGCATCCTGGCTCCACTGAGCTTAGGATCATGAAATATCTCTGAACCACATACTCCCAGGGTTTTCCTCTGAAAAAGGCTATCAAATGTCTCCCTCATAGGATTGTTGTGAGAATTAAAATTGGGACTCCTTGTGAAAGATTTTAAAAATAAATGTATTCATTATTACTTATGTTGAATCACAAAAGAAAGTTGGGGATAACTTAATTTTTCAGCAATGCCAAATTACCTTTTGGCATTCTTCATTTTTGAAAATTATTTAACCATCTAAAATTTGCTTGGAAAAAAGAGCAGAAAATATTCATGTTATACCGTTAAATGAAAAATCAGAAATACAAATTTCCATTTGATTCAATTTCAAGTTTGTAAAAACAATGTATAGCTTTAACTGGTTTGGCTCAGTGGAGAGCGTCGGCCTGCGGACTCAAGGGTCCCAGGTTCGATTCTGGTCAAGGGCATGTACCTTGGTTGCGGGTACATCCCCAGTAGGGGGTGTGCAGGAGGTAACTGATCGATGTTACTCCCTTATCGATGTTTCTAACTCTCTATCCCTCTTCCTTCCTCTCTGTAAAAAATAAATAAAATATATTTAAAAAAGCAAACAATGTATAGGGAAAAGTGCAAAGAGAAACAGCAGAATGTTAGATTAAATGTGAAATTGGCATCTTCCTTGGCAGCAATAATATCTAACATGCAGATCCTGGTGTCTAAATACTGTTCCCCACTAAGAGGAAGTGGGAATCCTTAGAGGAATAGTTGACTCCAGGGCTGAAAATGGGAAAGTATAAGATTACTTGGGACATACTCTTGTCCCAAACAGTATGGAAGTGCTCAAAAAACGATAAGAGGGGTGTGTGTAAAAAGGGCATTAAAAATCAGTTTGAAGAAACTCCCACTGGCCAAATCTAGGATAGTTTGAGACTCTGAATAAATAATAGTAATGTGTTATAACCCATTGAATAAAATAAGAATCCATGAGTTCATACTGAAGTGGTATAATTTTTATAAAAGTTTGTAAAAATAATGTATAGGAAAAAATGTGTTAATTGATCAATATAATTAAGCAAAAACACTGAAGAGAATGGAAATTACTTTCTTATAGTAGAATTTCAGCTAATGAATGGAGAAGCATATAATCAAATCACTATTTGACAATCATAGTGACAAGTGATTCAAACAAGAATAGTCAATATATGCTAATTAACAAGTGAAATTGTGATGAGAAACCTTGTCTCAAAAGAAGAAGCCTGGAGATGCCACCTTAGTCAGGTGATAAATCAACACCTTAGTAATGGGACAAATCTATATCCCGTGGCTGGTATGACATAATACTGATAAGGACACTTGTACTTTTCTAATGTTCATGCCAAAATGTATAGTTTGAATTCAATCATGAAAGAAAAATTCACACCTAAATTGAGGGATGGTGTACAAAACTGACCAGTACTCTTCAAGAGTGTCAAGATCACGAAAGAAAATTAAAAGACTGAGGAACTAACTGTTCTACTTTAAAGGAGATGAAAGAGACTTGAAAACGACATTCAGTGCATGGGATGAGCTTTTGTTGCTCAACACAATCTCAGTTTTAACTTTTATAGGTTGTATATGAGAATTAGTTACATCTTGCACGTCCCAAAAGTTCTGGATTCTCTCTTTTCCTTTTTTGAAGCAATTTTGGACAATTACTTCTGAACTGATCTCTTTCTTAAGGTACCTTGTCACAGGCAGCTAAGAACAAGCAAGCCACAGCTTCATTGGGTAAATGATCTGTCTTCCAAACTATCTCAGGAAATTGTTTGACCAAACTTTTAGCCACTGCCTAACATGAGTCACTTTGTTACCAGCTTCAAGAATAGTTTCCTCCCTGCCAACTACTTGACTCTAAAGCCAGTAATTTGGTTTGTTTTTGTTTCGTTTTGTTTAGTTAGGGTAACACCCCACTTCTGGTGCCAGTGTCTGTATTAGTCAGTTTCACTGGGTAAGACCATGGTAACAGCCTAAAATCTCAGTGACTTCCCAAAACAGAGGTTTCTTTTTGTTTGTGTGTAATGTGAGCCTTACCCAGCGAAGGTGGACTTCTACACTTTTACACTAGGAATGTGGGTGCCGAGTGTGAGTTCCTAGTGCAGGATGTTCAAAGGACAAGCTCCAGTGCTTTAGAGATGGTGTAATAATAACCAGGAAATCCTACAAGAGGGAGAAACTGCCTCCTCCTGCTCTATTCCTTGAAACAGTGAATGACTTCACATCTCTCGGGCTTCTCAAAGCTACAAATAGATAGATGACTAATCCTCTACTCCTTCTTTCCTTCACCCCCACATCCTCCAGCCATGAAGTGAAAATATTCCCGGTAACTAGAACATTACCTGACTCATTGCTTAGTCTCTCTAAATGTTTGTTGGTGTTTACGTTAATGCACAAAAATATCTACTCAAAGGAAAATCAGCGTTTATTCAATTCCCACTCTGAAGCAGGGACCATATAGCTGTCTTAGCTGTTAAGTGATAATAAGGAACCAAACCCAGGCCTGTCTCCTCACTGAAATGCTCCTGCTCTTTTTCTATACCATATACCTCTAGCAGCTATGGCTTTGGGGAATAATCTGAGAACCCTAAGAACACACCTAGGCAGATCTTGCTTTGCCATTATCTCATCTCTTACTGTGCATTTAAGTATGCCATCTATAAGGGGCACCATAAGGGGCCTACTTATATATTAAGACTAACCTGGGATGCCTGCCCAGTGTCATCTTCACCTTCATCTGAAGGACTTGAGAACATTACTTTGACTTAAAAGAATTCTCTTTTCTTTATTAGCTAAAGTTGTACATATGTCTTCTTTTTCCCCCAATTGACCGCCCCACCCCCCAGCCATTCCTATCCCTGAGGGCAAGTCCCCACCACCCCAGTGTCTATGTCCATTGGTTATGCTAATATGCTGCATACAAGTCCTTTGGTTGCTCTCTAATCCCCCCCACCCCCCGCAACCTCTCCTGCTGTTTGTCTCTAGATCTACTTTTGTTCATCAGTTTATGTTGATCATTATATCCCACATATGAGTAAGATCATGTGATATTTATCTTTCTCTGACTGGCTTATTTCATTTAGCATAATGCTCTCCAGTTCCATCCATGCTGTTGCAAATGGTAAAAGTTCCTTCTTTTTTATAGTGGCATAGTATCCCATTGTGTAGATGTACCACAGTTTTTAATCCACTCATCTGCTGATGGGCACTTAGGTTGTTTCCAAATCTTAGCTATTGTAAATTGTGCTGTTATGAAGATAGAGGTGCATATATCCTTTCTGATTGGTGTTTCTGATTTCTTGGGATATTGTCCTAGAAGTGAGATTACTGAGTCAAGTGGGAGTTCCATTTTTAACTTTTTGAGGAAACTCCATACTGTCTTCCACAGTGGCTGCACCAGTCTGCATTCCCACCAGCAGTGCACAAGGGTTCCTTTTTCTCCACATCCTCGCCAGCACTTGTCATTTGTTGATTTGTAGATGATAGCCATTCTGACAGGTGTGAGATGGTATCTCATTGTTGTTTTGATTTGCATCTTTCGGATGATTAGTGACTTTGAGCATGTTTTCATATGTCTCTCTGGGCCTTCTGTATGTCTTCTTTCGAAAAGTGTCTATTTAGAACCTTTGCCCATTTTTTGATTGGATCGTTTGTCTTCCTTTTGTTAAGTTGTATGAGTTCTCTGTAAATTTTGGAGATTAAACCCTTATCGGTGAATTCTCTTGAGAAGTTTTAGTCTCTTCCTCTAAACTCCAGGATTACTCAGAAGGGAGAGCCTGGTATTGCTGATTTACCTGGCCATTCTTCTCATTAGCCAGGAAATTATGAGAGTAACACAGCACTAAGAGCTTTGCCCTGAAGAAACTGATCACTGTTCACAGTAGCTGGATGACCCCTAAAGAGCCACACTTCCCAGTGTTCATGCCCTGGTGTAGCCTCCTCCCACATGGGATCTGGCTTGGCCTGTGGCTTGTTTAGTGGATAGAATGCAACATTATGCTTTGCCAATTCTGGGCTTAAGCTTTAAGAATACCCGATGGCCACTTTTGCACTTTTAGGAATCCTGAGCTGTCATATAAGAAATCTTGCTACCTGCTGGAAAGTGTATTTGGAAAAACCAAATGGAGAGGCCACATGGAGAGGGAGAGGTCCTATACTGCATGGAGACAGAGAGAGTCAGCCAGCTCAGCTTGCCAGCTGAGTTTAGCCTTCTATTCAACCTTTCCTGATTTCCATGGCTATTGTGAAAGGCAAAATTCAATGATGGTTGGGAAGGTGCTATTTAAACTGCACAGGCACATGAGTTTGTGTTATTGTAATTCAAGCAACTATGTGTGTTGAGTACTGAGCTCAGCCAGACTGATGGGTAGAATAGGGAAGGGGATGACAACTCTATTCTGAAGGACTGCTGGAAGCCAATCCACCCTTACCGCAGTCGCTGCAGGGAAGAAACATCTGCACAGCTTATGTTTCAAGGGACCTGGCGTATATGGCATACTGTTCTTAATATGTTTGCTCCACCTCTTAATGCTCCCAGAGAAAGGTTGTTTCCCCAGGTGAGGATTTTTATCAGTAAAACCCCTTTAACTAAGTGCCAGGCAGGTAGTTAATTACTTTAACTAGGAACAATCATGCTTAAACTACATAATCTTTACTTAGAATAACCTCCTTCAGTTACTTCCTTGTAGCTTAATAGAACAATAGAGTAACCTTGGAATGGAGATAAGAAACGCCCTAACCTTTGGAATAGAATGGATAGGATTAAGATCAAATAGTATAAATATAGATGTAAAAGGACAATAAAGGGAGGAACCTGGCCATGATGATCACCTGAACGAGGCCTCCATGTCCTTCATTCTTCTCCGACTCCGTCCACACCTATGGGGAACCCCTGGACCTGTTTGGGCTGGACCCCAACAAAGGACGTCCCATTGGAGAACAAAATACACTTTATGTATAGAGCTGACCCTGTATGCTCAGACATTCTTCCACTCAGCTCTTTTCAGAACCACAGAAATGGGAGGGAAGCAAAGGAGGTCAGGGTGGGGGACGGGTCTGGGGGTGGTGTGTGCCTCTGAAGGTCAGATCATCTAATGAGGCGGTCACACCGCCTCTCCTAGGGGAGACAGATTAGTTATGGCACATTCTGGGGATATAAACTAACTTGTCATGGGCTCTGCTGGTGAAACTTCATTTCAAGGAGCAGAACCTTGGAGGAGAGAAAGCAAGGTGATATGGCACTATCCCCAATGTGCTAGAATTCTGGCCGACCTCCTCCAGGGAACACAGGGGACTTTTTGAGGCCAATTATCCTCTGACTTAGCCTGCAGCTCCTGAAATGTCTTCTAGTCCTTGGAGAGAGATCAAAAGTTCCTAGAAAAGAGACCCAACAGGGACAAGACTAGTACACTCATAAAGGGAGTGCACAATAGATTCACAATGTGGGGCCAACAACTGAAAAGCAAATACATGTGAGAAAGTCAAATTCACTGCTGGCTATAGTGGCCCTCAGGGGTCAGGGTGCCTCTGGAACCACTAAGCCCGGTGTTATGGACAACCTGCCAGGGCTGAATCTGATCTGCCTCAGTGACCCATCCATATGCCTGGCCCTGCCCCATGAAAGAGCCCTCTCCAGGCTTACAGTGTTCTAGACTGAGCAGAGCTTTAAGATTTCAGCCCACACCTTACTGCTTTCTGAGCATCTCAGCACGAGATGTTCATGGTGATAGGTTGGACAGACTTTTCTCAAGGCTTACTGGGACCTCAGCAGTACAGACCGATGAGACAGAGAAGAACAAAGGACAGACCCTGCTCTCAGGGAAATGCCAAAAGGCCTTGTCAAAGTTCACATGAGTGTGGTGAGCCCAAGCATAAATTAGGCTGGAGTTTCTGTCAAAGAAAATCTACTCAGTGGGCCACTATAACAACAAGATATCCAGTCTGAATAAATCCATGTATCAGGAATAATGGTGAATCAGCAATTCAGAGGGCACATGGGGCCATGAGTGACCTCCAGGCCCACTGACTGATGGGCTGCATGTAACAAAGCTAATTCGGGCTCTGCTATATAAAGAGGCTGATCGTGCAAATATTCTGATAGTCTCGGTCAGACTTTCCTCAGAGGGATGGGCCTGACAACTTAAGAAGTCAATGTCTTATCATCTCAGTGATGGAGTGTCTCAGTTTCCTCCAGTTTTCTAGAATTTTCTTCATTAGATCTATTCAATACCTGCATACATAGAACCATATCAAAGCTTAGCTCATGTTCTAGAGGACCCACTAGCTCTCAATACATATTTCTATATTTGGCCCACTTTAAAGTCCAGTTCAGCTCTGTGGCTGATGACTCAGCATCTCTCTCCTACCAATGCTTAGAACCGAAGACACCTTCCCTGGTTGAAAGTTGACCTTGACCACCTTGATCCTCCTTTCAAAGGTCTGTAAATTGATGGACGATCACCTTATCACTCTATCTCACCCTCACAACATTCTTAACCACTGCCTCCTTTTCTCAAGCAGCATATGCTAAAAGATTTTTTTTAAATCTTATTCACCTCTATATCCATGCCTACACCTCTTCTCCACTCAGGTAAACTCCATATACCTCACAGAGGCATTTTAATGAAGTGAGCGGAACATGCAGACACAAAAAAAGACCATAAAACTATTTTCGTTGTACAACTTCTACCCCCCCCCCCCCCAAACAACATTTTACACAGTGGACTGGTATCTGTAAGTAGCAGAAGCGTGCTGAGCTGCTCTGGATGAAATAAGAGCTGGGGAGGGAGTTTTCCAAGGCAGGTCCTTAGGCCTCCAAGAGACTCAGGGGCTCACAGGTCAAAGTCAAAGAACCATGGACCTAGACCAGGTCACTTAACCTACAAAGGAGAACTCTGAGCCCAAAGAGGAGTGTGAGGAGCTTGCCCAGAGTCACAGAATAAGTTGGTATTAGAGCCTAAACCAGAAATAAGGTTTACTCTGACTTTCCACGGAGAGATTTATATCCTCTGTCTCTGAAGTTTATCCAGGATATCCATAGAATCAGATAATCATGTTTACCAAATAGAGCCATTTGACTTGGTCCATCTGATTTAGGAAATTTGTAACATAACAAATCCAACATTATGTCAAAGCATATTTTATTAATTTCATGGATTCCTATTTGAATCATCATAAACCTTTGATTTTAGGAAAATGCTCACATTGAATAAAAAGCGAATATTGATGGCACTAGAAAAATAATTCAAATGTGCTTTGAAAAATGCATTTTTTAAATAGTCATGGAAATCATCTTTCCATGGAAAACTAAGCTATTAAGTTAAATAGACTCTATGTGTCTGTTCATGATCAGTGCAAAGAGCTGGGATTAGACCTTGCTTGAAGCACACAGAAAATTTGCCAGTACCTGCACAGAAGGGTGAAGTTAGTCTAGGGACTCAAGTTTTATAACATGCATATGGTGGCCGTATTTTCTAAACGAAAAATCAGGACACATGGTTGACAAGTAAGAATATCCTTTTGGGGACAATGGAATAGACAGAACAACCAGGTCTGTTCTAAAGAATCTGCAACATATGGTCCAGAAAGGCAGGCTGCAGGGGCAATTTTTTGTGTCTGTCTCCTTCACAATTAATTGTCTCATTCCAAGTTTAGGAAGTCAATGTGTCTTCCCAGTGTCTGGATTCTTAACTTTCACTTTGTCCTCCTAAGGCAAACTTTATAAAGACAAAAAAAATCTTTGAAAAGTTAAAGTGATATAGAAATATGAGTGGCCATAGTTATTAATGACACCATAAAATGTATAATGTATTGGTTGATATGCTGGGCAAAATGTTTGTTTACTCATCAATTCAATCAATATTCACCTGCCTCTTTTGTATCAGATACTATGCTGGGCACTGAGGATATGGGATGAACCAACCTTGATCTCTGCCCTCATGAAGCGTACAGTCTAAAAGACAGTATATTAATGCCATATGAAGTATGGCTTAGTAGTCATAGTCACAATAAGTATTCCATTTACCATACCTTCAGCCACTTCTGTGTGATCCAGTAGAACATGCATGCCTGTTAACATCAGACCTAGGTTTACGTGCTTAATAGCTGTGTAAATTGGAACAAGTCACTTCATTGTTTTGAGCCTCAGTTCCCTAATCTGTTATGTGGGCATAAATTAATAGTTTCTCTTCAGGAGAGAAGAATAAATGGGATTGTGCATATCAAATATTTTTACTGAGACAGCCCTATAGTAGAGGCATGCAAGTGACATGCAAAAAGAATGCCAGTTTATTAGGCATCTGCATAAAGAATCTTTGCAGAATAGGTTAAAAGCCCCCTTAGTCCAATTACTCAGACTCAGAAAGAAGTGACTTGCCTCTGCCTTCACTACTCTGTGTATATCTCTAGTATGAATGTTATCAAATCTATTATACTTGAGTTTGAAAAATCAGGCAATAGTTGTGGCCTCTCAGTCATCAGTTATTCTGTGAAGCGCTAGGTCTTCATAGAGTAAACAGGGGCCCTTTTGCATGTGGGAGAGGGCTCCCCAGGTTTTTAGGGGATCTGGATTTGAAAACTAGTAGATATCTCACCCTAGGGACTAGATGATGGGTGGTGACATGGCTTTTGTCACAAGTGGGGTCTTTAAGCAAAGCATGGCTTGTCAGCAGACAGTATCATGTTTTGGTTTATCCTCCAAGTGCATGACCCTTTTTCCTCATCTCCAGTTTTAACAAAGCTGTGTGATAGGGCCAAGCCTGCTACCGTTTTGGAGAAGAGTATTGAGGCACTGTGTGTAGTGTTCTATCGGGACAGTTCCAGTCCCTTGCTACGTACAAACACACTCTCAAATGTTCGACGTCCATCTTTCTGAATGGCCAGGATGGCATGCCCCCTTGCTAGGTTGGTCCTTAGCCAGAGAAATGGCTGTGGTTGGTCTTCAGACAAAGAAGATAAGGGGGTGGTCTTGATGGAACATGTTACAGCAATACCCCTATATCTCCCCAATGCTTGAGACATGACCAGGTGGTAGCCCAAGACTGTACAAGCTGCCTAATTCCAGCCAGTGGTAGTCTTGGTCACCTTTGTTCCCATTATGAACAAAGGAGTGAGGGTAGCCCCCAGCTGGACCAGCCAGCGGGTGACAGAGGAACAGGAGTGATTCTGCATATGACACTCAGTTCTGAAGAAGCCATAATCGAGTGATAAAGAAAGCGGTATGGTCACCAGAGGCAGGAAGCACGTGACTCGGCGTGCATCTCAGCAGCAGCGGCTGGGCCTGTGGTTCTCCGCTGGCCGCACTCCACAGGGCCAGACTCCAGACATGTAGGCAGCACAGACAGAAAATGAGTTCTCTGGAGGCCAGAAAAGCCAACCGGGCACCTGGGAACTTAGCCACCACTGACATGTCCGGCATTCTTGCCATAACAACTGGTTAAAGGTAATAAACACCCTCTTATTCAAATGGCAGGAGTCGAGGACTGTTCGTTTTTGCTTTCAACAATAGTATAAAAGAAAATAATTCAAAGGGAGGAAAACTAAGCCCGACTCTTTCCCTGAGCAGCAAGACGAGAATTAGAAGAGACAGCCCATGTTTAACTAGAGCCCATCAATGCATCCCCAAATGGGTCCCCTCACTTTTCTCATCCCCACACATTCCTTCTGTCAAAACTCTTAAGCGGGAGATTTTCTTTGTGGGATGTGATGAAAACTGATTGCCCTGATATCCTGCTTTTCAAATGTATGGACTCAAACTACAGACACGGATTCTAACGTCACATGCACTCAAGTGATAGATTGCTCACTCGGGTGTGACCCCTGTTACCTCCATGGTGCTACCTGAGGACCATGGTGCTACCTGGGTGACCAACCACTGGTGAGGGAAAGCCATGCTCCTTCTGGGAAGTTCCTCTTCGTCGAAAGTTCTCTTCTTCCTGGGAATCTAACTGGTCTGATATCCTCCTCGAGTTCTTGTTTTCTGCTACTGCTTTAGCTTCTGTGAGTTTTTGATCTTGGCTCTCACTCATGCGCTAACTCTGGCATTCACTCTCTATGCCCTTAAGTTGTTTATCACATGTAGCTTCTCTCGATGCCTCTCCAGCCCCTCCTGAAGGGCCATGATATTTGCCTGCTGTGACTTCAGGACCCTTCCTTACAAATGTGTTATGGTCCTCATCACTTTGTTACCATGTCTCACGTTCTAATGAAACCTGAACTCCTCTGTCTTCACGGCTGCTTCCTCATCTGAAACTCCTAGACCAGTTATGCATTCAAAGTCTTAACTCTTGGGTAGATTGCTTATAACAGTAGAATTCTGTATTTGTTGTTGGCAGTTTCCAAGTCACTTTCAGCCATGTTCAGGAATGTGTGCCTGTTTTCTGGGACACACACACACACACACACACACACACACACCAATACTAATACCCTTCCAGCACTGGTTGGTTGAATCCCATTTATAATTGTCTTTGAACAGAGGCGTGTGTGTCAGCCTCAGCTCTCTTCCTGAAGAAATGCCAGTCCTGCCTGCCTTTCAGCCTGGGTGAGCCCACCTACATGACTATGAGTTACCACATCATTTGCCCTGGAAAACGCAGCAGACCTCGAACAGATATTCAAAGTGTTTAGGGGGAAAATAAAATACCTTAACGACCACTGGCAAATAACTTATGGGGAGGGAGCCTCAGAAGTCACCCCAGGCCTGACTGGACGCCTATGAATCTTTGCAAAGTAAAATCCTTTTAGCACAGGATCCCTCCAGGCAACAGAAAGTGCCCTTGAGTATATGAAGATGGATGCGAAGCTGCTGTCCACACCTCCGGCTGCTGTAGGACTTGTGCATTTTTTAAAACGATGTTTATCAGGTCTAGGTTGTTTTTCCAGCTCAAAACTGAGACATGAAAATGGAATTTTTAGCCAGTAACTCATACATTTAGATTCCTGGTTTTCAGGTTTTGGAAAAAATGCACCTAGTTGTTTTCTTATTACAATACTGCTGGTTTTGTTCACCGGTCCATGTTTTTCTTGGACTGTGGCGGAGTGGAATGTTTTAAATTATGGGCTTTCGCTTTTTAGCCTCCAATGTCTACTAAATAAGTCCATCGTCTAATTCTAAAATTGTGAGGCAGCAAACATGCACTTGTAGCCAACAAAGCTACATTTTTATTCCAGAAAGGGTATTTCTGTTCTAAATTTACAGCAAAATAGCTCTGGAGACAAAGGCAGGATTTTGGCCAAGCCAGACGTGCTTCTTTATAATGGTATGTGGCTTCCAGCACTTTGCTAAGCAGTCTACCTTACTGAATGTTTCTCTTCATTATTAAAATCTATTGTAAGTGTTTCGAAGCTTCAGCTGATGTTTAAAAACAGAGATTGCCTATGTTTTAATTTAGCCATTAAAACAAAGCTTAACAACAACAAAAACAAAACCACGACCCTGCAGATGAAGAAATCTAATATTATTTGGAATAAAAAACAGAGTCATATTTTAAGCTTTCGTTACCAACAACATTACCAATCCAGAGCAGTCGTAAATTAAATTTAAGTGAAATGGATGAAATCTCTCTTGGTGGAGCTACTGCAATTTGGCTAGACTCCTCGTCCCTCTCTTTTCTACTATAATTCTTTTGATGCAAGGGGCTGGGTGGATACTGTGTGACCTTCAATGCCCCTTTCCAATCTGAGATGCCAGGACTTCATAATTCTGAAACCACAAGCTCCTCTGAATCAGCGATTCTAAGCTTCTCTGATTCTCTACTTACATGTATCCCAGACATCACTGCAGGTCATTGGGTGCACTCCTAGCCTTCAAAAGGAGCCATGGGTCATGATAACCAGGGTGAATGCCATCTTCTCTTCTAAGTGGGTACCCAATTATTTTTTAAAAGATAGTTTTATTGATTTCAGAGAGAAAGGAAGGGGGGGAGAGAGAGATAGAAACATCAATGATATGAGAGAATCATTGATCGGCTGCCTCCTGCATGCCCCCCTCTGGGGGTCAAGCCCACTACCCAGGCATGGGCCCTGACTGGGAATTGAACCGTGACCTTCTGGTTCATAGGTCAATGCTCAACCACTGAGCCACTGAAGCAGGGCCAATGGACATCCAATTACTGATCCTGGTCCTGCCAACTGCTGAGCAACCAAAGGTGAAATAAAAAGCACTTACTAGGACTTTTGACCTCAAGTTGCTTATAAGGAAACAACAACATCAAAGCCATAAATATGCCATGTAAAGGTTTAAACTCTACTTAAGCCTTGGAAGAAAAAATTCAGATGTAGGCTAAGGAGACTCTTGGTAATCTTTTTGTTCTCTCAGTGCCTCTCCTTCTGGTGTTTCTTTAAGAGATTTAATTAGTCACTTTAGCTACTATTTGAAAGCTGAATTTGGAAGAACATGATTGCGTTGCTGTTCTGATATTGATGCTGGTATATCTCAGGGGTGGGAAGGGGTGACTGTTCAGTGCCTATCACCTCCCAGCACCTGGATTAGCTTCGAAGGCCAGACTCTTACTTGGTGCACAAACCCATGGGGCGAGCACATACTTTTGTGTGTCATTAGAAAGCCATATGAGACCAATTCCACTTGTAAGGACTCCTTTCTTCAATCCTTGCCCTAAGTCACATTTTCCCATGTCATATCTACTATTTACAAATTAGTACTAGAATCTGGGATCCTGATAGAAAGTTCTGTTACTAGGAGAGAGGTGGAGGGAGGAACAGTCTCATGTTAGTAAACCATATTCTGCAGGAATCTAACTGGTCTGATATCCTCCTCGAGTTCTTGTTTTCTGCCACTGCTTTGGCTTCTGTGAGTTTTTGATCTTGGCTCTCACTCATATGCTAACTCTGGTGTTCACTCTCCATGCCCTTAAGTTGTTTATCACACATAGCTTCTCTGAATGCCCCGCCCCCTCTCAGCCCCTCCTGAATGGCCATGATATTTGCCTGCTGTGACTTCAGGGCCCATTTTCAGTTGAGCCTTACTTGGCTCTGTCAGGGTAGAACATCATGGAATTCTTAGTCTTTTGATACCGAGAGGAGAGTAAATTTTGCTAAAACCAAAGTGCTATAGGATCCTAAACTTGGGTGTTATGTAATACATTCAGGTTGACAGGTAGTCATCACTTTGTGTGATTTAAAAGACATAAAAGAGTCCTTTCCTTCCCTCTTCTCCCAACACTGAGCATGTTCTAGGGTCAGGAATGCTCAGCACTTGTCTTGACCTTGGGTCAACTTATAGAAGGTCCTTGTGGAAATGATGCCAATAAGTTTTCTGGAAAGTGTGCAGTAGCCTGAATTTGTTTTTGTTTTTAAAATTTTTATTGAACTTGCTAGTGGCCCAGTGCACAGATTTGTGCACATTGAAAGGAAGTTTATTAGAAGAAAGATTTTTGCTCATATTACATTACTGCAAAAAATTACATGTCAAAATAGTGTACAGTATATAATATAGTATTATAAAATTAAAATACAAAATATTTTAATATTACTATTCACCCTTTCTCTATAATAGAAGTGTCAGAGATGAAAGAAAATTAGTAAAATGTATATGAAAATAATATATAAATTGATTAATAAATAAACAATAATAACATGATATAAAAACAACAAAGACATGATGTAAAAATAAAAACATGATATAAAAACAACATTGATAAAAACAATGATTGATAAATTAATAAATAAACAACAACATGTTATAACAACAACAAGTGCCAATAGTTGGTCTTCAGATACGTTCTGGCGTCATATGCGATTGGCTATTGGCACCAGTGAGAGCTTTATATGTATCGTGCATATGCGAGTCAACATTTATTTTTAAACTTCCAGTGCGCATCATGTGTACCAGTCAGTCGGTCAGACAGTCAGATGGATGGGCAGTTGGCCACTTAGCTTTATATATCTATATAGATTGGGGTGGCATTGGTTAATAAGATTATATAGGTTTCAGGTGTGCAATTCTATAATACATCATTTGTGTATTGTGTTATGTATTCGACACCCGAAGTCAAGTCTCCTTCTGTCACCATTTATCCTCTCTTTACCCTCTCCAACCTCTCCCTATTCCTCTGGCAATCACCAATACTATTTCCTGCATCTATGAGTTTTTGGAGTTGTTTTGCTTAGTCCATTAACCTTTTTTACCCAGGTCCCCCAACCTGTCTCCCCTCTAACAGTTGTCAGTCTGTTTTCTATATCTGTTATTTTTGTTCATTAACTTCCACATATCAATCAAATCATATGGTATTTGTCTTTTTCTGACTGGCTTATTTCACTTAGCAAAATACTCTCCATGTCCATTCATGCTGTTGCAAAGGTGAATTTCCTTCTTTTTTATGGCCAAGTGATATTCCATTATGATCCAGTGATTCCATTTCTGGGAATATACCTGAAGAAACCTGAAACACTGATTTGAAAGAATATAGGCACCCTTATGTTCATTGAAGCATTATTTACAACAGCCAAGATTTGGAAGCAACTCCAGTGCCCATCAGTAGATAAGTGGATAAAAAGGCTTGAATTTGTTTAACATAGAAGCATAAAGAATGGAATCAGCATTTAGAAGAGACTATCGGATGTTCCTTCTTTATCTGCTCAAAGTACCATAACCCCCAGCAAAACTTCATCAGCTGTACATAGTTCTTACCCTGTGAATCCTGGTATTTACAGTGATTATCTCTAGATGGTCATGGCCAATTTTTAAATTGTTCTTTATAGTTTTGTTTTTGTATGTTATAAAAATTCTGTAATAAGCAAATATTTCATTTCAGTAAAAGTAAACCTCGTTGTTTTAAAAATAGGAAAAGAAAGTTCTTTCCTATGTGAGCCAAATTCTGCATTCCTAACGTTTTCCCTCGTGGGTTTTTGTTCAGACATGTGATCAATGAGCCTAATTCTTTTTCCTTCTGACAACCATCCATATATTTTAAAGTGTCAAGTACATTCTTGCTTCTGTTCTTTCTAAATACAACCACCTGATCTGCTCTTTATTTCATATAGTTTCTGATGTCCTCCCATCCTGGCCAAACATGCAATGATCTGTCATTTACCAGCAGTATTGAAGAGCAGTTTTGATCAGAGTACCATACAGTCAGTATCTGTTTGTTCAATATAGATAACAGTGCAGCATCACCTCCTTTAATTTGAGCAATCTACTTTATAAATACAGCCTTATAGCTTTTGTAGCAATCACAGCACACTTTGAGTTCCTATTGACTTATTATTTATCTACACTTCTTAGGACAACCCCCAACATACACATCATGTACAAGTTTTTTCAGTCTTCTCATTGGACAATTGATTTGTCTAAGCTACACAAAAGACTTTGCATTCATCTTGTCATATTGCATCTTGTACTTTGGGCCCATTATTTTGGTCCTCCAATATTATTCTGAATCCTGGTCCTACCAACTACGCCTCAGGGATTATTCTGATCTCTGTCATCTGTGAATGTGATGCTCATGTAATGACAAGCCTAAGATGGGCCAGGAGACTCACCATGTAGAGAGACGGGCTCTAAGCTAACCTAGCTGATTCCAAACATGCTGGAAAGAGCATTGGGGGACGATGCTAATTAACATATCCAAGTTTCATTTCCTCATGTCCTGATTTTTAGTTTTCTTCTTTTCAGGGTTATTGTAAGGATGAATGATTTTAAGATAATGCCTAGAAAAATGACTGTCACATGGAGGGTGCACTTTAATATTAGTTTACTTCCTACTTTGGTAAAATTGTTCAAATAGCTGGGAACCACTGTAACCATACAATAATTTATCCCATACTTGGCTAAAAGCCTTGCAGAAAGCGATCTCTGCCCTATGCTAGTCCTGTTCAGAGTTTTCCAAAATACCAAATAACAGGATTCATTTCCGAGATGCACTCAAAACATCACTTTGAGCTATCTTCTGCTTTTTCACAATAGCCTCGTATGAACTGTCACAGTGGCATGAAATAAAAAATGTAATTATTTATAATAATAATGACATAGTATATTTGTGCAGATGGTTAGGGTTTATAAGATATTTTCACATCATAATCAAGTCATCTGTTCCTCATCACAAGTCTGTCCATTTAGGATTCCTAACCCCATATTACAGATTAGCAATGTGATATTTAAAGAGTTTCTTTAACTTGCTCAAAGCCACATAATCAATGACTGAGCTGGTACAAAACCCAGGTCTTGTGATGGCTGGTTTTCACTCTTACTTTCACTCCACCCAAGTTTATTTTGGTGTCAGGATGACTACAATTCCAACGGTTATCTCTGAGTAGATCCCTTAAGAGAAAGTGGTTTAATATATTTGGGGCCCATTTCTATATGACTTAACACAGATTTGCTTATCAGATTAGCCCAAGCAAAGAGGAAAATTCTAAGGGACAGATAGGTTTTCATGAGGGGAGCAGGAGGAAGGACAAGTCAAAGGTACAAGGAATCAATTTAAACTGAGATAGGACGGGAAGAAACACAGATGACGGAGGGGCAAAGTTCTAAATAAGGGCGAAGGAGCGCTGGGGACAATCTTTGCCGACATCATACCTGCTTTGTCGACATCATACCAAAGCCACTTCTGTGTATAATTTTTAGACCTGCACTATTCTTCTCAAAAAATCTTAAATAGCCCCTTCAACTTTTCAATATTTTCCATGAACTCTGGCTCATTCTTCCAAGAAGCTGTATCACTCTCCCGTACGCATTTGCAAAGTGACTGCTCATAGACTGTGCCAAGGAAAATACACCCCGATGTGGCCATGGTTAAGGTCTGGGAGATGTGTTTTAATATAGTGGTGCTCCAGCTTTTCATTGCTAGAGACTATTTTTTATGTTTTCCCCCCAAGGACCTCAGAAAGTCCAAAAATGGCATCGGCAGACATCAGAACTTCTGGTCCACATGAGATAACCAAGGTTACCAGACACAGCCCAAGAAATTCCATCCCCAAGCATAGAAACTTAACATATTTGTGGGCTGCTTGGACTTCTTTTGGGCAAGTGCACATTTTCCATGAGGCTGATTTATTTATCTGGATATTTGTTTATATGCATTCATGCCCCATTTCTTTCCACTAAGTGACTGTGTAGCATAAGTGCAAACACTGAAATAAAAATAAAGTGAAATGAAAAAGCAGGGAAATGGAAGTATACATTGAAAATCAAGACCAAGAAAAAGAAAACTATAAATATGCAACCATTAGGATCAACATGAGTACTCAGAAAAGGGCATCTTACTTCACTAAGACTGTTCTATAACACAAAATGGAAACAAAATCAGTTCTTTGCTTTTCACTACTGAAAAAAGAGACTCAGGTTGGATGTTTTGCAACATTGAAAATAGACCTAAGACTTCTGCTTTAACATGATATTTTCAGACTCCAGGGCTTCTACACAATGAAGCCAAGACTCATTCTTGTCTGGGCACCTGCTTTCCAACCCTAACTAGTCCTTAGTGAGTCCGCCAGTAGTAACAGGGGGGAAAAAAACACCCCCAGACCCCTGGACCACACAGCTCTCTTGTTTTTGCCCCTGAACTGGAATGTGTAGGGACACCACCCCACCCCCACAGCCACAGGCAACCCTTAATAAAAGGGTGTGAAACCCAAGAAATCACTCCATCACTATGTTGTATATACAGAGGGGCTCACGTGTGCTAGAGACTGTGCCAGAATATTTATGTCTACAAATAATCAACTTGCCAAAAGTTTAAAAAAACATCAATAGAATTAATATTCATTCCTGGGCTTTGGGAAAGTGGGAAATTTCAATAAAAAGTGTTGAAGAAAGCTAAAAAATATAATAAACAAGAGATTATCAAACATTTTCTTTAAAGACTTGCAGACAGTAAGTTACCATTATGGATGGTAAATATTTCAGCCTTTCTAGGCTATGCATGTCTGTCACAATTATTTTTTGTAGTGAAAAAGCAGATATAGGCAATATGCAAATAAATGGATGTGGCTACATCACAATAAAATTTTGTTTACAAACATAGGCCAAGGGCTGGATTTGGCTCAGAGCCCATAGTTTGCAGACCCCTGTTATAAATGGAAATAGAAATGACATGTTCTACCTTTGAACAATGACCCTTAAAACCAATTGTGAGAGCTGCAGGGCATTAAGGACTGTTTGCTGCCTGAGACTCTTGGAGTTTCCAGCACTTCCAACCAAAGTGCGTGCATCCCACTTTTGCTTCTTTCCAAGCTTCTTCCAAAAGGCGCTGGGTCTGATATTCTCTTTGTTTCAAATGAATGGAATGGTATGAAACATGCATTTTAGTGAACACACCAATGACACATGCTGCCTGACACACAGTAGTGCTTTATCTAATAACCTCTCTTTACCTATTAACCCCTTTCAAAAATGCCAATTGTGTGAAAGGGGGGAGGATATGATTCTCTTCATTATGGCAATCTGCCCAGATGATATCTTGAGCAAGTCATTTTATCTGCTCTACAGTATTTTATTTTATTAAACACAAAAATTATATGTATGTTGTTATCAACTATAGTCACCATATTTTACATTAGATCCACAGACCTTATTCATCTTTAACTAAAAATTGATACCCTTTACCAATCTCTTTCTGTCTCCCCTGCATCCCTAGCCTCTGGCAACCACTTTCCTATTCTCTGTTCTGTGAGTTTAATATTTTTGTCTTGTTCTGTTTTAGATTCCACATACAAGTGATACATGCAGTATTTGTTTTTCTTTGTCTGGTTTATGTCACTTGGCATAATGCCCTCAAGAGACATCCTCATTTCCTTTGGCTATATACTCAGAGTGGGTTTGCTGATTGCATGGTAGTTCTATTTTTAATTTTTTGAGGAACCTCCATACTGTTTTCCATTGTGGCTGCACCAATTGATATTTCCAACAACATCACACAAGAATTCCTTTTTTCTATATTGTCTCCACTTGTCTCTTTGATGATAACCATTTTAGCAGGTGTGAGGTGATAGCTCATAGTGGCTTTGATTTGCTTTTCCCTAATTATTGATGTTGAGCACCATTTCATTTATTTAATCTGTTGGCTATTTGTATATCTTCTTTAGACAATGTCTATTCAGTTCCTCTGCACATTTTTAAATTGGATTATTTGTGTTTTGCTACTGAATTGTATGACTTCTTTGTATATTTTGAATATTAACACTTATAAGATATACAATTGTATTTTCTCTCATTCCATAGGTTGCCTTTTCATTTTATTGATGGTTTCCTTTGCTATGTAGAAGCTTTTTGGTTTTCTGTGGTCCCACTTGTGTATTTTTGCTTTTGTTTGCTTTTGTTTTCTTCTAGGAGTTCTATGCTTTCAGATCTTACATTTAAGCCTTTAATCAATTTTGAGTTGATTTTTGTGTATGGTGTGTGATTGAGGTCCAGTTTTATTGCTTTGCATGTGACTGTCCAGTTTCCCCAATACCTTTTATTGAAGAAACTATCCTTTCTCCACTATATATTATTGGCTTCTTTGTTATAATTAATTGACCATATATGTGTGAGTTTATTTCTGGGCTCTTTATTCTGTTTCATTGATGTATATCTCTGTTTTTATGCCAATACCACATTTTTTTATTACTATAGTTTTGTAATTATAGCTTGAAATCAGGAAGTGTGATACCTCTAATTTTGTGCTTTTTTTTTTTTTTCAAAATTGCTTTGGCTATTCAGGATCTCTTTGTGGTCCCATACATATTTCAGGATTATTTGTTCTATCCTGTGAAAAGGGCCATTGGAATTTTGATAGAAATTGCATTGAATTTGTAATGTGAATATTAGGGTAGTTTAGACATTTTAACACTATTCACTTTCCCAATCCATGAATGGGGAATATTTTTCCATTTATTTGTGCCTATTCAAGAGGCCCCTTAAACAACTTCACACTCTAGGAGAAACACATCAGAGAACAACTTGCAAATCATAGGTGCAGTACAAGTCTCCAAGCTGTCATTGACTCACTGTCTGACTCAACCACTTTACTTCTGAGCATGATTTGCCTTAACTATAAAATGAAGTTAATGGAAATATGTTTTGTTTCACCACTGTAATACTGTGGCTTTTTATATTACATCACTAAATCTACTGGTCCACTTTGCAATTACATTTAGGCCACCAGAGAGTGGCCTGGCCATCATGATACTAATGGAAATATTTGGGGAAGGGGGAGATGACTCTAAATCATAGGGCAGTCTTACCAGCCCAAAGCACCTTTTTTTTGTACAACAAAATTCATAACTTGAAGAAATTGTTTCTACTTTAAGATTTTTTCATAACAGAAAATCTGTTAGGAGAAAATTAAGCATTTTTCCTGTTAAGATAGTTCCAAGTAAATGAAATGTTTTGTTCACAAAATGATTTTAACAGAATCATTGCTTTGCAATGAGGCATCTGAAGTGTTTTTCTAAAACATTATTGAACATGGTGTTTTTGTTTTGTTTAATTTTGTCTATAAAAATAATAAATGAACCTTTATTATAAAAAACCCCAAATTGCATAAAGGTACACTAAAGACAACAAAAATCTGAAAAACAAATGACTAATCAACAACAAAAACTGCAACCATTCAGAGAAACCACCATCAGGCTTTTGATAAACATTTTTCTAAACCCCTTCAATATCAGATCCCTGTTTTTCACTCAACAATAATACATAAACATTTACATGTTTTAAGGAAAAAAATAGGTTTTAATGATATTTTAGAAACCATTAGTAGATAGATATAAATCCATATAATTATCTTATATCTATACTCTATTGTATAGATGTAAAAAACTTTACTTACATACTTCATTTTCTGTGGACATTTGGATTTTCCCCCATTATTTCACTGTTATACACAACTCTTCAGTGAACGTGAATATATAATTGAATTCTTTTTCAATTATCTTCATAGAGTAAATTCATATTAGAAGGGTTACAGGACATACACATTTTAAATTCTTAGATATCCTGTCATCCAAGTAGATTTACTAACACTCATATATTTCAACTTATACTTGAGTGTTTCCATTCCCTACATTCTGGCCACACCTAGATATTATCTCTATTTTCCCACTTTACTGATCTGATATGGTACAATGAAAGCATATCATAGATTTTATGTGCATTTATATTATTAGAGGTAAAGTGGAATATCTCTTCTGATGTTTATGGGCTATTCATATTTATTATTTCCTCAATGGATGTCTGTATTTTTCCCCAATTTAACAGTGGATTATATGGCATTATTTTCTTGAGAATGTTTCACAGTTTGATTTTAGAATTTTGACTTTATGTTTTTCTTTATATAGAAATGTTTAATGTAGTCAGTCTCTTTCTTTATGGTTTATGAGTTCTGTGCTATGGCCTTCCTATTCCTAAAGAAAATGATATTTTAATATAATATCACTATTTTAAAATATTCATTACTTTAATTTTTATATTTAAACATAAAAGCTATCTGAAATTAATTTTCATATAAAAGAAAGTATTAATTCATCTTCATTGCTTTTACTGTTAACACTATTTGTTAAAATCTATATTTACTATCACTGATCTGAAATACCATTTTATCATATAATAAATATATTCCTATATTATTTGAATATACTTCTGCACTAATTAATTATGGTCAACAGAACTACCTTTGTAGCCTAAAGTAATACCACATTGGTTTAATTAATATAGTTTTGTAGTGTTTTTTTAATTAAACTTATTGGGGTGACATTGGTCAACATGAACATACAGTTTTCAGGTGTGGGTTTTTGTTACAAGATCTGTATATTGCACCATGTTACAGTTTTGTCGTTTAAAAAATATTTTGTATGGTATTTTTCTTTCTAATCTTGTATATTTTATCTTCCAGGGATATTTGAACAAGCTTCCATTATTAAGACAGCGGATAAGTTGTTTTGCATTTTATTAAATTTAATATGAGAGAGTTTTTATAATATTAAGACTGTTTATGTCATAAAAGAAAGTAACTGCATTTTTTTCATGTTATTTTATATTGTTCAGTATTGTGTATTAGTTTTCTTCAAAGACACTTGCACATTTTTGTTGAAAATTACTCTATGTATTTCATGGCCTTTTGCTACAGTAACTAGGGTTTTTATTGCATTATATTTTCTGTTTATTGTTTAAATATAAGAAAGTATTGTCTTTTTACATTAATCTGTAGATGATTCTCTTATCTGAACACTTGATATTTTCTAATAGTTTGTTGAGTTTTTCAGCTATATGGCCTACAAGTAATGATGGCTGTTTCCTATCTAATATTCATATTCACAGCATTTCATAATCATAGTAGATATGGTCAGTGTATTAGCTTTGTGTTAGTATGGCTGCCATAATCATCTCCAAAAACCTACCAGCTTAAACTATACAAATTGCTGCCATGTAGATTTGTAGGTTAAAAGTCCAATGCACGTATCATCAGGCAAAATTCCAGGTGTTGGTAGAACTATGTTGCTTCTGGAGGCTCTAGGGGAAAATATATCTCCTTGCCTTTCCATCCACATTGCTAGGTTTATGGACTCCTCCTTCATCTTCAAAATCAGCACCATTGCATCTCTTCATGTCTCTCTACTGTAGTCACCTCTTCTTCTGACTCAAGCTCAGAGATTCTTGCCTTAGTTATGCTCAGTTTACTAATGGGCCTGACAAAGACAGTCTTCATTTTTGTTAGAGTGATTTGATCTCTAGCATTTCTTTTTGGCTATTTCTTAGGATTTTCTTTTCTCTCCTTACATTGTCCATCTGTTCTTGCATGTATAACTCTAACACAAGGGTGGGCAACCTTTTTGTGAGTGCGTGCCAAAACCAGCAAAATCTCTGACTCAAAATTCTTCTGTGTGCCAACCCTAATTTTTTGAGAACATGTTACGCCTACTTGATATCTCTTAAGGTATATGTATGTAAAGAACCTTGAAGAAATAATAAAATTCATTTGAACGGCAAAAACACAGTATATGATGATGAAAAATACATTTATTTTTTAATGTATACATGTACACTGATAGTCTGACAGAAAACTGTATGACTCGGTTTGATATTATCAGTGGGACTTTTGCTGCTGCATCACTGATGACAGAGATTTTACATCAGGTTTATATTTCATGACCTTCAGAGATATACACGAGCTACTACTTTCATCTGTCAGACTACTCCTATTATGAGACTTAACAAAATTCATCACTGAAAACAAAGATTCACAAGCATATGTGGATGAAATCAAAACACTGGTCGGATCTAGGAAGGCAGGGAGAGTTAAGGCAGAGGCATAGAAATTGCTCTTCCCCTCTCTCGTCAATCCATGTCTATGGTCTTTAAGATAACTTGTTATGTAAAATTATTTATTTATCTAGATGCACCTACACTGAATTTATCTGAAAAATAAAAAAGTCTATATTAAGAAAAAAACTGTAAATGGAAGATTATAAGAGAGGGTTTTGCGTGCCAGCAAAAGTTACTGGTGTGCCATGTTTGGCACGCGTGCCAGAGGTTGCCCACCCCTGCTCTAACAGCTCTGCCATGTCTAGTTCTGATCATTCTGTTTCTTCTAATTGTGTTTTTGGCTGTTTAGTATACCTTATAGTTTTTTCTTGATAGCCAGACTTAATGTACCAGGTAAAATAGACCTGCTGTAATTAGGCTTTAAGTAATGTGATGAGAAAGGAGAGGAGAAGTGATCTGTCATCCTATTAGATTAGGGCTCAGTCTTTCAGTGAGCCCATGCCTCAGTTGCCCCCCTTAGGTGGGAGAGGATTGCTAGAGTGAGCTGGATTGGGTATTTCCCTTCCCCAGGTCAGTTAGTCTCAATAACAGCCCAGCAGGGTAGGCTATAGTGAACAGGTTTCTACTGAATGCAGGCCCTGCTAAGAAGAACAGAAAGCTCTGGCTCCTTGTTGCATCCTCAGGCCAGAAGCATGAGGGGTTTTTTCTCTGATATTTGTGGGAACCTGAAGGAGCTCCTGGAGGTGAATCTCATAACATTGCAGAGTCCCCGTATGCTCAGTTCCCCCTGGAGTTTTTAAATGTCAGAATCGTCCACAGTTAGCCCCCAGCAGTTTGTTTTTATTTTTTGTTTTTGGGGGGTTTTTTTGTTGTTGTTTTTTAGGACAGAGTGGTGACTTCCAAACTCCTTACATGCACAACCGGAAACCTCTTGATGATTCTGAATTATATAAGTAGATGCCATAAGTATTAACCCATGTTTCTTTTCCTGGCAGAAATCACCATTTATCATGGTGAAAAATATAAGCTCCATGAGAGACAGCATTTTATCTGTCATATTTACTATAATTCCTAGACCATGAACCTAATATAAGTACAATAAATATTTGTTATAATTGAATTTCAGATATTTAATTTGTGTGGGATTCTTATATCACTGTTTATAAGTGAGATCAAACTATATTTTTAATACCAAATCTATTGACAGTCATAAATTCCACCCCTCTCCTCACAGTAAAATAAGAAATGAAAAGTAATTACTCTGGGATACTCTGGGATTTTCCTCCAATTTATTATAATGCTATTTTTGAGATCTTTGTTATTATTGGTTTGTTTCTAATTTTAGCATTACTTTATTTTTCTTTAAAAATTATAACATTTGCAAACCATTTTAAACTATAATTACTACATTTCTTTAAGACTAATTATATGCTTATCCTATTTAATGTTCAATGAAAATACTCAGATTTCCTCATTCTTGAGCACTTTTACTTTCACTATTAAAAATATCCTGGCTAGCTTATATCGTTAAGAAGATTTTTTATGAAAGGTACTTGGGTAAAATATTTCCCAAGACCTTTATGTTTGATAATAATTTTCCATTGGCTTTACACATTGGTGACAACTTAACTAGTTATAGAATTCCTATTGCTTGCACAATTATCTTCTCACATCCTGAACTCAACCACATTTATCTTTCCCCTTAGGTAACCTGAACTGAAATATAAAATATTTGTTTTCTTTTCTTTAAAATTTATAACTCACTAAACTATATTTGAGAAATTTTTGTTCTCTGTTAAGTTTCCTAGAACAAGGTTATCTCTTCAAAACAAAATCAGTTATTCTTTCAAATCTGAAAAGACTTCTCTTAGGTCTTAGAGTCACATTTCTATTCTATTTACATTGCTTTCTTTCTTCAAGTATTACATTTTGCTCTTCAACGTCTGTTCCCCCTATTATGTTATTGTATTGGTGAATAGTTTCATCTATTCCTATTTTTCTTCATTCTGTTATTATTATCTCAGTGCTGTGTCTATACCATCAATAAGAGTTTCAGGTATTAATTTTGCTCTTTGGAAGTTAATGCTTTATTTTATAATTTACAGTATATTATTTCCCACTTTAATTTTTCCTCCTCTTTACCAGTTTATTTTCTATTTTAATAAGTTGCATAATTATCAATATACCTCTTATTTGGTAAAGTCTGTTTTCCTTAGGAGTGTAAAGTCCTTGCAACTAAAATGTTCTTGCATTTTCTCTCATATGTCTTCTTTAAATATTTACTCTATGTGTATTTTTCATATTATGTTCCACTCATTTATTTTCGCTAATTCTTGTTGTGGTTTTATATAGCAGAGGATTCTTTTCACTCTTCTCTGAACAGAGCCAGTGTGTCTGGAGTTGCTCCGTTCCCAGTTTGGTGTGGATTTCCTGTCGCCCTGAACACTGTGAATCTTTTCCTTGGACTATTAGTTGCAGCACTGGATGTTTTTGTTTTGTTTAGTTTTGTTGTCTCTTGTCATCCAAGTCCCAAAGGGTGTGGACAAGGATCTGAGGTTTTGTGTAACCACAATTAGGGAATGTTGTCTTTGCTCTCTTTCTCTATACTTTTCAGAAATAGCTGAGGATAGTGCCACCGTATTGGTGATTCAGTTCTTCTGTCTCGTGGAGAAATGGGAGGTGATCTTAGGCTTGTGCTTGGTCCCCTCTCAGGGTAACTGGCTATGAGAAGTTGCTGTCCTTGTTTCTTCCCTTGTTTCTCACAGGCTTTTGACTTGGTTAGGCATGCACTGACTTCCACATCCTACTGGGCCTGTGTTTGCTGCTGCTGCTGGATCATCCCAAATAGGAATCCTAAGAAATTATTCCTCCATTACTCTCATGCCATCTGCCCTGTCAGAGGCCAAAGGAAAAGCTGGTAGCAATTCCATCCCAGGCTTTTTAGGACCTTTTAAAATCAACCATGGGGAAAAGGCGTTTTCAACAGGCAGCAATACCCATTTCTACTCCTGGAACAACCTTAACATTTATCGCTCCAAATCTGAACTGCCAGCAAAATTCAGCCATTCTTCCCCTTACTTCTTGTTCTGTCTCAATGTTGTTTCTAAGGGGAGTTGTACATCGATGCCAGACATTCATTGTCTTTCAATTCTTCCAAATTATTCTGAATCTGAAAATCCTTTTTTCATAACACTCCCAGTATGAGATCAGGATACTTCCCGAGTGTCAGGTTAATGGTTTAGTCTTTGTATATTTACTTCAATTATTTTATTCTTGTTTATTTGGGAAGAAGGAAGTTTAGAAATCTTCTTTATGGGATGTCTTTCATTGATTTCTTTTTCATTCTCTAATTCTAAAATCTTTCTTTTTTGTTCTTCTTCAGTTGAATCTATACTATTTTATCATATACTTAAATGAAATTAAAGTGTACTCAAATGTACTATTAATTTTTGCTTCTGTGTACAAATCAGACTAAAAACCTTCTTCATATTACTTCATCTCTTTGGGTATCATTTTTTTAAATATATTTTATTGATTTTTTACAGAGAGGAAGGGAGAGAGACAGAGAGTTAGAAACATCAATGAGAGAGAAACATCGATGAGAGAGAAACATCGATCAGCTGCCTCCTGCACATCTCCTACTGGGGATATGCCCGCAACCCAAGTACATGCCCTTGACCGGAATCGAACCTGGGACCTTTCAGTCCTCAGGCCGACGCCCTATCCACTGAGCCAAACCGGTTTCGGCAGGGTATCATTTTTTTATTCAGCTGCTAAGTAACCAGTTTGTATTAGACCACCTCTCAGTACTCTCCCCTGCTAGAAGTTCATGAAATGATAAATAATAAACCTGGACTTCTGAGAATTACCATTAGCTTTGGTTCCTGGGATGCCCTGAGGGACATGGCGGGCAGGAAGGTGTTGGGTTCTAATGTGTAACTAAATCATCCTGGATGTGAGAGCACATGAACTGTGAATAGCACAGGGGATACATCGTGAATCCGCAGTCCTGAGACTTCAGGAGACTGACAAACAATCCCAAAGGAAAACAATGGTTTGGATTTCAGCCATTGGCCCGGAGAGTTAACACATCCACCTGGCAAGACTCCTCAAATAGTAGCAAAAGGGAAGGCTCTGAATCTAAAATTCACATCTAAGTATGTATTATTTGAGAGTTGTGGAGAAACTTGATCCAATGAAAATAATTCCACTCTCCTTTGGCACTAATTCAGTGGGGGGGTTAATCATAGCCAATCCAACCTTCTCCAACTATAGTTTAAGAAAATAGACAAATACTCATCCCTGGAATTTCATAGAACCCAATCTTGATTCATAAGCAGCTCTATCCCCAAGGATGAGGACTAGGGTGCCCTGCTCCACAAAGAGCTCATCTTACTTCATTGAATATCCAAAATCTGGAGCCAAACTCTAGTCCTGTCACTAAAAAATACAGGGCCTTTGGATTTCTTGACCAACAAGATTCCGTAGAAGATGGCATGCTTGTGGCTTGAGGGATCAGGAAGAATCAGGGAAGAAGGTGGCGACATGGGAGCCAAGCTGAGAGTTGAGCAGGGCTTGGAAGGAGACCTATGTTTCAGTGCTGCTGATGTTACTAGTTTGTTTTGAGACTTGAGTTCTGGTAACCCTGAGGTCAGCTGGAGCCTCCCTGCCCCTTTACAGTCTAGACAAAAATGAGTCAAAATCTTGTCTTGTACGAATCCATTGAAAATTCCCAGGGACTTATGTACTTGGGTCATATTTGCCTTAAGGCTCCGGCTTTTGTTGGTGTGGTTCCTTTTCTGTGTCAACTCGGGTATGACATTCATCCTTTTTATGAACTTTCACCAAAAACTGATCCTCACAAACCACTTGTCATTTAGGGGCAACGTTGAGATGAAGGAGGGTTTCCATCACGGCTGGGTTAACTACTTCAAATTAGATATTAGGCATGCTAATACCAAAAATCACTCCTATCATTCCACCACTAGGAGTTTCCCCTAGCCACTCCCTACATGGTTATCTGCTTCCCACGGTCTATATTAGTCAGGGTAGGCTAAATGCTGTAACAAACAGTCCCAAAATCTCAGTGGATTTTAAAAAACGTGTTTCTTACCCACATCCTAGTCTAGTTGGTTACTTATATAGAAATTTATTTATGCAGTGATCCAAGAATCAGATCTCCTTTTCTCTAGCAGTTCTATCTCAGAGTTCTCCTTTGGACCTTCTGCATCCAATTGGGACACCAGGAAATGAGTGTGGATAATTGAATATGAAGAACCATGCAGGATGTCTCAGGACCCAAGCCAGGAAGTGATATACATTCCATTGGCCAGAACTTAGTCACGTGGGCCCACACAAGTGTAAGGGGGTACTGGGAATGAAATAATAAGTGGTCCAAGAAGGAAAATGAAGAGTTGGTGAAAATACAGCATTTTTTCTGCCATCTTTTTGGTTCCTCCCTCATATTATCTCATAGAGCAGCCGTGGGCAAACTACGGCCCGCGGGCAAGATCCGGCCCGTTTGAAATGAATAAAACTAAAAAAAAAAAAAAAGACCGTACCCTTTTATGTAATGATGTTTACTTTGAATTTATATTAGTTCACACAAACACTCCATCCATGCTTTTGTTCCGGCCCTCTGGTCCAGTTTAAGAACCCATTGTGGCCCTCGAGTCAAAAAGTTTGCCCACCCCTGTCATAGAGAATAATTTAAGCATTATTTTGTTCTTTTGTTTCTTGTCCACAAAGCATGAACATGACCTCAGAAAGCTACTCAATATAGAAGACACTACCACCAGAGTTGACCCAAGAAGTTAAGTCTATTTACTATATAATCCAATTATCTCATTTTACAGAAAAGGGGATTTGAGAGTTAGATTTTGTCAGTGGAGGAGTTTAAATTTGAATCAGTATCGTGAGCTCATTACTCTTTCCACTACATCATAAACTATCATCTCTTCAGTGAGATTGTGAGCTCAACATCAAATGAAAGTTCCTGCCATATCCACCTGCCAAACAGCCCCAAAACCTAGCAAACAGAAAGATATATGTCAGGGTTGGAGCAATATTCTCAATAGGACAACAAAAGGGTTTATTTAAATTGTTTTTGTTTTTTACTTTGGTGGCTAAGAAATGCATCCAAAGGCAATACAATTTCATTTACCTTGGTTTAATTGAAGCCACTTGGACACAATAGAGTATCTTTTGATCCAATTAAAAATGTTGCACATAAACTATGAAAGTCTTCATGGCATTCTTCAAACCAGAGCACTATTTTATAGCCAAGTTCCTGAACACAATTTTTTCAAAGGAGATTTTATCGTGGAAAATGTGACAACAGAACTCCAGGGGTGTGAACATGCTGTTGTAATTACTCCTCCAGACACAATGAAACCAGCCCAAGTTAATTATTTATCAAAACCAACCCACTCTCTGGAAACATCTTTGTTTTGGCAGAATTTTTTTTCCTTTCTCCAGGAAATAGGTCAATAGTTTTTCCTCCCACGTTTCTCTAGCATAGTATCTGACTTTCAGAATTAGCTGTGTCAAGTGTTGAGACATTTGCCAAGCACCCAGGTGGGCTGGCAAGAGTGCAACAAGAGTCCTGTGGTTTCTGTTTCCTAGATTCTTCCCATGCCAGCATTCCCCATTGACAGGGGTGAGCCTGAAATGGGAGAAGGAAACCAAGGATTGTTCAAGTGTCTACCATACTTACTACATTGTATTGCTTAATCCCGTGAAATAGCTATGAGTATGTCCAATTTATAGATAATGGAATTAGGCTCAGAGAGGTTTAATGATTTTTGTACACCATTCTCATACCTAATTCCATGTACACGGTTAACTATGTCTGATAAGGAGGGATGTGAACTGTGTAAACAAAGTTGCTTGAACCAAGACTTGACCCTGGTGATTTAGGGAAGCCTATGGGGCCAGATTTGAGCAATGGCATCAGATATATCAAACAAGTTCACCTGTATTAATTTGGCATCTCTGATGTCATTGCTCCAATTTTGCCTTTCAGATGTCCTTAAATTCCCATGGTATAGTCTTTACTTTCGTCCTTCCCATGACCATCCCTGCCCAGGTCCAAAGTAGCTATGTGAATCAGATACAGCAAAAGAAAGAAAAGAAAAGTAAGGGGGATAGAGGGGACAAGAAACATGGGATACTAGAGAAGAAAAGAAGATAAAGTTGTACCTTGAGACTTTCTAGACTTTTAAGATTTTGCTGTGAGCAGCTTGGTTCCATAGCAAAAGCACTGAACTAGGAGTAAGGAGATTTGGGTATCTAGCTCTGCCACTCTTCACTGTTTTCATTCAGGTAAGCCTTCTGTCTGGGTCTCAGCTTTCTCATCCATCTGGAAATGATAAGTATGAATTTCTCCACAACTCGGAGCCAGGTTTCTTCATATCTAATCCATTTATCCAAACTCAATTTCAAATAGACTAGAACTTATAGATACCAGCATTGCATTCAATGTCATGCTCTTGAGCACTCCATGTTCCAATTATCTGAGAACCACAGGGCTTTTGCCTAAAGGGGTCTGTAGAACATCCCCTTCAGAGTTCTAGTATCTGCTCTTTAGCTGCCTTCCTTGCTGGCAAAGCTTCTCCCTGCCACATGGTGCTGCTGAAGAGCACTGGCCCACTTCCCTGTTGTTGGCACTGGTGGTGCCTGGAGAACAATGTCTGGTTTATTTCATCTCTGGCACGGAGAAATCTGATCCTCCAGGGAAGGTGTACCCTGGGTGACTCCACTCCCACGAGGCCATCCTGATCTAAGGGCTATTTCTCAGTAAGTCCTGTCGGTGGTAATTCTTTGAGCCCAATCTTTGCAATTATACACAGTCATTCTACCCTCATCCTGCCCAACCCCAAAGATGTTGTACCCATGAATGAACCATAATACAAAAATGGATCAGTTTTTCTTCAAAGCAATACTAAGCATGGTTAAGATTCCTGACCCTTTTTCATAGATTCATACATCTAATGTATGACTTGGATACCATATATTATTCTGGTAAAGAATGTATTGGGTTCCTAACTTGAAGAAATAGTGATTTAGAAACACAAAAATTCTTATTTACCTTCAGAGTTTATGTGGGCTAGGGAGCGGGGGGACGGGAGGCGGGGGAAGGGGACTATCTTCCACGAGATGACCATTTATAGGTACATGACAAGTACTGATAAACCTTACTTGTCACTCATTTATTAAAGCTTCAAGAGCCAAAACAAAACATTTATGCTTTGGTGAATCCTTTACCAATTCAGGCAACCTTATTTCCATGCAAAGGCTGAACCAAAAGTTCTTTTTGAGATTCTTTCAGCCCTGTTACTTGAAGAATTATACAATGCAGAGTGTAGGAGACCTTTCCATGATGATTTACTCTGACTGTGATGAAAATTAATACAAGAAAGACTGACTCCGTTTGCCAATTATAACTTGACCCTCAACAGAAAGAAATACACTTGAAATTGTTTATATGGCTATCATTAGTGTAACAGAACAGTTAATGCTCACCGAATATCCATGTTCTTCCTTATATTTCCCAGCTTCTCTTGCAGTTAGCCTTAGGCCGTGTAGCTAGTTCAGAACAAGAGACCATGAGTTAAAGAGACATGTGTCACTTCTGATTCAAGGTAGTTAAAAGCCTGTGTACCTCCTTCATCTCTCTCTCCCATTTCTGCAGAACCCTTGGAGACCTTGCATTCCAGAATGTGCAGATATAAGACTGTGGGTCCCTAACTGACTATGTGGAGCAAAGTCTCCCCAGTGACTGGTGTTGGTCATGTAAAATAACTGAAAAATAAGCTTTTATGTTTTAAGCCATTGAGATTCCAGAGTTAATTTGTTACTGTAGCATACCCTAGTCTATCCTGACTAATATAGCTAGAACGGTAGAAAAAAAGTGCTAAAAAATAATCAATTTAATAAGTCAAAGTAGTAAAAAAATGGGATCAGAAGGCTAAATGTTTTATTCAATCTTGGAAATTGTCAGTATGTGGCAGGTCTTCTACCTAATCTGTGGGTACCAATCTGTCATTTCTTAGTATGAAGGGGTAGGGAATGGAGCGACCATTTATTGAATTTTTTTATGCTAGACACTTTCCATAAATTACTGCACTTAATCCTCCCAATATCCTATGAGTCAGGTCTTATTACCAGCTTATACATGAGAAAAGTGAGGATTGATGGTCATACATTACTAGGTCAGAGGTAAAGCCAGGATTTAAAGGCAGGAAGGTCTGACATCCAAGCCCTCTTGATATTACATTGCTTCATTTGCAGCCATAACTCTAGAAAAACAGAACTCTAAATTGAGACTCTTTTCTATTCATTATGAGGTGAGGGTTGGAATGGCTCAGGTCCTTTTCATTTCGCTGCCTAGAGTTTAGAGATTCCTCCCCAACAAGTTTCCCTACATCTGGTCTCTCCCTCTTCACTGGCTACCCATGAGATTATTCCAAAACACAAATCTGATGATGTTGCCCTGGGCTTGAAAACTTCTGTTGGCTGCCCTTCCCTGCAAGGTCAAGTTCAAACTCCTTAGTTTGGCAACTAAAGCCTTTCTCACCATCCATTTCCTGCCGCTTCCCCATTGAACTAGTGTCTCCAGTCACAGTAAACTTGGGGTGTTCCCTAAACACAGGCACACCATGCCCATTCAACTCCACATCTTTGCTCAGCTTTGTTCTCTGTTAGGAATATACTTCCTCTCCTGTACCTACTGTTTCTCTCCATATTTGTCAAGATTCGGATCAAATGACCATTTGTCTTTTAAGCCTTCCCATATCTTACTTAGTAGCCATCTTCTCACCTTCCCCAGTGCCATACGCATATGATCCCATGGGAATTTAACTCATTACTGGGGCAGCAACTGTCTTACTTTTGGTATAAGTTTAATTAAGTGTGAATAAGCTGCTGGTTTAAATGCTGGTCCCATCTCTTGGAGGCTGTATAACCTTGGGAAAGTTAGCTACTGAATTTTTAGTCTCCTCATCTGTAAAATTAAAATAAATAATAGTGTTGAGCTATGTGCTTGTGTCAGTGGATGAAATGCAATAAATAATACAATGCAAGTGCTTACTATGGTCTTGGCATATAGGGAAGGTTAAATAAGTATATTTAATTGATTCTAGCACAATGGATGACCCCCAGTAAACATTTATTAAATGAATACATGATTAAATGAATAGTTGAAATCATTTGAATGACTGAGTAGAATGAGAAGACCTGCCAGCTACACAGAGCTCTGCTAGAAACCTTAGTATCAAATACAAAAATCACACACATGCATTTTCAACTCTTCAGAAAGACCTGGGCAGCAACTTGTCTTTAATTTCAAAGTGAGAATTGCTTAGATGAGCTGAGGAATTTCTTCTTCAAATCTGTTTAAAATCCAAAGTCAGTGATGACATAGATCTTGCAAAGCTTTCCCTGCCTTCACTTCTAACTGGGAGCTCTGCCAGTTAGTCATCGGTGGAGCCTGGACACTGGCACATGTTGCAAGGTACGGTGTGTTTGGTAGCATCAGGGTTCATCCAGAGGGCCAGCAGAGCACATCCCAATTCTGAGACCATCTAGAATCTAGCTAGCATGTCAAGAGAGCACAGAAACTTCCCTGTAGGGCAGAGATTTTCTATCTTTTTCATTTCATGGCACACATAAACTAATTACTAGAATTCTGCGGCACACCAAAAAATATATATTTTTACCCATCTGACGGGGGAAAAAAGATATAATTTTGATTCCTTCACACCGGACAGCTATTGTTATGTTGGCCATTATCATTTTTTATTTGACAGTCTAAGGCAGGCATGTCAAACTTGCTGCCCGCGGGCTGCGTGCCTGGTTTATTTGGCCCGTGTTAGCCTTTGAGTTTGACATGCTTGGTCTAAGGCAGTGGTCGGCAAATTGCGGCTCGCAAGCCACATGCGGCTCTTTGGCCCCTTGAGTGTGGCTCTTCCACAAAATACGGACTTCTGCGCATGGGCCACGAAGTTTCAATCGCACTGTACGTGCGCGCCCACACGTGGTGTTTTGTGGAAGGGCCACACTCAAGGGGCCAAAGAGCCGCATGTGGCTTGCGAGCCGCAGATTACTGACCACGGGTTTAAGGGAAAATAAGTCAATGTCCCTGACTAAATGCTGCATGTTTTAAAAATTCTTGTGGCACGCGGGTTTAAAATCGCAGCTCTAGGGAAACATTCTTTTCTTCCTCCAGTCTGTGAGATTTAGCAGGCCCGTGGAGATGATACGGTGAGGTAAGATGAGGTGTGATAGGGCTGAGTTTGGATCCTGTGGATCATCACTTCTAAAGGGCTTTCCTTTTTGGGGCACGACTACCTCTTTCTTGTACTGCTTGTTTCTAGGACTCATCTTGGTTACTAGGCTTCTTTCTCAGGCTCTTTTCTCTCAATAGTAGAATCAGACACATGCCCCCGCCTTTTCCTGCATTCCTTTCTATTCCTGGTATAATCTGCCTATTGGTAACAATCTCTGATGTCTCCCTAAATCAAGAATCTTACAGTTGTAAGTAACATTATGAAAAATAAGCCCCAAACCTCAAACCGATGTAATGCACTTCCAGTTCACTTAGTAGAAACGCCCTACGGTAGGGGAATGGCAACACTGCTCCTCCGCCATCCTCAGTGCTTCTGCCCTCCTCTTGGTGTCCGCTTTGTTGCAGGTTGGCTGCCCTCAAGCTTGCAGGACGGCAACCAGCTGCAGGGGCTGCAAACTTCCTCTGGGAGAAGGTAACCCACACACATCAATTCAAATTGCTTCGCTTCACTCTACTGGGGCCCCAGGAAAAATACCACAGTCTCTTTGGCTTGTGTCTGGGTTACCAAAACCAACTTGTAGCAAGGTAGGGAGGAAGGGGTCATGCTGACTGATTTACACCAATCAGGGTCTACCCCTGGACCTGGAGGTGGGATCAGTCCCTCCCAGATTACAAGGGGGGACACACGATGGGGGGCCTAGCACTCTGCCTCACTGTTTCTTCTCTCACTCTCTCAATCCCTTTTATTTGCTTCACTTGAGTTCAAATGAAACTCCAACCCAATTTTTCTGATCTATTTTGCTTGTTATAAAAATAATACATGTTGGTTCTGATTGAAGAAAAGCAAAAGAATAAAATAAAAATAGAATGATTGGAATGTTCATTGAGCAGAGGAAACAGACAGTTTTGCATGCTTGCTTTTCTGCTGTGCCTTTTTCGTACACGATTGTATTCATGCTATGTGTGCACGGGTTTAATTTAACACCATGATGTTAGAATTTCCACAGGTGGTTGGAAATATTTTAACGTGGGCATATTCTTGCATATGGAGGAACCATGGTTTACTTCAGGGTTCCTCTGTGGTGATACACAGGTCTTCCTAATTATTCATTACAATAAATAATTCTTTAACCAATATCTTTGAATTCTACATTATTTCCTTATGACAAATTCCCAGATTCCTATTCCCAAATTATTTGCAAAACGAGTGTATCATTGTAAACTCCTCTCCTCAGTGTACTCAGTGTAGGAGGGTGGCTGTTTCATTGTCTTCTTACCTGCCCCAGATACTGTTTGTAATTTTTACTAATTTGGGTAGAAAAAGGGGGGCATTTAGTTGCTGTTTTAATTTTCATTGCTCCGAATAGGGTAGCAGAGACTTTGTTCAAATGTTTATTAATCATATATTTCCTCTTTTCTGTGCCTGTTCATATACGCTCTTCATTATCCATGAAGAACTTAGTGTTTTTCTTATCAATTTTTATGAAATCTCCATACTACAGTTAGGATATTAATCCTTTGACATTTGTGCCAATTTTTCCCAGTTTTTCCACTTTAATTTGTTTATGTTAATTTTCACATACAGAAGTATTATATTTCTATGTAGTCAAATATATCAATCTTTCCCTTTGGTACTTGTATTGGTTTTAAGATTATAAAGCCATTTCTAATTCCTATATTTAATCAAAATTTAATTTTAACTTTTCTTGCATTTTTGTGGCTTGATCTTTGTGCATTTAACTCTTAATCCCGGGTACTTCAGGGGTCCTTACTTAACAAGATCTTTACTTAAGCGTCTCCCAACGAATCCCAATAAAGGGTACAGATCTGTCCTTTACATATAAGGAGGCTGACTGACCCATTAAATCATCTGCTTTGAGAAATCTCTTCCCCTACACATGTGGCTCGGAGGAGAGAAGACAGTGTAGAGGTGAAGGAAGAACGGATCGATAATCCCAAGATTGTTTTCTTTCTTCGATGCTCAGTTTACCCATTTGTCACGTTTGCCAGGTTCTCTTTAAGGTATGCTTCAGCTCTTGTTCTTCTGCCTTCTCCATTCCTTCATTCCTTCTCCGCCTTCCAGATGGCTTGCATGGAGACCAAAATCAGATGCTTCCCTGTCTCCACGTGTCTTTATAGTGCTTGAGCCCCAGCTTCTGTTCTCTCTCTTGTCCACAAACAACTCATCTGCATCTCTGCTGAGGGAACCGTCATAAGCCGCTCTTAGTGCCAGGTAACCATGGATCGGCTCACAGGTGGATATCCCATCCAAAGCGGCCTGTCCATTGGCCAGACAGTATCCACACGAAACTGTCATGAAGGACCCTCTCCAGAGGAACCCACAGTAATTAGCTACGCCAGTCACATGGATTCCCTGAAGCATACAGACATAGTTATCCACTCAATCTTGAGACTCCTGGGAGCATATGGAAGCAGAGATGCTATGAACACAGGACCTCACAGCCCATGAGAGAGACCAAGAGAGAAGTGGGTCCATAGGCCGTCTTGGTTTGAAGCGTGGGGAAGCTCCAGTTCTGGTCCACACTCATCCTTACAATAACCCTCTCTTGTCTTAAGATGCTCTCTGTTTCTTGCCAACAATAATCTGAGTAAGACTACCCAGATGATGTTCTTCCCACTCTTATTCACATCCTTTCATTAGTCTGTCTGGGGAGGGCCTCAGCTGCTGCAACATTTCTCCTTCAGCCAGAAGACAGTAAGTATTTGGGGAAATCAGGTGGCACGAGGAAAATGTGACACTGAGAATGTGTGCACCTGTGCACCTCCCAGCTTTCACTTGCTCCCACGGTCTGATACTTCGCGTATCCTCGAAACGCATTCACAACCTCAGCCGATCCCAGAGAGTCGTTAACTTGGCAGGATGTATTTGACTGTGGAAAGGTGCTCTTTGCCTTCTCACACCAGCCTTCCCGAGAATTCTTTTAAAGAAATAATATAATTGTGCCCAGAGCTGGCCCCAGGCAAGACTGGGAAATGGGGAAAGTCAACATTTGGCTCCTTCACACCTCTCTGGGCCTGCTCCCTCCTGCTGGCTGCCAGCCGTGCCCTGCCCTGCATCTTCCCATTAAAAACTACCCTGTCTGTCCCTGGCCTCCTGAGGGCCCTGCTCTCAGCTTCAAAGATGCTGGGGGGTGGGGTGGGGGCTAAACAGGAATCTCCTAAGAGTCAGAACCTTAATCCCCAAATAATTCTAATTCTGAAAGATTACTTTGAGCAGTAAGAACGAACGCTCACCCAAAGCCAGCCCCAAGCCCCATGCCAGTCACACTGTGGGCCAGAGCCTTGCTGGGGCATCCTCCGTGCTCCATTCAGCTTTTTGTTTCTGTCTTCCACGTCTCCTGCCTCCGCTGCCCATGTGATGCGCTGTCTCTCCCTTGGCCCCAGTTCTCAACACTGCAATCCTGGACAGAGTCACTCTCGTTCTGCCCCCTCCCCCATCCCTCATGCCCTCTCTAGCCCACGTCAGGTCCCTGAAGCAGCCACACCCTCATCTCACCTCATGGTCAGGAGCCCGCACTGGGGCTCCAACCAGGTCCTCCCCCAGGATCTGGACAGAAGTGACTCTAATGCAAAAATCCCAGAGTTCCGGCGGGCTTCTGTCAAAACTCTTGCACCTTACCATGTTGGGGGTAGACTAGCTTTATGCCTCATTCTCCTTACCTGGGAAATGAAAGTAATAAAGTAGCCAGTTTATAGAATTCCTATGAGAACTAAGCACTTAATACATGTAAAAGACATGAACAGTGCCTGGCACATAATATGTGCTCTGAAGCTTGGCTAATAGTAGGAGCAGTAGCATGATTCACAGTGATAATAACATGTGTTAGATTCTCTGGGCCAGGCCCTGCAAGTGAACGGTGGCAGGGGCTGCCTGGGCCAGGTGGGGGCAGCAGAGAGCTATCTCAGGGCAGGCCGAGACCAGTGGACAACTGGGAGTCCAAGGTGGAGGGCAGGGACCCAAGGCCAGTCAGCAAGAACATGGCCAGATAAGAAATAGGGCTTTGAAGACTATTCCAGCAGTATTTCTGGTTTCTCTGCCTCCTGTCTTTCTTCCTCCAATTTCCCATTTTCCCTCTCCTAGAGTGATCTTTCAAAGTTGCATTTCCAATGTGGTTACTCCCTTGATTAAAAACCCTTCAATAACTCCTCTACCCATGGGCTGATATTCAAGGCCCTCCAAGAACTGACCACTGCATCCCGAAATCTTGCCTGAAACTCTGCTCCTCACCATCCCCCAGGGAACACACCCAAACATACCGCAGTTTCCTTGTCTTTATTAAGGACATTTTCTGGACTTTTCTCTGCTGTCAAAACCCTACCCTGCTTCCCACATTTAGCTCAAATGCTCCCTTTGTCAGGAAGACTTCCTGGTTTACCCGGCACCTAACTAAAAGATGTCGCTCTCTGGATCTCGCTAAGCCCTTCACATCTGACTTTCTAATATCCGTCACTGCCATCATTCTAGAATGATAAGTGATTACATCTCCCCTTCCCGGACACAGTGATTTCTCAGAACCTGTCTCCTGTTCTGTAAAACGGGGTCAAACTGGCTGAAGGATGTAGAAAACAATGCAGGAAAAGTACCTGGACTTGGGGCTGGCACACTTAGCCAGGTTTCATCGATATCATTACTGTTATATCACCCTCATCCTCGTAATGTTCATTGTAATTAGAGGGACATGCCCCCGAATGGTCAAGGATTTGCAAACTTAAGTCCTCAGTCTGCCCCTAAACAAACTCTCATTCACACCTAAACACAAAAGAAAGAAATCTACTCAAGACCTTTTGTGCAGGGCAGGAATGGCAAATTCAGATTATACAGAGGGAGGTTTCCAGGAGCCAGAGCCACACGAGGCAGGAGAACCTTCATGGAGGAGCAGTGCAAGCAGGTAAGAGAACAAACCAGCACAGTGACAAGAGAAGAAACTTTTTTTGGTTGTTTAGAAAGATAGTAATGTTTTCAATAAAAATTTCAACCGGAAATTAAAATTTAAACAACGTAAGTGCCTCCGAGAATCGAGCAGCAGCAAGCAGTCCCTTAATGGTGCTATGCACGGCCTTTATTTTTTAATGTGGAGAAGGAAAAGATTTGTCATTAAAGTTTAAAAATAATCAGAATCAAAATCCCTTTTGTTCCTGCGGGCTGGCAGAGGCAAGGGCCGACTGTGTGTGCTGAGTGGGTGTCCAGGAAACAGGAGTCATTTGTGTGCGTGTGACAGGAGTTGAGTCCAAATCTAAATTTAAGCAAGTGTTGGCCTTCTTGGAACCCATAATTTTTGGATCAATTATCCTGGACTAAGTGTCTACGTTTCTTGCTCTCTCTCTCTCTCTCTGCTGCATTTAATAATTATAACACTTCAGCCAATAATTTGCCAACCAACTGCGGTGGCCTAACTGTCTGGTTCGCTCATAATTTCTGGAACTTGATACAATCATGGCCTTTGAGCCAATTAGCGTAATATTTGGTGTGTTGGAAGTCTGGTCCCCACCCTTCCACCATCTCGCCAGGGTAAGAAACAAATAGCCTGTGTGTCCATCCTGCAAGAGAAGTGGTGTGTTCTCAGATCTAACCCAGCCATTGTACCCATAGGTTCTGTCTATCCCGTTCCTTCCCATCTCTTGGGAAAGAAAGGCAGACTGGTGACCTGACAGGAGAGTCAGATAGCCCAACCTTGCCTCTTAATCAGCTGTGTGGCCTTGGCTTAGTGGCTTACCTTCTCTGAGTCTCAATTTTCTGACTGTGAATAATATGAATTCTTGAGTTCAATTCCTGCCTCCACCACTTTCTTGCTGTGCTACATTGGGCAAATTATTTAACTTCTCTGGGCCTTAATTTCTTCACCTGCAAAATGGAAGTGATTTAATATTAATATCATATGTAGTTTCTGAAGATTTAATGACTTAATACAAGTGAAACAAAACACATATGCACACAGAAACTCATACATTCCTAGAATTTAAACCCCATAAGGGCATGGCTTTATATTTGTTTTATACCTTACTATATCCCTAGGACCTAGAATAATGTCAATAATTTTCCATGGATGAATGAATGAAGAATGAATAGAGAGGACCAATTTATTTTTATTTGTTCACTATTCACTCTCAGCTTATTTCCAAAACCAATTTGTCATGGTTCACAATAAAGTCAGATTAACCAGAAAGCAATCACAATGAAACTAGGACATCATAGCTCAGAACAAGGAAGCAAGCAGCGCACACAGGTGAGCTGTCCATCCTTTCACTTGGAGCTTCCTGGCCCCCAGACTCACCAAGCAGTCATGGAGAATCCTGCCAACTCTAATATTCCAGGGGTCTGAGTACTGGAATTAGAAACGCCATTTCTAATTTTCGGTGTGACCTTTGGCAACTCTCCTAACCTCTCCTAAGTCTCAGTCTTCCCATCTGTAAAATGTCGAGACTAGAACAAAGACCCATTTCTTGAATTCTAGCCTTTCTATTAGCGACTGGACATGGGATCTAAAGATAAAAGAGATTTGATTTCTACCATCTAAGAGTTTAAGTCCTGCACACATACATATGCCTCTAATTCAAGCTAGAAAATGGTATGTAACTAAGAGTGTTAGCAAAGGCTAAAGGAATGGTAAAGAAAAACAAATGTGTCTGCTTAGGAGGATTTGAAGATAGCCTTATAGAAAGCCTACAGATTGCAATGGGTCATGAAGAATATTAACAGATATTCACACAAAAAAAGAATTCCTAACAAACTGGAAGAAGATGGGAAAGGCAGGGGATATAATAGTCTAGTTTACCCAATAAAGCAAATGTGCTGGGGAGAGCTGAGGGGTGGCAGATGTGTGTGCTGCTAACTCCCTGCCCTCACCTATGGCAGACCTCACTAATCAATCACAGAGCTTCATCCTGCTTAGTCAAGATGTGGCCTCGGATCCTTCTCAACACTGTCCCAGGCAGCCACTCCCAAGTGCTCACAGTTGGTCCATAGAATGAGATGTCTTTGCTCTCTTGATTTAAGGTATATATAAACCGCTAGTGAAAAGGAAGACTGTACCTACATGTAGAGGGCCTTTAATGTCAAGATCAAGAATATGAATAATCAAAACATTCACTTGTTCCTCCACATCCAGCTGCTCCTTACATCGGTATGATAACCACAGAGCTTGTGGGCAACACACATTATCATAATATATCTACACTGAGCCTGGAGGAACAGAATCCATCCCTGCCAAGGCTTGCCGCCATCCTCTGGGACATAATCCACCTCCCAGGCCGCACAGTGCCTGGCTTGTGCTTAAACAAGGCATGCACTGTAACAGTGTTCTCACATCACGCTGCGCGAAGGAAAACAGCGCTGGGGACCTGTGCCAAAGTTTTCAAAGGGGCTGCCCTGAGACGTAAATGTGGCCGCTGCACATTCTTAAAGCAATGCTAGTTATCATCTCGGTGGTACCAGGGCCGGCACAATTATCCTATTACTATCCAATGGCTGCCCCCGATGAATGCGCCCCTATGATGGTCCCATTTAACCTTACTCCAGGAAAAGGAAAATCTACCGAAAGGAACGTGAAACAGAATTCCATGAGCTCATGTCTAGCGGGGAAAGAAAAAGGCATCTGAGGCCTGATGGGAAGTGAATCATATTGTTTCTAGGCTCCAAATGTAACCCTACTCTCCTGCCCTCCTGCAGGGGACCTCCATCTCAGCCCCAGCCTGTGGGGAACATTCTAGCAGCAGGAAGTCCAGGCCATGGAGTGGCTGAGACCTCAGCTCCGGCCCCTGTGTGCTTGCATGAGTTACTTTTTAGATCAGCATTTTTTAAATACTCCACCTCATTACGAAAGTTTCCAGGTGGCTCACCTAAACACTTTTAACATACTAAAAGAAATGACAGTAAAACAAAAGATGCATAGGTATTAAGAAAAACAGATGAGGGGACTATAAAAGGGAGGATTACACAAAAAGGAAACTTGAATGAGGCAAGCCATTTCATCTTCTGAGCCTCAGTCTTCACATCATGAAATTAGAAGAATACAGTAAGGCCTTAATGGTGTCTGTAGGTTCTGCAACTTTAAGCGAAATGATGTATAATGAAATCAACTTTACCATTTCATAACAGAATGACATTGAATGAAATGATGTTATACAAGGACCTGCTATACTTTATTTATAACATTGCCATGAGAACAAACAAATACTTCATAAAAGGAGAAAAATGGGTTATGAAGGGAAGATGACTGAACAGGTTGTCAGGATACTCAGGTCTAGTCTAGCTCTGCATCTGTATTGGGTGTTCCCTGAGGCCTCTCCCAGCTTAAAAAGTCTCTAACTCTATGAAGGGGGGACTCTAAAGGGGTGGAGGAGCAGGAAACGCAGAAGTATGCAGTATCTTACTTCAACTCATTACTAAAGTATTATTATTGTGTCTTTGGAATAATTTTTCTTATGACTATAATGGGGCAATCTTTGCTTTTGCAAATATCATATGAGTTTCTCTGCTGTGCCTGGTCCAGGGGAGAAACTTCCATGCAGCCGTCCTAGTCCCTGCTCATTCCAGGCCATCAGGAGAGGTGGGAAGGGCTGGCCCAGATAACTCTGATGCAAAACAACAACAACAACAACAACAAACTTCTTAATCCTAAAAATTTGGAGGAGGTGGTACAGGGTAGAGTACAAGATGGAGTCTGTCCTTGAGATAAAGGAAGTTTCTCTGGAAAAAGAAATTGAACCTGGCCCAGAGAAGATCTCTACACGTAGAGAAACAGGGGAGGATGTCTCAGGTGGAAGGGATCAGGTAGGTGGTCATATAAAACCAGAAAGCACATGGGGTCTGTGAGAAGAATGGACATTACTGGGTTTTTATGGGTCCACCATCAACTTCCCTTCTTTAAGTGACAGTACTTACATTTACCTTTGAGGAGTTCCTACTCTCCCACTCTCGGTCCACTTGATTTGGATAAGAGTGACCCCACCTCACCTATCTCCAGGGGAGACATATGGTCTAGCTCAGCCAATTAGGGTATTGGTTTAAGACCGGGCATGTGACTCAAGTAGATCCAATAAAATTCACACTGAAACTTCTGCTGGATCTACTACAAAAGAGCTCTTCCCCTCTCCTGGACCTGGATGGAATGTTAGCTGGGAGCTGTTGGTGGAAGTCTTACCATGAAATGAATAACCCGAGAAGGAAGTTAGTACACATAAAAGTGGTGCTGAGAAAGAAAACATGGCAAATCCTCAACATTATTTGAGGACCTAGATTCAACCATGCCTGAAAGCAATACCTCCTGGCATTTTCCAGTTTTTTAAGTAGAAACCTTTTATTCTTAAGCCAGTTCGATTTGAATTTCTATCACTAGCATCTCCAAGAAACCAATATAATATGAGGGCCTGGGTTCAGATGAGCTGTCGATGTTAGCCATGGCTGATGAACTGCCACTGTAACCATTAAGTTATCTGGGTGGGCCCTGAAGGTAATCACAGGAGAGGAAAATGAGGGAGATTTGACTACAGAAGGGGAGAAGGCAGTGTAGTGTGAGGATGGAGGCTGAGATTGGAGCTATGAGGCCATAAGCCCAGGAATGCCATCAGCCACCAGAAGCCGAAAGAAGCAAAAAACACAACAACAAAAAAACAGGCTCTTCCCTGGATTCTTCAGAAAGAACTAGCCCTGCCAACACCTTGACCTTAACCCCAGTGAAACTGATTTTGGACTTAAGACCTCCAGAACGTGTAAGAGAATTTGAGTTATTTTAAGCCACCAAGTTTGTGACAATTTGTTACAAGCAGCACTGGGAAATGAACACAGTGACATTCACACGGCCCCTTTCTTCTGGCACACCCTTTGCCTTCCTTAAAACCCGCTTACTCTTTGGCTTTTAGCTTCAATTCTACCTCCTCAAGGCAGCCTCCCTTGACACCTCAGCCTCACATTCCCCCATTGTATCCTCCCCCCCCACCCCCCCCACCCCCCGCCAAGACTTCATAATACTTTCTGCACCTGTACTTGTTAGTGATTGCTGCTCATGTGACCAATCCAAGGGACAGGGTCCAGTATGTGTCTGTCTTGTTCCCCACTGTATCCCGAGGGCCTGGCTCAGGTCCTAGTGTTATGGGTTCTCAAAAAATACATGGTGGAGCAAAAGTAGTTTTACAGTTGTGAGTACGTTAAACACAGATTTTATTCATGTATTATTATGTATTAATTATTGCATTATTTTCCATATGAACAACTGTAAACCTTCTTTTGCCCAGCCCTGTATTTGTTGGAATGAATGAATGAATGAATGAATGAATATATAAAGTTGCTCCCAGGACTACTGGATGCTTTCAAAAGATCATGAATGTAAAGAACTCGGTGGAAGGCCTGGCCTATAATAAGTTCCCAGTAAGCAGAGCTCCATGTGAGATCTGGGACTTATCTGTGTGTCTTTTGAATGAAATCCCAGTTACTAAAGTTCTGAACGTAGGTAAGTCCCAGGAGGAGTGCTCTGCGGTGTCTCTTTTTCCCTAGCACTCTAAACACTTTTCCTCTTTACTGCAAATTCTGATAGGTACCCAGGTGTGATGGCCACACCCGGTATCTGAGAAAGGAAAGGATCAGGGCAGTCCTGGAATACAGAGAACCACAGGGGACTTCAGCTTCTGCTTTAAGACCACAGCAGGCCCTTTGGGCCAGTCGGCTAGGCAGTTGGAATGGCTACTTCTAGCCCTTTCTCAGCCTTGGAGTGTGTGTGAGCCTGCAGCTGGGCCAGGCCCAGATGAATTCTCATCATTTCCCAGGGATCCTTCGGCTTGAGTTCAGTTCTCGCGCCAAGGCTCTGACAGCTTTATTAGCACCTATAATTCAATGTAAGCATCGGTGTGTTGGGAAACACTTTGAGGCTATCTTTTAAAGTCAACTTAATTCCCTCTCAAATGCCTCTTTGTTTGCCAAAGTGCCAGCCAGAAGACTTCCAGGTAGGCAGGAGATGAGCTCCAGACAGAGGATCAGCGGGACGTGTCTGCCGGGCGCCCAAGTCACTTTGCTGGTAGCTGATGTCATTTCCAGTTAGTGGACTCCTGGCAGAGGTGCCTGCAGATGCTCAGATGACATCACTGGGGACCAGCCTGTCACCAGCGGAGATAACAAATGGAGACCAGCCTCGAGTTCCTGCTGCCCCAGGAAGTCACAATTCATTTCTTGGCTTTGCTGAGGACTCAGAGAGTAGACACCCTGTGCTCCCACCCTGGCCAAGCCTCAGCGAGCCAGTACACACCCTCCTGCTGTCTGCTTTTCTTAAACAAAACACAGTGGGACATGCTGAGCTCACCCAACAGTGTTCTTGGCAACTCTGTAATCATAGACACTGGACAAGCTCTATTGGTCATCCACTCAGCACCATTTGCCCTTCTTTCTGAGCTAGTAGAACCCAATTTTGCTCACATATGCACCCTTCTCTAGGAGAGACTGGTCCATTCCCATCCTCACCAGGTAGATCCTCATGGGTCTAAGCCATTCATTCATTTATTCATTCATTCAAAAAACATTATTGAGCATCCATTTGGTGTTGGGCATTGTTCTAGGCACTGAGGATAAAGTCATAAAAAATCAAAGTCTTTGCCATCAGGAAACCTTAATTCTAGTTGGGGTGATAGGAAATAAACACACAAATATATATTATGAAATAAATATACAATGTCAGGCCAAACAGTGATAAGTTTTATAAAGAAAAATAAAGCCAGGTGGAAATGGATTTAAAAAAGAGAGAGAGAGAGAAAAAAAAAGCTTTCTGTTTTAGATAAGGTGCAGGGGAGAGGGGGGTTTGGAATGTGATATTTGAGCAAAGACATTAACCAAGAGAGGGTGCCAGCCTTTTGAATCTTTGGGAGTAAAACATTCTAGTCAGAGGGAAAGAAGGTGCAAAGGCCCCAGGGCAGGATAAACATGCATGTTGAGGACTGGCCAGAAAGCCAATGTGGCTGGAGTGTTGTGAGAAGGGGAAGGGCCTTGGATTTTGTTTTACATACAATGTGACATCATTGAAGGCTCTTCCCTAAGGGTCAGAATTGATCTGATTTATGTTGCCAACTCAAGCAGGGCAAAAGGAGAAGCAGGTGACCAGTAAGCACAGTGAACTAGGGTGGTAGCCAAGGGTGGGTGATAACTGGAGGTATTTAGGAACTATTTTGAAAGCAGAGGCAAAAGGATTTGGTGGGGAGAGTTCAAGAGAAGAATGAAGGCCAGCTCCAAATCACCAGTTGACACAACTGAGTAAATAAGGGTGCCCTTGACTGAGATCAAGAGCCCAGAGAAGGAGCACCTCTGACTGGGAAGATCCAGCGCTTGGATGCGTATGTGCTCAGTTTGAGATGCCTACTGGCCCTCCAAGTGAAGGTGTTAATTATGCAGCAGCGGGATACAGGGAGGGGAGGAGAGAACAGGAGAGATCAGTTCTACTTCCCTGATCAGTGCTTGGTTTCAGCACGAAATGCAATTTTAGCCAATGAGACATGGCTGATGGCAGCCTCTGGGCCAGTTGTGCTCATTGCTAATGAGGGAATGACTATTGGTTGGTTAGTTGGTTGAGTTAATGAGTGAATAAATAAATTTCTAGTCTTCCATCCATCACTGATAGTGACTGAAATTCTTTAGGTTCACAGGAATTGGAGTTAGGAGACCTGAGTTTTATCTCCCCACCCCCACCCTCCCCTTTTTTATTTTTACTAATTAATTGTAACCCTGGACATATGAAGACCCCCCTTCTGAGTCTCAGTTTCCCCATCTGCACAATGAAGAATTTAGGCTAGCTAGTCTGTACGGGTCCAACTGACCCTGCCACTCTATAAACTGTAAGAATACTGACTTTGTACCCAGAAATGTTGACTTTCTCCTACTCGACGTGTGACCTCTGGCACTTCAGAGCTCCTCTTCGTTATAATTTCCTCATCTCTGAAATGATGATTTATGGTCCCTTCCAACATTACTTTCCATTAAGTCACAGCACAGTTGCCTGGTTACTTGTGTTGATGGAAATAGTGGAAAACCTAGGAAAACACTGTTTATGAGGAAACCAACTCCTTGGTGCAAACATTCACATACACACAATCTGGAGGGAGACCAAACTTTTCCTTTCAGAGCAGCTGTGCCCTGGATACTGAGTCTGGTCAGGGTGGACACTAAGTTCTTCTTAAGGTCAATAGGATTGTCTTTGGGGCTCTTGGCCTCACTTGGCACCTCATCCCCAGGAGCTAAGAGCTACTCTAAGAATCCCAAAGCCAAACACTGCTGAGTCGGTCACTCCTATGGTTCTATTGCAGGGCTTGGAGATGAGTCAAAGGTATTAAGACACTAGACCCCTGGCCCAGGCCTGGCACACAGTGAGTGTGCAAACTGTCTTATACTTTGGATCTCCATGCCCCCATAGGTGCCAATTAACTAAAGTGAGCCATTATGGCAGAATACAGGGCATCTTAAGATCTCAGATTTTTAAGGTTCTCAAAATAAGGGTTCATTCATTTACAAGGTCTAACATTAATGGTTCATTTTTAAATAACAAAATAAAAGACCTACTAGAAACCCTCTCAGCATCCTTAAGCCCATCTAGCCTAATTAAAATTTTTTTGGTCTGCAATGTATGTCAATTCCATGTTGTTAGCGTTATCTAATCAGTACTCTATGTGAAGGTGAATTAATAGGAAATGGACAAATAAGTATATTATGACTTAATCAGTGTTTTTTGTTTGAAGACTTGATCTTTCAAGACTCAAGGGGAGAGGTTACTAAAAGAGGTCTTCAGTATCAGAAAGGTTGGGACCCAGCAAGTTAACATGTTGAATGCTTTGACATGGGATTGCTGGTGGCTATATCCCTCCCTATGATGTCTGGGCCCTAAGAACCGGTGAGCTGTGGCAGAGTGTCCCCAAAGCACAGATCCAAGGGAGACGGGGGAAGAGACATTCTGCTAACAGTGACTAATGTCATTTCCAGTGAACTGGCTCTTGGCAGATAAGCTGCAGATGTTGAAATGACCTCATTAGAGACCAAGATGTCAACAACAAGACAGATACAGAGCCCTGCTTAAGATTCCTGCACATTCCACAGCTTTGGAATCCCTTAACTCATTTCCCGAGCCTTCCAGAGGGTGGGGATTTCAGGCCAAGGTATACGGCATCATAAAGAGCTTTAGGGAAAATGAAGCTTATTTTAGTTGAGTAGGCTGGCTTTGCTGCAGTAACAAAGAGCCCCCAAAATTCTCTCTCACGCCCACCCCATTTCACTCTGTGGGTTGTCTTCCTCCTTTGCCACATCGGATAGGCTCCAGGCAACATGGAAAGAGTACGTATGGCCTCCAGTCATGTCCAGGCTTACATTTAACCAGCCTTTAACCCCCCAAAAAAGAAAGAGCTTGCATCTCTCAGTCACCCTATATAAAATCCTAATGAAGGGCTTTGGGCCATGGTGGGTCAGGTGCTCACTTATTACTATGGTCAGGGGCATAGGATGCTATGTGAGGCCAGGTCTGAATTCATACATCTACCTCCCCAACTAGACCGTGAGCTTGGAAATGAGTCTTGCTCTTCTTCCTGTCTGAGCCTTGCCCAGCTTGGGGTCCCCCTGTAAGGAACACTCAGTAAACACTGGTTAAGTCGAATATATTAGCAAGCCCTCAGCACACACCAGGAAGAAGAGAACTAGACAAGGGCAACACTGACAACAGGGGTGATTCATAAACTGACTGGCCAATGGATCAAAACTTTTTACGTTCCACAGCAGCAGCAATTCAGAGAGATCCCTGGAGATCATTCATCTAATAAACTCCTTCCACAGCTAATAATTAAAAAATTGTTGCATGGTGGTTTACAAAGCATTTTTACAGTCTTTATTTCACTTTAATACAATTCAATAAATAATAATGAGGGTCTATCGGGTGCCAGGCACTGTGTTCAGTGGTGGGCTATGTCCTCACAGAACTCTTAGTGTAGCACTAAAGACAGATATGAAATCATCGAAAAGAGAATAATAGCTGATGTACTTATACAAAGTATTTGCCATGTGTCAGGCAGTAGGCTAAGGGCCAAACACCCATTAACTCAATAGCTTTACAATAGTCCTTTGAGATAGATACTAGTTGTAGCCTTGGAAGTTGGGTGACTTATCCAGAGTCACCTGCCAACAAGAGACAGAGCTAGGATTCAATCCCACATAGTCTGGCTCCCGAGTCTGTGTTCTCAGCCATATAGTTCTATACCACCAGCCACCAACAGTGTTATGAGAGTTAAAATGGAGATGAGGGGTCAGAAAGGCTCTAGCACTTAACCCAGACAGGAGGTCAGAAAAGGCCTGAGGCCAGTGGCAGACACTGACTGGCCTCAAATTCACGCTGGGCCAGTCTACCTGACTGGTCCAAAGACACACTGGTCCAGGCCTGCCAGTCTTTAGAGCCCAGTGTCTTTCCTCCAGTCTCACCACAAAGTCCGGAGCAGTTGCTGCTGTAAGCCGTGCTCACAAGACTCCAGGGACCTCAGGATATACCACCCCTCCACCTTCTCCCAATTGTCTTAGCATCAGGAGCCAACAGGGTGAAGGGTGTGCATTTTATAAAGTACTTAGAAACACACTGTCTTTCTGATAATTGCATTAAGGGAATGTGTGTGTTTGTTTGCTTAACTTGGAAATTAAAACAGAATGACCCTGTCTTGAAAATTATGAATTAATAATCACAAGATATTTGCTTATGTTTATATGCAGAAGTGAAGGATATTCATATGAACAAATGCAAAATAAGGGAGGGGGGTTTTGCATACTGGCAAGGGATTAAGGGCCTTCAAAGAGGTGGGTTACTAATTCAGCTATAATGATTAACAGTTAAAAATCTACTCTTGCTGTCCCCACGTCTGGGGGAGAATAGAAGCATTTCTCTTCCTGAAATAAAAAGCCGCATCTTTCTTTCCAGGGAATGCATTAAACTGAGGGGTTTTCACAGACCTGGCAGAAAGCCAGGGTGTTTTGGAGTCCAGGCCCCTTGCCCCACCCGTGCACCTCTGTGCTTGCAGGGGAGGGGGAGGGAAGTGCTCAGGCTGAGCCTTGCCCGGGAGAGAGGGGCCTGACTTCACCTGGGAGCAGGAACAGTGTGGGTGGGTAAGGCGACAAGATCAGGGCAACAAAGCCACACTAATGACAGCTGACTGTTAACCTTGATTGAGTGCTTACTATAGCTGAACACTAATCTACATGCTTCACATCTGTCAGCCATTTAATTAGGTTCATGTAATTATTATGTTCATATAATTATTAGCCTCACTTTGCAAGTAAGGAAACCGAGACAGGGGTTCATCTGCTCAAGACCATATTTCTAGAAAGTAGAGAAGCCAGGGTCACCCTGAGGTCCCTATCCTGTTGGTTTGGGTTTTGAGACCTTCTCAGGGTCCCCAGAGAGCCCTGCTTCTATGAGCTCTGCTGGCCCTAGACTCGATGCTCTCTGGTCATTTTTGTTTATAGCTCCCTCCTCACAAACTATCAGCTTCATATTGGTCCCAGAGCTTTCTTTCCTGGGGAACTGGAGTTGGGGGGCTTGGAAGAGAGAAAAAAGAGAAGAAGGGAGGGGGGGAAGGAGGAGAAGGAGGAAGGAGAGAGAGGAGAGAGAGAGAGAGAGAGAGAGAGAGAGAGAGAGAGAGAGAGAGAGAGAGAGGCTAATTACTTTTGAAGAAGTCAGACAGTATTATAACCAGCCTCTCACCCAAGTGATGAAAAAGTTATTGTTGGGGCATCTTGGCTCCAGAAAGGAAGAGAGAGATTTTCCTGAATCATTTCTCATTTTTATTTAAGCTTCACACTTTTCCTGGGGCCTCTGGACAGCCTTCCAGACCCCATCCCCAGGACTGACTGAGTTCCAGAGGTAAGTGATCTGTCCCTCGCAGGCCGAGCAGGGGGTGAGGCCTGGACAGCGGGCCTTGGCTCGGCCCCCTGACACTGTGCATGCTAATGCAATGTGAAGTAGCGCGTCTAAATAGCCTGTCCAACTTTTTTGATGTTCTTGAGCCCACAGATGGGATTCATTTCCACACTGTTCGCAAAACGTAAACGATACAAGGACATTAAAGAGCATTAAACTACTTGATGACATTTTGGTCACATTAATGAAAAGTGGCATTTTTTAAACTACCAGAAAGAAAGAGAAAGAGGGTGGGGGCGAGAGGGGAAGGATGAAGAGGGAGACAAAGCAGGGCAGGGGAAGGAAGAACAGGAGTGCGATTTAGTCCATCTAAAGTGTAGAAGAAATGCTGGCAGTTGGACTTCACTAAGCAGGACATAAGAGGCAGACATCTTTGGGGACTGGACAGATCTGCAGAGCATTCCAACACTTACCTCGTGAGTGATACGTACATACCAATACATGAATGTCCCCTTCCATGCCGACTAGTTCACAAACCTTTGGGACACAGGAGAAGACAGGAGGAATGTCAGAGTCACCTCCTCCAGGCAGCCTTCCCTGAGTGCTTCCCAGGATAGATTAGGTATCTCTTCTCTGGACTTTCAGAGACCCTAAGCTTACCCCTATCCTAGCCAATATCACTTGTTATTTAATCACGTATTGGCTTGCCAGAACCCTCCCTAGACTGCAGGCTCCTATTTATATAAAAGGCTAATATGCAAAGTGTCCCCTCAGGAGTTTGACCAGGAGACTGGGAGTTAGATCGCTCGCTATGACGTGCACTGACCACCGGGGGCGGCACGGAATGAAGGAAGGCTCTGGCCAGCAGCCAGAAGGCCCCAATCAGCCCTGATCTCCGGCCAGGCCTAGGGGCCCTACCCATGCATGAATTTTGTGCACTGATCCTCTAGTACAGCAGTTCTCAACCTGTGGGTCGCGACTCCTTTGGGGGTCAAATGACCCTTTCACAGGGGTTGCCTAAGGCTATTGGAAAACACGTATTGAATATATAATTACATATTGTTTTTGTGATTAATCACTCTGCTTTAATTATGTTCAGTTTGTAACAATGAAAATGCATCCTGCATATCAGACATTTGCATTACTATTCATAATAGTAGCAAAATTACAGTTATGAAGTAGCAACGAAAATAATTTTATGGTTGGGGGTCACCACAACATGAGGAACTGTATTAAAGGGTCGCAGCATTAGGAAGGTTGAGAACCACTGCTCTAGTAGGAAATGAGATTTAGGAGCATAGGTTTGACAAGACACATTTGGTATGGCTCAAATCCCATCTAGCCCATGCATTGGTTTTATGACTAGAGCAAGTGAATTAACCTCCCTGGGGCTCAGCTATGCCATCTGTAAAATGGGGTAAGAAGAAAATCTAGCTCATAGAGTTGTAGTGATGTCTGAATGAGGTAATGCATGGAAAATACATAGCAGTGTGCCTAGTCCATACACGCAAGACATTATAAATGAACACCAGCCTCCTGCCCAGCCCCCCAAGTTCTTGGCACATAGAAGGCATTCAATAAATACCTTAAAGAAACGAATCTATAGACTCAGAAAAATATTCACTTATCAAGGGGACTAAGGACTTGGACATGGTTGGAACCACAGAAAGTGAAAATGGGTGGCAGAAACATTGTATAACTAACAAGACCTGGGCACCTTGTTTTAAAATAAATTTAAAAAATTGGTACGGTGGTATTTCTTGGGAGTGCCTGGGGAGATGTCCTGCTCAGTCTTTCAACCAACCTTGGCTGGTGAATGGGGGTGAGCAGCCCCCTCCCCATAGCCTGTGCCCCCCTCTCATCACCCACTGCCTTGGCAGGGCTTTCTCCTTCCAGCCCTGGTGGTTACATTAATTGCTAATGACAATGGCAACCTTCACTCTGTGTGGTTTCCTGCCCAGAGTTTGGATCCTTTACAAGGCTCCCTTTTCTTTTTTTCCCAGATAGGAAATGCAACCCGAGACGTGTGAAGAAAAAAAACAGTGTGCTTATTGTCACAGCCTCCACTCCTCGCTGGGCTCCCAGGCCTGGTGTGTGTGCTCTGGGGTGTCCGCCCGCCACAGGGAAGAATAAACCCAGACTCAAATCATAGGAAATTCATCAAATGTGCTTCTCAGAGCTCTGTCTTTCAAGGTCTGTTTCCCTGCCATATGATCTCTATAAACCAAATCACTGTTAGCCAGGGCACGGGACCAGAGGCGCCGGAGGCTCACGGATAATGAATGCCAAATGCATGTGACAATAGAGCGATCAGGGAGCTGAATGGAAATTTCTGAGTCGTGCTTCCATATATGTATGTAGACATACACACACGTGTGTGCACGTGCATGCACACATGCACACATCGACCACACAGTACATCTGAACGGAGTCCAATCGTGATCCATGGTGCCAGAACCACTAACTCACCTCTCTCTCCATAACTGTTAAGTTATCAAGACAAAGAAGGAGAAAATGAAAAGAGGGGGGAAAAGTCAGATCCCAGTGTAGCTGGGGACACTCGCCATGGGAGAATCGCAGATTTGACTTAGAAGCTCAGAATGCCTTTTGCTCAGGGACTAGCACAGGACCCAACACTCAGGAGACTTAAAATGAAAAATGAAAAACAGGGACTCATGCCTGGGCATCCAAGGTAAATGGGAGAAACTGCCCTCTACAGGGTGAATTCTTGTGTGATCTTTCCCTGTGATGGTTTTGACACCTCCTGGGTCTGACCAACCCTTTCACTGGGTCACCGGTCACCAGCAGGACCAGGTAAAAGAAGAGAACATGGGACAGAAACTGGCAGGCCACCAGCTAAAGGCAAAAAGGTAATTAATGTTATGGCCTTTTAGATTCTAGAAAATACTGCACTTAAAACTGCAAGTCAACTAAGAGGCTGTCGGCAACCGATAAATGCTTCCATATTCACAGGCATCAGCAATCTTCCCCTCACAAAAAAAGTAATAATACATACATATTAATGGATCACATTTTGTCCTTTGGGGAGCATAATTTTTAAAAGGGCCAAGGCAGCAATAATAGTTCCTTTAAAAATTCTAAATGCTGTAATTGTTTTCTCTGAATTATGATGCTAGGATTTAATTAGCGATGAATGTTCGGTATGGGGGTTGGATAGCTTTGATAGCTTTGATGAATTTGGCCAAACAGAAAAGTAGTCTTGTCCTCATTGCTGCCTCCCTGTCCCCTAACCCTTCCCCTTCCTAGGACCCTGAAATGTGTGCGTGCATGAGAACATAGAAATGTTCTTTTTTGCAGTTTGACCATAGTTAAGAAGGAGATTGCTTTAACCACAGTTCAACAAGGAGCATGAAACATGGTCAGTGAGGTCATGCAATTCAGCACAAGTCTGAGGTTTTCTAGTTATAAGGAGAAAAAAATTATAATAAGATGCAAAAAAATTTCTTTTGGCCAATGTTCTTATCAATAGAAAGAAGCGGCCCAAACCTTGGGCCTGGGCTCTTGGGCTTAAGGGACTCGTGGGCAGTAGGGCAAAAGGTGTAGAGGGGTTGGGGGTGGGAAGGGCTTCCTTCAGGTATTCAATGACTAACCACTAAGCGAAGCCTCGTGGGCCCAGGCTCTGATCTGGGCACTGTGCTCAGAGCCCTGCCATCGATGCACTTGCCTGGGATAAACACACTTGCTTTGTTCATCTCCAAACTACTTCTTTGTAAAAGCAGTTGGAGGGAAGCCCAGACCAGCGGCCATCCACACAGGCAGAATCAAGGAATCAACATGGCCAACCCAGCAGGGCCCCTGGGGGCTGTGCCCACTCTTCTCATCCACCTTCGGACTTTTCATTGGAGACCTGGAGGCAGCTCCTGGGTTCCCAGTATCTTCTATTAACATGCAAATGCCCCTGGGAAAGGTCACACCTTGAGACCCCACCAGCTAACCTCTTGCTCACCAGTTACTACTTAGCAAGGATTAGCAGAAATAGAACACCACCGAGAAGGCTTGGGGGTGGGGAGAAGGTTAGGGTTTGTGGGGAAGGGAGGTAAAAGATCTCTTACTACTGCCAACATTTTCCCGGAGAGTCGATCTGCTTTCATTCACCACAACAAATCAATATACTTATTTCAATAAAGGTTGGTCTTTTAAAACTATAAAACGACATGAAATTCCATTGGCATACCTTTCAGCTCTGCCTTGGTTCTGCCTAGGGACCACCTGCTTCACTGTTATGCCCAAATTGTAAAAATGCTGCTTCCCAAAATGGCCACGGTGGTCAATGGAATTCTTTTCCACCCCCCTCGCTGTCACCCAATCTTGTTTCTCCCTATCATCTCCTGCCTCCTCCCTTCCATCATTCTTGCCTCCTATCTCCTCTTAGCATAAGATGCTTCTTCTCCCTTACCTTCCACTGCTGTAGGCTTCTCTAAATTACTGTTGAGGTCCATTGGTTCAGCTGCTACGGGGCTTTCATCACTCTTCTCAATAAAGTCTTTAAAATGCTATTCTGGTGAGGGTTGTTAAGCGCATAGGACACTGAATCAGCCAGAACGACTTGGGTTCAAATCTTGATCCTGCCACTTCTAGATACTGGAGGCAGGTGATTTATATTCTCTGATCCAATGGTGGCCAACCTTTCGGACCTCATGGACCACCAGTGGTCTGCAGAATCACGAGTTTCCTCATCATTTATCTTTTGAGAGGAATAAACATATATAATATATGGCATTATGCTAGGTACTGTGTGTGTGTGTGTGTGTGTGTGTGTGTGTGTGTGTGTGTGTGTAGGCACACAGTTACATGCTCAATAAATATTTCCAATTGTTTTTGTTGTATAGCTTATAGCTTATAATAAGCTATCTTCTGGATAATATGGGATTCCAAAATTATGTTCAAGCAGATTTTTTTAAAAAATTTTTTTTATTGATTTCAGGGAGGAAGGGAGAGGGAGAGAGAGAGAAAAAAAAACATCAATGATAAGAGAGAATCATTGATCGGCTGCCTCCTGCACGCCCCACTGGGGATCAAGCCTGCAACTTGAATATGTGCCCTGACAGAGAATAGAACTGTGACCTCTTGGTTCATAGGCTGATGCTCAACCACTGAGCCACCATGGCCTGGCCAGGCAGGTTTTTAAAATGCATCACAATATACATATCCAGTGAATGTAGGCCTCCAAAGTTGTTCCCTTAGGGAAATGTTTACTTATTTCAACATTGTCACGGTTATAATTTCTGTCCATTCACTCTATTCATTCAACAAATACTTCATGTTCCCCTACTGTGTTCCAAGCACTGAGCCAAGTACTTAAGACCCAGAGGAGGGCACACTTGGTCCCTGGCTTCTAGCAGCTCACATCTAGTGGGAAAAGCAGAGCAAGCAATAGCAGGTGTGCATAAAGAGCCATGAGACCCCAAGTCATGTCTCTTTCATCACCAGCTATCACTTGGCATGAAACACACAATACAATCTACATTAATAAAAGAGATACATGCAAGTTGGTGTCATTCCGTGACACCCACCAGCCAATCAGAGTGACTATGCAAATTAACCCAACAAAGATGGCAGTTAATTTGCATACACAGGCTCAGAGTGAAGACTGAAGACTGAAGACCGAAGAGGCTTGACTTCTCAGCTGCGGCCGGACCAAATGCCTGTGTCCCGGGTGCCAGAGGAAAATTGGTGCCAGCAGCCAGGGGAAGGAAGGCCTATTGCGCAAAACTTTGTGCAATGGGCTTCTAGTAAACAGATGATATATTATTGAATTGTACACCTGAAACCTATATAATTTTATTAATTAATGTAACCCCAATAAATTCAATTTTAAAAAATAGCCATGAGAGCACTCTGTCAGGAAAGAATGAACTGTCGGTGTGGCTGGTAAAGGCATCCAGGGAGGCACTTAAAGCCTTCCTTACTCATGACCCTAAATATGGAGGAAAATATTTGCTACAATTGACTTAGACTCTTCTATGTGCAAGTGACTGAGCTAGAGGCTTTGTCATTTTAATTTATTCTACATAATAATCATGCAAGGTAACTATTATTCTCATTTTGCAGATGAGAAAACTGAGTCTTGGGGGGTTAAGAGACGTTTTATAATCTTACAACTGGTTTAGAATAACTGAAATTTCAACCCAGGTCAGTGGGATTTCCAAGACTGTGTTCTTCCTTGCCACCTAATCAGCCAATTCATCTGTCACTCAGCCCAGAATAAGGGAAAAAATGGTCTTGATATTTGTTGCCACACCTTCAGTTTTTGTTTGTGTTTTATTATTTGATACACGCAAAATAATTTACTAATATACTTAAGTTTACTACATAGAAATGTATATTTTAGTAAATATTAGAAAACAGATATATATCAGATATATTTAGTTTTTAGGTGACAAGTTTTCCAGGCATTTATATGCTTAACTAGAGAAACAGGGTTGTACCTATACAACAAATACAATCATAGTTTATACATATTTGTAACTTTTTTCCACTTATTCACAGATCAAGAACACATTTTGATGTCAAAAATATATGTCAATATCATTTTTATTAATCACTTTTAAATGTTCTTTGAATGGATAGATATTATCTTTCATCAAACCTCCAAACCTCAGTTTCTTAAATTATTATGAATAATGTTGCAATGATCATCTTTTACAAAAATGCATTTTCATGCCTATCCAGTCATTCTCTTAAGATAAATTTCTCAAAGGCGAATTGGTGGGTCAAATGTTTAAGATCTTTGATGTATTTGCCACATTGTGTTTCATCACTTGTAAATTTATACTTGCATTAAGAATTTATGAAAGTGGACTGACACCTTTTTATGTTGCTATGTTCACCATGTTATCTTACTGATTTTATGAGTTCTTTATATATTAAGGTTATGAACCTTTTGTCTTTCATATATTTTATGGCATATTTGTCATACAGAAATATTTAATTTTTATATAGTAAAATCTATAATTTTTTATGGTTCCTGCTTTTGATGCAATATTTAGGAAAGCCTTCTCTATTCATGATCCCAACTTTTCTTTTAGCTATTTTGTGGCTTCAGTTTTTATATTTTACTTTTTAAGCTATCCAGAATTTAATCTGGCATATGGTAGGAGGAAAGAATTCAAATTAATATGTTTCTAGGTTCTAACTTTTGCCTAACCCTCCATATATGAAATATTACTTCTATTATATACTAAATAATAGTATTAAAGAGCCTCCTATTATTTTCCACTGATCTATTTGTCTATTTTTGTTCAAGAACCATACTGTTTTAATTACCACTGCTCTGTAGTATATTTAATGTCTTCCAGTGCTAATCTCTTCTCATCATTTTTATTTTTCAAATAGTTTTTTGTAGTCTTTACTGGTTTTCTTTCTTTCAGGAGTGTCTGGGATGGAGGGTAACTTTTAAAAGTATGGCAGTAATAAGCATGCTAAGGTATTCCGTGTTTCTGAAAAATCAGTCTCACCACTTCATAGCCACCCCCTGTTTTTCCATTTCCATGCTTGATTTCCATACTGACTGGTGTTTTTCTGGCACTTAGAGTCAGGCAGGCCCGGTCTGTCACTAGACCTATTATATGCTGTTTGGCAGGTTTTGTTCAACCTGCCCACGTGAAAAGTCGAGATAGCACAGCGGTTGAGAGCACAGATCTAGTTGTGTGACCTGGGGCAAGTTATTTAAACCCTCTGAGCCTCCATGTTCACATTTGCAACAGGAGGGTGACAACACACTACCTCATAACATATAAACTATATATGGAAGGCACTTGGAAGAGCACCTGGCACCGAGTAATGGTGAACATGAACTAGTACTGTCATATCTCAAGGATCTTGCCATTCTAGGGATTTGCTGATTTGTCTTAACCTGGAAGCAGGAGATTGAATGGGAGACATTAAAGTGGGAAACATGAGTTAGCTAAAACAAAAATGTTATAAGCCTTTGCAAATGTTTATAGGGATGAGTATTTGTCATTAAGTTGTTCTTCATGGTGTCCAAGGCGCTGGCATACAAAGCAAGACGGCCCGGCTATAGAGGGGGGCCACGTGGTGTCAGAGGACATCTTGCCACATGAGGCCCCTGAACAAGTCGGTCATCTAAATTCAGGGTGGATGCTACTTAGGGCCCACGCCTTGGCTTTCATCAGTGCTGTCATCTCAGAGCGCAGATGCACCTCTGCATTCAACTCTCCCACCTCTGCCCTGAGCAGAGCTCTCTGCTGTCAGCCCAGACTGAGCCAAGGATGAGCCTGAGCTCTGGAGTCCCATGGCCCTGGGTTAAAAGTCTGGCTCTGCTGCAAACCACTTCAATACAGGGGTGGGCAAACGTAGGTTTACAGTTGTCGTACAAATAAATAATACAATAATTAATGAATGATAATGCAAGAATAAAGTCTGTATGTTGCATACTCACACAGTAAACCTACTTTGTTCCACCCCTGTATTAGAACTGGAGTTGTCTTCAGCTGAAAAGAAATGGGCAAGTTATGCCTTCTCTGCCAGGTTACCATGGGGATTAGGTGAGAATAATGCACATAAAAGCATTTTATAGAGTGCCAGGCATAGAATAGGTGCTCAATAAATGTTATTGCATCAATAAGGAATGTTTGATTCAAAGTCACACAAAACCCAACTTACACTGGCCTAAACAAAAAAGGAAAATGATTGGTTTATATAACTGGAGATGCAAGACAAAGCTGGTCTTTAGGAGCAGTTTGACTTAGTGGCCTAACCATGTCATCAAGAATTTGTTTGTTTCCTCTCTCTTCACCCTGCCCTTCATAGAATCAGCTTCACCCTGAGACTGTCTGCCGCTCATGGTCCCAACAATGACTGTGAGTATCCTGAGAGGACAGTAGAGGGCCACACCCAGAAATTTCTCCAGATGAGCTTTCCTAGGAAACCACAGCCAATTCCTCTTCTTGTAGATCAATAGCCAGAAGGGGTCACCCCTTAACCAATAACCATGGTTAGAAGATAAGATTGTGAATATTAGCTTGGGTTTGGACCACAGGCGTAGATTCACCTTCTTGCCAATGCAAGAACTGTGTAAGGGCAGGAACATGGAAACCAGGCTCCAAATCAGAGCAATTCCAAGGGAAGGGGGAATGGACTTGGGGAAATGACCCCTCATTTTCCAGTCCCCAGCAGAACATAGATGATGGATGAACAAGTCTCCTTGGAAATGCGAGGCCTCAAACTTCTGAGTAGGCTCTGTGTTACTAGGGAGAGGCAGGCTCAAGCCACCATGTAGGGACTAAAAGCATTCTTCCTAAACAATAAAAAACAGCAATAATAACAATGTGCATAAAAAGTTATGTTAAAAATAGCCTTTTTGAAGGAATGAAAGTGTCCTTGTCCCAAACCACTTGAGAAGTAGTTGTTTGGACGTGTGTTGAAGGTCAGGGTCTAATCATAAGCACAATTCGTGTTTTTCTTTTCACCTTTTCTCTTCAGGCTATTCCCTTTCTCTCTGCTTCTTTCCCTGCACCCCTTTCTGCCTCTGTTTATATTTTATTAGCCTCAAATTCCTGGGAAGAAATCTAGAAGGGCAGAGACAGTGAACTCAAGGCCTGAGTGAGCCCACACTCGTTCTCAGCCCGTTTTCCACTGCTGAATGAGTCTTGGGTCCTGAAAGGCTCAATGGCCAAGTCCAAGTGGGCCCTTCACACCTGCAGGTTGCTAAGCAACAGAGCCTCCAAGTTTGGAAATCTTTATCCACACCGGATATATTATCCTGGCAAATTGGACTTTCAGATCTGGCAGCAATGGAAAGAGTAACTTTTTTTAAAAATAGAGACAATTTAGATGATTTCAAAGACATCTGGTCTCTTTTTCCAGCGATGTATGACTCCTCTCTTTCACT